>NW_027361993.1:13832500-15032500 GCF_039654945.1 Dendrobates tinctorius
TTTTGTGTCACATAACTCTCTGGTTTAACGGAATAAAAATTCAAAATTTGAAAATTGCAAAATTTTCTAAATTTTCGCCAAATTTCTGATTTTTAGACAAATAAACGCAAAAATTATCAACCTAAATTTACCACTAACATGAAGCCCAATATGTCACGAAAAAACAGTCTCAGAATCGCTAGGATCCGTTGAACCGTTCCTGAGTTATTACCTCATAAAGGGACACTGGTCAGAATTGCAAAAAATGGCCTGGTCATTAAGGTCAAAATAGGCTTGGTCATGAAGGGGTTAATAGATCCCTTTCAAATTCCAGGCCGTCATGTGTAGGTTCTCCGCCTGAGGGTGCAGTACTGGGCCCTGGGAGAGTAAGTTCGGGATATCCGGCAGGACCCAAGGATCCGAGATGGACATTCTCCTCAACCAAGAGAACCACGTCCTTCTCGGCAAGAAGGGGGCTATTAATATTACCGTTGGTTTGTCCTCCCAAATCTTACTCAGAACTGATGGAATTAAGGCTATCGGTGGGAACGCATATGGCAAGGGGAAAATGCCAGGGGATCATAAGGGCGTCCAGGGCTATCGGGTTCCCGGATGGGTCTATGGAACAGAATGTTTTCACCTTCCGATTCGTCTTGTTGGCGAATAGGTCTATGTTGGGTTCCCCCCATAGCTTTGTGATCTGATTGAAAACTTCCTGGTTTAACTCCCACTCGCCCTGTCTCAGCTGTGTGCGACTTAAAAAGCCCATCACATTGTCTGACCCTTTTATGTGTAATGCAGTCTGAGCCTAGGTTCCCCTCTGCAAAGTGGAAAATTGACTGTCACCTCCATAAGGGTACGGGATCTCGTGCCCCCCTGATGATTTAAGAAAGCAAATACAGTGCTGTTGTCCGAGAACACGCTTACGTGGTGGCCTCTGAGGGAGTTTAGTAAATACAGGAGGGTGCGCTTCACTGCTAATAGCTCCTTCATATTCGAGGAGGCTGTCTTTTCGTTTTCTGTCCAGGCGCCTTGTGCTACCTGGTTGTCCCAGTAAGCCCCCCACCCCCCCTGGGGCTTGCGTCTGTAGTAAGGATCTGAGAGACCAGTATCACCCAAGGAACCCCCCTGGATAGGTTGGATGGTTTCATCCACCATTGTAGAGAGCGAGCTGTTACGGGTGAGATGTTTAACTGCCCTTCTAAATTCCCGTGAAGATAAATCTCTGCCTCTAGTATCTCCCACTGGAGATCTCTTGTATGAGCTTGGGCCCACTGGACAGCTGGTAGGCAGGCTGTCATTGAGCCGAGCAAGGACATGGCCTTCCTGAGTGTCATTACTGTCCGTGTTATTGCTCCTGTTGCTAGCTGTTCTATGTGTAGCCTTTTCTCTTCAGGGAGACGGCACTCCTGCCTGATGGAATATATGGTTATGCCCAAATATTCTTGCACTTGGCTCGGAATTAACCGAGATTTCGGTAGGTTCAGCAGCCAACCTAGGTTGGACAAAGATTCCATAGTCTGGTTCAACTGGTGTCTGCAATGACCGAGGGAATTGCCTACTACTAGGAAGTCGTCCAAGTATGGGATTATTAGGACGTCCTCTTCTCTCAAGTGTGCCATGACCTCTGATATGATTTTCGTGAATACTCTCGGGGCGATGGCCAGCCCGAAAAGGGAGGGCTTTGAATTGGTAATGCTTTATTTCTCCCCCTATTGTGACTGCTATCCTGAGAAACCGGCGGTAGTCCGTGTGTATGGGGACGTGATAGTACGCATCTTTCAAGTCGAGTACCGTCATGTAACAAGATGGAAACAACATCTTTACTGCAGATTTTATTGTTTCCATCTTGAATGGAGGAATCACTAGGCATTTGTTTAACCTTTTTAGGTTCAATATCGTCCTGAACGCCCCATCTGGTTTCCTCCGCAAGAAGATAGGGGAATAGAAGCCTTCTCCTTTTTCTTGGTGGGGAACCTCCGGCAACACAGATTTCTCCACCAGGGTCTGAATCTCCAGTTGTACTGCAGCTTGCTCTTGTATCGACTGCCTCTGTGGGGTCACTACGAAAGAGGGTTTGGGTGAGGTGTGGAATTTTAATTTGAGACCTGTTCCTACGATGCTTAGGATCCAGGAACTGCTTGATATCTTTTCCCAGGTCGGGAAGAAGAGGCCCAATCTTCCCCCTACCTGGCACCCACCTTCATTGGGGTTGCTTCTTGTCTGCTGGTTTCCCGAACATGAACCCCTTCCCTTTGCCTCTATCTTCCCACTTGTCCTGGGAGTCTTTAGGTGGCTTCCTTTGGATAAATTTCCCCTGTTGAAAAATAAATGATGGTCCAACTAAACGCAAACCGGATGCAAGATGCTGTGGTAGCCATGCTGGTTCAGTATGCCTTCAATTTTGAATAAATCCCCAACAGTGTCACCAGCAAAGCACCCCCACACCATCACACCACCTCCTCCATGCTTCGCGGTGGGAACCAGGCATGTAGAGTCCATCCATTCACCTTTTCTGCGTCGCACAAAGACACGGTGGTTGGAACCAAAGATCTCAAATTTGGATTCATCAGACCAAAGCACAGATTTCCACTGGTCTAATGTCCATTCCTTGTGTTCTTGAGCCCAAACAAGTCTCTTCTGCTTGTTGCCTGTCATTAGCAGTGGTTTCCTAGCAGCTATTATACCATGAAGGCCTGCAACACAAAGTCTCCTCTTAACAGTTGTTGCAGAGATGTGTCTGCTGCTAGAACTCTGTGCATTGACCTGGTCTCTAATCTGAGCTGCTGTTAACCTGCGATTTCTGAGGCTGGTGACTCGGATGAACTTATCCTCTGCAGCAGAGGTGACTCTTGGTCCTTTCCTGGGGCGGTCCTCATGTGAGCCAGTTTCTTTGTAGCGCTTGATGGCTTATGCCACTGCACTTCGGGACACTTTATTCCCAATTTTTCGGACTGACTGACCTTCATTTCTTAAAGTAATGATGGCCACTCGTTTTTCTTTACTTAGCTGCTTTTTTCTTGCCATAATACAAATTCTAACAGTCTATTCAGTAGGACTATCAGCTGTGTATCCACCAGACTTCTGCACTACACAAATGATGGTCCCAACCCCATTTATAAGGCAAGAAATCCCACTTATTAAACCTGACAGGGCACACCTGTGAAGTGAAAACCATTTCCGGTGACTACCTCTTGAAGCTCATCAAGAGAATGCCAAGAGTGTGCAAAGCAGTAATCAAGCAAAAGGTGGCTACTTTGAAGAACCTAGAATATAAGACATACAGTATTTTCAGCTCTTTCACACATTTTTGTTAATTATATAATTCCACATGTGTTAATTCATAGGTTTGATGACTTCAGAATGAATCTACAATTTTCATAGTAATGAAAATAAAGAAAACTCTTTGAATGAGGTGTCTCCAAACTTTTGGTCTGTAGTGTGTGTGTGTGTGTGTGTGTGTATATTTATAAATAAATAAAATATAACACTATGACCTCTCTCAGCTAAGACAAAGCCTAGATCCTCAGGCTACATTCACACCATGGGCGTAGCCAGGATCAAACCTGGAGGGGCAGAACCTCATACTGCACACCTCAGCTGCTGCAGAATCTCATACTGCACACCCCTACACTTGAAAATAAAGCTTGCACCTTAAGAAGATGTGGTGATGAATGCAGTCTATTTATTCCAACTATCAATTGATGTTGATGTGTTACTGAAGACGAGCAATGCCTGTCCTGGGCGTCCTTTTGGGCAGCTATGAGGTGTACCTGACTGGTGCTAAAAAAAAAAAAAAAAAAAAAAGGAGTGTTAGTCTGTGTGCTACCCGGTTTTCATTCTTTTTGGTACAGATACGATATGGATAGACAGATATGGATAAATGGATGGATAGATAGAGCAGATTTCTAATCTGCTTTTGCTATTGAAAACATTATCTATGAGCTCAAAAACCTTTCAGGTGATGCAGTTTTTTTAAAAAACGTAGGAAAAACGCTGTGTGTGAATGTAGCCTTATATTAGGAATATAACAGCCATTTATAGGACATTTCATAACTTTCCCAAATTCCTATGAAAAAATATTCAGCACATTCTGCATTGAACTACTATACCCAATTTATTATATATTTTAGGAGTCGGTCTATTTTATACCGACTCCAACTCCACCAAAATGAGCACCGACTCCACAGCCCTGTTTATCCGCTTTTTTGTCCATAGGGTCTTTCAGTGTCCCCATGTCCTCGAACGGCAGAGAAAATTTTTTCGAGGCTTTTGTTATGGCTACGTCCACTTTCGGCGCTTTGTCCCAAAACGAACAGCTTGGCTCCTCAAAGGGGGTATTTCCTTTTGGTGCTAGGAGGCCCTTTTTCTCTGGCCTTTTCCACTCCCTCTGTATGAGCGCCTGGATTTTATCGCTCATGGGAAAAGACCTTGTTTTCTTCTGCTCTAACCCACTAAACATGGCGTACTGAATGGTTCTTTTAGGCCTGGTGTCTACTAGCCCCATTGTGGTTCTGATAGCCTTTATTAAGTTATCCGTCTCTTTTATAGGGAAGCAGCTGCGACCTTCATCCGCAGAGGACGAGGAGTCGGATGACGGGCTGTGTCTGATGAAGATTCGCTCTCCCTATCACTAGGATCTGACTCGGGTTCCTTATGCTTTTTCCCCGAAGGGTTTTGAAGGTGTTCTCTACCTGGTGGGCAATTAGGGCTCTAAGGTCAGAAGCGAACCCTGGAGATTCCTTGCATATTGTATGTTCAATGCAGGACTGGCAGAGCCTTTTTTTCCCATGCCGTAGGGAGCTCCTCCTTACAAAGTGGGCAAATCTTGTGGCTGGCCTTCTGTGTGCACTTCTTCCCAGAATCAGACGTGGGCCCCGAATCTGCACGCTGCTTGTCCTTTGGGACCCCTGCCCCCCCGGACTCCTTGCTGCGTCGGGACTCCGAACGGCTGCTGCTGTGTTGCTGTGACTGCTCCTTGGTCTCCTTCTTACGGTGCTGCTGCAGTGACTTCCGTGGCTGCTGCTGGTGTCCTGTGTCCGAGGACGCGTCCAGCAGCTGCTGCTTTTCTGGAGGCTCGTGCTCATGGTGCCAGGCCGCGCTATGCCCCCTGTGCGCTTTTAAGCCAAGTGAGGGGCGAGTTTCAAGAACAAAGTTATTTTTTTTCCCCCTGCACGCGCGCAACCGGCTTCCCCAGCTGCTTTGCGACGAGACGTCGCGCGCTCCGCCCCGCGCGTGCGCACCACTGCCGCTCCCAGTGGTGCATTGCGCAGGCGGCAGTGTCTTCCTCGGCTGCCGGCGCACGTGGGGGATACCTGTGCCCGCTGGCGCTCTCCCACCCTGCTTCGGCCCAGGGCTGCCATGGAGGACGCCATCCTGAGAGAGGACAGATCTTCTTGCTGCTGCCTCTCCCCCCCGCACACCCTGGAGGCAGGCTGACCCCAGCGGTGGTGCCTCGGGTAACCGCCCCAGCTGGGACAGGGGGCTCCCGCTGCCATCTTCCAGACTGGTCGCCCCCGGCATCTGGCAAGTCTGTAGGTTCCCTATGGGGCAGGAAACCAACTGATGCGGGAGAGAGGTACCGCCTTTTTATCGGTAGGTTTCCTGTCCCCGTGGGACGGATCCCCTCTCTCCGTGGTGCCATCATGGGGGAAGGAGAAAAAGTTGGTCACACTTGTCAAACACTGTTTGACGAGTGTGACCAACCTGTCAATCAGATCTCCAAGCGATGCTCCAGATCGCTTGGAAAACGCTAGCACTCTGCAAGCTAAGTACGCTTGCAAATAGATAGTTTTTCTGCGGGAAAATCGCGGGAATTTGAAATGCGATTTTCCCTTTGGAATAGAATTCCGGAATTCCGCTACGTGTGAACTTAGCCTTAATTTTGTAATCCTTATGGAGCGAAGCGTATACATGAAAAGAGGCAAGATGAACCACTACGAGAATATCTGGGGGGGGCTGGTTGGACTTTCTGGATTGGCTTCCGCAGAACTAGTCAAAAATAAGTTATTAGGGTTATAAAAAAATAAGTGTACAACATTGTAATGCATGGATAAGGATTGTAGATGCGTGACGGGGGGTGGGGGGAGGTTTTCTTGTTATGGGAAGGGGGAGGGATGTGTTTGGTGTATTTGCAATTATTAAAAAATGGGGAAAGTATTATAATTTGTACTCTAATGTATACGTATGTATGTAGTACTATCCTGTATGCTTTCTTCAATAAAAAGTATTTGAAAAAAAACCAACACATTCAGTTTTACAGCATACAGTCTCATACGGACAACGGTCAGCATTACTCACGGTTTATCTGGAAACGGCCGCACTGGCATCCCCATTCCAGACAGTGCCTTGCTCACTAGGCAGTCTACGGTTCCAGATCCACAGCCGGGCAGTAGCTCCCCTACGTAGATCCGTCACAGACTCTGCCAGGTCCGGGCCTTTCCATGTGCTCTCCAGGAAGTTCAGTCTCAGACACTTCCAACACACACAGGCTTTCTAGGACCTTGCACTTTGACCACTCAGGATCAAAACACACAACCCCATATGACCCGACCTCAGTCACACTATATGGTACGTGACCATACCCACAAGTGAGGTATGGATCACATGGTCATGACCTCACTACAGGTCCTATTACATTGAAAAATTGACAAGAGATTTCAACGCAAGATTGTGCGGATGTTGGATAGAGAACCTCGACTAACATCCAAACAAGTTCAAGCTGCCCTGCAGTCCGAGGGTACAACAGTGTCAACCCGTACTATCCGTCGGCGTCTGAATGAAAAGGGACTGTATGGTAGGAGACCCAGGAAGACCCCACTTCTTACCCCGAGACATAAAAAAGCCAGGCTGGAGTTTGCCAAAACTTACCTGAAAAAGCCTAAAACCTTTTGGAAGAATGTTCTCTGGTCAGATGAGAAAAGTAGAGCTTTTTGGGCAAAGGCATCAACATAGAGTTTATAGGAGAAAAAAAAAGAGGCATTCAAAGAAAAGAACACGGTCCCTACAGTCAAACATGGCGGAGGTTCCCTGATGTTTTGGGGTTGCTTTGCTGCCTCTGGCACTGGACTGCTTGACCGTGTGCATGGCATTATGAAGTCTGAAGACTACCAACAAATTTTGCAGCATAATGTAGGGCCCAGTGTGAGAAAGCTGGGTCTCCCTCAGAGGTCATGGGTCTTCCAGCAGGATAATGACCCAAAACACACTTCAAAGAGCACTAGAAAATGGTTTGAGAGAAAGCACTGGAGACTTCTAAGGTGGCCAGCAATGAGTCCAGACCTGAATCCCATAGAACACCTGTGGAGAGATCTAAAAATGGCAGTTTGGAGAAGGCACCCTTCAAATATCAGGGACCTGGAGCAGTTTGCCAAAGAAGAATGGTCTAAAATTCCAGCAGAGCATTGTAAGAAACTCACTGATGGTTACCGGAAGCGGTTGGTCGCAGTTATTTTGGCTAAAGGTTGTGCAACCAAGTATTAGGCTCAGGGCTGTGGAGTCGGAGTCGTGGAGTCGGAGTTAGTTTTGGTTGGAGTCGGAGTCGGTAGAAATGTACCGACTCCAGCTTTAAAAAAAATGTATTAATATTTCATAATTGAACTTTCATATGAATTTTATAAATGTTACTCAAATATATATGTTCTATCAAACTATGAACAACAGTGTTAAGCAGTTCTGCTGGAGATAGAGACATTTCTTACTTCTTGTGTGTCACTGTTCTCCACTGCCCTTATCTAATCTTATACTTGGTTAACTTCATGCTGCCCCAACCCCCCTACTTACAATGTATGAAACTGAAAGTGAAAATGTGTTGCAAATTCTTAGTAGTAAAGCTCCTCCTCTAGACTAGATCATACTAGGTGTGCGTCTTCCAAGCATCTCACAGCTGCCTGCTACTCAGAAGAGGAAGACTGTAAGAAGTATTATCCTTTCAACAAACTTTGCATCAGTTAACTGTGAGTACATGAGGAATAATAACAGTATTACTGACCACTATATCAGTTGTACGACCTGGCAATAATTTTGTACAATTGTTTTTAGAAAAAACAATTGTCATTTGGATTGTGAATGCAGAATTAAAAACCTGAGAATGTCAAAGAAGCATCACATTAAATCAGCTGTATTTGAACATTTCACCATCACTCAAGATAGAAAACATTATGTCTGTCAGTGTATGACAAATGATCCAGACGAAAACAAATGCTGTGAAGCCAAGATGAGTGCATATTCAGGCAAAGATAAAAATGCTCCTACCAGAGCTTCTAATCTAAAGAGACATTTACAGCGCTTTCATCCAGAAGTACTGAAATCAGTGGATGAGAAAGACTGCATCCAAACCAATGAACCAGTGCCCAGCTCTTCCAGCCAAACAAAGGAGCAGAGAACTTTGCAGCCATCAGTTGCAAGATATTTTGTCAGTGACAAAGTTACTGTGACAATGACAGTAGATACATTTAAAAAACAGATCATAGAGCTTGTTGTAAAGGATAGTGTGCCTATTTCATTATTTTCACGACCAGCTTTTATGTGTCTGAATGGGGAAATGGCCCGCAAGCTTGGTGTTTCTCTGGAGAGAGAGAGTATTAGAAAATTAGTAATCGAAGAAGCTTTTAAACAAAAGGAAGAACTTAAAAAAACTCTCAAGGGACGCTTTCTGTTTCTTAAAATGGATGCCTGCACACGTCACAGAGTGAACTATTTTGCCATCAATGTCCGATTTGTTTGTGACAAAAATGAAATAGTTACCAAGACATTGGCAGTAAAAGACACCAAAGCTCATCACACCAGTGAGTTTCTCCAGGTCTTGGTGGAAAAGGTTCTGCAAGACTATGAACTTAAAAAGAGCAAGTTCTTTCTGTCGTAACTGACAATGCTTCAAATATGATAAGTACTATTAAGCTAATGAATGAGAGTAATGATGGTGACCAGCAGCTAGAAGAACATTCTGGGTCCACAGACACAGAAATGTTTGAAATAGAGGAACACAGTATTGTAACTGAGGAGCAAACTGAAGTTGCTTCAGATGAACAGCAACATGATAGTTTAGATGATCTTGTTGAAACTGTGTCAATATGTTCTTTCATTCATCACATGCGCTGTGTTGTGCATACGCTACAGCTGGCTATAAGAGACAGTCTGCAAGAAGGACATGCTGCTGCACTGATTGGCAAGGTAAGAAAAAATTGGCTACTGTTGCCAGAACCCCTAAAGTTGACTCAATTTTGAAGAGACGTGCTGGAAAAGGGGCAATTATTGATCAAGCCACACGATGGGGCAGTACTTACTTAATGATTCAGCGCTTGGTTGAACTGAAAACCTTTCTTGTAGACATGGCTAACCCTCAACTGACGCTAAATGAAAGTCAGTGGAATCAGGTGACTGAGCTGGAAAAATTGCTAGAGCACCCATTTACAGTGACTAAAAAATTACAAGCAAAGGACTTAACTCCAGGTATTTTCTTAAAGGAGTGGAAGAACCTGATGTTTCGCCTGTCCCAAAGAGGAGGGTTAATTGCAAGTGGCATTGCTACATCAATGAAACGGAGAGAGGAGCTACTATTACAAAATAACATTCTTTTGGCAGCTGGTTATGTAGACCCAATGCATCGGATTCTTCTAGATGATCAACAGCTAAGTAAAGGAAAAGAAGCTCTGTTTGAAATAGCAGTAAGGATGAAAGGGTTGCAGAACAGTCAGGAGGAACAAGAAGAATTTGGTCGTCCTGCCACATCTTCACCCTCATCATCAACTGATGAAGAATTTAATTTCGAAAAATATTTGGATCACAAGGACCGTGCAAAGCGTTCCCGCATAGAAGAAGAGTCATCCCCATCAAGGAACACAGCCAGTACATTTCAGCAGAATTTTTCATGTGCACTAAAAGAAATTGAGAAATTTGACCGTTCATCAAAAATAACAGTGCAACAAGCGATTCCTCTGTATCCTGACATTGTCAGAGATGTTGCCCGAGTGGTTACTGCTTTGACACCAACACAAGTTAGTGTAGAGAGGTTGTTCTCTGCTCTCAAAATAATTAGATCAGATTTGAGGGCATCCATGAAGGAGGATCTGACAGAGGCAATACTTTTTCTGAGGACAAATTTATAGATTTCTTCTTATTAACTGCATAAAAGTGTTTATTGCATATTTACTTACAGTTTAGAAAAGTTTATAAAAGTTATTTGCTATATTCTAATTGTATTCTAATAAATGTTGTTTTTGCTCTAAGTGGTCTGATTACTTATATGATGGTGAGAAACTGAATAAGCACGATGTTTAATATTTTACAACAGTAAATTTGTTGTTATGAATTGGCCATTTATGAAGGAGCCGGAGTCGGAGTCGCAACTGTGGCTTACCGACTCCACAGTCCTGATTAGGCTGAGGGTGCCAATACCTTTGTCTGGCCCATTTTTGGAGTTTTGTGTGAAATGATCAAGGTTTTGCTTTTTGCTTCATTCTCTTTTGTGTTTATTCATTTAAGACAAATTAAATGAAGATAATAATACCAAAGAATTTGTGTTTGCAATCATTTTCAGGAAGAAACTGAGTATTATCTGACAAAATTGCAGGGGTGTCAATACTTTTGGCCACAACTGTATATCCACCTTCTCATATTCCTTCTGATGTTGCTGTCACTTGGCACTGCCACATCTATTATCATTGCTGTCTTCTGATCCTTGTCTACTATGACAATGTCTGGTTGGTTAGCCAACACCTGCTTATCCGTCTGGATTTTGAAGTCCCACAGGATTTTAGCCCTTCCATTCTCCACCACTTTATCTGGGGTCTCCCACCTGGACTTAGGAGGACTCAACCCATATGCTGTGCAGATGTTCCTGTATACAATTCCCACTACTTGGTTGTGGCGTTCAGCATACGCTGTTCCTGCTTGCATTTTGCATCCTGCCACTATGTGTTGGACGGTTTCTGAGGTTTCTTTGCATAGTCTGCACCTTGGGTCTTGTCTTATGTGATATATTCCTGATTCTATGGATCTGGTACTTAGTGCTAGCTCTTGTGCTGCTATGATTAGTGCCTCTGTGTTGTCTCAGAATCCAGCTTTCTCCAGCCATTGGTAGGATTTCTCCATGTCAGCTACCTCCATTATCTGTCGATGGTACATCCCATTTAGCGGCTTGTCTTGCCATGGCGTTTTATGTTCCTGTTCTTCCTTCCAGATCTGTTGTTGTTGCTGCCTTAAGCTCTCTCTCAGCATCTCATCTTTTGGCGCCATTCTTCTGATGTACTCCTGAATACTTTTTGCTTCATCCGTGATGGTGGCTCAGATGCTCATCAAGCCTCGACCATCTTCCTTCCTGCTGGTATACAATCTTTGGGTGCTAGACTTAGAGTGGAGACCCCCATGCATTGTGAGGAGCTTTCGTGTCTTCACATCTGCAGCTTCCATCTCTTCTTTAGGCCAGCACACTATGCCACCAGGGTATCTGATAACTGGCAGGGCATATGTATTCATGGCGTGGATTTTATTCTTCCCATTGAGGTGGCTCTTTAGAACCCGTCTTACCCTTTGATGGTATTTGGATGTTGCTGCTTTCCTTGCCTCCTCAACATGGTTACCTTATCCCTGTGGGATGCCGAGATACTTGTAGCATGTCTGTACATCTGCTACGTGCCCTGCTGGGCCACTCCATCGGTCTTGACTACCATGCCTTTCTTTATTACCAACCAGTTGCACTTCTCTAGTCTTAAGGACATCCCAATGTCTTCAATGTAGATCCTTGTTAGGTGGATCAGTGAATCTATGTCCCGTTCGTTTTTCGCATACAGCTTGAGGTCATCCATATAAAGGAGGTGGGTGATGGTGCTTCCACTCCTGAACTTGTATCCATAACCAAACTCACTAATTATTTGACTGAGGGGGTTGAAGCCTATGCAGAACAGCAATGTGGACAGTGCATCCCCTTGGTGTATGCCGCATTTGATGGTCACCTGTGCTAGTTGTCTTGAGTTGACACACACACAATACATACACATCGTTCATATAGCACGCACTCACATTGCTCAAAAAAAAAATAAAGGGAACACTTAACCAACACAATGTAACTCCAAGACATTCACACTTCTGTGAAATCAACCTGTTCAGTTATGAACCAACACCGATTGTGAATCAATTTCTCCTGCTGTTGTACAAATGGAACAGACAACAGGTAGAAATGATAGGCAATTAGAAAGACAACCCCAATAATGGAGTGGTTCTGCAGGGGGTTCTCCACAAACCATTTCTCTTTTCTCATCCTCATTTTTAGCAGTTTCGGGGCATTGATGCTACAAACAGGCCTACCCATTCCCAAGATCTGAATCCAATCAAGCACATCTGGGACATCATGTCTCGTTCCATCCAACAATGCCATGTTGAGTAAGGCGGCCAGGGTGGTAGTCGTGGCAACCGGCTTCACAGTTCCCACAGCCTGGCTCCCCACAGAAAAAACACAATGTCCTTTTTGCTGCATCTACATCGTACGCAGCTGTGACGTTTAGGAGCAGGCTACGTCCGAGAGTGGACCCTCTGGATCGCGGGTCTGGAGCCCCTGGGCCGAGCACGCCAGGTGAAGACCGACCCCTATACAGGGATCGTTTGGGTCAGGACCACAGGGGACAAAAGCGCGACAGCCGGTACCAAGAGGGACGGCTCAAAGGACAATAAGGCTAAGGAAGATAGATGGAACGTAGAGAACTAGAGCAGGGGTTCCTGGGCAGGGAAGGAGGAACAATAGAGGCAGTAGGGGAAGGTACAGAGAGCGAAGGCAGTCTGAGGAGGAAATCCCAAGGGCAGGGATGACAACGGACGGAGGACACAGGGAGGCAAGGAGACAGGCGGAGAGACTCATACACAGCCGACAGACTGGGAAGACACTGGGGGGAACGCACAGACAAGGCGAGGCAGAGGTAGGCTAGGAGGACGGCAAAGGAACAGAGACAGAGGCGGAACAGATGGGTGAAAAGCAATGCACAAGAAGTGAGGACTACAGTGGAACTGTAGCGGCCAGAAAGGTGCAGGGTTACCACACGATCACCAGGCGCCCTCCTCATAGGGAGGACACCTGAAATATCTTAGCGCCCGGAAGCCCTCCCCCTCAGCGACACCCACCGCCAGAGGAAGAGAGCGGGTGGACGCGCTCCCGCGACCTAAGGCCGGTGCGAGTGCCCGCAGCAGGGCGAAAGGCAGAGCGGGCGGGCGCGCGCGGATGGGGGCGTGCAGGTGAGTGGACGCTGCGGCGGGCGCCGCCGCTGAAGGTGCATCGGCGGGCACGGCCGCCGATGTCACAGCAGCAGAACACTTACGGTCACTGTCAGAGTCCTTTCCAGTTCTGTCACTCCAGCTCCACGTGTTCAAGTTCCACAGAACAACGCAGAGTCACAGTTCTTTTCCAACAGTTGAACTTCACTAAGCAAGAAGGCATTCATTACACTGGCAGCACAGGTTATACACAAAGACACCTTCTTCCTATCTCTCCCTGCCATCCGGACAGCCTTGATCCTTCCTAGCAGCCCAGTCTCCCTTTTCCCTGCCAGCCGGCAGCCTCTTTGGGCAATCCATGTCCTATCCGTGCTTCCAGCGTCACCAGCTCCCTTGTCAGCCCCTCGTCCGTTTCCAAATGGAAAAGGTGCCGGAGCCACCATCTCAAGCAGCTTCTGCCCCAGCAGTAGACCCCGGATCCTTCCTGGGGATGGTCCCCGACTGCACTGTTCTCCGCCTGAGACCCCTTACTGCCGTAACAGCTTTATCCCAATGGCCGGCCGTTCACTAAATCTGCTACTTACACCTCTCCCTGGGTAAGCCTGCCCGGGCTCTGCTGCCTAAACAGGAAGTGTCTCTCCTATATCCCTTTAGCTCTACCCTGCTCTGACTCCTCCCCACTGAATAACCCCTTGCTGCCTGTACCTAAACTAACATCTATTCTATTCTCAGTGATGCCTCCCTCTATTCTAATCCCCCTATGGTCCTATACTATCTAAGATCCTATCCTAGCCCTAAGCGTATACACAGTACCTGACAGACACATGACATTACAGTACATAAACATTACATTTCACATTAATAAACAATGAGGTGCCACGTGCAATCGTGTTAACAGTGTCCAGAGGAGAGGAGGCACGTGAGAGTCCCCGCCACCTCCTTACAGTTGCACCACAGAATGTCTAGGAGTTGACTGATGCTTTAATCCATGTTTGGGAGGAGATCCCTCAGGAAAACATCCACCGCCTCATCAGGACCATGCCCAGGCATTGTAGAGAGGTCATAGAGGAACGTGGCGACCACACACACTATAGAGCATAATTTCTTTGTCTTGACGCATTTCCACTTAAGTTGGTTAAGCCTGTAAATTTATTTTCAATTTTGATTTTGAGTATCATTCGAAATCCAGACCTCCATGGGATAATAATTTTGATTCACCTTGATCATTTTTATGTTTTATTGTTCTCAAAGCATTCCATTATGTAAAGAATAAAGATTTGCATATACACTACAGTTCAAAAGTTTGGGGTCACCCAGACAATTTTTTGTTTTCCATGAAAACTCATACTTTTATTAATCAAATGTGTTGCCAAATTAATTTGAAATCTAGTCCTGACATTGACAAGGCTCGAAAAAAAGTTTTGTTTTTTTTTTGTTTTTTTTAAATAATCTTTTCCTTGAAACTTTGCTTTCGTCAAAGAATGCTCCCTTTGTAGCAATTGCAGCATTGCAGACCTTTGGCATTCTAGCAGTTAATTTGCAGAGGTAATCTGGAGAAATTTCACCCCATACTTCCAGAAGCCTCTCCCACAAGTTGGTTTGGCTTGATGGGCACTTTTTGCGTACCATACAGTCAAGCTGCTCTCACAACAGCTCAATGGGGTTGAGATCTGGTGACTGCGCTGGCCACCCTATTACAGATAGAATACCAGCTGCCTGCTTCTTCCCTAAATAGTTCTTGCACAATTTGGAGGTGTGCTTTGGGTCATTGTCCTGTTGTAACATGAAATTAGCTCCAATCAAGCGCTGTCCACAGGGTATGGCATGGCGTTGCAAAATGGAGTGATAGCCTTCCTTATTCAAAATCCCTTTTACCTTGTACAAATCTCCCACTTTACCAGTACCAAATTAACCCCAGACCATCACATTACCTCCACCATGCTTGACAGATGGTGTCAGGCACTCTTCCAGCATCTTTTCAGTTCTGCGTCTCACAAATAATAATAATCTTTATTTTTATATAGCGCTAACATATTCCGCAGCGCTTTACAGTTTGCACATATTATCATCACTGTCCCCGATGGGGCTCACAATCTAAATTCCCTAGCAGTATGTCTTTAGAATGTGGGAGGAAACCGGAGTACCCGGAGGAAACCCACGCAAACACGGGGAGAACATACAAACTCCTTGCAGATGTTGTCCTTGGTGGGATTCGAACCACTGAGCCACCGTGCCGCACAAATGTTCTTCTGTGTGATCCAAACACCTCAAAGTTGGATTCGTATGTCCATAACACTTTTACCAATCTTTCGCTGTCCAATGTCTGTGTTCTTTTGCCCATATTAATCTTTTCTTTTTATTAGCCAGTCTCAGATATGGCTTTTCTTTGTCACTCTGCCCTGAAGGCCAGCATCCCAGAGTCGCCTCTGAACTGTAGACGTTGACACTGGTGTTTTGGGTGTACTATTTAATGAAGCTGCCAGTTGAGGACCTGTGAGGCGTCGATTTCTCAAACTACAGACTCTAAAGTACTTGTCTTGTTGCTCAGTTGTGCAGCAGGGCCTCCCACTTCTCTTTCTACTCTGGTTAGAGCCGGTCTGTGCTCTCCTCTGAAGGGAATAGTACACACAGTTGAAGGAAATCTTCAGTTTCTTGGCTATTTGTAAGAACAAGACTAGACTGTCAAGTTTCACATGAAAGTTCTTTTTTTCTGGCCATTTTGAGGGTTTAATGGAACCAACAAATGTAATGCTACAGATTCTCAACTATAACTTCTCTAATCAGCTAAACTGTTTTCAGCTATGATAACATACTTGCAGAAGGGTTTTCAAGGGTACTCTAACCATTCATTAGCCTTCTTACACAGTTAGCAAACACAAAGTACAATAAAAACACTGGAGTGATGATTGTTGGAAATGGGCCTCTATATACTGTACCTATGAAGATATTGCATTACAAACCAGAAGCTTGCAGCTAGAATAGTCATTTACCGCATTAACAATGTATACAGTGTATTTCTGAATTATTTAATGTTAGCCTCATTGGAAAAAAATCTGCTTTTCTTTCAAAAATAAGGAAATTTGTAAGTGACCCTAAACCTTTGAACGGTAGTGTATACACACATATATATATATATATATATATATATATATATATATATATATATATATATATATATATATATATATATATATATATATATATATATATATTTTCACACAAGATATCCAGAATCCTGTGTGAACCCTGAAAGTAATCAATTTAGTCAGTCAGTGCAGGTGCGGCGGAGCCCTTACTCGTCAAAGAGAGGTTCAGCAGCAGCTGTAGAGTGCATTAAATGTAACGTAAACAGCTACTACAAGGAATAAAGATCAGCCCTTCTACGGTGTTTAGAAAAACAGCTCCAGGTGAAAATAAAAGAAAAATAGCATGTGGACATTATGCTGAATTTCAGGTCATCATCAGACTACGTGCACACGAGGAGTTTTGGGAAAAGGAACTATGTGAAAACTCTCCAAATCCTCCTAAAGTAACTTGGCGTTTCCTTGCAGTTTCTGTCCTGAAAACTCTGCAAAGGAGACTTAGTGTACACATACCGTCACAGTGGAAAATATAACTTGGCCATAAGGGGTTCCCTCCACAACATTCATCACCGATCCCCTTTTCTATTATTCCCTGCCTCTGTGACATGTCCTTTTACTTCTCTCATTCCCGTTCTCCGGTTGTTTCTTCTTCATCCTCCTCCCAATAGCTCAACCAATTCACTTACCCTCTTCTTTTTTTTTCTCCTAACACAGCACAGGTTCGATTCTTGCCCAACACTCCTTCAAGCTACTCCCATTTTCACCTAATTTCCTTGCCGATTTTGCTTCTTTCTTTCTTATCGTTCTCATACCTTTCTACTAATTTTTACTTATATTATTTGAATTTTAATTGTATATATTTTTCCCTATCCCCATGGCAATCATACCATTAGTCCACTTCTCAATGTCCTCTCCTTCCCCTCTTTTTTTTTTTTTTTTTTTTTTTTTTTTTTAATTTTCTTGTGGACGTTTTCTTCACTATCAGTCCCTCTTCCAGCCTTTTTAAACCCCATACACTTGAGCACTTACTATGCAATTTTTTTTTTTTTTTACTTGGAAAAGACGCTAGTCCAGGGTTGAAACGTGTTGTGGAAATAGGAACTGTTCAACTCATCTTGGTGCTGAGGATCGTTTATTACAGTAGCCCAACTGGATATAGGGTTATCGTCCAAATTGGTCTCTTAACAATAAAGTTGTAGGACCCCACAATGAGATGTTATTACTGAGGAGAGCTGAACACAGACCTAAAAATCTTGAGTATTTATGAAATAGATCTAACAATAGTTACAGATGCAATCAAAAATATTCACCCACCCCCTGCCAATTGCAAATTTGGCTTCTTCGCAAAATATACAAACTTTCTGCCATTTGAAATAAACCAATTAAGCAAGAAAAATAAATAGCGCCACAGAGTCCATCATGCCTTTCCGGTGTCTTGGCGCCGCCCACCATCCGTCCATCATGATGCCCCTGTGCGTCGCCGCCTCCTCCTATTTTGCATGCCGGCGCCTGCGCTGTGGCAAGAGTTCTCGGGCATGTGCAGCGCGCGCTGCCCGAGAACCAATATCAGGCTATTGTGTCTGCGTGTTGTGGAGGCCCCAGATCCCGCCCCGCAGTGTGTTATGAAGTATTCACACTGCGGGGCTGGGGCCTTCGCAACATGCAGGCGCAATAGCCTGATGTCGGTTCTCGGGCAGCACGCACTGCACATGCCGGAGAACTCTTGTCACAGCGCAGGCGCTGGCATTCAAAACAGGAGGAGGCGGCGACGCACAGGGGCATCATAATGGACAGATGGTGGGAGGCGCCGAGACACCGGACAGGCATGATGGACGGATGGTAGGAGACTGATACAGGGGGACACACCATACCTATGGGACACATTACAGGTATGAGGAGCTAGTTATAAAAGTCAATATTTCAGTGTTACTAGGGGTCAGAAAAAGAGCCACCTCCACAGAATGCAGCCTTAGTGCTGCTGAAGGTGGCTCTTTAACTGAATATCGCCCTGGGGGGGTGACAGGTTCCCTTTAACTAAGCACCATATATTATTTTCATGCACTATTGCTGTTTTATTTACTGCAGGGTATTTGTTTATTATTTAATTTAGCTTTTGTCTTAAAAACCATGAAATTTCGTAAAAGACACAGTTTGCAAGTCCAAGGATTATGGTATAGTGTATTTTTTCTAACCATAATTTTTTTTTGTACCCACGAAAAAAAACAAAAAAAAACAAACATACGGTAAGTGAAGTACATTTCAATACATTTAAAACATACAGTAGGATGTTTTTGATTAATTTAGAGGGGGGAAAAAAGGGTTTTACTCCACCAAATATAACCTCTGCGCCTCCCCCACAGAGTTGACACCAGAATCACAGGGTGGGTCCATCAAAACCAGGAATATCTAGCTGGGAAATGAAGAAAAGCAATTTTTTTTGTTTACAAAAAACGTATACAGACATACAAGATGGACATATTACATATGTTAAGCATAAAAATGTAAATGTAGGAAGCCATATGTTGACGTATGGCACACTTCTGCATATGGTTTTTAGCCAATACGTCATATGTGATGCCTATGTAGTAACGCTGCCCCCATCTAAAATCAGCAGGTTCTTCCATCAGAATGGGATTGCTTTGCACAATTTTGCTACATGCCTGTCGATGCAAATTTTAAAATTGCAGAAATCTACGTATATTAAAAATAGCAATAAGCATACGTTTCCCCACGAAACTTTTAGGTCGGTCACATATCGGAGTTATTAAATTTGCTTTGTATTTAAATAATGATAATTCCGAGCAAAAATAACAACAAACATAAATAGAGCAGCGAAGTCGGGAACCTGCGGGTGATAATTATTCCAGTCTGTGATTGCTGAATGTGTCTATCTCGAGCAATCTGCATACATTGGACAGGTGGAGAACGCAGAAGGTTACCTTCAATAACTCAATGAGACAGATCCCGCAAACAAAAACAGGATCTACGAAAAAGAAAAGTGATAGGGGAGAGCTTGGTGTTATAATCAAACCGTGAACAATAGTACAAAAAAAAAAAAAAAATATATCGGCATCTCCAAAGAGATATGGATCCATAACACCACTACACATCATACACTTAAAGGAGGTTGCCCACCACTTTTACACTGACGCCCTATCTTTGGGATAGGGAATCAAATGGCTGATAGGCCGGGGTCCAGCATTCGGCACCCCCGCTGATCAGCTGTTTTCAGGAAGTACTTACTTGAGGAGCTTGTCCGTCTACTTGTACATGACATGTGGACACGATTAGCATGTAATGCTTGTACCAGTACCGCAGTATTGGCAGCCAAAGTGGTTTAAACTCACCATCCCAGCCCTTCCGCCAGAAAAAAAGTACCCAAAACAGTAGGTTTTCATGAATCAACACACTGGGAGCAGGATTTAATAAAGAGTAAAAAAAAAAACAAGACAATAATAAACATATGCATATTGACAAATATAAAGCTTGAAAAAAAAAAAGCCATTAAAATAAAAGCAAACTAAGCATTATAAATGTCTCCATAGTAAATCATAGGGCTTTTGACATAAGTCAACAGCCACATAAAGGTACTGAGAAAGTAACCCAAAACACAGGCAACCATATGTCCCCTGAGCTGACGTGTGCGTCTCCAGTATAACATGCTGTAACACGTGTCGACAGATATGAAATTTCATTCCCTGCTTATTTTAGTGATTTACTGCTTAGTATAAAGTGTCCATACGTGCCTTGTGCACCCGCTGCAATGCATGGACTCCAAGGGATGATCAGATGACCAGGAAAGCATTGGAAAAAAACATCCAAGTCCCATGTGGTGTCTCCATTAACCCCTTCATGACCAAGCCTATTTTGACCTTAATGACCAGGCCATTTTTTGCAATTCTGACCAGTGTCCCTTTATGAGGTAATAACTCAGGAACGCTTCAACGGATCTTAGCAATTCTGAGATTGTTTTTTCGTGACATATTGGGCTTCATGTTAGTGGTAAATTTAGGTTGATAATTTTTGCGTTTATTTGTCAAAAAATCAGAAATTTGGTGAAAATTTAGAAAATTTTGCAATTTTCAAATTTTGAATTTTTATTCTGTTAAACCAGAGAGTTATGTGACACAAAATAGTTAATAAATAACATTTCCCATATGTCTACTTTACATCAGCACAATTTTGGAAACAAAATATTTTTTTGTTAGGAAGTTATAACGGTTAAAAGTTGACCAGCGATTTCTCATTTTTACAATAAAATTTACAAAACCATTTTTTTTAGGGACCACCTCACATTTGAAGTCACTTTGAGGGGTCTATATGGCAGAAAATACCCAAAAGTTACACCATTCTAAAAACTGCACCCCTCAAGCTACTCAAAACTACATTCAAGAAGATTATTAACCCTTCAGGTGTTTCACAGGAACTAAAGCAATGTGGAAAGAAAAAATGGACATTTTAATTTTTCCAACAAAAATTTTCTTTTAGCATAAATTTTTTCATTTTCACATGGGAAACAGGATAAAATGGATCCTAAAATTTGTTGGGCAATTTCTCCTGAGTACAACGATACCTCATATGTGGTCATAAACCACTGTTTGGGCGCACGGCACGGCTCAGAAGGGAAGGAGCACCATTTGACTTTTTGAATGGAAAATATGCTGGAATATTTAGCGGTTGCCATGTCGCGTTTGGAGAGCCCCTGATGTGCCTAAACATTGGAGCTCCTCCACAAGTGACCCCATTTTGGAAACTAGACCCCCCAAGGAACTTATCTAGATGCATAGTGATCACTTTGAACCCCCAGGTACTTCACAAATTGATCTGTAAAAAAAAAAAAATACTTTTTTTTCACAAAAATTTTCTTTTAGCCTCAGTTTTTTCATTTTCACATGGGCAACAGGATAAAATGGATCCTAAAATTTGTTGAGCAATTTCTCCTGAGTACAACGATACCTCATATGTGGTCATAAACCACTGTTTGGGTGCACGGCATGGCCTGGAAGGCAAGGAGCACCATTTGACTTTTTGAATGGAAAATTAGCTCCACTCGTTATCGGACACCATGTCGCATTTGGAGAGCCGCTGTGCACCTAAACATTGGAGCTCCCCCACAAGTGACCCCATTTTGGAAACTAGACCCCCTAAGGAACTTATCTAGACGTGTAGGGAGCACTTTGAACCCACAAGTGCTTCACAAAAGTTTATAACACAGAGCAGTGAAAATAAAAAATAATTTTTTTTCCTCAAAAATGAATTTTAGCACACTATTTTTAATTTTCACAAGGCTAACAGGAGAAATTGGACCACAAATCTTGTTGTCCAGTTTGTCCTGAGTACTCTGGTACCCCACATGTGGGGGGGAACCACTGTTTGGGCACACGGCAGGGCTCAGAAGGGAAGGAGCGCCATTTGACTTTTTGAAATGCAAATTACTTCCAATCGTTAGCGGACACCATGTCGTGTTTGGAGAGCCCCTGTGTGCCTAAACATTGGAGCTCCCCCACAAATGACCCCATTTTGGAAACTAGACCCCCTAAGGAACTTATCTAGATGTGTAGTGAGCACCTTGAACCCTCAAGTGCTTCACAAAAGTTTATGACGCAGAGCCGTGAAAATAAAAAAAAAATTTTTTCCCTCAAAAAATTATTTTTTAGTGCGCAATTTTTTATTTTCACAAGGGTACCAGGATAAATTAGACCCCAAAATTTGTTGTCCAGTTTGTCCTGAGTACGCTGGTACCCCACATGTGGGGGGGAACCACTGTTTGGGCACACATCGGGGCTCGGAAGGGAAGTAGTGACATTTTGAAATGCTGACTTTGATGGAATGGCCTGCGGGTGTCATGTTACATTTGCAGAGCCCCTGATGTACCTAAACTGTGGAACCCCCCCACAAGTGACCCCATTTTGGAGACTAGACCCCCCAAGGAACTTATCTAGATGTGTGGTGAGCACCTTGAACCCCCAAGTGCTTCACAGAAGTTTATAACGCAGAGATGTGAAAATAAAAAATATTTTTTTTTCCTCAAAAAAAAATGATTTTTACCCAGCAATTTTTTTTTTCACAAGGGTAGCAGGATAAATTGGACCCCAAACGTTGTTGAACAGTTTGTCCTGAGTACGCTGGTGCCCCATATATGGGGGGGAACTATTGTTTGGGCACACGTAAGGGCTCGGAATGGAAGTAGTGGCGTTTTGAAATGCAGACTTTGATGGAATGGTCTGCGGTCGTCATTACGTTTGCAGAGCCCCTGATGTGCCTAAACAATAGAAACCCCCACAAGTGACCCCATTTTGGAAACTAGACCTCCCAAGTAACTTATCTAGATGCCTGGTGAGCACTTTGGACCCCCAAGTGCTTCACAGAAGTTTATAATGCAGAGACGTGAAAATTAAAAAAAAATTTTTTTCCACAAAAATATTTTTTTAGCCCCCAATTTTTTATTTTCCCAAGGGTACCAGGAGAAATTAGAACCCCAAAGTTGTTGTGCAATTTTTCCTGAGTACGCTGATACCCCATATGTTGGGGTAAACCACTGTTTGGGCACACATCAGTGCTTGGAAGGGAGGAAGCACCGTTTAACTTTTTGAACGCAAAATTGGCAGGAATCAATGGTTTCACCATGTCGCGTTTGGTGACCCCCTGATGCGCCTAAACAGTGGAAACCCTTCAATTCTAACTCCAGCCCTAACCCCAACACACCCCTAACCACATCCCTAACCCTAATTCCAACCCTAACCATAACCCTAACCCCAACAGACCCCGAACCCTAACCATAACCCTAACCACAAGCCTAACCCTAACCACAAGCCTAACCCTCATTCCAACCCTAACCCTCATTCCAACCCTAACCCTCATTCCAACCCTAACCCTCATTCCAACCCTAACCCTCATTCCAACCCTAACCCTCATTCCAACCCTAACCCTCATTCCAACCCTAACCCTCATTCCAACCCTAACCCTCATTCCAACCCTAACCCTCATTCCAACCCTAACCCTCATTCCAACCCTAACCCTCATTCCAACCCTAACCCTCATTCCAACCCTAACCCTCATTCCAACCCTAACCCTCATTCCAACCCTAACCCTCTTTTCAACCCTAACCCTCTTTTCAACCCTAACCCTCTTTTCAACCCTAACCCTCTTTTCAACCCTAACCCTAATGGAAAAATAAAAATATTTTCTTTATTTTATTAGTTCTGCCTACCTATGGGGGTCATAATCGAGGGGTTTATTTACTTTTTCTTTCATTTTGATCACTGTGAGAGTGATCAAAATGAAAGAATGGAATCTGCAGCCGGCAGATTCAGGCGGGCGCACTGCGCATGCGCCCGCCATTTTCAAAGATGGCGGCGCCCATCATCCGGACCCGAGGGACACCAGGAGGGACGGGGGGACTCAGGAGGTACCGGGGGGGTGAGGGGGGGGGGAATCGGAGGCTGGCGGGGAGCAGAGGGAATGGGAGGGGGGCAGATGATGACAGCGGCGGCAGATCGCCGCTGTCATTCAGTTGCGGGGGGGCGATCGCCGGTGGGGGGGTGGAATCGGTGTCTCCAGCCATGTCCGATGCTACAGCAGCGTCGGACATGGCTGGATTGTAATATTTCATCAATTTTCATTGATGAAATATTACTATCGCTCTGATTGGCTGTTTCACTTTTAACAGCCAATCAGAGCGATCGTAGCCACGTGGGGGCGAAGCCACGCCCCCTGTGGTGAATTACAAAGCCCCGTGTATCTGCTGGTCGGGTGACCTTTCAGTGACCACGGTCACCCGACCCGCAGGGGGGCTTTGAAGTCATGACGCCACATAGGCGTCACTGGTCAGATTTTAACCAGGTTTCATGACGCCCATGTGGCGTCATTGGTCGTGAAGGGGTTAATGGTTAATTTGTGTGGAATTTTAGCTTCCTGTAAAAACACCTAACAATCTAACCTTTGAGGGTCTCTCTCCTCTTTCCAAAATCTAGAAAAAAAAATTAAAATAAAATCTGAAAGTCATGATGAATCCCACTTCACTTCACAGCCACCCTAGTTATCAGGATATTCTAGGACTTATTGATCACTGGGGGTCTTTCAGCCGGGAGACTGACCCCTACTGCAAATTACAAAGAGGCCATTGTAATGTCACCTTTGCTGGGTCATCCAATGCGAGAACGGTCCATGTTCCACCAACCTTACTGTAGTTCTAAGCAGACTTCTGTTTCTACTGAACATGTGCAAGATTTCAGGAGAAGGCCAGGATGAGAAAAATCAGAGTTTGTCAATCAAGTTATAGGTGGATGGAGACAGTTTACATCCTGAATAAACTAGGACTAGGGATGAGCAGATCGACTGTCAGGGCCCCAGTCAGAGGCCACATCAGTAGTCCAAGGCCGCTTGGCTAGGGCCCTGTTGAGTGCCTCCTAAGAGTCCTAACTGCTGGTATTCCGTGCACCTCACCCATTTTGTAGGCTGGTCGTCATCGTTGTGGCGAGATGCTCGCAGGATGTTGCTTCGGGCCTACAAATCAGAAGAGGTGAAGTGATGTCAGGAGGTAGGGGGTGGTTCATAGGGCTCTTCTCCAGTAGACCACCGACATGGTGGCTAGACCAGGGACCTGCAAATTGACTTACTCATCTCTAACGCCATCAGTCCATACACTGCAGTAGGTCTGTGATTTCTGGGTCAGCTGGGATTTTCGTGACTCGAACTCAGTAACACTATGGGCCTATGAGACCTGCGGCTGGTCTGGAAATTGGAGGTCTGCACCCTGACCATATAGCGAAAAGCAGAAAGAATCATATACCATACTTACCAATTTCCCACAGAGGTCGGACTACTACTGGAAAAAAAGGGGAGACCCACTGGTCTCCCAGATTCTCACCGAAAGCCCGGCAGCATTTACGGTACATTTGACAGCATGCATTCACCTAGGTGGGCTAACCTGAATATTCGCATGAATGTCCTATACATTGGTCAGTCAATAAGTACATGCAAATAAACCCCCCAAAATGTGAATGCTAGTTGGACACATTGTCAAACTTGCTCCTGACCGAGGAGGCGTGGCTATGTAGCGGCTGCGGACGGACGCGCTGAGAGGGAGTTCCTGAAATGCTGATATCATCCGGTCAGTGGACCCTCACCACCACGCTTTGCCTCTCTATGGACCCCCTGGATTCCGGGCACTCCTGGCCCCCCGTGGCAGAGCGCTGATGGGCTCCTGTGTGCTGGTGGCAGTTGAAAGCTGGGGCGGCCATCATTGAAGCACACGCACTGCCTGTGAGACGCGGTGCTGGTCCCCATTGCTGCAGTGCTGACGGACGGGTGAGCGCATATCCTTCAAGGACTGTGGAGGACAAGCGGTGAGTGCCCTGAAAGACTGGGCCCCGCGTTCCTACTTTTCGCTATGTCACCTAGCCTGCTGTGCTATTACTTTAAGGGCCTGAGTCCCTTACTGGATGCTGTCTTGTGGGGCGCTGTGGTCTCCCCCCCGCCCCGGGTTATAAGGGCCCTTGTTTGCGGCTTGGAGCCGGACATTGTTTCCCTGCGTGGCCTTACAGATCTGTGACACCTTTGGGGCTCTGCTGCCACTGTATGATAGCCCTGCTGCGCCTATAATAGAGGTCTCCAGTGTACTGTTCTTAATAACCAGCTGTGCCATATTGCTGTTAAAATGAGCCGCTCTAAGGGGTCAGGAGCAGCTGATAGACTGAAAGAATATGCTAGAATAGATCATTCCGACGTCTCAAGACCCCTAAAAAACAACCCCTCACAGGCTCACTGTAAAAGCAGCCCTTCTGGAGGAGAGTGAGCAAGAGGAGTTAACCCTTAAACAGGCGTCTGAACAACTGATGCAGGCCATCTCCTTAACAAGGACATCTCTGACTGGGAAGATTGAGGACGTGCACACTGAGGTGGGATGCCTCCGACAAGATATGCAAGCCATGAGGGGCCGCATTACGGAGGTGGAGACACGGGTGTCCTAGGTTGAAGATACCATCACACCTATGGAAGCCAAGTTAACGAAAGTGGCAGGCTCTATGAATGCATGGAGGCAAAAAGCAGACGACCTGGAGAACAGAATGCGTCGGAATAATATCAGAATTATTGGGCTCCCGGAACGTTCGGAGGGTCAACACCCGGAGCAATTTCTGGAAGATTGGCTCAAAACTACTTTGGGAGACGAATTCTCCCCAACATTTGCGGTGGAGCGGGCCCACAGAGTCCCCACTAGGCCTCTTCCTCCTGGAGCCCCACCTAGACCTTTTTTGGCACGTCTCCTTTACTGCAGGGACAGGGATATGACTCTGCATTTGGCACGGCAGAAAAGCCCCATCACGTTCAACAACGCCACAATCTCGATTTTCCCAGACTTCTCCATGGAACTTCAGAAACAACGGGCACAGTTTATGGAGGTCAAAAAGAGCCTCCGGGCGAGGAATGTTATGTAGGGTTCCACCCTGTTTTTCACGGATCCGGTGGAGGCGACTGAGTGGCTACGGTCCCACAAAGGGTCTGCTGCAAAGGAATACTAGTGCATATATTGCTAATCAATACCTTTGCATCAATGGTCTGATTGTAGCTTTATCCGCATGCGTCCAATTACCAACAATACCGGACACTGTGTGGTATCCCCTTGTTTGCTTCATGACGGGAGTACAGGACTCTGCTCCCACATTGGTTGTTGTTTATTTACTTTGTTTTTTTCTTTGTTGTGGTTTTATATTGTTTTTTAGGTAAGATTCGCAGCCAACGACAATTTTCATTGTCTCTAAATTTTACCTGGGTAATGATGTGTCCCATATTCAGCGGAGTAAAATTTGGAGTCTGAGTTGATATGTATGACATGGAATGTGAGGGGTATAAAAACTCCCCAGAAAAAGATTAAGGTTTTCTTGCAGGTCCGACATTATCACCCTCACATTGTGGCCTTGGTGGAGACGCATCTGACCAGGGATACAGTTCGGTGTGTGCAGAAGCCTTGGGTACTGTTAGGGCTGGCAGAACACACCAAATTATAAAATAATAGTAGGTACCTTCGCAACCCGGGGTCCACTGTGCAGTGGTGGTACACTGCTGCTAAGTAATGGCGGAAGAATTAAGCGATGTGAAACTAGTCACACGTGGGTTACGTAACACAATGTGAACAGGGGCGAACTCTGTTAATGCACAGAGCCACACAACCGCTGAACATAGATGCCGGAGCCTGTTAAGCTCACAGAGCCTGGCCAAAAGAGCGCACAGTATACGGCCACAGAACTCTACCCAAAGGACACGGGGTTAGAGTCCTTCTAGGCCCACTGAACGTGTGGCATCGCTGCCGCGAACGCCGCTATGGAGCACGTTCACTGAGGCGTGCCGAGTCCCTGGTGAGGACTGATGCCTGACTCAACCTCTGTCCTACCTACGCCTAAGCCTGGGCGCTAGCAGGCTAAGCGTGCCAAGGGTTGGGGTTTCTTAATGAGTCATTCACCAGAGACATTCATGTGTGCATACATCACTCACTCCACATAGTCCGTAAATACAGTCTTATCCTAGCGCATGGCCGAGCGGCCATGCGAACCTTTTATAGCCACGAGCGTCCGGGACCCTTCTGGCTTCTCGGATGGGCCAATCCGAACAGGAGCAGGACCTGGGCACGTGACCTTCGATCTCCAGAGGGAGATCACTCCACGGGCATGCTCAGTGGCCCGACATGGGGACTTAGTCCCTGGAGAATCTCGCTGCTGAGCAGCATGTATTGTCATAGCTCGCCAGAGGTGGCAGCAGCAAGCAAAACCACGGAGCTGGTCTGGACAGAGTGCATGGACCGACGAGTTTGCTGAGCAACCTCCTCTGCGGCTGGAGAGGAATGGGAGACCGCTGGAAGTAAGGCTCGGGATTCTCGCTGTGCAGAGACAGAAATCCGACGCCTAACATTAACAAACAAACTCCGCAATGACAAGAGGAGCGTGGATGGTCTCCACCGTCTCCCAGGTCCGAGCCTCAGGACCATGACCCTTCCAATCCACCAAGTAAAACTTTTTGACCCACATCACCTTGCATCCCACGATGGCATTGACCTCAAACTTGACAGACGGCTCAGAAAACTGGGACATATGAACCGGCTTAAGGAGAGACACATGAAACGTGTCCGAGATAGCCAAGTGTGGTGGAAGGGCCAGACTGTAGACCACAGGGTTAATCTGCTCAAGGACCATGAAAGGGCCAATATAGCGTGGTGCGAACTTAGCGGATTCCGCCCGCAGCCTGATGTTTTGAGCGGAGAGCCACACTATTTCGCCAGGGGTGAAGGTCAGAGCAGGGCACCGGCGAGTATCAGCAGAGGACCTCATTCTCTCCTTGGAGGCCTGGATAGCATCCTGCGTGCGATCCCAAATGTCACGTGCCTCCACCGCCCAGTCTGCCACCCTAGAGTCGGTGGATGACACGGGCACGGGGACGCGCGGATGCTGACCGTAATTTAGGAGGAATGGGGTCTGACCGGTGGAGTCGGCCACAGCGTTGTTCAAGGCGAACTCCGCCCATGGCAGCAAAGATGCCCAATCATCCTGCCTGGCCGAGACAAAATGTCGCAGGTATGTCACCAGGGTCTGGTTGGCTCTCTCAACCAACCCATTCGTCTCGGGATGATAGGCCGAGGAGAGATTTAGCTCAATGCTGAGCAGAGAACAGAGCTCTCTCCAGAACCAAGATGCAAACTGAGGACCCCGGTCGCTGACAATCTTATCCGGCATGCCGTGTAAGCGGAAAACATGTTTAATAAACAACGCTGCCAGGCCCCTTGCCGAAGGTAGCCGAGAGAGTGGTACCAGAGGTACCATCTTGGAGAAATGATCAGTGACCACCCAAATGACAGTGCTGCCACTGGACTTGGGCAGACCCACCACAAAGTCCATACCGACCATCTCCCAGGGCCTGTCCGCAACCGGCAGGGGATAGAGTAACCCAGCGGGCCGCTGCCGAGAGAACCAATTCTGGGCGCAAGAGACGCACGCCTGAATATAGTCCCTGACGTCACGAGCCATATGCGGCCACCAGTACGTCCTCGCCAGGAGATCAGAGGTTCGTTTGGTCCCAAAATGTCCCCCCACCCTGGACGAATGAGCCCAAGAGAGGACCTCCAGTCACAGATGGGCAGGGACAAAAGTCTTGCCCGGAGGTACCGACTCGAGAGCAACTGGAGCCACAGTCCTCAGACTCTCCGATGGAACTATCAGCCGAGGCTCCTCCTCCTCTGATGACACCACGGAGCGAGAAAGAGCGTCGTCCCGAACGTCCTTCTACCCGGAGAGAAAATGCAGGGTGAAATGGAATCGGGAGACGAACAAGGACAATCTGGCCTGGTGAGAATTCAGCAGATGGGCAGTCTGTAGATTGACCAAAAAAATTTGGTCTGTGAACACCTGGAAAAGATGGCGAGCCCCCTCCAGGAGGTGTCTCCACTCTGAGAAGGCCAGATTCATTGCTAGCAACTCCCTGTCGCCGATGGAATAATTCCTGTCCGCCGGTGTGAAGGTCTTAGAGAAGAAGCATGGGTGCTTCCGACCCTGCGAGGCCTTCTGGAACAGGACCGCTCCAGCACCGACGGAAGAGGCATCCACCTCCAGAATGAAGGGCTTATCTACATCGGGGCGATGTAGAATGGGAGCGCTAGCGAAGTGGGATTTAATAGCGGCGAAGGCCTTGGAGACAGTTTCCGACCACAGTTTGGGGTTTGCACCCTTCTTGGTGAGGGCTACCAATGGCGCTACCAAAGTTGAGAAATGGGGGATGAATTGGTGATAGTAATTTATCATTTATGAACCCCATAAAGCGCTGCACCGCTTTGAGAGAATGGGGCTCCTGCCAATCCATCACCGCCTGTAGTTTGGCAGGATCCTTGGCCAACCCCTGGGCTGAGATGATATAGCCCAGGTAAAGCAAGGACTCTTGCTCAAACACACATTTCTCCAACTTGGCGTAAAGGGAGTTTGCCCGCAGGAGATCGAAAACTTTGCGAACATCTCTCCGGTGGGAGTCAATATCTGGAGAGTAAATGAGAATATCGTCCAGATACACTACTACGGAGGTGGTAAGCATATCCCGGAAGATATCGTTCACAAAGTCTTAGAAGACGGCTGGCGCATTACATAGCCCGAAGGGCATCACCAGGTATTCATAGTGCCCATCTCTGGTGTTAAATGCCGTCTTCCATTCGTCCCCCTCACGGATGCAAATCAGGTTATAGGCTCCTCGCAGATCAAGCTTAGTAAACACTCTCGTTCCCCGTAGCCTATCGAACAGTTCCGATATCAGGGGTAGAGGATACTTGTTCTTAACGGTTATGGCGTTAAGACCCCTGTAATCGATGCACGGACGTAATTCTCCATTCTTCTTTTGGACAAAGAAGAATCCCGCTCCCGCCGGAGACACCGACTTCCTAAGGAATCCTCTTGCCAGATTCTCCCTGATATACTGAGACATGGCTTCTGTTTCTGGGAGAGATAGGGGGTAGACTCGACCCCAGGGAGGCTCAGCACCGGGCAAGAGGTCAATAGGACAGTCGTAAGGGCGGTGCGGCAGAAGGGTCTCCGCTGCCTTCTTGGAGAAAACGTCTGCATACTGCTGGTAAGGCTTGGGAAGCGAGGAGAGATCTGCAGGAACCTCAGAGGTAGCGACCTGTACGCAGTCCCTCAAATACCTACCCTCGCAGGACTTGCTCCAACCGAGGATTTTTCCCGAGGACCACTCTATGTGAGGAGAGTGAGCTCGTAACCAGGGAACTCCTAGGAGGACCTGGTTGATACCTTCGGGCATGACCAGAAGAGACAGTATCTCCTGATGGGAAGGAGACAGTGAGACTCTCAGTGGAGCCGTCTGGTGGGTGATTTGGGATGGAAGTGTCGCACCATTTCACCACTCTGATAGTGACTGGCTGAGGTAGCAGGACCAGGGGGATTGAGTGTTGTAGGGCGAAGGCAGATGACATGAAATTGCCCTCCGCTCCAGAGTCCACACAAACCTCCACCAGAGTGGAAGAATTAAATTCTAATGCCACTTTAACCAGGAGCTTGGAGGAGAAAGTCGCTGTGTCTAGTAGGCCCCCTCCGATCACCACTAGACGGGAGCGTTTCCCGGGCGCTGTGGGCACTGGTTAGCTAGGTGCCCAGTCTGCCGACAACGGAAGCAAACTGAAGGTACCCGCGCGGACTGGGCCCTGGGCCCCGTGCGAGACACCTCCATGGCCTCTGGAGGCTCAGGCGGCTGACTGAGGGGTTACAGTGGCCTAACAAAGTTTGGAGCCAATCTATATTGTTGGCGGGACTTGGAGCGCTCCAGCCCTCGCTCAGTGAAGCGAATATTAATCCGGGTGGAGACCATAATGAGCTCCTCCAAGGTGGTGGGCACCTCCCTGGTGGCCAGGGCGTCTTTGACATGATCAGCCAGGCCTCTCCAGGAAATGGGTAGGAGAACCTTATCCGGCCACTCAAGCTCTGAGGCCAGAGTTCTGAAGAGGATGGCATACTGACTGACCAGAGACGAACCCTGGGTTAGGGCCAGCAACTGCAGTGCGGTGTCGTGCGTGACCTGAGGCCCCAGGAACACCTGCTTCAAAGTGACCAGAAAATGGGTGGCACTCTGTACCAAGGGATCCCCACGCTCCCACAGCGGGGTGGCCAACTCCAAGGCCCTGCCCGACAGAAGGGAGATAAATCCCACCTTGGCCCGCTCAGAGGGAAATCGTGTGGCCAGCTACTCCAGGTGAATGGAGCACCGACTCACGAAACCCCTGCATGCAGCACTATCACCTGCAAACTTTTCGGACAGCGGGAGGCGAGACAAGGTCGGGGCAGGACTAGCCGTGGAGACACGGGCGACAGCCTCTGTAGCTGCTTGAACAGCGACCGAAGTAACATCCGCGGCGGAGGTGGAACGCTCTAGCGCTGCCAACCTATCCTCCAGCTGCTGGATGTATCTATGTAGTCGTTGTTCGTCCGCCATTATTAGTCAGACCCTCGCGCTAGGATAATGTTAGGGCTGGCGGAACGCACCAAATTATAAAATAATAGTAGGTGCGTTCGCAGCCCGGGGTCCACCGTGCAGAGGTGGTACACTGCTACTAAGTAATGGCGGAAAAATTAAGCGGTGTGAAACCAGTCACAAGTGGGTTACGTCACCCAATGTGAACAGGGGCGAACTCTTTTAATGCACAGAGCCGCACAACCGCTGAACGTAGATGCCGGAGCCTGTTAAGCTCACAGAGCCCGGCCAAAAGAGCGCACAGTGTACGGCCACAGAACTCTACCCCAAGGACACGGGGTTAGAGTCCTTCTAGGCCCACTGAAAGCGTGGTGTCGCTGCCAAGAACGCCGCTATAGACGCTGGCTATGGAGCACATGCACTGAGGCGTGTCGAGTCCCTGGTGAGGACTGATGCCTGACTCAACCTCTGTCCTACCTACGCCTAAGCCTGGGCGCTAGCAAGCTAGGCTGCACAACACATGCGTACCAAGGGTAGGGGTTTCTTAATGAGTCATTCACCAGAGACATTCATGCGTGCATACATCACTCACTCCACATAGTCTGTAAATACAGCCTTATCCTAGCGCATGGCCGAGCGGCCATGCGAACCTTTTATAGCCGCGAGCGTCCGGGACCCTCCTGGCTTCTCGGATGGGCCAATCCGAACAGGAGCAGGACCTGAGAACGTGACCTTCGATCTCCAATGGGAGATCACTCCACGGGCATGCTCAGTGGCCCAACATGGGGACTTAGGCCCTGGAGAATCTCGCTGCTGAGCAGCATGCATTGTCATAGCTGCGCCAGAGGTGGCAGCAGCAAGCAAACCCACGGAGCTGGTCTGGGCAGAGCGCCTGGACCGACGAGTTTGCTGAGCAACCTCCTCTGCGGCTGGAGAGGAATGGGAGACCGCTGGAAGTAAGGCTCGGGATTCTCGCTGTGCAGCGACAGAAATCCGACGCCTAACAGGTACAATGGTCTGTACACGCATTCCATACCAGCTACACGAGAGGGGTTTAATTGTTGGTACACAGAGACGTTAGATGGGAAACCAGGGAGACTCGGAGGGATCCTGAAGGTCGCTTTGTTTTTGTGCATGCACTGATAAATGCCAGGGAATATGTAATCCTATGTGTCCATAAACCCCCCCTCCCCCCGCTAGTATGTCCCTTCTTCAGAGGGCAATGAGTTTTGCCCTGGATTATCCAGATGCGGATGTTATTTGTATGGGAGATTTCAATATGGTTATGAACAACTGCCTTGATAGATTGAGACTGGATGATGGAATGACTGGGGGGGGGGGGGGGGGGGTCTCTTTGCTGACTACAACTTCGCTGTCACTCTTTATGGGGGAGGGCAGGTGGTTGGATTTGTGGAGGATGCGTCACCCTGAGTTAAGAGAATATACCTGTCATTCGTCCACTAAACGCTCTCTGTCGCGCATAGATTACATATTTGGTTCCAGCGGTCTGGCGATGTGGGTGGATAACATAGAGCATGGCACTAGGGGGATCTCGGATCATAGCCCGGTCATCCTTAAACTTAAATATGGACAATTAAGCAACAGGATAGTTTGGAAGTTGAATCCTTTCTGGTTGAAGTTAATAGTGTCCCCCGATAGAACGATCGATCAATTGCATTGTTTCATCGAGTCTCATCCTCAATCTCAAGACATTAAATTTCGGGATGCCCTTAAGGCATACTTGAGGGGTTGCCTGTCCTCCACGATCTCTTATATTAAACGGGTAACCTCAAGGGAGGATGAGGAAATGGAGCGACGATTGAAAGACTCAGAGGCTACAAATATATCTAACCTAACTAGTGGCAATAGGATTGAGTGGTTGGCTGCCCAGAGGTTGTACGCCCAGCACATAGACACTAAATCTAAGCGTAAACTATTCTTCACCTGTCAATCTTATTTTGAACTGGGAAGCCAGGCAAGTAAGTTTTTGGCCTATTTGGAGCGCCAACACAATACCTCCAATACAATACTGCAGATTTGTAAGGCGGATGGTTTACTGGTGTCTTCGACCGAGGAGATACTAGGTTGTTTTTACGACTATTACAGGTCACTATATGAATCTAAAAGTGACTTTGATAATTTGGGATGCCTGGACTATTTATCAGATATGACATTCCCTACATTAGATCCTGAACAGCGAGCCCTTATGGATGCTGCATTCACCGCGGAAGAGATAGAAAATGCTATAACGGACATGGCTTCTGGGAAGGCCCCTGGACCAGATGGGTTCCCCATTGAATTGTTTAGGAAATACCGGGATATACTGATACCACTTCTGGTGAAGGTATTTCAGGGAATTTGGGAAGGGAGGTCTATGCCTAATTCTTTTTATAAGGCTAATATCATAATGCTTAGGAAGGAGGGAAAGGACCCCTTGGAATGTGGATCTTACTGTCCTATTTCATTAGGGAATGTGGACTATAAAATTTTTACTAAGATTCACGCTACCAGGCTGAACTCAATTATATTGAACCTTGTACATCCTGATCAAATGGGTTTCATGCCTGGTAAGAGCACTTCCATTAATATCAGACAGGTTCAGTCAATAGTCCAATATAGCTCCGTAATACCCAACAAATGGGCATTGGCGTCAGATGCCACCAAGGCTTTTGACTCTCGAGTGGCATTTTCTCTCTGCGTGCTTGCAAAGATATGGCTTTGGTGATAAATTTATAAAATGGATCAAAATACTATATATGAAACCCAAAGCCCGTAACATAATAAATAACTCTATATCTGAGTCTTTTCCATTACATAGGGGGACTCGTCAAGGGTGCCCTCTCTCCCCCGCCCTCTTCGCTCTTGCAATTGAGGCACTGGCAATACATATAAGGTCTTCCCCTGGTACTAAGGGAACTGATGTGGCGGGTCGGGTGGACACTATGGGTCTATATGCTGATGATATGGTGGTATTCATGGATGAAGCGGAAGAAACTTTGCCGCAAGTAATAGCCCTTATAGACAGATTCAGCAAATATTCAGGCTTATATATAAATTGGGAGAAGTCGGCTCTGTTACCCCATTCTCATGCCCCAATGCCACAGCAAGAGGCTCTCTCCTCACTGCCTATTGTATCTAATTTTAAATATCTGTGTGTCCACATATCCCGTGATAGTGCGTTTGATTCACAGCTTAATATCCACCCACTGCTGGAACTAGCTAAAGTTAAATTTGCATCCTGGAGCAAACTTCCGTTGTCTGTAGCCGGACGCATTAACTTGATTAAAATGATATTACTTCCCAAGGTTAGCTACTCCCTTCAGCACAGTGCTGTGATGGTGCCCAAATCTTTCTTTGTGAATCTCAACTCCCAGATCACGTCTTTTATATGGGGGAAAACTAGGCCTAAACTTAAATTGGCCACCTTACAAAGACCTAAAAAGGGAGGTGGAGCGGCGCTACCAGATTTTTTCCTGTATTATTTGGCTGGGCAAGCTTAAGCTATAAGTAACTGGATGCCAGGTAGCTACATTCCCAACTCTGAAAGTCACCTGCTTCATGCTGCACAGACTGATTGCCCACTGGGTTTCCTTGAGTTAGAAACTTGCTCCTGACCTTTGTCCGTCTTTGAGAACAGGCTACATCAAGCCCAAAGTCATCAATAAAAGTTTACAAAGTTCTCTCTACTCTTCCCCGACCTACATGCTTCAGGCCTTCCATTACAATACAAGGTATGAGAAATAAACAAAACTGCATTCAGGAGGCAGCGGAGGAAGCATCATCCTTTCAGGAGAGGATTGCAGAGACATCCTTATTCCCACATGAACAAGCACACGCCAAGTCATTAATAAAGAAAAGGCTTATTAAATAGTTATGGTCTCGTAAGTGGTTGCATTTTACTGCTTCTCCGTCCTTCACGTTTGAAATGTGTGGTTGGACGTTTTCTAAATGTAGTTGTAACAAAAAAGGAAAGAAATTAGACTATCCACAATGTTTGGGGTTACCCTGCCTATAAATTATGTACTATAATGCTCAACTATAGCCATTGGGCTATAGCACATAGTATATGGGAAGTAAAAGAAAAAATTAAAAAAAAAAAAAAAAATCACTTTCACTCTAGAAGACAAATGTGCACTTAAAAAGATGAAAGCACAAAAGGCGACCACTACTCGCCTTTTCAAACCTTGAACCACCCCGCTTAGATAAAGATTCACTGCTGGTCCGTCCCCCACCAATCTTCGCTTACAACCTGCCAGTGATGACGTGCTGGAGCCATGATGCGATTCAGCTGTAAATGCAGCAGTAAACCACAACTTGACCCGATGTGTGAATACCCATAGGAAGAAGCAATCCATAACCTCCTCGCAGTACCGGGACGGGAACGGACATTTCCACGAGATACAACACAGCAGTATATTTTGGTTTAACGTCCTGATCCATCCCAGAAAGCAAGTAGATGTAGTTAAATTAAAAACACAATGGACATTAGTAATCTCTTTTTTTTTTTTTTTAAATGAAAGTTGTCTATTAAACTTTAATCTAATGTTCACTTAATTAACCTGGTTAAAAGGACCGAATAAAAAGTATTACGTGATCCTACCGGTGCACTTCCTACAGTTATTTGATCATTGGAATTAATACGCATCCATCAATGGAGCCATAATGTGACCAGGACAGATTTTTATCTTGAATGTAAATAATAATAGGTCCCATTCAAAGAGCACAAATAGATAGCTTGAAAATCATAACATATAGAACAGATACAAAGAAAATAAGAAAACAGTATAATTTACTGTGAAATTAAAGGGAACCTGTCGGCACATTTTTTTTTACATATGTGGTATGGATGTATAGCCGTCCTTACCACCCAATAAAAATTATTAGCTTTTATGTAGAGATCTGATGTACCAGCAGTATCGAGAAATGTAGTGTTAAATCCATATTAAAATTGGTCTGGAAGTGCACCAGGGGCGTGTCAATTCACCTGGTAGAGGCGGTCTGAGTGCACTGACACACCCCCAGGGCACTTCCAGCCTTATTTGAATATGGCTTCTATTCCAGATTTCTCATATTGGGGGCAAGTGCCTATACAGTCAAACAAAGGTTTCCATATGTAAAAATGTGATAACTGGTTCCCTTTGATAAATATAGAAGCTCATAAGCAAGAAAACTTACAAAGGGGGACCTAATCTTAAAAATTGGAAAAGGAAACAAACCTCAAATCCTGTAATCAAAATAAAGTGGCTGTCCAGTATTAGAAAAAGAGTACCATACCCGTACATGGGTTGTGTGGGCAGGAGTGGCACTTGTTTTTTTTTTTTTTTTTTTTTTTTTTTTTTTTATAAGCTTGTTTTCTAATTCTGTACAAGCTTTTCATCGAAGACTCCAAAGGTTTTGTCAGTACTGAACATGACAAATCATGACAGTGCCAGGAAGAAATGGGGACAACACTGCACCTTGTCTGTTTTATAAGATCACACTACCAAAATCAAGAGGCCACAGTAAGAACAGCATATGTAGTCATGGACTGATCGTGATTGGTAAAAGACCCCGACAAAGCTGCATTCTGTCACAAGTAACCTTCAACTTACATGCAGAAATATTTGAGGAATGAGGGCTTGGACGAAATAAATATTTGAGTGGCTATCGGTGGTAAAAACATCAACAATCTATGATAATCAGAAGATACAACCCTGCTCTGCTTGCAGAGAACAAGAAGGATTTGGAAAAGCTTATCTGCGGGTTAGGGAAGAGAGTGAGGAACGTCAAGAATAAAAAAAAAAAAAAAGATCATGACAACAGCGCAAACGGCTAACATCAGTATCAAGGTTGACAACGAGGCGATCAGAGTGATCGACGATAACATATTCTTTGGCTCTAAGATCAGCTGCGATGGCGACAGCACACTTGAGGTGAAACAATGCATAGCACTTGGACGGGAGGCAATGGTCAGCATAAACAAGATATGGAAGAGCAGAGACATGACCCTAAGTTGCTACTAAATGCAGATTTGGCCACCGCAATTGTCTTCCAAATAGCAACATAAGGATGCAAGACCTGGACACTCAAGATGGCTGACCAGAAGAAAATTGATACATTTGAACCGTGGTGCTAGAGGAGACATCTATGGATTCCATTCCATGGGCAGTGAGGATCACCAACAGAGGTGACTTGGACAAAGTCAAGCCAAAATTTTAGCTGGAGGCAAAGATAACCAAACAATTATTAACTTATTCTGGCCATATAATGTGGAGTCAGGTGCTGGAGAAAGACGGTGCTTGGATTGGTCAGTGACAAAAGAAGATGGCCAAGAACCTGCTGGATCGACACATGGGAATGGTCGACAAACTGAAAGAAGCAGCGTGGGATAGAACTGCCTGGCGAGCAATGATTGATAAAATGCCCAAGAGTGGGACTGAAAAGGCTACGGTTAAGTGAATTCATAACAGGCTCAGTTATTGCACTCAAAAGCGTGGTAATAAACGGCTGTACATCCAGTTGGAAGAGTGTTTCAAGTGGGGTACTGCAAGGCTCTGTCCTGGCCCCATTGTTGTTCAACATGTTTATAAATGATCTAGATAAGGGAACTGAAGGTAAACTAATCAAATTTGCAGATGATGCAAAGCTAGGAGGGATAGCTAACAGTAGAGAAGACAGAGAAAAAATTCATAAGGATCCAGATAAGCTTGAGCAATGGGCAGCGACTAATAGAATGGTACTTAACAGGGAGAAATGAAAAATTCTACATCTGGGCAAGAAAAAAAATTACATCTATAGAATGGGAGGAACAGAACTAAGCAACAGCACGTGTGAAAAAGACTTGGGTATATTAATTGATCACAGACTGTACATGAGTCAACAGGGAGATGCAGCAGCAAAAAACTTTGACAGTGAGGGAGATCAATGAGTGGAACAAGCTGCCTAGAAAGGTGGCGAGTTCTCCTTCAATGGAAGTCTTCAAACAGAGGCTGGACAGATATCTGTCTGGGATGGTTTAGTGAATCCTGCAATGAGCAGGGCGTTTTTTACAGGACAACCCTGGAGGTCCTTTCCAACTCTAACATTCTATGATTCCATGAGTCACAGTCGACTGAATGGATGAGAGAGAAAAATTATCTTGAAAAATACCTTGAACAACAACTAGTATGGCCACCGTTAAAGCCCTCATAGGAGAGGTCCCACACCTTTTCCAAATTAAATGCTATTGCAGTAGCTCGGACTGAGCATTTAGAACTCTGGAAAAGCAGGGAATATAGAACTGAAACATTGAATTCACATAGTGAATCGTCACACAGACACAAGAGAGCGTACCATCAGAACAAGTCTATGAGCTGGTACCCCAAAAGATTACTAGAAACAACTCTGAGGAGAAATGGCCCACAACTAATCAAAGTTTCCGCTAATCTGGACAGACACAGGTTGCAAAGCAATAAAACCCTTCAGTCGTGACCAAAAATTTCAATATGTCTAAAAATTATTCTAGGTGGACTTCCCCCTTAAGAATGTAATCCCAGTGAGGCTTTAAAGGGAATCTGTCTCCCCATTTTAGCCCTTTAAGCTGCGGCCACCGCCATCAGGGGCTTATCTACAACATTCTATAATGTTGTAGATAAACCCTGATGAAACCTGAAAGATAAGAAAAACCACGTTAGATTATACTCACCGGGGGACGGAGTCAGGTGCAGTGGGTGTCGCAGTCCGGCGCCTCCCATCTTCTAGAGATGACATCCTCCTCCTTGCTTCTCCCTCGGTTCCTGCGCAGGCGTACTGATTTGCCCTGTTGAGGGCAGAGTAAAGTACTGCAGTGCACAGGCGCCGAGAAAGGTCAGAGAGGTCCGGCGCCTACGCACTGCAGTACTCTGCTCTGCCCTCAACAGGGCAAATCAGTACGCCTGCGCAGGAGCGTGATTGAGAAGCAAGGAGGAGGACGTCATCGTTAGAAGATAGGAGGCGCCGGACGGGATGGCGACACCCATCAGACCGGACCGAACGCCGGGTTGAGTATAATATAACTCGTTTTTCTTATCTTTCAGGTTACATCGGAGGCTTATCTACAGCATTATAGAATGATGTAGATAAGCCCATGATGGCAGTGCCGGCAGTTGGTAGGGCTAAAATGGGGTGACAGATTCCCTTTAAGACCCAGACAAATTCAATTGTGCTGCTTTTACCTGCAGAACTAGAGTACATTGCTGACAAGCTGCATCTGCTATTCATTTAGCATGACATAAGATATAATTTACATTATTTCCCCTGACGAGGTATGACTGGTTTCCTGCAGACATTTTAAACTGGTTCCATTACAGACAAATGTGCTTGTGGTTATGTTATAAGAATGACTGTCGATGGAGAAACTTCAATGAACCGGAAATTGGTGAGAAGACTGATGACTGTATAGTTTCTGCAGAGTACACTGTATGGCTCCATATAGGTTACAAGAAGAATATATATATACACACACACACACACATACACACAGATGCATCTCACAGAATTAACTTTTTGATGACATTCTAATTTATTTCAGTTCTTCAATACAAAAAGTGAAACTCATATCATAAAGAGTCATTACAAACAGAGTGATCCATTTCAAGTGTTTATTTCTGTTAATGTTGATGATGGTTTCGGGAGCCATGTCATCTGCTGGTGTAGGTCCACAGTGCACTATCCTCTGCCGACAAGCTTTTTGGAGTTGGAAATTTTCATTCTCCAGCAGGACTTGGCACCTGTCCACACTGCCAAAAGTACCAACACCTGGTGTAAAAACAACAGTATCACTGTGCTTGATTGGCCAGCAAACTCACCTGACCTTAACCCCATAGAGAATCTATGGGGTATTGCCAAGAGGAAGATGAGAGACACCAGACCCAACAATGCAGACAAGCTGAAGACTGCTATCAAAGGAACCTGGGCTTCCATAACACCTCAGCAGTGCCACAGGCTGATGGCCTCCATGCCACGCCGCATTGATGCAAAAGGAGCCCAACCAAGTATTGAGTTGAGTGCATCATTTTTTCAAGCTGGTGTTATAAAGTTTTTTAATTTACTGAGTTAATGACTTTTGGGTTTTCATTGGCTGTAAGCCATAATTATAAACAGAAATACACACATGAAATAGATCACTCTGTTTGTAATGACTCTAATATTTGAGTTTCACTTTTTATATTGAAGAACTTTAACAAATTAACTTTTCGATGATATTCTAATTTTGTGACATGCACCTGTAAAATATAATATAAATTTTTTTTTATTAAAATGAGTATTCCAATAAGAAGGTATCACCTATCCATAGGATAGATCCTAACTCCTACATTGGTGTGGGGTCCTCTGCTGAGAGCCCCACCGATCACCAGATAGAGGTATACAGCCCTTGACCACCTCTGACAGTCCCATAGACAATGAATAGAGTGGCACTGTACATTCTCTACCACTTTCCCCAAATCTGGCAATTTGTGGGAGGGACTAATCATTTGGATACCCACTAATCTAAAAGTTGGTATCTATCCTTCTTACTGGAACACCTTTTTAATCATAAAATAAAACATTCAGAATATACTGGAGTCATCGGTCTATAGAGTTGATAGAAACTTTATGCAGAAGAAGCTAAGCAGCATATCCGCAAAGGGGACATATTATTCATCTTACAAGTTTATGGCATATCCTTTAACAAAGAATTGACAGGTTTTCATTGGTTGTCACCCATCTTTCCCATGAAAACTTACTTAAAGGGATCCTATCCGAACATTTTTATATGGCAGTAGTATGGCTATAAAAACATTTGCCCCCCTATAAAATGATACTTTTTTTTAGTAGAGATCCCATGTGCCAGTAATGAGAAATCTAGAGAAAAAGTCACATGCAAATCTGGCTAGAAGTTCCTTGGGGGCGTGTCAGTACACTCTGAAGAATCAGTTCAAATGACACGCCTCCAGTGCACTTCCAGTCTGATTTGCATACAGCTTCTAGTCTAGATTTCTCATGACAGACACATGGGATCTCTGCAATAACAAAAAAAAGTGTAAATTTTATAAGGGGAAATGCACCTATATACAGCCATGACACTACTACCCCCATGGAAAACATGCTGACACCTTCTCTTTAATTACATTTTGGAACAAATTGAAATAAGAGAGACTCTAATCAACAGGCCACGTCTGGTGTTGCAGTTTAGTCCCACAGACCTGGCGGAGGTGAGGGTAAGATACAATTGAAGATACAGCCCATTAAGAATTGCACTATATTGGGGTAACAAAGCAGTTACTAGAAAAATGCATTTTTTATGCTGTCTCCATTTCAATTGCCAGATCCCTAAAGATGATAAAGGAATCAATAACCGTATTCATGTATAAATCTGATGACAGGGTGCGATGCACACACCAGCCATGGGTTTCCTAACCATATATGAGGTGGTTGAGTTCAGGTGCAGACCTGTTGCCGGTCCGGACATCATGGTCTGTACTCAGACCGCAAAACACTGTTCTGCAAATCAAGCCTATGTGGTAAAGAATGCGATTCAGGGGTTAAAATATATTGAAATATGGTAGATTTGTTGTAGAATTTTCTGGATAATTCATGTGAATGGAGTTTGCAGAAATGACATTATTCAAGTCTGCAGCATGTGAACTCATCCTTATAGGTTATGGTCAATGTAATTTATGATCATTCCATCCCTGCAGTCATGATCCAAATAAACCAATTCCATGTCAGCTACTGCTACAACCCAGCGATCCAATATGAACAAGCAAAGCTGCAGTGCAAAGCATGAGGGATAGACTGATGAAGTAAGACAGCAGTGACCTAATGAAGCAGAGAATAAATGAATAAAAATCCTATATTACACTGCACTGGTGCCACCTCGGGGCATCAACAACCGGAGGAGCAATCACATGACTGCTGCAGTCAATCAGAAGCCACTGACTGGCTGCAACAAAGTGACACCAGCCCTGGATGTTGATGCCCTGCAACAGGCGGAGGGCAAACTACCAAGTGCAGAGGAACAGCAAAACATCCACTTTGAATAGCAATTCCCTCAACACCAGAATTACTCCTAGAAAAAACTTTTTTTTTATTGTTTATATTTTTTTTAACCGATAGCACTTGGACGTTTTATAGCGTATGGCTGTGATTATCTTTTCACAGTCCAAGTTTGGTCTACAAATCGTGAAAAGTCAGAAAGGTTCAAGAAAATAAATAAACTGCGTACTGATGCCATCCGAGCTGCATCGGTGCACCGTCTATTTTTACTAAGTGGTTGCTCAGAGAACTTTAGGAAATGTCCAACAATAAAAAGCAGATAAAACATTAAAAATGGATTTATGGACCAAAACCAGATGAAAAATCATACATTTTTAGGGCACGTTCACACTGTCAGTATTTGTCAGACAAAACCAGGAGTGGAACAATCAGAAGAAAAGTATAATAGAAACATGACACCACTTCTGGATTTATCACCCTCTCCTGGTTTTGGCTTTCAAATACTGGGGTAAAAAAAACTCAAATAAACAGCTTTTGCGAAGAAAGAAACTCATGTGTGAACTTGTCTTAACTTCGGTCCAAACTACTGATCAAGACATTAAAGTTCCCCCAAAATGTAATGTTAACAGTCTGTGGTCTGTGCCATCCCAATGGATCTCAGCAACTAATTTACACAGTTCTGACACTAATATTACGTCATTTAGGGATTCCTTTGAAGAGACTCTGCCGGATTTCGTCCACGAAACTATATGTGCATGTAGCTCTTTCAAAGACAAGCCCAGCAATACCTGTACATGTCCAGTCTGTTCCTCCATTGCTGAGAAATCAGAGATTCTATTTTTATGGGCTAAAGGACTATGGTAGATCTGAAGCCTCTGTAACTCCAGCTCTATTCGCCACCTCCTGCAGCTTGACTGACAGCCTCTATGCTATGTGACTGTATCCAAAGGAGTCGGGAGTCAATAAGGAGGAGGCAATGCTGGGCAGGGAATAGAGCTGGAGCGACAGAAGCTTTGGATCTACCATAGCTCTTCAGCCTCATTTACATATTAATTCAAATGCTGATTTCTCAATAACAGAGGAATGGACCGGCCATATAAGCTTGCAGTCATCTTTCCTTTCCCCATGCATACACCTATCCAGACTATGCTTACACAGAGTAAGGCTCTGTTCACATCTTCATTTGTGTATACCATTTTAGGAACAGACAATTGGAACAGGCGATCCACTGCACAAATTATATACAATTGGAACAGGCGATCCACTGCACAAATAAGGGAAGCCAATCTGAGTTCTGTTTTTATTAAGAATGGAAGTACACATTGGGGAAAAAAAAAGTCCTGCATGCACATTCTAAAAAACGAACACCAAAAGTGTCCCCTAATAATCAGCGGAGCCCCCATTTCACTTGGTACCAGCAGGCAGGCAAAAAAGGGCCCCTGTGCAAGAACAATATATGGGCCCTTTACAATCCAATCGCTCATCATAAGATACAATGCCACCTATTCTGGAGGTGGTAGTGCCCCCCTTACCTCTTGCACCCCTGTTATGATGATGGCTGCCCCTGCTGCTTTAAGCATTTCCCTTTAACCTGTTGCATATAACCGACAATGAATGATACAAGAAGGAGCATGGGTCATTTCTCATCAGGGGCGAATACGGTATATCATTGGGTACAACCTGAGCAGCCACACAGGAGTCCAAGAGGTAAGGGGGCCCACTTACACCTCCAAAGCATTTAGCATGATCCTGAGCTATTGGACTGCAAAGGGTCCATATATCGTTCTTGCACAGAGACCCTATTCTGTCTGTGTCCGCCAGTGGTAGTGAATGATGTGTGGTCCACTAGGCTCTGCGTAGGATGCCTGTACCCCTTAGGGACCCTCACAAGCCCCAAGAATATTACAGGCTGAACAGTTATGGTACACTTCCTAGGAGAAGGAAAGGATCCTGATCGCTTCTATACGCTTCTCCCTTTACCCGTTCTCTTGCAATACCAGCTATTTTCTCTCTCGTAAGGAAATGCTGATTGGACTCCTACTTTAAGACATTTTGGAACTTGTTCATCACTCAACACCAAACATCTTCACTGATTTCAATGCAGATCTATCAACTCCAAAAATTAACACTGTCCCTGATAAAGTTATAGGATGGACACCCCAAGATATGGATGTGACCACTAGCAGTGCAGCAGAATTGGGTGCATGGCTTAACACATTGATGCAAGGGTCATAAAAATCCGTAAGTTCCAGGAGCCTGGTAACGTTACGTCAGATGCCAAGTAACTGCGGCATTCCCCTTTAATAGATAGCCAGCTGTTCAGTATACATTGTTCGGCTCCGCCACGCACAGGCTTTCATACAGATTTATGCCCATTAATGCCATTCTCCATACGAGCTTTTCTTACTGCAGTGCACGTATATGGAACTGTCCTGGAGGCTCCGCAAGTACGACGGGCACCAGATCTAGAGTCAAAGATGGTTCATGGAGTTAAGACCCAACCAGCGACTTAGGCAGCACGCAAAAATACACTTCATATTAAGTCAGTGCATGAGGAAGACGCAGGCTGCTGTCAGCGAGCGGCAACATCAAAGTGTCACATCACCTGCCACCCAGACCAATACATCACACACAATACTGCACCCGTCCATCCAATTGGCCTGTATGACAACGCACCAGTGCCAAAGCCTGCAGGCTAGAAAATGTGCCACGGCGGAAATCCCATCTAATCATGGATATCACCCTCTGCTAAGTGATTGCATTTCATTCTCAACGACAAATTAAGTAAATGATCAAATAATCTACTGCAGACACAATACAGAGAAAATGACAGCAGCAAAAGGCAAGGAGATCGTTAACTCACTTCTGCGGCAATGACATTGACCGGTCTGCAGAGGGACCACACGACCCAATCACTACTGACAAGTAGGGGATGGCGCCTGCTGGACCCAAGTGTTCACAGCAATGCAGGGTGGAGAATTGGGTGGTGGAAAAAGGAAGGGGTGGGGGGACAAATGATGACACAGCAAATCCCCAAAGTGTTGCAATAAACACAACTGTCACTCAGTGGCATGCAGTCCTGCACAATATGCCAGCGCCACAGCTGCACGGACACACGCGGCTTTATTCTGCAGTCAAGGAAATGCAAAAATAACGCTAAAAAGGGTTAAAATTATAAATCTAGGACAAATCTGCAAGAGAATGTGGTTGAGCGCTGCTCTAAAGGCTTTCAGTCTAGCAGCATAGCCGCAGCACAGGAAGGGGAGGGAGGGGGCCGCTGGCACATTTTTTACGCCAGTGGTCCTTATTCTACACTGTGTGGACTTATTGTGGGGAGATGACATACTGAAATGCAAGTGGATTCGGTCACGGATGGGGGCTATGGAGACATAGGAGGGGGGCGGGGAGTGTATAAAGCAGCATGTTTATTATTGGACGGATACAAAACTGCAACATTAAATACAAAGCAGAGCAAGGCTTCCACTGCGGAGGACAGGGTGCGATACGTCATAGTGCTGTGCCTGGGTACATGGGCTATATTATAGGGAGTGTGTGTACCTATAACAGAGGAGGGTGTATGTATATATGGTTCATAGTGCATGGGCAATTGTGTGTTCCAGTGTGTATATTATAGCATATATGTTATAGGGTATGTGCAAGTGTGTATATACACACATAACATATGTAGTGTATATATATATATATATATATATATATATATATATATATATATATATATATCTCTCAACAGTAGAGTGTGCCTATATAAACTATATTATAGTGCATATCTATACCTTACAAGGATGATGTAGATTATAACATAATGTATACACTGATTTACAGTATAGTATGTGTACAAATGTGATATTCTATATGATCTATATTAAGGTGTCTGTGTATAAATATACTATAGGATGATGATGTATATATGTGTATTATAGTTTGCAAATGAGTAAATACGATGAACTATATTCTAGAGAATAAATCTAACTATAATTGCAATGACATATTAGAATGTATATATAATGATCTACAGTATAGTGTGTAGCTATTTGTGATGTATAGTAGAGCGTGAGATATATATATATATAGCCCGCTGCCCTATATCTGTGCGTGTATATATACAGTATATATCCTCTCTCATTTGGTCTGCTGTTATAGTAGCTATATATATATATACACACACGCAGGTGACATATCCCGCGCCACACACAAGGTGCACACACAATAAGTCCCTGTGTATGTCAGTGAGTGAGCGCCCCAGATTGCACTGACAGCTGCGCGGTGTCGGTGACTAGGCGAGAGGCAGACTCACTGCGCACCTGCAGCTTGTGTTCCCCGCAGCCGCCTCCTCCTGCAGCACCGGGGCCGCCACCGCTCGCCTCTGTCTCCCCCGCAGTCCCCGTTGTGTCGCCGCCGCCTCCAGTTCAGCCCGCACCGCTCACCTCGTGGGAGAGCAGCTGTCCAACCCCGCCCACTGCCAAGCAAAAGTCTATTCTCCCGGCTCCATAAACAGTACGCTGATTGGCTCAGAAGTGTGTCAATCAACCAGGCGACATCTCTAATTGGCTGGCTGTAGTGCAGGTCTGATTATTTCTTGCCTGGATTGGTGGATTGGTGTGTCAATCATTTTGACGCATTCGGTATAAAAATGTCTTTATTGTCTAGACTGTGTTTAGCGAGCTGTGGTTCTGTTTGTGCGGCTGCAGCGCCCTAACTGGAAAGGAAGGAGTAAGTATCTGTATTCTCCTCAGGTGACTGACACACTTTATCCAGATGTTTCACTACAACTCCCAGAATTCTCAGGCAGAAAAAATGAATGGAGGAGATTCCTGGGAAATGTAGTTATAAAGAACAGCTGGAGACCTGTGGACTGCTGCAGGAGTTTCCAGATGTTACTATCCACAGGGAATAGAATCAGAGAACAGCTGAAAAGCTACAGAATGTGGGAGTAGCAATCCAGCTGAAGAACTACAACTCCCAGAATCCCCAAGCAGTGTCATTAATGGAGGGATGCATGGGAAATGTAGTTGGTAACTGTTGGGTGGTTGCTGCAGTACTGATGTTTCACCCTTGGCATAGTGTGGGTGGCTGAGCGACCATGGCAAGGCACAGATTTACACCCCCTAACCTATCCTGTGAATGTTAGCACAACCCCAGTCCCCTCTCCAGGTCAGTATTACTCCCATTGTCTCCTGGACACATGTACTAAGGTACTTTAAGAAAATACAGATATAATTATAGTTTACCCTTCAACTCGCTAGTTATTTTTTGCCTTTTGCTGAAATCTGACATAAAAAGATATAAATTAATTGTTATTGGTTTTATTCATTTTTGTGTTTTTACTCTAGCTCTATCTTGAACCCTATTCCTATCCCCAGTCCTATCTATCTCGGGCCCCAGTTCTATCTATTGTAAGGGTAGGCCAGGACTATAGTCGTGGCCAGAGAGACGGAAGCATCTGTGTCCCAACCTTCCCTCACAGAAAACTGTAATCGACTGCTCAGCGTACCTGCATCTTCAGGTTCGGGTCCCCCTGGGCACTTCCCAAGCGGCGATGGCCCTTCTCCGAGGCGACCCCCAGTAATGGAGACATAGTCCAGAATAACTTGAACATTTTCTTTACTAAGAACTTCACACATTATATCCACAGTTGGCACGTCATGGGATTCACATTCAACTTCACTTGTTTCCTCAGCTTTCCCTACTTTGCTGGCGCCTCTGTACGGCACACGTCCGTAACGGACCGTCTTAGAATGCTTCCCAGCGTCTTCCTGGCCTAACCTCACCATGATGACCATTCCTTCTGCCTGTTTCGCCCAGGCTTGAAATCATCCGCAGCCCGGTTTAGTTGCCTCTGGATTAGCATCCAGCCCGTCTGTACCGTTCCCTGTGAAGCTTCAACTCCCTTCTGTTCCTCACTCCAACTGAATCCCGCCTTAAAAGCGTCCACCCAAGCTATGAGTCGCCACATCTTCCTACTGTACTGGCCCTCTGCAATGATGCCCAGTGGCCATGGATAACGTGGACTGTCACTGCTTAACGTTGCGTGGCTGCCAAGCCACCCTGGGCCTATAGCCCATGTGGGCACTTCGGGCACCCTGGCCCCGTCTGACTAACTTCCCTTCTGCTTTAACCTTAACTCCCGGCAGCCCCTCCTACACTTAACCCTATACTATTTACTAACTGTTCTGTATACTAGAGAGCCCCCCTGTAGTGTCTAACCAAGAGCACTACGCTTTCCCTATACTGTACACGAAACATAGTGAACATTATCACACTATATGCAATAAAGAACATGGAGACAAAGCAATGGTAATACCCAGAAGGGGTAGCAATATCAGTATGCAAAAAGGCATAAATACAACAATGAACATTATTAACTTAACCCCTTTACACTATCTCGGGCCCCAGTCCTATCTATCTCGGGCCCCAGTCCTATCTATCTCGGGCCCCAGTCCTATCTATCTCGGGCCCCAGTCCTATCTATCTCGGGCCCCAGTCCTAGTAACAGCTCTAGCTTTAGTACTATCACAAACTTTAGTCCTATCCCTAACCTTATCCTAACCAAAGCAACATCATGCTAATCTTAATCCTTGACCTAGTCCTGTCCCTAAGGGTACCGTTACACTTAGCGATGCACCAGCGATCCCGACAACTAAGTGGTCGCTAGTGAGCTGCCACACAGGCAGATCTCACCAGTGACATCACTGGGGTTGGGGGTCGCTACTTACCTGTCAGACGAGGCGATCCTGACGTCCTCCCGCCCGCGTCCACGCGTCGCTCGTCGGCGCCACAGGAAGCCCAGCAGGAAGCGCCCGGCGAGAAATGGTCCAGGACGTTCTCGCGCGATCAGCGATGAACAGCGGGGGAGCCGGTCGGAGGTAAGTATCAGACATAGCGATATCTCTAGCAATATCATTATCGCTGCTACGTCACAAAATCGGTGACGTTACAGCGATATTGCAAGCGATATCGCTATGTGTAACGGGGGCTTAACTCTAGTCTAATCCCTAATAATAGTCTTATCCCTAGTCCTAACTCCTCATACCATTCCTTACCCTAATAATATCTCTAACCTTAGTACTATCCAAAACTATAGTTCTAGTCATGGTAATTCTGTCCCTAAACCTAGTGATTTATTTTATACTAGTCCTATCTCTAGCACCATCCCTAATCTTATTGCTTAACCTAGTTTTATCTCTAACCTTACTACTATCCCAAACCCTAGTCCTTTCCTTAACCTTTATCGGATAAGACTTATCCTAACCTAACCATTGCAATGCTAGTCCTAATCCTAGACCAAATTCTCTCTATAACTCTAGTCTAATCCCTAATAATAGTCTTATCCCTTGTTCTAACTCTCATATCATCCCTTACCCTAGTAATATCCCTAACCTTAAAACTATCCAAAACCCAAGTCCTATCCCTAAACATTGTCCTATCCTAGCCATTGTAATTCTGGTGCTAATCCTAGTCCTTTAACATTCGTCCTATCTATAACTCTAGACCTATTCCTAATCCTAAACTTCTCTTTAGTCCTAACTCTAATACCATTCCTTACCCTAATAATATCCCTAACCTTAGTCCCAACCTCTAGTTGTATCCTTAACTCTTGTCCTATTCTAACCATGTTAATTCTATTACTAAACCTAGAATTAGTTCTATCTCTAACTCTCGTCTTATCTCTAATGCTAGCCCTATTCCTGATTGTAAACCTAAGGTTTAAAAAGAAAAAAGTATGAAAGAACTTAAATGGCCATATTGATCAAAACTTTTCCCCCAGAATCCTGATGTAACAATCTAATAATAATAATAAACTTTATCAATATAGCGCCAACATATTCGGCAGCACTTTACAGTTTAACAGTTTCAAAACACAAGTCATAAGTAACAACTTTAACAATACAATAATTAAAGCAAAATAAGACGACTCTGCTCGTGAGAGCTTACAATCTACAATGAGGTGTGGGAGATACAAAGTACAGGTGTGTATTTACAATGGTGTATTTACAATGATGGCCCAGCCTTTTTGAGGGAGTGAGGGATGGATGGAGATAGTGAATGGGCTACTCATGCACACTTACACATAGAATGATTTTAATTAGTGAACGTGATAGGCCGCTCTGAACAAATATGTTTTGAGGGAGCGCCTAAAAGTATGCAAATTGTGGATAGTCCTAATTTCTTGGGGTAGAGCATTCCAGAGGATTGGCGCAGCGCAGGAGAAGTCTTGGGAGTTGGGAGTAGGAGGTATGGATTAGTATAGAGGTTAGTCGAAAGTCGTTTGCAGAGCCAGCGGTCGGTTAGGCTGATAGACAGAAATGAGGGAGGAGATGTAGGGGGGTGCTGCACCGTGGAGAGCTTTGTGGGTGAGAACAAGTACTTTGAATTGGACCCTATAATGAATGGGCAGCCAGTGTAAGGACTGGCAAAGAGCGGACGCATCCGAGAACCGATAGCCAGATAGATGACCCTGGCTGCTGCATTAAGTATGGACTGGAGAGGGGATAGTCGAGTAACAGGGAGGCCAATTAATAGAGCCTTGCAGTAATCCAGGCGGGAGTGGATCAATGCTACAGTGAGGGTTTTTGTTGTTTCCATGGTGAGAAAAGGGCGGATTCTAGAGATGTTTTTTAGGTGTAAGCAGCAAGAGCTGGCAAGAGATTGTATATGGGATGTGAAGGAGAGATTGGTGTCAAATATAACACCCAGACAGCATGCCTGCTGCTGGGGTGTTATTATAGTGCCACCCATGGAGAGGGAAATGTCAGATTTAGGGAGGTTAGTAGACGGCGGGAGCAGAAGAAGTTCAGTTTTGGAGAGGTTGAGTTTCAGATAGAGAGTGGACATGATGTTGGAGACTGCGGACAGACAGGCACTGGCGTTCTGTAGTACAGCGGGGGTAAGGTCGGGGAATGACGTATATAGTTGTGTGTCATCAGCATAAAGATGGTACTGAAAGCTAAATCTGCTGATGGTCTTTCCAATTGGGGCCATGTAGAGAGAGAAGAGAAGGGGGCCAAGGACTGAGCCCTGAGGTAACCCGACAGCGAGAGGAAGAGGAGATGACGTGGAGCCACAGAACAAAACACTGAAGGAGCGGTCAGAAAGATAGGAAGAGAACCAGGAGAGAGCAGTGTTCTTAATGCCTAGTGACTGGAGCCTAGAGAGTAGGAGATGGTGGTCAACAGTGTCGAAGGGTGCAGATAGGTCATTAAGAATGAGCAGAGAGTGGTCACCATTACGTTTTGCTGTCAGAAGGTCATTGGTCACTTTGAGTGCAGTTTCAGTCGAATGTAGGGGGCGGAAGCCGGACTGTGAAAGGTCTAGAAGGGAGTGAGTGGAGAGGTAATGGGTAAGACGGGAGTAAACTAGGCCCTCCAAAAGTTTAGCGATGAAGTCGGGAGATTGAAGATTGGTCTGTAGGTGTTTGTGCAGGATGGGTCGAGAGTGGATTTCTTTAGTAATGGAGTAATGATGGCGTGTTTGAAGGAGGATGGGAAAATGCCAGAGGAGAGGGAGAGATTAAAGATTGCAGTTAGGTGAGTTGTGACGACTGGAGAGAGAGACTGGAGGAGATGTGAGGGAATGGGGTCGGTAGTGCATGTGGTCGGATGAGAAGAAGAGAGGAGTCTGGAGACTTCTTCTTCTGTGATGGGATCAAATGTGGAAAGTGAGCCAGGAGAGATGCAGGAAGGGATGGGAGTCACAGAACTTGGTGGTTGGGAGCAGATTTCCTGACGGATATTACCGTATATACTCAAGTATAAGCTGACCCGAGCATAAGCCGACCCCCCTAATTTTGCCACAAAAAACTGGGAAAACTTATTGACTCGAGTATAAGCCTAGGGTGGGAAATGCTCCATAGATTATTCCCCCATATGGTGTCCCCAGAAGAAGCTCCAGATTATTCTCCCATATGCTGCCCCCATAAGAAGCTCCATAGATTGTTCCCCCATATGCTGACCCCAGAAGAAGCTCTAGATTATTCCCCCATATGCTGACCCCAGAAGAAGCTCCATAGATTGTTTCCCCATATGCTGACCCCAGAAGAAGCTCCAGATTATTCCCCCATATGCTGACCCCAGAAGAAGCTCCAGATTATTCCCCCATATGCTGCCCCCAGAAGAAGCGCCATAGATTATTCCCCCATATGCTGCCCCCATGCTGATGTTGCATGTAAAAATAAAAAAATGACATACTCACCTCTCCGTCGCTGGGTGTCAGGTGCCGGTGTCACTGCTGGCACCTGAGATACTGATGTATCCTGTGTCCATGGCTGCTCACCGCTATCTGCCACGTCATCAGTCAGTGACGTTCAGACTGCAGGGGGAGCGGCGTGCACTAACCACGTCACCGCGCCCTCTGCTGTCTGAAGTCACTGACCGATGACAGACAGCAGCAAACAGCCATGGACGCAGGACAGGTGAGTATCACTATACTTACCCATCCTGATGCTGTGTCTTGAGCCCCCAGCTTCTCCCCGTGCTCTCTCTTCCTGCCTTTAGCGGTCATGTGGTACCGCTCATTAAAACTCATGAATATGCGCATATTCATGTGTTTTAATGAGCGGCACCACGTGACTGCTGAAGGCAGGAAGAGAGAGCACGGGGAGAAGCTGGGGGCTCAAGACACAGCGTCAGGATGGGTAAGTATGCGGTGTGAGCCAGGGCTGTTTTACTCTGTGCTTGTAGGTTCTGAGGGTGAGGGGAGCTACTTGGTCAACGGTGCTTCTAAGAGTGTCGTTGTAGTGATGAACAGCCAGATCAGGACAGGAAAAAGAGGAGATTGGGGACAGTGATGAGTGTAGGGAGTCTGAAAGTGTCTGAGGGTTAATGGCTTGTAGATTTCTGATTGTGTGGTAGGTAGGAGTGAGCTGGGGTGGGCGAGGTTTTGTAAGCGTGAAGGACTTTGAAACTGAAAAGGCGCAAACTTTTTGCACAACGTGAGGTTGCGCAAAAATTTTTCTATATTTTTGCATTTTCACAGCATTTTCGTCCAGCTTCCGACAAAGTGGACAGAGCTAGGGGCAGAAATGGGGCATAGCGACCCCGCTTGTCAAATTCATGATTAGTGGAGATGTCCGCTATGCCACAAGTCTTCCCGAAGCACTCAAGCAGAGACTGCACGCCACTTTGCACCTCACCTGATTCATTCATTCTGTTAGTGAATCGGGCGCCTCGCACTCTAGACCCTGCCTCCTCATCAAGGCCGTTCTCACTCAATTGGGAACAAAGTGTGTTATGATGTTAATGACTCTCTCTTTTTTTTTTTGTTGGAGGGGGACTGTTATAATTGGGTCACCGAGGAGGAGAGCAAGACAAAGCTAAGCCACAGAAAACCAGAGAGGTTGGTAACTAAGCGGATTGCAGACCCCTCCTCCTATCCACACAACTAGCAGTAGCCGTGGAGCGTACCTACGATGATCCTAGACGCCTCGGCACAGCCGGAGAGCTAAATAAGCCTAAAGCAAGAAAGGGGAAATCTAAACTGCCCCAGAGCAGACCCCAAAGGAATAGATAGCTCCCAAACATATATTGTCGGTGAGACAAGATGAAAACACAAACGCAGGTAGGAAAATAGACTGAGCAAACGATGGGGCCCACACTAACTAGACAGGACAGGAAAGGAAAGACACTGTCTACAATCACGCAAAAAAACCTGCAAAAAATGTCCAACACTTCTGATAGAAAAATACTGAAGTCGCACGACTTCGCCCACTATATCAGCACTCTGGTATATTCTGAAAGCAGAGCAAAAAGAGGCCAATCTAATAAGGGACAAAAACAATCTGGCACAAGCAGTAACATATGGATGGAGATTCAGCGCAGCCCCAGCCGGAGCTGGTTGACCACACAAAACTGAAATAGACAAAACCAGATCAAATGTGAACAACAGCAAAAGAACACTTAGCTGAGCATGCAGGGACTGAGATGGAAACTAAGACCTCAGGAGGCAGGAAAAAAATCACCAGCAGGGATAGAGGGAGTCGGCTGTCTTAAATCCAGTCTGAAACCCCAGATCTCCAATCGTCCTCCTCATTATCAGGTGGCAAGCCTCTGTTAATCAGATCAGCTCCATTACCTCCAGTAACCACCAGAGGGAGCCCAGAAAGAGAACTCGCGACCCCTCTGTCAATATAACCAGCTCCACTACCTTCACTAGTAACCAGAGATAGGCCAGAAAGCAAATTCACAACAGTGGACACTTTTTTTAAATTTTGGGACAGATCCCCTAGCAGGTATCTGTGTTTCCGTTCACAAAAATTATAATAGAGGGGAGAGGTAGAGAGCTGTGGGAGAGCACAATAAAGCTTTTGTCATCTCAATTGCTGCTTATGCAGAGTACAGCAGTCAAAATGAGTTTGCCATTAGGACAAATGCTGAAAAAAAGTTGAACTTATCCAGAATTTTCACTATATCAGTCACAGTCTCTTCACACAGAAGTTGATTAACTTGAAGCTGGATGGTAAAGCAGGATATGAAAAGGTTATTCTCATCTTACAACAGGTCTTTCACCAGATTTCACTATAAAAAGTGCATATATATTCTGCAAGTAATGCCAGATTTGCAGGGGTGGATTAAGAGTAGTCCGAGCCCTGGGGCATTTTAGAGGGCATGGGCCCCCCAGGTACCCGATGTATCACGTGACATGTCACATGACTCCTTCTGATATATGATGATGAAAGGTGTTACACCCGGTCCCGTACCTCCGCGGGGTTCCCGTCGGGACTCCCGCTCTGCGTTAGCCCCACACCGTCCTGCTGCAGCCTCTGCTTCCGCTCTTCCCTCTGCTTCCTGGCGTGTGGCCAGCAGGTCTCCAGGTAGAGCGTTTAGGATTTAGCTTTCAACCGGAGGCAAGTACGTCAGGTCTTACAAAGACTCAGGGAGAGCATACTTTATGCTAAATTTGAAAAATGCCTCTATGAACAATCCTCTCTGCCTTTCCTCGGAAATAGAGTTTCATCCACAGGATTAAAGATGGATCTGGAGAAGTTGTCCACCGTCCTCAAGTAGCCTCGCACATCCATGCTGAAAGCCATTCAACAGTTCCTGGGGTTCGCCAACTACTACCGACTATTCATTCCGCACTTTTCCACCCGAGTGGCACCCATCTCGGCTTTGACCCGGAAAGGCGCAAACGCCAAGGACTGGACTCCCGAGGCAGAGGAGGCCTTTGTTGCTTTAAAGAAAGCCTTCCCTTCCACACCCGTTCTCCATCGACCGGACTCTAATAAGCAATTCTTGCTTGAGGTAGACGCTTCCTCCATAGGTGCTAGAGCGGTTCTCACTCAGAAGTCGTCTACCGGTCATATGGTTACCTGTGTTTTTTTCTCGAAGGTTTTTTCCACTTCTGAAAGGAATTATTCCATAGGGGATCGGGAATTGTTGGCAATCAAGTTGGCCCTGCAAGAGTGGCGACACTCGAGGGAGCAGTCCATCAGGTTATCATCTTCACTGATCATAAAAACCTCGCTTATCTCCAATCTGCACAGAGGCTGAATCCCCGCCAGGCCCGGTGGGATTTGTTTTTTGCCCAATTTAATTTTGTCCTTCATTTTCATCCAGCGAACAAGAACACTAAAGCCGATGTACTCTCTAGAGCGTTCCTGCAGCCTGATTCTGAGGAAGAACAGCAATACATCATCGAGCCATCCAAGTTAGTGCCCGTAGCATCAGTCAATCTTGCTCGGCTTCCCCCAGGAAAGACTCTCGTGCCCACTTCGGACCGGAATCGTGTCCTCCGGTGGGATTACTCTTCCAAATTGGCCAGTCACGCCGGTCAGAAAAGGACTCTGCATCTCATCTCCCGTTACTACTGGTGGCCCACCATGGGCAAAGGTATTCAGGAGTATGTCGCAGCCTGTCCTTCGTGTGCCCATAACAAGACTGCTAAATATCTGCCATCCGGGCATCTATTACCTCTTCCTATTCCTTCAGCTCCCAGGCAGCATATCGCAATGTATTTCATCTCTTCCCACTATTCTGCTGTCTGAGTTGTGGTGGATTGCTTCTCGAAGATGGCTCACTTCATTCCTCTACCCGGTCTTCCGTCTGCTCCTGAGGTTGCTGACCATTTCATACAGCACATCTTCCATTTTGCATGGGTTTCCTCTCCACATTGTGTCCGACAGGGGCGTCCAGTTCATCTCCAAGTTCTGGAGAGCGGTTTGCAAATTGGTGAAAGTGGAACTGGACTTTTCTTCTGCATACCACCCTCAATCCAATGGGCAAGTGGAGAGGACCAATCAAATCTTGACCGTATTTCTGCATCTCATCGTCAATGTGTATCATGATGAATGGGTCAAGTTGGTGCCTTAGGCAGAATTCTCATATAAACAAATAAGTGAGTCCTCAGGAACATCTCCCTTTCAGATTGTGTTTGGACTCCAACTCAGGATCCCTCTTCCCATCTCTGGACCTTCAGGCGTCCCTACAGCTGATATCTTTAGGGCAGGTTTCCATGTAGCGGAATAATTCAATATTTGCTGTGGATTGAACACTGCGTCCTGCCGCAGAGTTTAATCCGCAGCGGCCAGGTGTTCCAGCATAGTGGAGGGGATTTTATGAAATCCCGTCTCCACTATACGTCCGATTACGCGGGTGACACACCCGCTAAGCCGGACATGCGGTGCATCTTTTTAGACTGCAGCATGTCTGTTTACCTTGCGGAGTCTCTATAGATACGCTGCGGCGATTCCAGATGTGTTCAATGAGCACATCCAGAATCACTGCGTGTACAGAATGGGGCGGGGCTTTGGGCGGAGCAGGATTTCCGCTCCGTCCAAAGCGCCGACAATTCAGTACGTGGAAACGTACCCTTACCGAGGAATTCTCGAAAGTGTGGCGCAACACCCAGGTCACCTTGATTAAAGCCTCACAAGGTATGAAGAGGCATGCGGACAAAAGACGCCTGGATGATCTAAACTTTCGGCCCGGGGATAAGGAGTGGCTCTCCTCCAGGTACATCCGTCTGAAGGTGCCCTCCTACAAACTGGGTCCCCACTTCATTAGTCCTTTTGAAGTTCTGAAACAAATCAACGCGGTCTCGTACAAATTGAAATTGCCTGCTTCTTTACGTGTGCCTAACTCTTTCCATGTTTCCCTCCTCAAGCCAGTAGTTTTGACCTCCTTCTTTAAGGACCTGGGTACCACTCCTGATCCCGTCAATGAGGAGGATATCTTTGAGGTACTTGGCCACTAAAAAAGTAAGGGGTAAGACCTATTATTTGGTGGATTGGAGGGGGCTTTGGTCCTGAGGAGAGGTCATGGGAACCTAAAGGGAACATCTAGGCCCCTCTCTTATTGAAAAGATTCTCCCCAGGCTTGAAAAAGAGGGGACGTAAAGAGGGGCATACTGTTACACCCGGTCCAGGTCCCGTACCTCCGCGGGGTTTCCGTCGGGACTCCCTCTCTGTGCCGGCCCCATGCCGTCCTGCTGCAGCCTCTGCTTCCTCTCTTCCCTCTGCTTCCTGGCGCGCGTCCAGCAGGTCCCCGGGTAGAGTGCTTAGGTCACGCGCGCAAGCTCCTGGTCTCTTAAAGAGACAGCGCGCATTTTTCAAATGGCGTGTTAGTAATTACTATTTCTAGCCCCTCCGCCATAGGGAGGGTGCCAAAGCAACAAGTATCTTCTGTTGCTAGCTTCCGATTCCGCTGCCTGTTGTACTTGTGCGCCTGCAGTGTTCTGCCAAGAATTCCGCTTATACTGTTTGTCTCCACAGACTGTCTGTTACCTGTTACCCAGCCGTCCAGGACAACGTCTGTACCGTCTACGCCAGTTCCGTCCCGCTCTGCCACTCAACCATCTGAACCACTGGACAACGCCTATGCCAGCTGTTACCCGTGTACCTGGAAACCGTTGGTCAGCTCTACCATTTCTGTTAACCCTGTTTATCCATCTGTCCCGCTGGGACAGCTGCCACATGTCTAACTGGAGGTAGCACCGGTGTTCTCCAGACATTCCATTCTGACCCTGTACGAGGGGACTAACTACGGGTGTCTGGGGCTCACTTAGTCACGCCCCCTTTGGAGCCCCCCAGACCACGGTCCAGCGGTTACACAAATACTGCAATAAACAACGAAAGTGAACTTCACCACCTGTGCCTCCGCTTTCATTTGTTACAATAGGTCATACAGTATGAGTAACACACAAGTGCTCTGGTGCACATCTGTGCATGGAAAATGATAGCGGTGAGCATACAGCGCCTTGCAAATTTTCCTTAATGTGCAGCACTATTCATATTCATAACATAGCGACAAACAAAGAGCAGGGGAGGGAGATTAATTTTCCCAAGGGGCCACATAACAGACTGTGACTATTGTGGAGGCTGAACCAATAGGCTGAAATTAATTCTGCTCAATATTAATATATATAAAAATAATTATTAATAATTGTATGACTTAATTTTGAGCAGAATTAAGTATGCCGACATCCCCCATATACAGTATGACCCACCTCATTGCCCCCTGCATAAAATATGAGCCCCCACATACCCCCTTCAATCAACAACCAGAGCAATCAACCTATGGGGGCCTTATACGGGTAAAACATAAAAAAAATTCTCTATTTTGTTAGCTTATAAACCTAATACATATAGATATACAGTACATGCACACACACATTTGCACAGAAAAACAGTGATTAAAAAAAAAAAAGAGCAGAAATGAGGGGAGACAGGGACTAGTTTTGCCCCTCACACTTCCATTCCTGACAGCCAAGGTTGGAACACTAAGGCCTCTTTCACACATCAGGTTTTCGCCTTCAGGCGCGATCCGGCGCTTTTGACAGAAACCGGATCCGGCGAAATGCAATGCCGGATCCGGTTTCCCCCCATTGACTTGCATTTGCGCCGGATCGCGCCGGATGGCCATGCGTTTCATCCGGTTTGCGCCGGATCCGGCAATGTGTCGCGATCCGGCGTCTGGAAAAAACGTCTACTGTAACGTTTTTTGTCTCCGGCGAAAAAGCCGTACCCGCCGGATCCGGCGCATCCGGCTTTTCCACACAATGAAAGCCTATGAGCGCCGCAATGCGCCGGATCCGGTTTTTTTGGTCTGAGCATGCTCAGTAGCTCTGCCCACAAGACATATATAAAAGCAAGACAGTGGGACCCACAGCCACACCCAACATGCCACCCAAGACAGCAACCAGGCGCAGGAGAAGGCAGCAGACATCTGCAGCAGCAGCACCATCAGCACCACCCCAAATGGAGCAGCATGCTGAACGGGAGGGGAGTCCAGAAGCAGATGAGAGACGGTAATTATCAAATCCCCCATTCCTCCAAACTAGGGCCATGGAATATCAAGATATTCATTGGCCCTTTGTTTCTCTTTATTCAACAGCCGCCAAACAGATGCAGCAGCAGCAGCAGCAGCAGCAGAAATGGCATCACTGGCAGCAGCAATACCCACAGCCATGGAGTCTGGCCATCAACAGGACAGCACATCTTCTTCTGGGAGCCCTCCCTCGCATCGTCAGCGTTTGACGGTAAGTTTTTATTTCCAAAATCCATCATCTCTGTAATATATGTCTATTCATTGCCTTTTATTTCAAAACAGGAATCACAAGATGAAGAGGAGCTCCCAGAAGAAGAAGGAAGGGGTGGACAGACACCTGGAGTGGGCTCACAATTGGTAAGTTTTTTGCATCAAACGCAGAAACACAACATCACACTACACACAACACATAGAAAACAATGTTCTGCAGACCACACACAGCAAACAAATGCCTACATCCAAAGACATAACATTTTTTGTTTTCTTCTCTAGTCTTCCCAATTTGGTGCTCGGCCAAGAGGTCCTCGCAGTGCCTCCCAGGGTCGTCGGCGACAGCAACGCGGCGGTCACCAGCGTGTAAGTATAAATATTTTTGCTTTGTTTTTTTGCACTTTTTATTTCATTTCTTTTGTGGAGGCTAATTATGTTATTTTTGTCTTTTTCTTTAACAGCCTTCACAGCGTGCTCCCGACTCTGACGGTGAGGATGGAGGGATTGATGTGGACCGCCTCATCGATCTCGTCAGAGAAAGGGAGCCGCTCTGGAATACGGCTGACCGCCGCCACGCTGACCTGATCATTACCCGACGACTCTGGGAGGAAATCTGTTCTCTCCTTGTGGGCCGCTGGGAGGACCTCGAAGCTCGGGCCCAGATTAAAGAGCGTAAGTATATACAGTAACGGTTGCTTGATGTAACCAGTGTTTCCCGAACTACAGTCCTCGTGGTCCCCACGGATCATGTGTTCAGGATTTCTATTTACTATGGAAATCCTGAAAACATGACCCCTGGGGACCATGAGGACTGGAGTTTGTGAAACACTGATGTTGTATACTAACCACTCCTTTCTCGTTTCAGGGAACAGAATTGTGAATCGGTGGCGGTCTGTGAGGGATCGTTTCAAGAAGGAGTTCAATAAAGAGATGCGGGCCCCGAGTGGATCTGGAGGACGCAGGAGCAAGTACAAGTACGCACAAGCCCTGTCGTTCCTCCGGGAAACAATGCTCACCAGAAGGTAAATATTACACACCACATGTGAAAAAAATGTTAGATGTAACTTTTTTTTTTCAGCCAGGGCCATACCATGTCAGTATTTTAATTGTTTTTTCTCTTTATTACACAGCACGGTGAGCAGCACTCGGGAGCCTGCACGATTGGACCCTTCTGAGGCGATCCCTGAGGAGACCGGCACCGAGGGACACTTCGACCGCCCCGGTACATCTGCACCTTCCCAGCCTTCCCACACATTCGACCCATCTGTCCCATCCACCAGCACAGGAGCATCGTGGCCGTCTACATTACATGAAGCTGCTGGTGAGGAGATCGCTTTCCCTTTACCCCACCCTTCTGCCCCTGCCGCCTCTAGTACACCTGCGGGTACTGGGCGGCAGCGGGAGAGGGGTCAGGAAAAGAGTTATGCGCAAGAGTTATTGCATCTGAATGCATCTTTCCAGAACTGTCTCAAAGTCTTGTCAGAGCAAATCTCCGCAGGCTTTCAGCAGATCAACTCCAGCATTCTGGAGGTGAAGACACTTCTGCAAACCATGCATTCAGAAGCAAGATCTTCGCCAAACCACACCTTTTTCAGGTCTGTTGTGGAGCGCATGGCAACACTATCTCCTACCCAGCAGATGCATGTAATGCATTCGTGCCACGGTGCTCTACAGCAGGTTACCTCCCAACCTCCACCTCCCACCACTGTAGTTCCTCCACCTGCACCCCCTCCAGCCACTTTCCATCCTCCCCCTCCTATAACATCTGCACCCCCTCCAGCCACTTTCCATCCTCCCCCTCCTATTACATCTGCACCCCCTCCAGCCACTTTCCATCCTCCCCCTCCTATTACATACCAGCAACCTCACCAGTACCAGCAACCTCCCCAGTACCAGTCATCTCCCCTCTTCCAGCAACCTGCCCCGTATCAAACTCCTTCCCCGTACCAAACTTCTTCCCCGTACCAAACTCCTTCCCCACACAACTTTCCATCAACATCATCTGCTCCTACAGTCCCTGCCCAACCCTCCACTCCACCGCCCACCACCTCTTCTGCCTCCCACATGTCCACCCATTCTGTAGCTTTTTCCACACCTTCACCTCTAACTGTTCCTTCCCCACCACGATCCCAGTCCTCTCTCCACACACCCAGTGTCGAAGTGTCCCGCAGCCCCTCCAGCAGTATTTCCACCCCACACTACACAGATTTGTAATCTTTTTTTGTTGTAATAAAAATGCCCATTGGGTTTAAAACCTTTATTAAAAAAGTTTTTTGCACTTTAAAAACATAAAAAAAAAAAAAATTTAAATAAAAGTTAAATTATCGTTTCACAATGGTTGTCTGTCATTTCTTTCTGCGGCGAACTATGTTTTAAAAAAAGGTTAAATACAGGGTATTTCAAAGGTAAAAAGGTATTCAAAACCAGGTATATAACTGTGGGTAAATTTTAGCTTTTTGCCACAGTTGTGTTCCTGGTTGTGTTTGAAGCAAAGTATTTCACCTAAAAAGTTGTGTTTATTGTTGGTGATTTCCTAACAATGTACACAACTTTTGTTAAAAGGTGAAATACTTTGCATAAAACACAACCAGGTACACACCTGTGGCCTAAAGCTAAAAATAGTAAGACCATGACAAGATAGCCAACTTTGGTTGGCAAAGGTATATACTGTTGGTCCAGAAGGTACACAAGTTTAGGGCACAAATCTTTCACACTCTGTCATCCCAGTGTACTCTGCCTTGAGGTGACATAAAGTATAGTGGAAAATTGTCCCTGAAACCGTCACAGAACTTCTAGTGGTAATATTTCCAATGACAACATCCATCTTCGCCAGTAACTTGCTCTTCTCTCCAACCTGCACTTTCTCCTCTACAACCTGTCAAAGAAGGGCTGTAGGAACATGCTATATCTAGTTTTCCAGTAGCCAATCCCGTTCGGAAGGCCACAAGGGTCAATTTTAAAAACCGGATCCGGCGTAATCCGTCGAAAAACGGATAGAAAAACGGATGAACCGGATGAGACGGATCCGGTTTTGTCTGTCAAGAAAAAGACGGATCCGGCAGAAAACCGGATCCGGCACATCAGGTTTTACTAAACATTTGCCGGATCCGGCGTTCCGGCACGACGCCGGATCGCGCCTGACGCCGAAAACCTGATGTGTGAAAGTAGCCTAAGTTGAAACAGTATGGCGCCCCAGCTGCTCGCCGACTGCCCCTATGTTGCTCTACCACTATTGACTGACCAGGCATTCTCTATAGGTGATCAGATAATATGTAATGAACATACAGTATATAAATATGCACAATATAGATACTAGTGGGCTGAGGTATATACAGTGTGTTGCGAACGTATTCGGCTCCCTGGAACTTTTCAACCTTTTCCCACATATCATGCTTCAAACATAAAGATACCAAATGTAAATTTTTGGTGAAGAATCAACAAGTGGAACACAATTGTGAAGTTGAACGAAATTTATTGGTTAATTTAAGTTTTTTGGAAATTCAAAAACTGAAAAGTGGGGCGTGCAATATTATTCGGCCCCTTTAACTTAATACTTTGTTGCGCCACTTTTTGCTGTGATGACAGCTGCAAGTCGCTTGGGGTATGTCTCCATCAGTATTGTACATCGAGAGACTGAAATTCTTGCCCATTCTTCCTTGGCAAACAGCTCGAGCTCAGTGAGGTTTGATGGAGATCGTTTGTGAACAGCAGTTTTCAGCTCTTTCCACAGATTCTCGATTGGATTCAGGTCTGGACTTTGACTTGGCCATTCTAACACCTGGATACTTTTAATTGTGAACCATTCCATTGTAGATTTTGCTTTATGTTTGGGATCATTGTCTTGTTGGAAGACAAATCTCCGTCCCAGTCTCAGGTCTTTTGCAGACTCCAGGTTTTCTTCAAGAATGGTCCTGTACTTGGCTCCATCCATCTTCCCATCAATTTTAACCATCTTCCCTGTCCCTGTTGAAGAAAAGCAGGCCCAAATCATGATGCTGCCACCACCATGTTTGACAGTGGGGATGGTGTGTTCAGGGTGATGAGCTGTGTTGCCTTTACGCCAAACATATCGTTTGGCATTGCTGCCAAAAAGTTCGATTTTGGTTTCATCTGACCAGAGCACCTTCTTCCACATGTTTGGTGTGTCTCCCAGATGGCTTGTTGCACACTTTAAACGACACTTTTTATGGATATCTTTGAGAAATGGCTTTCTTCTTGCCACTCTTCCATAAAGGCCAGATTTGTGCAGTGTACGCCTGATTGTTGTCCTATGGACAGACTGCCCCACCACAGCTGTAGATCTCTGCAGTTCATCCAGAGTGATCATGGGCCTCTTGGCTGCATCTCTGATCAGTCTTCTCCTTGTTTGAGATGAAAGTTTAGAGTGACGGCCGGGTCTTGGTAGATTTGCAGTGGTATGATACTCCTTCCATTTCAATATGATCACTTGCACAGTGCTCCTTGGGATGTTTGAAGTTTTGGAAATTATTTTGTATCCAAATCCGGCTTTAAACTTCTCCACAACAGTATCACGGACCTGCCTGTTGTGTTCCTTGGTCTTCATGATGCTCTCTGTGCATCAAACAGAACCCCGAGACTATCACAGAGCAGGTGCATTTATACCGAGACTTGATTATACACAGGTGGATTATATTTATCATCATTAGTCATTTAGGACAACATTGGATCATTCAGAGATCCACAATGAACTTCTGGAGTGAGTTTGCTACACTGAAAGTATAGGGGTCAAATAATATTGCACGCCCCACTTTTCAGTTTTTGAATTTCAACAAAAATTGAAAATAACCAATAAATTTCGTTCAACTTCACAATTGTGTTCCACTTGTTGTTGATTCTTCACCAAAAAATTTACATTTGGTATCTTTATGTTTGAAGCATGAAAGTTGGGAAAAGGTTGAAAAGTTCCAGGGAGCCGAATACTTTCGCAAGGCACTGTGTATGTGTATATATATATATATATATATATATATATCATCAATATTTTTTAACAATCTGACCAGAAAAAATAACACTGCCAAAGTCCACAAAGAAATATATATGATGTCCTTATCAAACAAAGAATAACCCTTCAGATGATAAATGGCCGGTGAAGTGGCAGTGCAAATAACACCACAAAACATCCATACACAAAACATCCATATACCTCATAGTCAAGTTTAAATGTACATGGACTATCCTATATTGTACAGTGATATAAATAAACAACTTAGGAGGCCAAGTGTATTCAGTCTCCTCTCTCCCCACAAGCTGCTGCTTATACTGAGCAGTGTGAGATCTCAGCAGTGAGGAGGGACACTGAGGAGCTTTTAGGCACCTTTAGAACTCAATCAGTTCTGCCTAGTGCAATGGATAAATGGCGTCAACACTGCTGCTCAAGCAGCATGATTTTTTTTTTTCTTTCAAATCGTGTGACCAAGGTTATTGGGGAACTGGGGGGTCTGCAATACCAAGACAGGTTATTACACTTGGGGCTATTTAGTTTGGAGAATCGAAGACTTAGGGGTGATCTTATTACAATGTATAAATATATGCGGGGACAATACCAAGACCTTTCTAATGATCTTTTTACTCTTAGACCCGTGACGGGGACAAGGGGGCATCCTCTACGTCTGGAGGAAAGAAGGTTTAAGCATACTCACAGACGCGGATTCTTTACTGTAAGAGCAGCGAGTCTATGGAACTCTCTGTCATATGATGTTGTAATGAGTGATTCCCTACTAAAATTTAAGAAGGGACTGGATGCCTTTCTTGAAAAGTATAACATTACAGGGTATATACACTAGTTTCCTTAATATTGCGTTGATCCAGGGAACTAGTCTGATTGCCGTATGTGGAGTCGGGAAGGAATTTTTTTCCCCAATGTGAAGCTTACTGTTTGCCACATGGGTTTTTTTTGCCTTCCTCTGGATCAACATGTTAGGGCAAGTTAGGATATGGGTTGAACTAGATGGACTTAAAGTCTTCCTTCAACCTTAATAACTATGTTACTATGTTAACAGGGCCGTATCTAGGGGGGGGCAGCCGGGGCAGTTGCCCCGGGTGCGGCCAGCAGGGGGGCGCAGTCGGGCCGCCTAATGCAGCGGTCCGCAGTGTCCTCCCTGGCGGCTGCGTTCCGCCGCCCCCCCCGGCCTGAGAGTCGGCGGTTCTCTGTGTCAGCTGTCAAGCTGACAGCCGGCGCAGAGAAGGAGCGCGTGCCGGCTCCCAGGGAACAATTGTACTGGCGTACAGACGCCAGTACCATTGCAGCTCTGACCGCCGGGCCAGAGCGACGTCAGCATCGTGATCAGGTCATGTGATCACGCTGCTGACGTCACTCCCTGGCGCCCAGAGCAAATGCTGGTGGTAAGTGTGCTCCTCTGTGGAGCTGAAGAACCACAGAGGATGGGAGATGAGGGGGAGTTAATGAGTGGAGATGGGGGGGATTTGTAGAGGGGATGGCGGTTAAAGTGTGGGGGTATTTAGAGTGGGGATGGGGGTTAATGTGTGTGGGTGTTAATGAGTGGGGATGCCATGGGGTTAATGTGTGGGGGGATTTGGAGTGGAGATGGGGGTTATTTAATGTGATGGGGTTAATGAGTGGGGATTGGGTTAATGTGTGCGGGGGTTAATGAATGGGGATGGGGGTTAAGGTGTGGGGGCGTTAATGAGTGGGGATGGGGGTTAATGTGGGGATGGGGTTAATGAGTGGGGATGGGGGTCAATGTGTGGGGGGGTTAATGAATGGGGATGGGGGTTAATGTGTGGGGGTATTTGGAGTGGAGATGGTTATTTAATGTGTGGGGGGATTTTGAGTGGGGATTGGGTTAATGTGTGCATGGGTTAATGAATGGGGATGGGGGTTAATGTGTGGGGGCGTTAATGAGTGGGGTTGGGGTTAATGTGTGGGGGTATTTGGAGTGGGGGTGGGGGGATTTGGAGTGCTGATGGGGGTTAATGAGTGGGGATTGGGTTAATGTGTGTAGGGATTTGGAGTGGGGATGGGGGGTTATTAAATGTGTGGGGGGATTTGGAGTGGGGATGGGGGGTACTTAATGTGTGTGGGGGATTGAGGATGGGGGGATTTAATGTGTGGGGAGATTTGAGGACACAAAATAAAGAGTATGTATGAGGAAACAGTATTGGGGATTGGTGCAGACAGCATGGGGAGTGAATGGGTTAATGTAAGTGGACACAGTATGGGGAGTCAGGGATATGTGTGAGCAGACAGTATAGAGAGTGAGGGGGTAAATATATGAGGAGACAGTATGGTGAACAGGTGGGATGCTAGAGGGGAATAGTGTGAGGCGACAGTATATTGCAGATATTTTTATTTAGGAGCATTATAATGACACTTCTATCTTTAAGGGCATCGTGTGGAGATTTCCTGCAGAAGACCGGAGAAGATGAACGTCTACAGAGACGAGATGTGGATGAGAAAACTCATCATGGGGTCGGGACAAGAAGAAAAGGTGACTGACTGCAGAGACGACGTCATCTATAAGGTACTTGGATGTAAATGTTATTTGTGATACTGACTAATTCTCATGTTTTTATTTGTTAGGAACATTAAAGGGGTTGTCCAGGCTTGTGCTGAATCTGCAGACATTCTATGTGACTGCAGACTTCTGAATTCTCACAGAGCTCACTGAACGCTGTTAGGATTCTCTCGTGCCGGTAATTTACATACATGCGGTCACATGCTGACTAGACATGTGTGGCCTCACTCAATGAAAGTGAACGGAGCGAGGCCGGGCACGTCTAGTCGGAATGTGGCCAGAAGTATATAAATCACATACTTGTGCTGACATGACTGTACATCGGCAAGGGAGAATCCTAAAAGTGTGCAGTGCATTCGTTGTGAGAATTCAGAAGCTGCAATGTCAGGACTCAGCTCTGCAGGTTCCAGTAGTCGTCACATGGACACTTCATTCATGTGCGATTTTCATAGGTGTGGTCCTGTGACAACGAGCTTCTCTTCCTGCTTCTCTCAGTTTTTTACTGAACATTGAGAGCATTAGGAAGAGCAGCTTGCAGGTACATGGCTAAGTGTGCAAGTCGCATATGTACTTGGGCGGGGGGGGGGCGCCGAACCGAATTCTTGCCCCGGGTGCCAGAAAGCCTAGATACGCCTCTGTATGTTAATACCTGCTTTACCCAAGGTAGTCATCTAGCGCTGCCTATATTTCATCCTGGTCCTGCCTAGAAGACAGACATCCAGTGATCAGGCACTTATCCCCTATTCTATGGACAGGTCAACCACTGGTGGACACAGACAAAAAAGGGTCCCTCTGTAAGAACAGTATATGGACCCACTGCCACCCAAGAGCTCCTGAAAATGCAAAATTGTAGGTAGAAATGGGCTCTGTTATCTCTTGGGCCCCTGCGCAGCTGCACAGACTGCACCAATGAGATGTCCGCCCCTGGGCCAAAGCTGTTCATCTTCCTTTCAAGTAAATGATTGTAAAGTGCATTAGTCGCCAGCAGCCACTAACCATTATATGTGCCCACTGTCTTCCACCACGTACACCAGTTATATCCAACCGCTGTTGACGCAGATTTCTTCTGATTGGTGGGAAATGAGCGGTCAGTTGTATTCTCCTGGACAGCCCCTCTTAGGGTATGTGCACACGGTGCAGATTTTGGTGCAGTTCTGCAGCAGATTTGGCCCTGCAGAACTACAGCAGAACTGCAAGTGATGTACAGTACCATTTAAGGCTATGTAAAACAAAAAACACTGTGCACATGCTGCAGATTTTTCCACGCAGATTTGGTGCAGATTTAAAACTGCAGCATGTCACTTCTTTTGTGCAGTTCTGCAGCAGTTTTTCATCTGCTCCATTATAGAAATCTGCAGGGGAAATCCGCACAAAAACTGCACTAAAACTGCAGGTAAAACGCAGGTCATTTTACCTGCAGATTTAGCAAAATCTGCGTGGAAAATTCCACAGCAGAATCTGCAATCGGTGCACCCACCCTTAAGCATTATTCCCATCTTCCCAGATGGCTATGGTAATTCTAATTTATTGCTTCTTAATACTTGCAGTCCTTCTTGAGATATTAACACCTTTATTTACAGCTCGTTGCCTAGGAGACCGACCACCGCTGCTGTCTAGCTTGTAAGCACTGTGCTGAGGCTGACTGGGATTAGGAGGTAACAGCGCGCTCCGGTGATCCTGGGAAGCTTCCAAAATAGCTCAAGCTCAATAGAAAAGAGCAAGCGTTGTACATATTCCGCTGTCTAGAAGCAGGGGTCGGTCTCCAAGGCAACAAGCTGTAAACAAAACAAAAGTGTTAATTTTTCAAGGATGGACATTTTTAATAAATTGTAAATTGCAAAACTGCTTACATTTACATTCACTATCCGACAATACCCATTCAAGATAATGGGAATAACCCTTTAAGATCAATATCGACTGGAAGATTTCAGCTCTGAAGTCAGCAGAATTCAGTCAAAGCAGAGTTATCCAGTAATAAATGTCCTTAGCTCCGTATGTAAGCTGTATAATCCACAACCATGATGTGGAGATGATTTATGACATCACATGGTTGTTGGCAGTGACCATTATCCAAACTACAAGTCCCAGAATCCCCATGCAGCATAATCAATGCTGGAGGTTCATGGGAAATGTAGTTACAGTGGGTTTGTCATTACAGCAGCTGCTCAAATAACTAAATAACTACAACTCCCAGAATCCTTGCTGATAGAAATACACGGTAAAGCCTCATGGGAAATGGAGTGCGACTCCTTTGTAGAGCCGCCAGTAACTGTGGCCGCCGCAGGGCTTCTCATTGTGTTCTTGCATTATGTACACAGCTATAACAAGTCTGTCTGTCGCCGTCACCGTCCTATCAGCTCTGAGCTGCGGCACAAGCCATGGCATAAGCGTCTCCGCGGAGAGATTGCCGTAACCATGGTAACAGACGCTGGATGATGGACGCAACCATTCTATCTTTTAATAGGGGGGTAGCTCGTGATTGGATATTATTCATATGCTTGTTATTCCTATTTGCTTATATTAAGGCAGCTGTTAAATTGTGAGTATAGGGCTCGGTATGAGAAGAAGATACTGACATAGAACTGTGTGCACAGCGGCAAAAGATATGTATTCAGGATCGCCCCCCCTCCACCGGCAGATATTGGTTTAGCTCAAACGTAAAGTTACATGGAAGATGGCAGCTCCGAGCTGAAGAAAGGAGGTGAGTGGTCTGCGGGGTGTAGAGAGGCAGAGGAGCAGGGGCTGGGGAAGGTGGAGGTGATATGGGAAGCTTAGACGGCTGGAGAGGTACTACAGGATATAATGCAACACTGTATAGGCAAGATCTATCTATCATCTCTCTATTATCTGTCTATCTACAGTGGGTACGGAAAGTATTCAGACCCCTTTAAATTTTTACTCTTTGTTTCATTGCAGCCATTTGGTAAATTAAAACAAGTATTTTTTTTTTCTCATTAATGTACACTCTGCACCCCATCTTGACTGAAAATATACCAGAAAGTATTAAAAAAATAAAAACTGAAATATCACGTGGTCATAAGTATTCAGACCCTTTGTTCAGACACTCATATTTAAGTCACATGCTGTCCATTTCCTTGTGATCCTCCTTGAGATGGTTCTACTCCTTCATTGGAGTCCAGCTGTGTTTAATTAAACTGATAGGACTTGATTTGTAAAGGCACACACCTGTCTATATAAGAGCTCACAGCTTACTGTGCATCTCAGACCAAATGAGAATCATAAGGTCAAAGGAACTGACCAAGGAGCTCAGAGACAGAATTGTGGCAAGGCACAGATCTGGCCAAGGTTACAAAAGAATTTCTGCAGTACTCAAGGTTCCTAAGAGCACAGTGGCCTCCATAATCCTTAAATGGAAGAAGTTTGGGACCACCAGAAGTCTTCCTAGACCTGGCCGTCCAGCCAAACTGAGCAATTGTGGGAAAAGAACCTTTTTTAGAGAGGTAAAGAAGAACCCCAAGATCACTGTGGCTGAGCTCCAGAGATGCAGAAGGGAGATGGGAGAAAGTTCCACAAAGTCATCTATCACTGGAGCCCTCCATCAGTCAGGCCTGTTAGGAGTCAGGTTCCTGCGTCTGCTCTGCAGGAATCCAGACCCTTACATTCTGCGGTCTCTTGCTCTTTATCTACCGCAGAGGAGATTGCCTTGCAGCAAATCTCTCCAGGGGCCTCTGTCCTCCTACTGAGCATGCTCATGAGACAGTTTCCCATTGGAGATCGGGAGTCATGTGCTCAGGTCCTGCTCCAGATCTCGTTGGTCCATCTCTGAGATCTGGAAGCTTCCGGAAGGTCCCGGCTGCTATAAAAAGCGCGCATGGCCGTTCGGCCATGCGCTAGTATAGACTATACTGCTATGTGTGAATGGTGACGGATGTATGATTCTGGTGACTGACTTATTATGAATGAAACCCCTTCCCTCTGATATTACGCATGTGGATAGGGAATTAGTTCACCAGTCAGTGGCAAGCCTTAGGCCACTGTGCACACCGCACCTCTGCGCTAGCGTCCGACATTGCGCCTGCTTTGTAGCTGTGTCGTCCTGCGGCAGTTGCAGCCCTTCTTGGCGCTCGCAGTAGCGACGCCGCACACACGGTAGGTCTAGACGGACACAGCTCCTCTGTCTTAGGTTCTGCTCCTGTGACCTGATACCGTGTGTGCATTTACCTGAGTCCTGTGACACTAACAGGCTCAGCCTTTTGTATGTTTATGTTGCGGCGCCTCTGTGTGTGAACAGAGCCCGCTATGCACACTTCGGGTGAAGTCTAACCCGTGCGCATTATACCGCCATATTGCTCGTCTGCCATTACCTAGCAGCAGTGTAACATCTACTGCACGGTGGACCCCGAGCGGCGAACGCACTTTATTATTTATTATTTAGTGTGCTCCACCGTTCCTAACGGCCTTTATGACAGAGTGGCCAGACGGAAGCCTCTCCTCAGTGTAAGACATATGAAAGCCTGCATCATTCCCAAGAAGACTCATGGCTGTACTAGCTTAAATGGGTGCTGCTACTCAATACTGAGCAAAGGGTCTGAATACTTATGACCATGTGATAGTTCAGGTTTTTTTTTATTAAATTTGCAAAAATGTCAACATTTCTGTTTTTTTTTCAGTTAAGATGGGGTGCGTAGTGTAAATTAATGAGAACAAAAATGAACTTTTTTGAATTTACCAAATGGCTGCAATGAAACAAAGAGTGAAAAATTTTAAGGGGTCTGAATACTTTACACTGTATCTATGCAACTATCTGTCTATTGTAGTGCAGCGGTAGCACCGTACGCAGTGACGAGGCAGGGACAAACCAAGTTCAAACAAATAAACTCCTTTAATGCATTACTTCACGGCATTAAATGTTCACTTCACACAATAGCATTTCCAAAAAAAATAAATGAATGAATTGCTGGTTTTTGTTCATTCTGCCTCCCAAAAATCGGAATAAAAGCGATCAAAAAATGTCACGTGCCCGAAAATGGTACCAATAAAAACGTCAACTCGTCCTGCAAAAAACAAGACCTCACATGACTCTGTGAACCAAAATATAGAAAAATTATAGCTCTCAGAATGTGGTGATGCAAAGACTATTTTTTGCAATAAAAAGCGTCTTTTAGCGTATGACAGCTGCCAAACATAAAAACCGCCATAAATAGTAAATCAAACCCCCCGTTATCACCCCCTTTGTTGGGAAAAATAATAAAATTAAAAAAAGTATTTCCATTTTCCGGTTAGGGTTGGGGCTAAAGTTAGGGTTAGGGTTGGGCTAGGGTTAGGGTTGGGCTAAAGTTGGGGTTGGGGCTAAAGTTAGGGTTAGAGCTAAATTTAAGTTAGGGTTGGGGCTAAAGTTAGGGTTGGGATTAGGGTTAGGGGTGTTTTAGGGTTAGGTTTGTGGTTAGGGTTATGGTTAGGGTTGGGATTAGGGTTAGGGGTGTGTTGGGGTTAGGGTTGGAGTCAGAATTAGGAGGTTTCCACTGTTTAGGCACATCCGGTGCTATCCAAATGTGACATGCGTCTGATCTCAATTCCAGTCAGTTCTGTGTTGAAAAAGTCAAACGGCGCTCCTTCCTTTCCGAGCTCTGCCATGCGCCCAAACAGTGGTTTACTCCCACATATGGGGTACCAGCATACTCAGGACAAATTGCACAACAACTATTGGGGTCCAATTTCTCCTGTTACACTTGGGAAAATAAAAAAAAATTGGACCTGAAGTAATTTTTTTGTGGAAAAAAAGTTAAATGAGAAATTGCTGGTCAACTTTTAACCCTTATAACTTCGTACCAAAAAACAATTTTGGTTCCAAAATTGTGCTGATGCAAAGTAGACATGTGAAAAATGTTATTTATTAAACGCAAGTTATATCAAAGAAATTTTACAACTAACATGAAGTACAATATGTCACGAGAATACAGTCTCAGAATCACCGGGATCCATGGAAGCGTTCCAGAGTTATTACCTCATAAAGGGACAGTGGTCAGAATTGTAAAAATTGGCCTGGTCATGAGCGTGCAAACTACCCTTGGGGGTAAAGGGGTTAAAGGAGTTGTCTCATTGTTTCAGATTTGCATGTAAAATTGCAAAGTTCTTCTTTAACATAGAACTCTGCAATTTACTTATTGAAAAAAAAAAATCAAATGAGGGATATCATTGTTTATAGTGTACAACTTGTTGCCTACGTTACAGGCCACCTGAAAAGTGGCCGGTTTCCCAAGCAACGAAGAGCATGCAAACAGTTATAATAATAATAAATTTTATTTGTATAGCGCCGACATATTCCACAGCACTTTACATTTCAGAGGGGATTTGTACAGACAATAGACATTACAGCATAACAATAATCACATACAGTAGATTATAACAAATACCAAGAGGAATGAGGGCCCTGCTCGCAAGCTTACAGTCTATGAGGAAAGAGGTAGACACGAAAGGTGGGTGGTAACAGTTGCCCTGATTGTATGGACCAGCCATAATGTTAAGTGTGTAACAGTACAGACACAGAGGGCTAATGGATGCATAAAGCATGTGGGAACATGATGCGGGGAACCTGGTTATGGTAAAACTTTTGGCTGTGCCACACAGGGATAGATTAGGTTAATGTGTTGAGGCGATAGGCCAGTCTGAATAAATGCATTTTCAGGGCACGTTTAAAATTGTGGGGATTGGGGACTAATCGTATTGACCTGGGAAGTGCATTCCAAAGAATTGGCGCAGCACGTGTAAAGTCTTGGAGACGGGAGTGGGAGGTTCTGATTATTGAGGATGCTAACCTCAGGTCATCAGCAAAACGGAGGGCGCGGGTAGGGTGGTATACTGAAACAAGGGAGGAGATGTAGGGTGGTGCTGAGCCATGGAGGGCTTTGTGGGTGAGGGTAATAAGTTTATACTGAATTCTGGAGTGGATGGGTAGCCAGTGTAATGACTGGCACAAGGTAAAGGCATCGGTGTAACGATTGGTGAGGAATATGATCCTGACTGCAGCATTCAAGACAGATTGGAGAGGGGAGAGTTTGGTAAGAGGGAAACAGTTTTGCTCTATAGCTTGTAAGCGCAGCTCTGGTGGATGGAACTGGTTTACGTTAGAGCCCATGTGCTTCTCTGTTGCTGCTGAGTCAAAGCGGACCCCTGCCTGCATCATTACAGAGCGAGGCATTCAGGCCAAACATCTCGCAGCCCCCATCTGTCAGCACTGAGGGGCGCACTGCTCTAAGATTGGACTTCTGTGCATGTGGTGATACCAAACGTGTTTATATTCCTAAGCAGGCGAGCGTTGAGCGGTCTGCTCTACAGCTTGTGAGCGCTGCTGTGAAGAGACCGGGACGTCACACAATATTGGGGTGAAATAGCAAAACACAAACAAAAAAGCCCCCACATTTCTGGTTTCCTCTTGAGGTCATTCAGTGTGTGGTAAAAACTATTCTATAGGTCGATGCGACCATCATGATAATTAGAATTGTTTTTACTTTTTTCTCATTACGCCATTTAACAATCGGATGAATTATTTTTTATTGATAGATCGGGCAATTCTGAACTCTGCGATATCAAATATGTGTATGTTTGATTTTTTTTATTGTTTTATTTTAAATGGGGCGAAATGGGGGTGATTTCAACTTATATATATATATATTTTTTATATTTTTAAAAAACAATGTTCTTTTACTTTTGGCATGCTTCAATAGTCTCCATGGGAAACTAGAACCTGCCATAATCCGATCGGCTCTGCTACACACAGGTGATGATCAGTTCGTCTGTATGTAGCAGAATTGCTCACTTGCTATGAGCGTCGACCACCGAGCAGCGCTGATAGCAGTCCAGCAGTGACAACCATAGAGGTCTGCTGGAGACCTCTGGTTGTCATGCCTACCCATCGGTGACCCGCAGTCACGTGACATGGATCACCAATGGATGTCCGGCCATTGTCAGATTTTTACAGATGGTGTTATGTTTGCATCAGGAATTTGTTGTAATTTTATTGAATCCATTTTTCCCCTCTACCCGTGAAATGTTCCCTGTGCCATTGGCTGCTGCACAACCCTAAAACATGATTGATCCTCCCCCATGCTTAATGGTTGTCTAGATGTTCCACACATACATTTGATCATTGTGGCCAAAGAGTTCTATTTTAACCTCGTCGGTCCACAGGATGTGTTTCCAAAATGTATCATGCTTGTTTAGATGTTCTTTTGCATACTTCTGATGCTGAATTTTATGACGAGGACACAGAAGAGGTTTCTGCTGATGACTTTCCCATGAAGGCCATATTTGTGCAGGTGTCTCTAAACAGTAGAACAATGTACCTCAACTCCAGAGTCTGCTAAATCTTCTGAAGGTCTTTTTTAGTCAACCGGGTGCTCTGATTTGTCTCTCTAGCAATCCTACGAGCAGCTCTCGCTGAAATTTTGCTTGGTCTTCCAGACTTTTTCTTGGCCTCCACTGTTCCTGGTAACTGCCATTTCTTAATTACATTTGAGGGAAGGGCAACTTGAAAACGTTTTCTTATCTTCTTATTGTCTTCTCCTGCTTTGTAGGCCTCCACTGCTAGGCAGCTGCTTAGAAGAACTCATGGCTGCTGTTTTTTGGCACAAGGTTAGAGGAGGGGTTTTTATAAAGCTAGAAAATTTGCATTACCTGGCCTTTCTGCGACGTCCGTCAGTTGCGAGTCTGATCCGCACGTAAGACAGCACCCCGAGAGACCCCGAAACCCTTTACCCCTATACAGGGATCTGGAATTACAGCAGAGCCCAAGAGGTAGCTGCCTATGAGAGCAGCGGACCGGAGCAGGACGGTCGCCAGGAAGGGACTAAAAACCGGGACTGAAAGCGTAGTAAGGAGTCAAACGTCAGAAACCGGGAGAGCAGCAGAGGTACAAAATCGGCATGCTGTAGCAGAGTCAAAATCCAGGCAAAGGTCAGAGTCAAAAGAGCAGGTGGGCGCAGCAGAGTCAGAAATCCAGGCAAAGGTCAGAGTCAAAAGAGCAGGCGGCCGCAGCAGAGGTACAAAATCGGCAGGCTGTTGCAGAGTCAGAAATCCAGGCAAAGGTCAGAGTCAAAGGTAGCAATTAAACACTAGAACGCTGGGGAAACCAAGACTCTATCTGGCAGCCTGCAGGACAGGCTCCAAAGTATTTGAAGGCTAAAGCTATCCCTCACAGCCCGATGACCTCATCTGGACCACCCCCAGAACCAGGCCAGATGGCGATGCACCAACCCCTTCACCTCTGACAGAAGAGCGAAGCCTGCGCCCACCAGATGCCTGCGCAGGAGCCCCTTCTCTGTCACCACCATCACCCACAGGAGAAACACGGCGATACCCAACGACAGAGGCATGCGTCAAAGGAGCGGATTCATATGAGGACATAGCCCTCCTCTCGCCTGCACTACCAGTCGAAGGAGTTCGGCGCCTCCCAGTGGCCGAGGCAGGAACAGCAGCCCCCGAGTCCGACGGCAACGCGTCACTTTCCTAATGATGACGGTGAACAAACCATAACGCTGACATGCTATATAAGGTCTGACGCCTTTGTCGATGTTATCTGAGCACGCAAGTCTCCAAGGTGCCCAAACCTTTGCTTCTGCCCATTTTCATTTTTGTAATTTTTAAAAAGGAAAAGATGAATATATAATGTTTTTGCCTAAAATACAAAGGAAATGTGTCATCTTTAACTTTACGCCTTTTACAGATCATTATAAGTTATCTTCAACTTGCTTAACTGTTCACAATAACAGTAATTTTGACCGGAGACGCCCAAACTTTTACATGCCACTGTATTTGAGCCAAGAAATAGCATGGGTATAAAACACATTAGGGAACATGGACTTTGTGTATCAAAACTGTCTTTATTGTCTATAGCAACCAATCAGAGCAGCTTTCATTTCTTTAATTGATCAGGTAAAGTGAAAGCTGCACTGTAATAGGTTGCTATGGGCAACAAAGAGTTTTTCTTTCAGGCACGTGGTAAATCTGTAAAATGACATAAAAACTGTTTCTTATTCATTTCTATTGAAATACTTTCAGTCATAATTTTGGCTGCTGCTGTCAAGACCCGAACACCAGCGGGGGAGCGAGTACCTGCTGCGTTATTTTTGTAGGTAATTTAGATCACTTTCCTAAAAGTGGAAAATCCCTTTTAAAAATGCAAATAGAAAGTGAAAAATTCTACAAAAATAAAGGAGGGATTTTTTTTTTAGAAAAGATGCCTGGTAGCAATGAGCTGACATCCCGGGTCGGTGCTCAGCTTCTTGTGCCCCTGACGTCTGTCCGTAAAGTCCCCATGGAGGCTCTCCTGGATATTTCCTGTGGTTTCACTGACGACCCGCGAGTTTATTCTGCTCTTTATCGCTTCTGTTGCTCCCCCCAGGGGTCAATCGCGTCTTTTCAGCTTTGTAGTAATAGTCATTAGATCTATGGTCGCCAACTGTTCTCGTACCAATTCCAGGGGATTATGAGATTTAGTGATGTCATCAGAGTAGACAATGAAGATATTACTCCCATTAACCAGCTGGGATCCCAAAAAGAAAACGCTCCTTCTAGAAGACTCTGTCGTATTAACCCTTCAGTTCTAAACCTTGATGATGATGATGGTCTCACAACCTCTTTAAAGAGCATTTTGCCATAAGATCATTTATGGCTACAGGGTGTAAATATGAAGTAAGTGGCCATTAAGCGCCACCAATAATACGTCTTAATGCTTATGTTTTTTGGGCTTCTTATACACAGCAGCTATATTGAAGGAGACGAGCTGCAGTGTAAAGCAGAGAAAACTGCACAGCCGCATCATTCAGCACAGATGACGCGTGGTGGTTTTCTTTTTAGAAAATATATTGGTTATATTTGTGAATTAAAGGGCCTGTGTTTTCCTTCTGTACTGCCACTGCATGCCCTATAGATATTGTCAGCCACTTACTAAATTATTACCACCCCAGCTAAAATCTTTTATGGTAATCAGCCACTGACGTTAAGGTTTTCACATGATTTCATTTTATTTCTTTTAAGATCCTCCATTACAAAAGGAAAATTCACAGGATACAAGATGACGAAGTGGGAGACCATCTTTACTCAAAATCGGGTTATACCACAGCATGTGCAGAGATGGAAGCACAGCTCGGGGGGCACATTTGGCTTCCAGATTTTCCTTGGCACCCTGGAAGGGATTACCAGCAAACAGGTGAGCTGTATGTGTGGGGGGGCGCTGTATGTGTGGGGGGGCGCTGTATGTGTGGGGGGGCGCTGTATGTGTGGTGGGGCGCTGTATGTGTAGGGGGGCGCTGTTTGTGCAGGGTGCGTTGTATGTGAGGGGGGCGCTGTTTGTGCAGGGGGCGTTGTATGTGAGGGGGGCGCTGTATGTGCGGGGACGTTGTATGTGCAGGGGGCGTTGTATGTGCGGGGACGTTGTATGTGCAGGGGGTGTTGTATGTACGGGGGGCGCTGTATCGTTTTTATCTCTGTGCTGTGTGGTTCCAGTGCTTGGCAGAATGCTGATTGAAGGGTTCGGTGGTTGGTCAATCCTTTTAAGTGTATGTGGTATACAGGGTCTTCTGCGTCACTTACCGTATTTATTGCCCTCCTGTTAGTCTTATAGGCTGATATTGAGAAAGTGACATCCAGTCCACACAGGAAATGCTGTGTGATCCGCTAGACACAGTGCACGTCATATCGGGGAGGTGAGGACCAGAGTCACTGTCATATCAGGTGATCATTACTGAGAATATTAAAAGGGGCTATCCACTACTAGGACAACCCCTTTTAAAAGAAATGTTCTGCCCCGATAATATAATAAAGCCTATACTCACCTCCCGTGCCGGTGCCGTTCCCATGGTATCGGCACTCGCGGTCCCAGAGCTGTGATGCGTTGTTGTTGCATGTGTTGCCCTGTGCCCAATCAGCACTGGGTTCACTGTCTCCGCCTTCGGACAAACTGAACATGAAGAGGAAGTCAGCGCAGCAGCCGATCTCTGACTTCTTCATGTTAAGTTCGTACAAAGGCGGAGACAGTGACATCAGCGCTGATTGGTTTTCGGCGTCACGTGTCATTTCACTGCCCAGCTGTGGAAAATGGAAAAATGTAGCACATTTTTCTGCAGCATGGCGCTTTAAAAATGTTCCCCATAAAGTATGTGTAGTTTACAATCTTTGATTTAATAGACAGCTGCACCATGCATTGCACATTTGTTTTATTACCAAAAATTTACAAACTTTCCGCTGTTTGCAATAAGCTAATCAAGAACATTATAAATGGATAAAAAAACTAATATAACAAGTGGTTTCTCCAAATTCAGCATGACATACCACTCTTGCTGATTACTGCAGAATCAGATTTATTCACCCTCGTCATGACAAGTCTTTTGTACTTAGTAAAGACCCTCTGGCTGTTATGACCTGATGCAAATGTGAGGCATAGATGGACATCGGCTTCTGACAGCATGCACACAGTCTCAAAAATTGTCTTATTGATATGGTTTTGCGCATATTGGAGTAAACTTTTCTTGTCGTTTTTGGCTCAGTAAAAGTTACGACTCGGAATTGAGGCGTGAAGATTTTTAGCATTTTGTATTCGCCTAAAGATGCAGGTGCTTCTTACAAAATTAGAATATCATCAAAAAGTTAATTTATTTCAGTTCTTCAATACAAAAAGTGAACCTCATTAGTCATTACAAACAGAGTGATCTATTTCAAGGGTTTATTTCTGTTAATGTTGATGATAATCGCTTACAGCCAATGAAAACCCAAAAGTCATTATCTCAGTAAATTAGAATAATTAACAAAAAAACACCTGCAAAGGCTTCCTAAGTGTTTAAAAAGGTCCCTTAGTCTGTTTCAGTAGGCTCCACAATCATGGGGAAGACTGCTGGCTTGACAGATGTCCAGAAGGCAGTCATTGACACACTCCACAATGAGAGTAAGTCACAAAAGGTTATTGCTGAAGAAGCTGGCTGTTCACAGAGTGCTGTATCCAAGCATATTAATGGAAAGTTGAGTGGACGGAAAAAGTGTGGTAGAAAAAGGTGCACGAGCAACCGGGATAACCGCAGCCTGGAAAGGATTGTTAAGAAAACGCCATTCAAAAATTTGGGGGAGATTCACAAGGAGTGGACTGCTGCTGGAGTCATTGCTTCAAGAGCCACCACACACAGATGTATCCAGGACATGGGCTACAGGTATCGCATTCCCTGTGTGAAGCCACTCATGACCAATAGACAACGCCAGAAGCGTCTTACCTGGGCCAAGGAGAAAAAGAACTGGACTGTTGCTCAGTGGTGCAAGGTGTTGATTGCAGATTAAAGTAAATTTTGCATTTCATTTGGATATCAAGGTCCCAGAGTCTGGAGGAAGAGTGGAGAGACCACAATCCAAGCTGCTTGAGGTCTAGTGTGAAGTTTCCACAGTCAGTGATGGTTTGGGGAGCCATGTCATCTGCTGGTTTAGGTCCACTGTGTTTTATCAAGACCAAAGTCAGTGCAGCCGTCTACCAGGACATTTTAGAGCACTTCATGCTTCCCTCTACCGACAAGCTTTTTGGAGACGGAAATTTCATTCTCCAGCAGGACTTGGCACCTGTCCACACTGCCAAAAGTACCAATACCTGGTTTAAAAACCACAGTATCACTGTGCTTGATTGGCCAGCAAACTCCACCTGATCTTAACCCCATAGAGAATCTACGTGGTATTGTCAAGAGGAAGATGAGAGACACCAGTCCCAACAATGCAGAGAAGCTGAAGGCTGCTATCAAAGCAACCTGGGCTTCCATAACCCCTCAGCAGTGCCACAGGCTGATCGCCTCCATGCCACACCGCATTGATGCAGTAATTGATGCTAAAGGAGCCCCGACCAAGTATTGAGTGCATTTACTGAACATACATTTCAGTAGGCCAACATTTCGGATTTTAAAATCATTTTTCAAGCTGGTGTTATAAAGTATTCTAATTTACTGAGATAATGACTTTTGGGTTTTCATTGGCTGTAAGCCATAATCATCAACATTAACAGAAATAAACACGTGAAATAGATCACTCTGTTTGCAATGACTCTATATAATATGAGTTTCACATTTTGCATTGAAGAGCTGAAATAAATTAACTTTTGGATGATATTCTAATTTAGTGAGAAGAACCTGTATGCTCACATGATGCCTTTTTCAGGCAGGTTTGGAGCATTTCCTCTCTGAAAGACTCCTGAAAAAGTGCTCCGAATACGCTCAAAAGAATGAACATATTCATTTCTATATGAAAATAACTTGCTGTTCAGTCTTTTGGGTGTTGTAACTGCCTTGTAAGGTTCCGGTCAAGAGAAGTGATTTGATAATTCTTCAAGCATCTTCCTTCTGAGGACACTATAAGTCAATGGGAAGGGTCGAAAAACGCCTGGATGTCTTTTTGATCATTTTGTTAGTTCTTTTGCTTCAAAAACTGCTAGTAGTTTTTTTCATTGTTGAATGTGATATAGAAACCTCCCGTAATAAAAAAAATAAGACACAAATGTTGGAAAAACAGTCAAAAATATGTCTGGCATTCATGACTGTAAAAAAGTGCTATGGAAATGACAAAAAAAGCCCCCCCAAAATTATTTCAGGTGAAAAAAAGCGACAGAGGAAAGGAGAGTTTCCAGAAGCGCAGTCTGTTCAAAAACTGGGCAGTTTTGACCTTGTGAAAAAAAAAACATTGTGTGAATGTAGCCTTAGGCTAAGGTCACACTAGGCGTTTTTGCTGCGTTTTTTTGCCGCAAAACCTGCACTCTTGGCAGAAATGAAGCAGCGTCAAAAACGCATGTTATCGTGCGTTTTTTGGGATTCCAAAGCTCATATTCTCTTCCACCACTGAAGCATGATGAAACAATCACTGGCCTCAGGGAGACCAGTGAAAGAAAACACTGCGGCATCCGGCAAAGGCGCTCAATCAGTGAAATCCTAGGTGCATTGCTCTCTGGGAAATACAAATATGCAAATAAAGTCCGTGGAGCCTTATTTAAGAGTGTCAAACACGGGACTAGCCAGATCTTCCTCCAGGGAAGGACTCAGCCAAGGAGTGGCTCCTTTCGGAAACCACCATTAACACCATATTAAGTGGCCCTTTAAGTCAATATCCAGCTCTTTACGAGTTTACAGATAAACACATCACGTGTTTCTCAACGCAGTGATTCTAGAGCACCGCCCCCATCCCTTATGGGAAATATGTAAAACATGCAAAACAGAAGCCGCGGAGACACCATCACATGTTTCTCAACGCAAGCAATGACCAGCCAGGTCTTTGCCCGGGAAGGAACAACCACGGGAAGGGCAGTCTCCAATGAAGGAAACCACCTATGCCAAAACATGGTATCCATCCACAGACAGCTGTTTCGGGGTATTGCCCCTCATCAGTGTGGAGTAGGAAACTGGCTGGTAGGAGCAATGCCTAGTAAAAAGACTATGAAGAGGAGGATGAATGAACTCATGGAGATCAACATCCGACACTGCGGAGACACCATCACGTGTTTCTCAACGCAGTGATTCTAGAGCACCACCCCCATCCCTTATGGGAAATATGTAAAACATGCAAAACAGAAGCCGCGGAGACACCATCACATGTTTCTCAACGCAAGCAATGACCAGCCAGGTCTTTGCCCGGGAAGGAACAACCACGGGAAGGGCAGTCTCCAATGAAGGAAACCACCTATGCCAAAACATGGTATCCATCCACATACAGCTGTTTCGGGGTATTGCCCCTCATCAGTGTGGAGTAGGAAACTGGCTGGTAGGAGCAATGCCTAGTAAAAAGACTATGAAGAGGAGGATGAATGAACTCATGGAGATCAACATCCGACACTGCGGAGACACCATCACGTGTTTCTCAACGCAGTGATTCTAGAGCACCGCCCCCATCCCTTATGGGAAATATGTAAAACATGCAAAACTGCCCTTCCCGTGGTTGTTCCTTCCCGGGCAAAGACCTGGCTGGTCATTGCTTGCGTTGAGAAACACGTGATGGTGTCTCCGCAGTGTCGGATGTTGATCTCCATGAGTTCATTCATCCTCCTCTTCATCACCTATCCTATACAAGACATACTATATGTTCATGAAAAAATACACATACAAGTGTAACAGCTGGGGGAGGTGAATTAGTCTGGAATAATTTACCTAAAATCTTGGCAGTGCATTGAGTTTGTGGGACACTGTTTAACTTTCACACTTTGGTCTGCTATTGAGTTTCTCACACATTGTTCAATCTCACACCTTGGTAGGTCACAGACATTATTCAATCTCACACCTTGGTCAGCCACAGGCATTGTTCAATCTCACACCTTGGTAGGTCACAGACATTATTCAATCTGACACCTTGGTCAGCTACAGACATTATTTAATCTCACACCTTGGTCAGCTACAGGCATTGTTCAATCTCACACCTTGATCAGCCACAGGCATTGTTCAATCTCACACCTTGGTAGGTCACAGACATTGTTCAATCTCACACCTTTGTTGGCCAATGTTTAGTTTGTACACATCACTAATTTAATAAAACAGTACTAAACCCAACTGCCATCTTAGCAGCCCAAGGCAAGATGGTACACCTGTAAAAATTACAAAAATAAACGGGTTTCATACACTGCTGAACTTGCTTTTTTGATTTTGTCAGCATTGTTGATCCGTGGCGGCGCGTTCCTGGCTTTTTTATAGACTGCCAGGACAATCTGCATGTCAAGCTTCCTGTTCTTACCTTCAGGAAAATCTATGCATATTTGTTGCACGCTACATGGATGGTCCATGTGGCATCCGAGATTTTCTCGCACCCATAGGCTTGCATTGGCGAGTCTTGGACGATATACGGCTACAATCGCAGCATGCTGCAATTTTACACATGCGACGAATACGCCTAAGAAAAAATATGCTGATCTGGATTGCCTCATTGAATGAGTGCAATGCAATGTTTTACAGCATAGCACTCGGTCGTATTGTACAGTAGTGTGACTCCGGCCTCTCTGTATCTCTAGGAACAATTAATGCTTTTTGTATCTTTTTGTATTCTTTTACCTAATGATCACTTAACTTTTTGGAGCATGCTGTATACAACCCAAGAATATTATTGATCTGGGGGACATTATACTTGAGAAATGGGTTAAGATTCAGGAATGCTGCCAGAAGCTGGTGTCAGATTATACATCATGTTTGCAGCAGGTTATAACAGCCAGAGAGGCTCTACTAAGTACTAAAGGCGCTGGTCATGAAGAGGTAATAATTCTGAGACTGCTGGAGTCAATAAAAGGGTCATTTTATGCTGAATTTCGAGAAACTGCTTCTTCTATCTGACTTCTCTATGTGGCCCCATAACTGTAATACTCAGGGCTGATGAAACGTCTTCCACAGGTAACATAGGAGGCAGGAGATCATGGTCAGGCGACACGCTCGCTGCTGACGCTCCGCACTTACTGATCCCACATCACAATTATTCAGCGAGAAAATAAATGACAGTAACTAAAACTGCTATATTATATAACCGGTCGTCTGTGCGAGGCAAAGCAACAAAACTGTATAATCAGCTGATGATGAAGTGGCATCAATATACAGTAGAATTAGTTTCAATGAAAGGGATAGAGCTTGTGACCTGCATATATAAATGTCTGGCCGTATCTGTCACTGTATGTAATGTTTCCCTGATGCCCATTGTTGGCTGCTTGTATGACGGTCAGAATGGACTGGTGGCCGCGCATGCATGTGATCTGAAAATGGCCAAGTACAATGCTCAGATTTTTCTAGCAGTCCCATGGACAATGTATCTCCACTAGCGATGAGCAATGAATGTGCTGGGATAAGGTGTTATCTGTGCATGCTCGGGAGCTATCCAAGTGTCTTCGGCGTGCTCAAATAATATTTTCGAGTCCCCGTGGCTGCATGTCTCACGGATGTTTGACAGCCACAACACATGCAGGGATTGCCTAACAAACAGGTACTCTAGCACATTAGCGCTCCACGCTGGAACGCACATACATCGTACTTCCGGCCTGCGCGGCGCGCTCTCTATACTCACTACACTCTAGCACTTATGCGTTCCTCGCACACGCACCTACATCCGATCTGAGTGATGCGCTCGACCGGATGCGTTTCGCTTGGCACCGGAAGCTGAGAGTGTGTAACCATGCATGGTTTCATGGACACATCTTCATCTCAGAACACAGGACAGCTGCAGACCATGCCCCTCATTGGCTCTTCAAACTTTAAATAAGCCCACTTGTCATTCTGTCCTTGTCCCTTGTGAAAGCTGCGGAGAAATGCGAGTTGGGCACAGCGGGCGGGTAAGCAGCCCCCATCACCATCTGGCATCTTTTACTCTCTAAATTGTGAACTAGTCATTTTAATATTTTACCTCTTTGCCAGTTTGTGTGTTTTTGGCTACTAGGTTTTTTGCATCCCAGCCTTTTTGTTTTACTGCAGGGGCAGAGGTGCAATATTTACTGGGTAATAGCACTGCTATTTATTTGACTCTTGCCTTCCAATGTACCTGTGATTTTTGGCACCATACCCCTTCTGTGCAATATCTATCTATCTGGCTCCTGTTGTGATTATGTATTATACCTAGCCATCTAATTATTTCCTGTCCACAGCCTATTTTTTCTGTTGAGAGATTTGTCATGACATTGTCCAATTTCTATCATGCTAATAAATATTTAAATTAACTTCAGTCGTGTCCCCTCAATATAGGATTATTATTTTTCTACTTGTCAGATGACACATTAGTTCTTCTAAATCATTGATGACTTGTTTTTGTTAAAAGCTTTTCAAGGTCTATCTGTACTTTCCACCCTGCAAAACTGCGCTAAAGAGGGGGTAAGACACCGATTTGTTGGGCTTTTAGGAGCATCATGGAGGAAATGAAGCTTTAATCTATGGCACTGCTTCCACAAGTTCTAAAAAAACAGTCCTAACATTCAAATGCTGTCTGGTCTCTGCCATAAGTGCATCACAACCCCCGTACTCTCTACAGTGAGTGCTGTGGCGTCCATCCTGGACTGTACATCACTCGTCAGCTAAGGGCAGAGGGCAGGGGTCCTGCAGCGCTTTCTTCAGAGAGCTGAGAAGACCTCCATGTTAGGGACCACTTTACGGTAGTAGCATATGCGAGAGTAAAACCTTGCTTTTTCAGTCCTACGATATGCTTTTGCACCTTTCCGGGTTTACTACTGTCAAAGCTGCCGATGAACACCGTTTAGTTTGGAGGTTGGAGGTGTAGTTCGCGGTTGGAAATTGTTTAGGAGATTGTTTTGTTTCTGTGCACATCCTCACCCTCTCCTATTTGGCTTCACCTTTCTTTAACTCCCCTGTGTCCCACTCTCTTATTTGGTGTGTGTATTTTGTGTTGTTGGTATTTTCATTTATCCCTGTCTTCTCTTGTTTGTCTGGTTAGTGTGTTCCTATACATTTCTGCTTCCCACTACCCTGGGTGGGGGAGGGGACAGACCAGGGTAGATATAGGAGCATAGCAAGTCACCAGAACCCGGCATCTCCACCTTTGTTATGGAAATTTGATTGATATATGTATATCTGTCAGAGACACCGCACTGCACTTGCTCATAGAGCCAGTGCGCGTGTCCTGAGTACAGAAGCAGTGCTAAAAGATACCTGTAGAGACGGGCAGCAGAGGTGACCATGCATGCTTCAAGCCAATAGTGTCAGGGTCCAGTCAGCGCTGGAAGGTAAAGAAGCATAGGACCTGCGGACACTGAAAATGAGTAAGCTTGCACGAGACCTATGGTCATGTGACTGCAAGGGGGCGGGGCTTAGCGTCCTGTTTTCAGATGGGGCAAGACACCATACAACAACTCAGAGTCAGGCAAAACAGAGGTCACAGCAGTACGGGCAAACGAGGTACAGGAGGGACAAACAGACGGGTAGCCAGACAGAGCCAAAGGTCATACACAAGAGGGCGACGTGGTACCAAGGGGACGAGCAGAGAGAAGTCGGGTCACAAGCAGAGAGTCATACACGAGAGGTAGCGCAGTACAAGAGGGTCAGGCAGAACTCGTAACAGGGACAGAACCAGATCACAACCGAACAAGCAAGCAAGATATCAGGCACAAGGCACACGTATACAAAATGTCACTTAACTCAGACGAGGGCAGGAGTATAACTGACACCGGACCCAGGTCCAGTGAGCACTAAATAGCCTCCTGCTGCCAGAGAGAGGCAGCACAATTAACCCATAGTCTAACCAGGACGGGTCAAAGCGAAATCCCGTCCTGGATCATGACAATATCTGTGTGTGCTGCGGCCAGGAGGGATATACTAGGGTGCCTCTTTTTTCTAGGGACCTAGTTAGCACCCAAAGCCCCAACATTTTCGTGATAACCTCCTTTATTTTTTCATGGAAGATCTTATACAAATATGCTGGAGAAGAATGCTGCATGGCGGTGATATACACACGTGGTCAAAATTGTTGGTACCCCTCGTTTAATAACAGAAAAACCCACAATGATGACAGAAATAACTTGAATCTGACAAAAGTAATAACAGGAAAGATGTATATCTTTGTACCGTGTTAGCCAGTAGGTAGAAAAATATTCAGGATTGAGAGTCCTCAGTGGTTGATACCTTTTAATGGCTAACTGAAAAGATGGTAACACATTGCAAGCTTTCGAGACTACTCAGGTCTCTTCATCAGGCTAGACTAATACAAAATCTGAAGTCACATATTTATGCATTTTTTTCTAGGCTGTATTGTGCATAAATATGTGACTTCAGATTTTGTATTAGTCTAGCCTGATGAAGAGACCTGAGTAGTCTCGAAAGCTTGCAATGTGTTACCATCTTTTCAGTTAGCCATTAAAAGGTATCAACTACTGAGGACTCTCAATCCTGAATATTTTACAAAAGTAATAATAAATCCAAAATCTATGAAAATGAACAAATGAAAGTCAGACATTGCTTTTCAACCATGCTTCCACAGAATTAAAAAAATAAAATAAAAAAATAAAACTCATGAAATAGGCCTGGACAGAAATGATGATACCTCTGAAAATAATGTGACAAAAGGGACATGTTAAATCAAGTTGTGTCCACTAATTAGCATTACAGGTGTCTACAATCTTGGAATCAGTGAGTGGGCCTGTATAGAGGGCTACAGATACTCACTATGCTGTTTGGTGACATGGTGTGTATCACACTCAACATGGAATAGAGGAAGCAAAGGAAGGAGTTGTCTCAGTTTAGAATGAAAAGTATAGACAAACATGGTAAAGGTAAAAGTTATCATCTCCAAGCAGCTTGATGTTCCTGTGACTACAGTTGCACATATTATTCAGAAATGTAAGCTCCATGGGACTGTAGCCAACCTCCCTGGACGTGGCCGCAGGAGGAAAATTGATGACAAATCAAAGAGACGAATAATACAAATGGTAACAAAGGAGCCCAAAAAAACTTCTAAACAGATTAAAGGTGAACTTCAAGCTCAAGGAACATCAATGTCAGATCGCACCATCCATCGCTGTATGAGCCAAAGTGGACTTTATGGGAGATAACCAAGGAGGACACCATTGCTGAAAAAAAAATCATAAAAAAGTCAGATTGGATTTTGCCAAACTACATGTTGACAAGCCACAAATTTCTGAGAGAATGTCCTATGGACAGATGAGACAAAAATGGAACTTTTTGGCAAGGCACATCAGCTCTATGTTCACAGATGGAAAAATGAAGCATATCAAGAAAAGAACACTGTCCCTACTGTGAAACATGGAGGAGGCTGTGTTCTGTTCTGAGGCTGCATTGCTGCATCTGGCACAGGGTGTCTAGAATCTGTTCAGGGTACAATTAAATCTCAGGACTAAAAATGGATTCTAGAGAGAAATGTGCTGCCCAGTTGCAGAAAGCTTGGACTCAGTCGCAGGTCATGGGTCTTGCAACAGGATAATGACCCAAAACACACAGCTAAAAACACCCAAGAATGGCTAAGAGGAAAACACTGCACTATTCTGAAGTGGCCTTCTATGAGCCCTGACCTAAATCCTATTGAGCATCTTTGGAAAGAACTGAAACATGCCGTCTGGAAAAGGCAACCTTCAAACACGAGACAACTGGAGCAGTTTGCTCTTGAGGAGTGGGCCAGAATACCTGTCGAGTGGTGCAGAAGTCTCATTGACAGTTACAGGATTCAGTTGATTGCAGTGATTGCCTCAAAAGGTTGTGCTACAAAATAAGTTAAGGCTACCATCATTTCTGTCCAGGCCTATTTCATGAGTTTTATTTTTTTTTTTTTAATTCTGTGGAAGCATGTTTGAAAAGCAATGTCTGACTTTCATTTGTTTATTGTCATAGATTTTTGATTTATTATTACTTTTGTCAGATTCAAGTTATTTCTGTGACCATCGTGGGTTTTTCTGTCATTAATCCTTTAATGACCGCAGCTATTTTCGATTTTTCGTTTTTCGCTCCCCTTCTTTCCAGAGCTATAACTTTTTTATTTTTCCGTCAATATGGCCATGTGAGGGCTTATTTTTTGCGGGACGCGTTGTACTTTTGAAGAACACCATTGGTTTTACCATGTCGTGTACTCGAAAACGGGAAAAAAATTCCAAGTGTGATGAAATTGCAAAAATAGTGCAATCCCACACTTGTTCGAAACTGACCTACCATTATGATTCTCCAGGTCATTACGAGTCCATAGACACCAAACATATCTAGGCTGACTTTTATCTAAGTGGTAAAAAGAAATTCTAAAGTTTGCAAAAAAAAAAAAAAAGCAATTTTCCGAGACCCGTAGTGTCTCCATTTTTCGTGATCTGGGGTCGGGTGAGGGCTTATTTTTGCACGCCAAGGTGACGTTTTTAATGATACCACTTTTGTGCAGATACATTCTTTTGATCGCCCGTTATTGCATTTTAATTCAATGTCACCTTGACCAAAAAAACGTAATTCTGGTGTTTTGATTTTTCTCTCGCTACCCTGTTTAGAAATTAGGTTAATCCTTTTTTTTATTGATAGATTGGGCAATTCTGAACGCGGCGATACCTAATATGTGTATGTGTGATTTTTTTTTTTTTTTTTTTATATAGTTTTATTTTGATTGGGGCGAAAGGGGGTGATTTGAGGTTTTTTTTTTTTTTTTTAAACACTTTTTTTTTTTACTTTTGGCATTCTTCAATAGCCTCCATGGGAGGCTAGAAGCATGCCACACTTGATCGGCTCTGCTACATATAGGCGATGCTCAGATCACCTATATGTAGCAGATTTACTGCATTGCCATGAGCGCCAACCACCGGGTGGCGCTGATAGCATTGTGCCGGCAACAACCATAGAGGTCTCTATGAGACCTCTGGTTGTCACGGCAACGCGTCGCTGACCCTCCAATCATGTGACGGGGTCAGCGATGCGCTCATTTCGTCCGGGCGCCGGAAGTACTAGTTAAATGCCCAATGTCAGCGTTTGACAGCCGGATTTAACTAGTTAATAGGCGCGGACAGATCGCGATTCCACCCGCGCCTATTGCGGGCACATGTCAGCTGTTTATAACAGCTTACATGTCGCGGCTTTGAGGTGGGCTCAACCTGCTGACAGATTTCTTTTTTAAAGGTATTTCTTTATTATTTTGTAAACCTATTATTTTGTAAACCTTTTCTGCCAAAGTGTCAACATAGTCCACACCGGGAATTATTGTTTTAGTTCTCCTACTCTCCAGTTTTCCCTTTGATCCAGTGGCTGAGGGCTAGTCTCGTGGCTTCTTGGCTTGGGCAGGTTTGTAGGGCGCTTCACCTTATGTATCCGATCGGTGGTGATACGCGCACGCACTTGACCTTGTAATCTACATCTCTGCCCTTGAGTTCTGAAGCAAAGCTCAGTAATTGCCTCCATTAATCCTGAATAAGTTATTGATGCATTTTTGTAACATCAATTCACAATGTTAGTACACAGTTTACAAACCCCGGGCTTCTACGCGGCAGGAAATATAGCAAGTTTGTGATGCAAAGCTCCTGGACAAATGAACTTTCAATGGCTCTTACCAAAGATTTATAGCGATCCTCGGGAAGCTCAGCCAGGCTACAATACCATTGCACTTCGTCCTCTAAGATCAGCGCGGTGATAGGAAATGATTTACTGGGTTACTTTTTTATTTTCGGCCTCTACGGTAAAATGGGGTGGGATAATTGTTTGGTTCCACACCCTCGTCACAAAATATCCCTCTTCAAATTATTTGGGGATGGAGCAGATTGTCTAGTCCATGAAGAGCTCTATTTAGTCCTCCTGGTTAGTCAGCTCTTCATACAGGAGTTCTATCTGATATTGATAGTCTATCCTAAGGATAGTCCCATGAATTTTGATCATGATCTGATTCCATGTGACTTGGGTGCTATGAAACCCATGCTAGCCATACTCGAGAAATAATTCTTCCCTGACAATAAGATGATCAGTAAGTGCACCAAGCGATCAGCTGTAATCTGTAGAAAACCAGGCAGTTTCCCTATAGTGCGTTCGGAGGTGAAATAAAGAACTGCGAGATTTCAAATCGATAGACTGTGTAGGTTGATCTCACACGTGGCACGTTTTATGGCGGGTTTGCTGCAATTTTTGTAAACTGTTCCACACCTAGGACTACCAGTATGTTTTCTGTTGGCTGCAAGGGCATGGATTTGGTACCTGTCTCTAACACCAGCAATTGGAGCTATCAAGTTAGATTAAGGGACTCTTCCTGTGCCAATTGCTAGGAACTTTTTTTCCCACTAAACTAAAAATCTATAGGTTTGGAATCACATAATTGTACTGACCTGAGGGCTATGTTTACACTGATTTTTTTCTTTTCTAGCGTTTTTTTTTCACCAAAAATCTCTTCATTCCTTTGGGGATACAAGGAGTAATGTTTCTCTTTGCGGAGAGTGGCAAGCCATGGTTTGGCTTTTACTCTAAAGGTACTGTCACACTTGGCGATGCACCAGCGATCCCGACCAGCGTTATGACGCGGTCAGGATCGCTGGTGCATCGCTAAGTGGTCACTAGTGATCTGCCACACAGGCAGATCTCACCAGCGACATAGCAGCGGTCCGGGGTCGCTACTTACCTGTCAGACGCGGCGATCCTGACGTCCTCCCGCCCGCGTCAACGCATTGTTCGTCGGCGCCACAGGAAGCCCAGCAGGAAGCAGACGACGAGAAACGGTCCAGGCCGTTCCCGCGCGATCAGCGATAACCAGCGGTGGAGCCGGTCGGAGGTAAGTATCAGACATAGCGATATCGCTAGCAATATCGCTATAAAGTCACAAAACCAGTGATGTTATAGCGATATTGCTAGGGATATCGCTTAGTGTGACAGGCCCTTAAGTCCTGTGGCAAGGCTCATTAAAGAGTCAACATTGACTTTTAGGATTGCTACTTCCTCTGCCTCTCTGAAGAGACAATTTGCATATTTTATTCCTATGGAAAATACACTTTTTTGACCCCCAAAGGATGGTTTTGAAAAATGCCAGGAGGGGAGGGGGGGTGAGTGCATGTCATGTTTTTTAAATGGATCCTAAAGGAAACCTCTCCAAAGTAGGCTCTGTTAAATAAAAATTTTGCAAAACTCTTCAGCGAAAAAAATCTGTTCCAAAATTCTTCAAAATATTTTCAGGAAAAGAAACTTCTTCAAAACTTCTGCAAAAAGTAGGTGCACGCAATGTCCTTTTAAGAAAAGTGTCTAAAAGAAGTGACCCGACCATTCTGGCTGCTTCTTGCTACTTTTGAAAAAAAAGCCATGGCAGCACAAAATGTCTGAAAAGATGCTTCAGAAAAAGACTATAAGACACCTGGACAGAAAATATAAGATTTACACATGATATTAGGAAAAGAGACGCTGCAGCTGCTCAGATTTAGGGATACTGATATATTATGGAGTATCATGTTCAGTGATGGCAGCGATTGTACAGTTGCCGGCCATAGAGCGGAGCGCACCTTGTGCCCCTCGAGCTTGCTGCTTCAGTGCCGATGCATCATTTGTTGTGTCTTGTCTGCGGCGCCTACGTCTGTACCACACCTGCACCCCGGCCCCCTCTGCGTCATTATTATCCTAATATAGCATCTTAATACCTTTTTTATTGCTGTGTATGAATAGATGTAGCAGAGCTTTGTGCAGCATCATCACTTATAGAAGAATATCCTGCAGTGGTTTAGGCTACGCATACACAGGCACGTTACAGGTCCGTACAAGCTCTGCATGCACACAGATTCCTTACAGGTCCGTGCAGGCTCTATGTGCACACAGGCGCATTACAGGTCCATGCAGGCTCTACGTGCACACAGTCGCATTACAGGTCCATACAAACTCTGCGTGTACACACACGTGTTACAGGTCCGTAGAAGCTCTACGTGCACACAGACGCGTTACAGGTCCATGCAGGCTCTACTTGTACACAGATGCGTTACAGGTCCATACCAGCTCTGCGTGCACACAGACGCATTACAGGTCCGTACCAGCTCTGCGTGCACACAGACGCATTACAGGTCCGTACAAGCTCTACATGCACACAGATGCGTTAAAGGTCCGTACAAGCTCGGAGTTCTTAGTCGTACTAAGTCTGTGGGGCCACACTGGATGCCACAAGCCTTTGATAGCATCTGTATGGAGATGACAGAAATGAATGCTTTGCTGGGTGCTGTATTATGGAGGTACCGTTGCATTTCAGACATGTCTGCCGACACCCACAGATACCATGGTGGTGTCAATGTCATACGTGTCTGTACCCACCTACAGACACCATGAATAACTGATCCTTGTGTCAGACATATCATTTGGCACTTTAAGGAACCAGAAATGTCTTCTCTTAGGGTCCCTCATGTCTCTGCACCCACAGGCACTGACTGTAGTTACATCTCTCAAAATTTCAAGGTCTCTAATTAGCAGCCTGCTGTAATCTAGATCCTAATTTATAGTATGGGGACTGATTTTTTTTTTTTTGTCTCTTTCCCTTTATTTAGGGGACTTTGGATGGAAACCCCGAAGCACAATATCAGCTGCGTCTCTCCCTCTTTGATATCACATACCATCATTTCTTTGGAAGGACTTGGAAAAGTTTGACAAAACCGTTAAAAACAGTCACGGGTCAAACGTCCAAAGTTTTCTTCAACGAGGTAATTGACGGAGGGGTGACTGCGGGATCCTTGATCTCATCCCTAAATTAGAGTCTGTACTAGGGCCATCAGTGATCATGGAGCTTCTCTAGTGTTTGTCTACTTGTATGGGCTATTGGGAACGTCTGGACACCCGAAGGAAAAAGTCCCTGGTCTAGGTCAGAATTTGGTACCTCAGTAATGGTAAGTACGTGGAGACTGGACTTCTTGGCGCACAATGGTATATAGGAAGGGTGATGCTCAAAGGTCAGAGGAGCAAATCACAGTTCAGATTTCATACTACTGGAGCAATTTAAGAAATTTGTGTCATAGTACGTCCATCCAAATCTAACAGGTCTCTGCAGAAAACAAAATATCTTATCCCATGAAGAGAGACCACAGGAGTGGCAAATAATTGCACTGAAAGATCTACTGGTGCATAGTCAGTATAAGAAACCATCAACTAAAGGGACCTGGCTCTATAGAAGACCTTGTGGCTTCTACAAATGCGGTGACTTCAGCATGTGTAGTTGGATGCAACCGGGCAAATCCTTTAGGAGTTCAGCCACAGGTAAAGTTTTTTACCAATGTGATTTCTCTAATTGTAAGACAACAGGGTTGGTGTATATGGCTACATGCACATGCCCGAGAGATTACGTTGGTAAAACCAAAAGAGAGTTGAGGCGGAGAGTCGGGGAACACATGGGTGACATAAGGAACAACAGGGATACCCACTTGGCGAAACATATGCAGGCATACCATAAAGGAAACCTGGATGAAGTAAAATTTACGGTAGTTGAAGTAGTTAACATCAACCCAAGAGGTGGCAACATAGATAAGGCCATCTTGAGACGAGAAAGTGAGTGGATATTCAGGATTGAATCTTTAGAGCCCAAAGGTATAAATGAGCAATTGTCCTTTGCATGTTTTCTATAGGTCTAAGTAGAATCCTTAACAATAGGGACCCTTTAATTGGAAGTTAGTAGTTCATTTTTTGTGCAAAATTTCAAGATATGAAATTTACATATTACTGTAAATGATTTTGGATATTGTGGTCTCCTCGTTTTTTCCAAAGATTAATCAATGCAGGGGGTGTTATCTAATCTATGAGGTTTTTGGTATTGCTAAGAGAACTTCATCTAAATTTGTGTTTTTACTCCCCCTCAAAAGATCTACATGTATATTAAATATTCAATATTGATGATACATATATATCTAACCAAACTAGTGGCAATAGGATTGAGTGGTTGGCTGCCCAGAGGTTGTACGCCCAGCACATAGACACTAAATCTAAGCGTAAACTATTCTTCACCCTTCAATCTTATTTTGAACTGGGTAACCAGGCAAGTAAGTTTTTGGCCTATTTGGTGCGCCAACACAATACCTCCAATACAATACTGCAGATTCGTAAGGCGGATGGTTTACTACGAGGAGATACTTGGTTGTTTTTACGACTATTACAGGTCATTATATGAATCTAAAAGTGACTTTGATAATTTGGGGTGCTTGGACTATTTGTCAGATGTGACATTCCCTACATTAGATCCTGAACAGCGAGCCCATATGGACGCTGCGTTCACCGCGGAAGAGATAGAAAATGCTATAACGGACATGGTTTCCGGGAAGTCCCCTGGACCAGATGGGTTCCCCATTGAATTGTATAGGAAATACCGGGATATACTGATACCACTTCTGGTGAAGGTATTTCGGGGAATTTGGGAAGGGAGGTCTATGCCTGATTCTTTTATGAGGCTAATATCATAATGCTTAGGAAGGAGGGAAAGGACCCCCTGGAATGTGGAACTTACCGTCCTATTTCATTAGTGAATGTGGACTATAAAATTTTTTACTAAGATCCTAGCTACCAGGCTGAACTCAATTATATTGAACCTTGTACATCCTGATCAAATGGGTTTCATGCCTGGTAAGAGCACTTCCATTAATATCAGACGGGTCAAGTCAATAGTTCAATATAGCTCCCTAATACCCAACAACAAATGGACATTGGCATCGTTAGATGCCGCCATGGCTTTTGACTCTCTTGAGTGGCCTTTCCTCTCCACGTGCTTGCAAAGATATGGCTTTGGTGATAAATTTATAAAATGGATCAAAATATTATATATGAAACCCAAAGCCCGTATCATAGTAAATAACTCTATATCTGAGTCTTTTCCATTACGTAGGGGGACTCGTCAAGGTTGCCCTCTTTCCCCCGCTCTCTTCGCTCTTGCAATTGAGGCACTGGCAATACATATAAGGTCTTCCCCTGGTATTAAGGGAACTGATGTGGCGGGTCGGGTGGACACTATGGGTCTATATGCTGATGATATGGTGGTATTCATGGATGAAGCGGAAGAAACTTTGCCGCAAGTGATAGCCCTTATAGATGGATTCAGCAAATATTCAGGCTTATATATAAATTGGGAGAAGTCGGCTCTGTTACCCCATTCTCATGCCCCGATGCCGCAGCTAGAGGCTTTCTCCTCACTGTCTATTGTATCTAATTTTAAATATCTGTGTGTCCACATATCCCGTGATAGTGCGGTTGATTCACAGCTTAATATCCACCCACTGCTGGAACTAGCTAAAGTCAAATTTGCATCCTGGAGGGGCGTGGCTATGTAGCCAAGGAAGAAGGAAGCACACTGAGAGTGCTCCTGAAAATCCTGCTTCCATCCTGCGTCTGTGGCCTCATAATTGCAACGCACCTGTCAGCATTCGTGACATCTGGATGCCGTGGATCCCGCTGGGAGACATGAGGTAGCTCTGGTGAGCTGAAAGCCGGGGGAGCGGGCGGCAGGGCATGCACGGGGCAGCGGCCATCTTAAGACGCGCACTCTATCAGTAAGAGCTGCGGCGTCCAGCTTCCATTGCCACAGTGCTACTGGACGGTGACTCACATCCTGAGGACACAAGGGACTCGCGGTGAGTGCCCTGAAAAATTGGGCCCTGTGTTCCTCCCTTTCATTAATAGATTCACTGTGCTGCTGGTGCTTCTTCTGTGGAGACTTCTGTACCCCCCCTCACTGCTGCTGTCTCTGCGAGGGCTGTGGTCTCTACCCCCCCCCCCCCCCCCGGCTGTGACAAACCTCGCTTCTGCAGCACCAGACACCGCCCTTCCTGATCCATGTGACTCCCCCCCCTACATAGGAGTTGCTTCTGTGATATATCTCTTTTTACAAGCCCTGCTGTGCATATAATTGGGGGAAAGTCCCCAGAGCCTGCACCTCTGGTTGTCCTGTGGCGCTGCACTGTCACTGAATATGAGTCGATCTAAAGGATCAGCAGCAGCAGAAAAATTAAAAGAATATGCCAGACCCGACCCCTCTGAAAGTGTACGGGTTCCCAAAAATAACTCTTCACAAGCTCAGCGAAAAAGCCGTCCCCCTGGGGGCGAGGAGGAGAATGAGCAGGAAGAACTGACCCTCAAACAGGCGTCTGAACAGCTAATGCAAGCCATCTCCTTAACCAGGACTTCTCTGACGGAGAAGATAGAAGATGTGTACACTGTGGTGGGGCGACTCCGACAGGACATGCAAGCTATGCGAGGACGCATTACAGAAGTAGAGACGAAAGTATCCCAGGTAGAAGACACCATCGCACCTCTGGAGGTCAAGTTGACAAAGGTGGCAGGTTCTATGAACGCCTGGAAGCAAAAAGCGGACGATCTGGAGAACAGGATGCGTCGAAATAACATTCGTATCATTGGACTTCCGGAGCGTTCAGAGGGTCAACATCCTGAGCAATTTTTGGAAGGCTGGCTTAAGGCCTCTCTGGGGGACGAATTTTCTCCAGTATTCGCCGTCGAAAGAGCGCATAGGATTCCTACAAAACCCCTTCCTCCGGGAGCCCCACCTAGACCCTTCTTGGCACGTCTCCTCAACTGTAAAGACAGAGACACCATTCTGCGTCTCGCACAGCAAAAAAGCCCCATCAAATTTGATAATGCTGTGGTTTCCATTTTCCTGGATTTTTCCATGGAACTTCAGAAGCAACGGGCACAATTCATCGAAATTAAGAGGCGGCTCAGAGAGAGGAACATCGTGTATTCCATGATCTACCCAGCCCGGCTCCGGGTTGTACATGGGGGCTCATCTATGTTTTTTACGGATCCAGCGGAGGCGACTGAGTGGCTGCGGTCCCATGGGGGATCCCCTGCAAAGGAATCCTAATGTACTTGCTGCAAATTTGAATCCTTCAATTAGAGTCCCAGTTGGGGCTTCCTCGGCGGGTATCCAGTTTAACAGCAATACCGGACCCTGAGTTCAGTGATGGTATCCCCTTATTCTTTTTTCATTAGGGGCGTGGGACTCTGCTCCTATGCTACTAGACTAATGGTTTTTTTTCTTCTTTTTAATAGTCTCAGTTTTAATAGTTTTTTAGGTAGTAGTCGCAATCAGTGGAAACCCTGTCTTCTGTGTGATGTTTCCAATCTCTGATTGGGTACTAGCGTACTCCATATTCGGACAGACAAGAATGGGGTCTGAAATAATATGTATGACCTGGAATGTGAGGGGCATTAAGACCCCCGAAAGAAAATTAAGGTATTCTCGCAGATCAGGCAATACCGTCCGCACATTGTGGCCTTGGTGGCGACGCACCTGACCAGGGCTACTGCTCAATGTGTGCAGAAACCATGGGCACAATGGTATATCCACTCATTTCATACCAGTTATTCAAGGGGGTCTCGCTATTGATACATAAGGACGTTAGATGGGAGGCCATGGAGCCCCGAAGGGATCCTGAGGTACGTTTTGTATTTGTGCATGCACTTATTAATTCCAGACAATATGTTATTCTATGTATTTACAACCCCCCCTCCAGCCAATATGTCTATTCTCCAGAAGGCGATGGGTTTCGCCCTGAACTATCCAGACGCAGATGTCATATGCATGGGGGATTTCAACCAGATCATGAATAATGGTCTTGACAGGCTGAGATTGAGTGATGAAGGGCGGGGGGAGTCTCTCCCACAGGTTATATCCCAACTATCGCGGTTCATGGAGTGCAGTGGATGGCTGGATTTATGGAGAATGCGACATCCCGAGAAGAGGGAATATACTTGCCATTCATCCACTAAGCACTCCTTGTCACGTATAGATTACATATTTGGATCTGGTGGTCTAGTAACGTGGGTAGATAGTATAGAACATGGCAGTAGGGGGATTTCAGATCATAGCCCTGTCGTTCTTAAACTTAAATATGGACCACTCAGCAACAAGATGGCATGGAAATTAAACCCTTTTTGGCTGAAATTGATAGAATCACCCGATAGAACGATCGATCAATTACATTGCTTCATTTCGTCCCATCCTGAACCTCGGAATGTTAATTTATTTTGGGATGCCCTTAAGGCATACTTGAGGGGCTGCTTATCCTCTATGATTTCTTATATAAAACGGGTGACATCGAGGGAGGATGATGAGGTGGAGCAGCGATTGAGAGTGTCGGAGGCCACTTACATATCTGATCAGACTAGAGGCAATAGGGTGGAGTGGCTAGCTGCTCAAAGATTATATACTCAACACATGGACACCAGGTCCAAACGTAAATTATTTTTTGCCCGTCAATCTTATTTTGAGCTGGGGAACCAGGCAAGTAAATTCTTGGCCTATTTGGTACGTCAGCACAACACTACTAACACAATATTACAGATCCGTAGCTCAGATGGTACTCTGGTGTCTTCAACTGAAGAAATACTGAGCTACTTCCATAACTATTATAGATCACTGTACAACTCTAGAAGTGATGTTGATAGTCAGGGGTGTTTGGAATACCTGTCGGATATCACATTTCCCACTCTGAGCCCTTCCCAGCGGACCTTTATGGATGCTAAATTTACTCTGGAGGAGATAGAGAATGCCATAACGGACATGGCGTCTGGGAAGGCCCCTGGACCTGATGGGTTTCCCATTGAATTATATAGGAAATACCAGGAGATATTAGCGCCACTGTTGTTGATGGTGCTCCAAGGGATTTGGGAGGGAGGGTCTATGCCAGAGTCCTTCTATGAAACTAACATAATAGTACTTAAAAAAGAGGGGAAGGACCCATTAGACTGTGGATCTTATCGTCCCATATCATTAGTGAATGTGGACTATAAGATTTTTACGAAAATTTTGGCTACCAGGTTGAATTCGGTTATATTAGAACATCCTGATCAAACTGGCTTTATGCCTGGTAAAAGCACTTCTATTAATATTAGACGAGTTCAGTCAGTGGTCCAATATAGCTCCCTGATACCAGATAATCAATGGGCATTGGCATTGCTGGATCCGGCCAAGACTTTCGACTCCCTTGAGTGGCCCTTCCTATGTGCATGTTTACAGAAATATGGGTTTGGCGACAGGTTTCTAAAATGGATTAGTACATTATATATGAAACCTAAGGCTTGTGTCATTGTAAATAGAAATAGTTCTATATCTGAGTCCTTTTCATTACATAGGGGAACCCATCAGGGTTGTTCCCTTTCCCCGGCCCTTTTTGCCCTGGCGATCGAGGCATTGGCTATTCGTATAAGATCTTCCCCTAATATTGAAAGTATAGAAATAGCGAGTCGAGTAGACACCATAGGCTTATACGCTGATGACATGGTGATTTTTATGGGTAGCGCAGAGGACACATTGGCACGAGTAATAGCCACTATCAATAAATTCAGTAAATATTCAGGTTTATATATAAATTGGGAAAAGTCTGCCCTGATGCCCCTCTCCCATGCCCCGATGCCACGACTAGAGGCCCTCTCCTCATTACCTATTGTACCCAGTTTCAAATATCTAGGTGTTCACATATCTCGAAGCAGTTTGTTAGATTTGCGGCTCAACATACACCCATTGTTGGAAATGGTTAAAGCTAAATTTCTAATCTGGAGTAAACTCCCGCTTTCTGTAGCCGGACGTATTAATTTAATCAAAATGATACTGCTTCCTAAACTCAGCTACTCTCTTCAGCACAGTGCTGTGGTAGTACCCCGATCCTTCTTTGCAAATTTGAACTCTCAAATTACATCTTTTATATGGGGAAAAGCTAGGCCCAAACTCCGGCTGTCCACTCTGCAAAGACCAAAAAGGGAAGGTGGGGCAGCGCTACCAGACTTTTTTATATATTATCTGGTCGGACAGGCCAAAGCCATATGCAAGTGGATGCTTGATGATCACCTCCCTAACTCTGAAAGCCACTTGCTCCACGCCGCACGAGTTAGCTGTCCGCTGGGCTTCTTAGAATTGGGAAAAATAAATGTCCCCCGTTTGCTGCCTCTGCTTCGCCTGGCACGATCAGTGTGGAGGCAGATTAAGAGAGTAATTGGATTTGGAGACATAGTGGCTGAAATGCCTCTGTGGAATAATGGTTATTTCTCTAGCAACCTTGGGACTTGAATGTGGTACTTATGGGACTCACTCAATCACCCTTTGAGCCCCTGCCATCCTGTACTTCTCAGCTGCTCTCATGTAAAGTGGCCTTCCTTATAGCGATAACCTCGGCAAGGCGAATAGGAGAGCTCCAAGCTCTCTCAATCATGGATCCCTACCTAACCATTAGGGACGATTCCATAGTTCTTTCCCTTTGATCCATCGTTCCTACCAAAGGTTGTGTCTGATTTCCATAGATCGCAGGAAATCATTCTTCCCTCGTTTTGTCAAAACCCAGCGAACCCTAAGGAAAAGGTGTTTCATACGCTGGACGTGAGGCGCATAATTCTCTACTACTTAGAGTGTACCAAACCCTATAGAATTGATCACAACCTATTTATCCATACTTCTGGTCCAAACAAGGGAAAGAAGGTAGCAAAAAACACCATTGCCAATTGGATTAAGAAAGCCATCTCCGAAGCATACCTGGCGCAGAACATCGCTCCCCCTATGGGGATCAAAGCGCATTCAACACGATCTACCTCTACGTCATGGGCTGAGAGGGCAGGCGCATCTTCGGAGCAGATTTGTAAGGCAGCAACCTGGTCCTCCTTACATACTTTCACTAAACACTACAGGTTGGACCTTGTGTCCAACAGGGATCTAGCCTTTGGCCGAAAAGTTCTTCTGGCCGTTGTCCCCCCCAGTGCAGTATAGGTTGTTATGCCTCCTATGCTGTCGTGGAAGGTTGCTAGAGAAAATAGAATTAGACTTACCGGTAATTCGGTTTCTAGAAACCTTCCACGACACCACTATTTCCCTCCCTGCATTCTTGGACAAAATTCTGAGAATCTTAAGGTAACCGGTGCTATGGTAATCAGTTATAAGTCACTGGTGAGAGGGAGGTGGGTGGGACCTTTTAACTTCTCGTACTTCCTGTCCCCCATTAGGGCGTGGAGACAACCTCCTATGCTGTCGTGGAATGTTTCTAGAAACCGAATTACCAGTAAGTCTAATTCTATTTTTCCGGCATTGCTTGAACACCCGTCTGCCGAGTTCTGGACTCAACCCAATGTTTCCTTGGTGTAGGCGATTTGCACGATCATGGAACCTTGGTGTCTTTTGAACAATTACAGGTCAAATGTAACGTCCCAAGATCCAAATTTTTCCGTTATCTACAATTGAGGTCGGCCTTTCAATCACACATGAGAAATAGGGGTGTAAACAAAGCTATATCGTCTCTGCCTTTGATAGGCATCCTTAAATCGCAAGGTCCCCAGGGTCTCATCTCCACTTTGTACACATATATGCTATCTGTATGGGCGGAATCCGCCATAAACTCGGTTAAAGGGAAGTGTTAGAGGCTCATCCCCGATGCACAGGGAGAGGAATGGGGAGAAATTCTGGAATCTCCGATCGGGGTGTCTCCGTCTATCAATAACAGAATGACACAATTATATATTATAAATCAATCATATCTGACCCCGACCTGACTATTCAGAATGGGCAGATTCCAATCATCGGAATGCTTGAGATGTCACTCATTGGATGCAGACTTTATACACATGATTTGGCAATGCCCTATTTTTGCACAATATTGAGGTGACGTCATTATTAACTTCCCTGGTACAAGCTGCGGTTCCCCTTCAGCCGCTGGTTTGCCTGTTTGGGGTGTGGGATGATGAATCTTGGGGTCATTATATCGGGATTTTTTTACGGGAAGCGTTATTTATGGCACGAGAGGTTCTGGCACTGCGTTGGATGGGGAGCTCATGTCCCTCCCTCAGCATTTGGATCGAATTGGTGAATGCGGTTATTCCATATGAGCATACACTGTATCGAAATAGAGGGTGCCCGAGCAAATTCGAAAAGATCTGGGAGAGGTGGAATTCCTCTCACCTTACCTTGTAGGATGGAGACATCGCATAATAATTGGCTGATTATGTAGAACTAGGCTGCGAACTGGTAGTTATAGTTTGGTTTAAGAAGTTAAAAAGACTTTATTGATCGAATAACAATATAAAAGCTTGCATGGTTTACCTGACACTACATTTTATTCCATGTGTAAACTGACATATGCATTTTGTTTTATATCAATACTGTGGAAAGTATATGTGCTTTATGCAATGCTTATCATCATATATAAGTGTGTATGTTGTTTGTCTTGTTTATGGTTAATAAACTAATTTAAAAAAAAAAATTTGCATCCTGGAGCAAACTTCCGTTGTCTGTAGCCGGACGCATTAACTTGATTAAAATGATATTACTTCCCAAGGTGAGCTACTCCCTTCAGCACAGTGCTGTGATGGTACCCAAATCTTTCTTTGTGACTCTCAACTCCCAGATCACGTTTTTTATATGGGGGAAAACTAGGCCCAAACTTAAATTAGCCACCTTACAAAGACCTAAAAAGGGAGGTGGAACGGCGCTACCAGATTTTTTTCCTGTATTATTTGGCTGGGCAAGCTAAAGCTTTAAGTAACTGGATGTCGGGTAGCTACATTCCCAACTCTGAAAGTCACCTGCTTCATGCTGCACAGACTGTTTGCCCACTGGGTTTCCTTGAGTTAGAAAGGACTAATACCCCTCGTCTGCTGCCCTTGCTCCGGTTGGCACGATTAACATGGAGGCAAATCAAGAAAGTGACTGGGTTTAAAGATTTTATAGCCGAAATGCCCCTGTGGAATAATGATTATTTTCCAGAATTGCTAAACCACCCGTCCACCGAATTTTGGATTCAGCATGACGTCTCTTCGTTAGGAGACTTATATGATCAGGGGACCTTAAAGTCTTTTGAACAATTACAGGTCGCGCATGATATCCCAAGATCCCAATTTTTCCGCTATTTACAATTGAAATCAGCTCTTCAATCGCATGTGAGATGTAAGGGTGTAGGCCGTACTATTTCATCTCTACCTCTGATAGGAATCCTTAAATCGCAGGGCCCTCAGGGTCTCATTTCCTCTTTATACACATACATGCTGTCAGCGGGAGCAGAATCTGCCATAAGTTCTATCAAGAGAAAGTGGGAGCGGCTCATCCCTAATACACAAGAAGAGTAGTGGGAGGAGATTTTGGAATCTCCGATTGGAGACCAATCACCATCTATTAATAATAGAATGTTTTAATTAATCAGTCGTACTTGACTCCGACACGACTTTTTAGGATGGGTCGATTCCAATCATCAGAATGTTTACGGTGCCACTCTCCAGACGCAGATTTTATTCATATAGTATGGCAGTGCCCCACTGTCCTGCATTACTGGAAAGAAGTGACATCATTACTGTCATCCCTAGTACAAGCCCCGGTCCCTCTAGAGCCACTGGTCTGCTCACTGGCGAAACTACCGGGGTAGCAGCCGAAGCGGTTGCCTTGGGGCCCGGCCTATATAGGGGCCCGGGTCCCCAGCTCCGATCGGCGCTACCCGGGTAGTGCAGTTAAGTACATACTCACCTCTCCTGCATGTCTCTTGCAGCCCCCCCTGCTTATTTCATCTTCTCAGCACTGTTCGTCCTGCTTTCAGCAGCCGCTCATTACATATGCGCATATGTAATGAGCGGCTCATTAAATATGCGCATATGTAGTGAGCGGCACCATGTGGACACTGTAAGCAGGAAGAACAGCGCTGAGATGGAATAAGCACGGGGGGAGGCTGCAAGAGACATGTAGGAGGGGTGAGTATGACGGAGGGAGCCATATTCACCTGTCCCCCGTTCCACCGCTGCGCATCGCTCTGCTGTCTTGCTTCCTCTGGCAGTGACGTTCAGGTCAGAGGGCGCCATGACGTAGTTAGCAGGCGCCCTCTGCCTGAACAGTCAATGTGCAGGTCCGGCAACGCTGAGGAGCAGCAGCTGCAGCAGCAGAGAAGAGGTGAGTATATAGGTTTTTTTTTTTCTTTAATTGAGACAGCGGCAGCAGCATTATAAGGGGCCACTAATGACCATGCAGCATTGCAAGGGGCCAGTAATCACTGTGCAGCATTACAAGGGGCCACTAATCACTGTGCAGCATTACAAGGGGCCACTAATCACTGTGCAGCATTACAAGGGGCCACTAATCACTGTGCAGCATTACAAGGGGCCACTAATCACTGTTCAGCATTACAAGGGGCCACTAATCACTGTGCAGCATTACAAGGGGCCACTAATCACTGTGCAGCATTACAAGGGGCCACTAATCACTGTGCAGCATTACAAGGGGCCACTAATCACTGTTCAGCATTACAAGGGGCCACTAATCACTGTGCAGCATTACAAGGGGCCACTAATCACTGTTCAGCATTACAAGGGGCCACTAATCACTGTGCAGCATTACAAGGGGCCACTAATCACTGTGCAGCATTACAAGGGGCCACTAATCACTGTGCAGCATTACAAGGGGCCACTAATCACTGTGCAGCATTACAAGGGGCCACTAATCACTGTTCAGCATTACAAGGGGCCACTAATCACTGTGCAGCATTACAAGGGGCCACTAATCACTGTGCAGCATTACAAGGGGCCACTAATCACTGTTCAGCATTACAAGGGGCCACTAATCACTGTGCAGAATTACAAGGGGCCACTAATCACTGTGCAGCATTACAAGGGGCCACTAATCACTGTGCAGCATTACAAGGGGCCACTAATCACTGTGCAGCATTACAAGGGGCCACTAATCACTGTGCAGCATTACAAGGGGCCACTAATCACTGTTCAGCATTACAAGGGGCCACTAATCACTGTGCAGCATTACAAGGGGCCACTAATCACTGTGCAGCATTACAAGGGGCCACTAATCACTGTGCAGCATTACAAGGGGCCACTAATCACTGTGCAGCATTACAAGGGGCCACTAATCACTGTTCAGCATTACAAGGGGCCACTAATCACTGCAGCATTACAAGGGGCCAATAATCACTGTGCAGCATTACAAGGGGCCACCAATCACTGTGCAGCATTACATGGGGCCACTAATCACTGCAGCATTACAAGGGGCCACCAATCACTGTGCAGCATTACAAGGGGCCACCAATCACTGCAGCATTACAAGGGGCCACCAATCACTGTGCAGCATTACAAGGGGCCACTAATCACTGTGCAGCATTACAAGGGGCCACTAATCACTGTGCAGCATTACAAGGGGCCACTAATCACTGCAGCATTACAAGAGGACAATAATCACTGTGCAGCATTACAAGGGGCCACTAATCACTGCAGCATTACAAGGGGCCACTAATCACTGCAGCATTACAAGAGGACAATAATCACTGTGCAGCATTACAAGGGGCCACCAATCACTGCAGCATTACAAGGGGCCACTAATCACTGCAGCATTACAAGGGGCCACTAATCACTGTGCAGCATTACAAGGGGCCACCAATCACTGTGCAGCATTACAAGGGGCCATTAATCACTGTGCAGCATTACAAGGAACCACCAATCACTGTGCAGCATTATAAGGGGCCACCAATCACTGCAGCATTATATGGGGCATATGTTATTATGGAGCATGTTATAGGGCCAACATTATTCACTGTGCAGCATTATTAGGCATATTTTTGTATGGAGCATCTTATGAAACCCATCATGAACTTTATGGAGCATCTTATGGGGCCCATTTTATTTTTGAAATTTACCAGTAGCTTCTGCATTTTCCACCGTAGGCTTATACACGAGTCAGTAAGTTTTCCCAGTTTTTTGTGACAAAATTAGGGGGGTCGGCTTATACACGGGTCGGCGTATATACGGTACATTACTGTGGCGCTCCGGCGGGTGCTGTGGCCAACGCTGTCTTGGGGGCCCGCCGGCCCGGTGTGTGTAGTGTAGGGGATCCGGGGCCTCGGTGGAAAAAAATGTACACTATGATTTCGCAGCCTACGCTGCATTTCTGTGCCTACTGTGCGGAGCGAAGCACATATTGAGCCCTCCTCCCTGCCTGCAGCCAGTGTATTGCTTCAGACCAGTTCAGTCCCGCCCCTTCCCTGAGCCCTCGCTGTCTATTAGCTCTTTGCAGAGCTGCCTGTCGCATGGACCTCTGGGAAATGTAGTTCCTGGAGGTCGGTTTGCGCGGAGGAAGGCAGGCAGCCCTCACTGTCTCAGCTTAATTAATGCCAGGCCAGCCACTCAGCCAACTCTAGTATGCATTATCGGTAAGGGGGTGCGTCTTGAAGGGGGTGCGTCTTGAAGGGGGTGTGTCTTTGAGGGGGTGTGTCTTTGAGGGGGCCCCGTTTAAAAGTTTGCTATGGGGCCCAATCAGTTCTAGTTACGCCCCTGGGTCTGCTTGTTTGGGGTATGGGATGAGGAGATTTGGGATTGATATACTGGGGTCTTCCTGTGTGAGACATTATTTATGGCATGGAAGGTACTGGCACTACGGCGGATGGGAACTTCATGCCCCTCCCTTAGAATTTGGATTGACTTGGTGAATTCAATTGTTCCATACGAGCGCACGTTATACCAAAATAGGGGATGCCCGGGTAAATTTGAAAAGATTTGGGGGAGGTGGAACTCCTCTCATCTTACCCTGCAAGGTTGAGACATCACATGCGAGATAGTATGCTGTAGGATACTAGGCTGCGAAATAGTAGATATTGGTTGATGTAGTGGTAGTCGTAGTTTAGTTTAGAAATTTCTGATTAGATTTCATTATCCGAATAGTATGTTAAAGGCTTATGAGATTTGTTCGATATACATGTTTTATAATATATAGCCAACTGTCCTTTGCCCATACTGGGAAGGTTATGTACATGCTACTTTGTATTTTAAAAAATAGTGTGCAATTTCTCGGCTCTATATTTTATAATGGATGGAAACATGTATGCTCTGTAAAAAATGCTTATTATCATAGGCCAATTGTATGTTGTACATTCTTTATGTCCTGAAGTTCAATAAACAAATTTTTTTTTTTTAAAAAGTAGTATCATCTAAGAAGCCGCGTCCCCCTGGTCGTGTGGATGGAGGCGACCAGGGAGTGTATCTTTCTGTTGAAGTGATTTTTGGCGGGGTACCTCAGGGTGGAGCTCAGGAGGTGACCGTCCCTGTGTCCCTATTGTCAGGGCCTTCCTCTCCTCTATTCCATCGGCGTTGTGTTGTTGAGCTGTTTGGTGACCTACCAACTGTTGGGTCATGTCACACTGGTCATTCACTCCGTGACACAGGGCATGCTCTGTGTCTGGAGGAAAGAAGGCTTTTCCACCAACATTGGAGAAGAATCTTTACTGTTAGGGCAGTGAGAAACTGGAATTCCTTGCCTGAGGATGTGGTGCTGACGAACTCAGTCGAGGGGTTCAAGAGAGGCCTGGATGTCTTCCTGGAGAGTAACAATCTCGTATCTTACAGTTATTAGGTTCTTTAGAAGGCCGTAGATCTGGGGATTTATTCTGATGGAATATTGGCTGAACTGGATGGACAAATGTCTTTTCGGCCTTGCTAACTATGTTACTATGTTGCTATCTATCTATGAAAAGCCAGCAATTCAGCAGCTGTGTACTGTAAAATCACTGAAGGAGCCGACAGCATAGAATAGATTGATTACATACAGTAAATGCATACAGAATAGATAGATAGATAGAGATATATATATATCTATCTCACATATCAGTGACAAATACAATTAGAACAGTGTGTGTGCAAATTACTGGACATGTATTTAATTGTTAAAATATTATTTTTCAGAAAAAAATGGCGTGGGCTCCTTCGTAATTTTCTTAACCAGCAGACGGAGAGCTGACAGCTGGGGGCAGATGTTTATAGCCTGGGAAGGGGGTAATACCGATGGAGCTTCCCATAAGTAATGTATATATGTACACAGTGACTCCACCAGCAGAATAGTGAGTGCAGCTCTGGAGTATAATACAGGATGTAACTCAGGATCAGTACAGGATCAGTAATGTAATGTACTATGTACACAGTGACTGCACCAACAGAATAGTGAGTGCAGCTCTGGAGTATAATACAGGATGTATTTCAGGATCAGTAATGTAATGTATGCACACAGTGACTCCACCAGCAGAATAGTGAGTGCAGCTCTGGAGTATAATACATCATGTAACTCAGGATCAGTACAAGATCAGTACAGGATCAGTAATGTAACGTATGTACACAGTGACTGCACCAGCAGAATAGTGAGTGCAGCTCTGGAGTATAATACAGGATGTAACTCAGGATCAGTACAGGATCAGTAATGTAACGTATGTACACAGTGACTGCACCAGCAGAATAGTGAGTGCATCTCTGCTCAGCTGCTGCTCATTCTGGTAATTGTGGGTGCGGTCGCCACTCTTCCTGCTGTGTGTTCGTACTCCCATGCGAGTGAAAAAGATTATACCTTTTATTCCTTCCGACACCGTACATATACTCGGATAGACCATATTCTGGTGGATACTTCGGTTCTTCCTAGGTGCGTCTCCTCCAGCATAGGATTAATTACCTGGTCTGACCATGCTCCCATTGTGTTACAGTTAGCGTTAAAACATCATGTGAACCCTGCTTTTCGGTGGCGTCTGAACCCGTCTCTTTTACTAAATGAGAAGGTGACGTGTGGTATCTCTACTGAGTTGACTCACTACTTCCATGTTAACGATAATGGGGAAGTTTCAGATGAAACGCTATGGGCTGCGCATAAAGTGGTTATACGGGGATATCTCATACAACAAGCCTCCTTACTGAAGCGTAATAGAGGGATTCGGGATGACCTCTTAGCTAGACTTGACCAGTTGGAATCACTGAATAAAACTTCACCCTCGCTGGCGGTGTCGGATGAGATTTACGGGGTTCACTTTCAGTTGCGGGAGGTTTTGCTTTCTGCCTATGCCCGTCATTTACGTAAGCTTAAAACTCACTTTTACGCCACTGGAGATAGGGCGGGAGCAATTCTGGCACGTAGGGTACGTAAACGAGAGGCTAAATCCAGAATAGATGGTTTACAAGATCAGAATGGGTGTCTGGTTAGGAATCCGATTGACATTGCGGAGACATTTGTAAAGTACTACTCCCATTTATATAACTTACATTCTGACCCGCAGACCCGTCAACCTACTCAGGTAGAAATCGATTCATATCTGCAATCAGTTAATTTACCGCGTGTATCCCAAGAACAATTATTATTGTTAAACGCCCCATTTACAGAAGAGGAGATAAAAAAAAACTATTAAAAGCAGTAAGCTACACACCGCGCCTGGTCCGGATGGACTTTCAAATGAATATTATCGCACTTTTCAGGAACTTCTGGCCCCATATCTATTGAGGTTGTTTTCAAGTTGGCGGGATTCAGGCAAATTTGCTGCCCCTAATTTGGAAGCTACTATTACCACTCTCCCTAAGCCAGGTAAGACCCCTGATAGTCCTGGGAATTTTAGACCCATTGCTTTATTGAATTGTGATTTAAAGATATATACCAAATTGCTAGCCTCCCGCCTTCATTTGATAATCCTCTCTCTTGTCTTTCCTGACCAGGTCGGTTTTGTTGCTGGCCAGGAAACCAAGGATGTTGAATCTCATTAGGGTGGCGGAACTGTTGGGCCTTCCCAGTGCATTCCTGTCCTTGGACGCTGAGAAGGCCTTTGATAGGGTGCACTGGGGATATTTGGGAAGTGTTCTTAGGAAGTTTGGTTTGGAGGGCCCCATCCTTTCGGCGATTTTAGCCATATATTCCACCCCATCAGCCAGAGTCCTAGCCTCTGGGTTTGTATCTACCCCCTTTTTGATCACTAACGGGACGCGACAGGGATGCCCACTATCCCCCATTATATTTGCATTATGCATGGAGCCACTGGCGGAGAAAATCCGTCTTAACTCTGATATCTCAGGTCTGATGGTGGGCCCGGCTGCTCACAAGATCGGTCTTTACGCGGACGACGTTATCATAGCCTGTGTGGACCTGGAGCGGTCGTTTTCGGCCGTCATGGTTGAACTAGGGGAGTTTGCGTCAGTATCCTATTACAAATTGAATGCATCCAAATCACTGGTATTCCCTGTCGCGGTCCCTTTGGTCACCAAAGCTGAATTACAGAATAAGTTTCCCTTTCGTTGGACTGATCAGGGTATCCCTTACCTTGGTATAAAGCTTACACACTCTCAACATATCATAGAGGCGAACTATACTGCTTTATTCAGACAGATAAAGACCGAGCTGGACACCTTACATCTGTTTATGACCTCCTGGGTGGCTAGAATTAATATTTTCAAGATGAAAATTCTCCCAAGATATTATATTATTTCAGATGTCTCCCTTTGAGGGTCCCAAGCAAAATTATAACAAACCTTCAGCGCTTAACAAACAAATACATATGGGCCCACAAAACTCCTCGAGTGGCCAAGTCCCTTTTGTATTACCTTTATGGTCTGGGGGGAATGGGATTGCCAAATTTGATGGCGTATTATAAGGCCTCAGTGGTAGCGGGGCTGCGGGATTGGTGGCAGCTAGATGAGGATCATAGATGGTTGCAAATCGAAAATTTCTATGCGACTAGCGGCTCCACCCGATTTATGTTAGAGGTTGAAGCCTTTGGGCCGTGGCCTTGTAATCTCCCTCTACCAGCCATGTCTACTGCACTGCATTTTTGGAGACAGACGGTCCCGACTCTCATTAAAATCCCGTTAACTGAAGTGCAATTGAAGGCGCTAGAATTACTTATCCCGTATATAGATTTACAGCCATGGGTACTGGCTGGGGTAAAATCACTTCATCAGCTGTGTGACGGCACAGCGATTTAGCCGTTTGACCGCCTAGTTGCAAAACACCCAGATATTCGCATTGATTTTATCAGTTTTTGCAACTAAGACATCTTATACACACTACACAACCGTCGTTCTTCTTTAATTCTAACCTAGAACGTACAGTAAATGGCCTCTTCCTGATGCCCGGACCTAGTACTCACAATGTATCTATCTTGTATAGAGCCCTGAATGATCCTGACCCAGAGGTTAAACTGCAATTCATGTGACAATGGGAGGATGACTTGCAGGTCACCCTAGCGCCTGATGGGTGGCGGGAGGCGGTGTTAGCGGTTCGGAGAGTTTCCTCATGTTTAAACCATCTGGAACAATTGAAAAAAGTCCACTTACACTGGTACTATTACCCAGTTAAAGTTGCTCACTTTGGCCCTCAGTGCTCCCCATTGTGTTGGAGAGGCTGCGGTATGTTGGGGACACTTAGCCACATGTGGTGGTCGTGCCCGAAATTACTAAATTTTTGGGCTAGCCTAGAGGACGTGATAGCTGAGGTAACTGGGATCCGGATGGCCTTACAACCCAGTATGGTTTTATTGCATATCGGTTTGGATGAGATCCCGTATGTGTTGAGAGGAGTGTTCTCACATTTGTTTATAGCCGCTAGACTGGCAGTGGCATCCAAATGGAGAGTGGCCAGCGCTCCGACCATACAATTTGTGATTGACAGGATGAACCTTCATTGCCAATACGAAAGGGCTCTGGTATTATCTGCGTCATCTAAAAAGAAAAAGTCCCAGATTTGGGAACCATGGCTTGGTAGCCGTTTCTCCTTCAATCCACCGTGATGATGCTTGTGCTACTTCGATTCAGGGTCTGATATTCCCTGCCCACGAGGAACCCTGCTATGTGTCTAGCTTATATGCCACTTTGATATTCAGGAACCTGCACTTTAGCAGGTCAGTTTCTCTTAAGACCTTTGATCTAAGTAATTTACAGTCGTATACTTAGGTGTACCCCCTTTTCCCCCCCCTTATTCCTTGCCGCCTACGTTTGTATGTCTGTTTTCTTGATGTATTATTAATCTACTCTGCACTGTTTGCGGTATTGATGTGTTTTCCTGTTTAACTATGTAAAATTTCAATAAAATATGATTTTGGAAAAAAAAAAAAAATCCTGCTGTGTGTTCGTGAGCTCCAGAGAACCAACACCTCTCCACCCAAGGACCTGCTTTCTCTCTTACCCAGGGAGGGAGTGGGTTTCCTGGGATGAGTGAAGGAGCCAAGTCCCAGGCTTCTGTTTCCCGGATCAGGCTGACGGGGAGCAGAAGAAACCAGCGACCGGTCTGCACATCAGAGGACTCGGGGGTGAGACGCTCCACCAGGAGTCACAGCAATGTGGCTCCTACTCCCCCCAAGTCTGCAGAGACCCAAAGAAGCCGTAAGGCTTCCAACATGGAGGGGAAGCCTGCTAGCAGCGTGCAAGATGGCGGTCCTTCCGGAGGAAAGCTGAGTGCTCACGGAGGTAAGGCAGACCTCACGGAGGAAAGTTGGGGGTGCAGAAACCAAAGGAGTCTGTGTCCACCTATGCCTCCCGGGTCATGAGCCACCTCCGTGAGTATGAAGAGGCAAGAAAGACCATCAGGAGGCTCCGGGAGGAGCTGCGCTGCACAAGCGCCAAAGCTGCAGGTTCCTCCAGACCCAGGAAGACCCAACTCCAAGCTGAGGTAAAGCAACTGAAGCTGGATATTAATGAGCTGGAGGTGAGGAAAGCATTCCTAAGAGAAAAAAGTGGACCATTTAAAGAAAAACTGATGAATGAGGACAGATTCAGAGAAATGGCTGATAACAGAGAGCAAAGGCTGATGGGGCTGCAGCCTGAGAGCCAGGTGGATGATGACGATGAGGAGGATGATGACCAGCAGAAAACCCCACCTGGCAGCCTGCAAAGTCACCCGCAGGCCACGTGCAGCTAGCTCCCTGCTGGACAGGTGACACTGACATCTGGACGCAGTTCTGCTGGCTCTGGGGAGGACAGTGACAACAGCGGCCAGGGAGGGGCTCTAATGGCGGAGATAAAGCTCCTGGAGTCCCCAGTGTGCCTTCAGAACTTCCATCTTGGTGATGATTTACCAGAGGAGGCACCTGGGGGCCAGAAGAAAAAAGCAAAGACCACCAAGCCAAAGCTACAGGAAGCGGTGAGTTATGTATATGCCCCCTCCCTGTACCCCCTGAGTCAGCTGCAGGGTCAGCTCGCTGTATAAGCCCCGTTGCCCAGCCCAGCCCAGGTTCTGCTGTGGATCCGGTGCAAAGGCGCGGGGAGAGTACAGAGCACGGTAGTGTGGCGCAGAGCTCCGTCTCTGCTTGTAGTAGTGGGGACGTAGCAGCAGGTGCATCAGCTGAGAGGCTGGACAGTGAGCGCGTCCCGGCGGCGGGTATACGGTTAGGCCACGATGCTGTGGTGCGCTCCTCAGTGGGAGGGGGGAGCGGCCCAGTTTCGGGGGCAGCTCCGGTAGCCTCGGCACCAGTGAATGTTGTTGCTGCTGATCACTTAGTTGAGAAGCGGCCGCAGTGTGAGGGGGCTGGGCGTTCGATTCCTCCCAAAATCCTGTTCTGCGTTGGTGCCGCTGGTCAGCAAGATCCTGATGTAAAGGATCAGCGGCGCCTCACAGCGGCAAAAGATCAGCGGCACCTAGTGAAGCAAAGAAAATTACCAACTGATGATGCGGAGGGCACCCGTAAGTCCAGGGGTGAGGTCACCTCCAGTTCTGTGGAGGAGACTGAGCCCCTTGTGCCTGATGATGCGGAGGTCAAAATTCCACCCCCTGTTGTCACTGGTCCAGCAGGAGTGAATGTGGTGGGAGGTGTGGGTGAGGAAATTTCTTTGTCTAGTGGTGTGGTTGCTGGTTTGGTGGAGACTGAGGGTGTTATGGAGGTGGGTAATAGTGATACTGTTGGTGTTGATGTGGTCACTGGTCCGGTTGCCCCCCCCGGTGGTGGCAGTACCCGTTATTAGTTATGCCGCTGTCACCTCCGGGGGAAATAGGGCGTCCTACTCATCTCCGGTCTCTGGGGACTGCATGTTGCAGTGGCGTCTCCTGGAGGCTCTAAAGAAGGGGGAGAGATCACTAATGGTAGAGGGTCAAGAGGTTGATCTATCCTTCTGGATAGAGAGGCATGGCTTAGGGGCCTTCCGAGAGCAAAATGGGGGAAATACAGTGTGGTCCCTTCCGACAGCCGGGCCAGGTAGTGTGCGTAGGAATGTGGTCCGTCTTCGGTGGAGCGGCAGTGATGCCTGTCCTCCAAGGTCTAAGGTTGTGGAGCTCCTGCTGAAGATGGGCTTCAAGGCTATTGACATCCACGCCTTGATACATCCCTATTGCACGCCTTAGTTTGATGTCAGCTTTGTTCGGCCAGAGGGGCTTGAGCTCTTCTGGTCGAATTATGAGTTGGCAAAAAATGAGCCCGGCTGGCGAGACTTTGCCATCCAGGCGGTGTCTCACCAAAATCAAGTCAAGAAAGTGACTTGATGACTTGTAATGAGTCGCTTTCTTGCTATGACATCATGACGTGGCTTGACAGATATGGAGAAGTGGTGGAGATGCCAGAGAAAAACCGTGATGAGTATGGTATCTGGTCAGGGGCCTGGACGTTTATGGTAAAACTTAAGCGTTCAGGTGGTACGGTTGCCCACATTCCATCATCTGCCTTCCTGGGTAGAGATTGTATCCAGGTCTTCTACCAGGGGCAACCGAGGCTCTGTCACAAGTGCGGCGACCCCACACACTACAGTGCAAACTGCACTGTTCAGAAATGTGCATTGTGTGGGGATATCGGCCATCTTGCTGCATCTTGTGTGGAGATTAGGTGCCACCTGTGTGGTGACTTAGGTCACACATTCAGCCGTTGTCCTCGCTCCTTCGCTAATGCAGTCGTGACCCCGGTGGGAGAAAGCCGTGAGGCTGATTCTGCTGGGGAAGGGACTAGCAGGGGTGAGGGAGCTGAGGGGCCAAGGAGGAAAAGCAATAAAAAGACGCCTGCCCAGCTGAGGCGTCTGTCACGGTCACGCGCGGCTGGACACAGTGCCCCCAGCAGGGCGGATTTAGATGACACGCGTGACCCTGGATACACTGCCTCCAGTTGGGCGAATATAAATAATAACACGTGCAGCTGGATACGCCGCCTCCGACAGGCGAATTTAGGTAATACACGTAACATGTAAATCTGGAAACCCCGCCTCCAGTAAGGCGAATTTAAACAATAAGGGAGACCTGGGTAACAATAACAATGGTGGCCCTGCGATAGGGAATGGGGACGTGGAGACCTCCTGCACTCCCCTGAGTCAGTGTCTCTACACTCCTAGCGTTCCCTAGGCCGGTTCCACACCGGGCGCCGCTCAGGATACCTTTAAACCCTAGCTCACCCTGCACCTAAACCCTCACTAGGGAAATGGTCAGTGCGGAAACTAATCCCACCACTGCACTAAACACACATAAGGAAAAGAGACAAAACAGGGGAACACCACTTAGCTTTGCTCTGTTGCTTACGCTCCCAGCAACAGAGCCCACCACCTGCGTGCATCTTTTCCTCCGACCGGGTCCAACACCATAGTGCAGCCTTGGAGCAAATAGAGTCCACCACCTACGTGCAGTTGTCCAGAAAACAGAGTCCAGCATATGAGTCCAGCTTTCCGCATAAGAGTCCAACATCTTGAGTCCAGCTTTTCAGCCACCGAATCCAGCATCATGAATGCAGCTCTGCACCATAGCTGCCACTCCACCAAGCCATGAAAGAACTCCTTGCTGACACCATAGCTGCAACTCCACCAAGCCATGCCAGCCCTCCTCGCAGACACCATAGCTGCCACTCCAGGACTCTCACTGAGCTGCCCGGGACTCTCTTTCAGCTCCATCCTTCACCCAGGCTTGCTTGTAACTGAGGACTAATCACCAACCGTGATTGGCACACCTGACACTCTTTTATAGAGCAATCACACCTGTAACATAATTGCCTGCACAAACTAAAGTAACCAAGTGCAATGACGCTCCCCACCACCGGGGGGCAAATTTAGAACAAAAGACACCACAGTGCAATAATCCTAATGGCCACCGGGGGCAAAACCACCCTTTGCACACAGCCAAAGGGAAAAAAAAGGTTACTTTGTGCATTTAATCTGTCAAATCCAACCTGGATCATGACAGCATCTAGACAAGCGCAGACAGGAGAGGGAGCTGGGCGAGCCCCGTGCTACTGAGGTGACCCCTGTTCTGGATCCGAGTCTTGCTGCTGAGGCCCCGAGGGTTGATGAGTTGGATGAGGAGGTCAGGAGGATCCACAGGGAGGAAACTGTGCCACTGCCTCCGAATCCTCCCATTATGAAAGTATGGATGAGGATAATAGGCAGTGGCTAGAGGACAAGCGTAAGCTCGGCACCAAAAAGAAGAGAAAGAAGGGAGATAAAACATCTTCTCCCGCTCTGACCAAGGTACCTAAGGAAGGAAAAACTGACTCCCCTCTGGTTGGTCTCTCTAACCGGTTCCAAGCCTTTGAGAACATCTCTTCCTCTGAGGAGGAAGCTGAGGGTGAGCTACCATCTTCAGCGGAGCTTTCAGGGGGTGCCGAGTCTCCTTCTTCTGGGAATGTAGGGTCCTTGGAGGGAGGGACTGGCCCAGAGTCTGGAGACGAGGACGACAAAAAGAAAAAACACGTGGGAATGGATACCTCTGTGTCGTTAAAGAGGGGAAAAGATTCCTCCTCTGAGGCAGAGGATAAGGGGAGTGGGAAGAAGAAAGCCATCTAATTCAATCACCAATAATGGCGGTACCCACTCCGTTGACGCTGATGTCCATTAATGTCGCCAGCATAAAGTCAAATACAGCTAGAATTGCGGCCTTTGATGTTCTCAGTTGTGTTGAAGCTGACATTTCTTTTTGCAAGAGACCAGACTGGCAGACGTGTTTAAAGCCAAGAGGGAATGGAGACTTGGGCCTTCCTATTGGTCTTCTCTTGCGGCCGAGCCGTATAGCGGACTGGCGGTCCTTTTTACCGCAGCGGTGGAATGCCGACGGGTTATTGAGTTAGAAATGGGTAGGTGCCTGATCTTAGATGTCCTCATGAAGGGACAAAAGCTCTGGCTTATTAACATCTGTGGTCCCCAATCTAAATGGGACCGGAAGTGTCTCTTTATGAGGATCAAGCCCTACCTTATTACAAGTCGTCAGGTTGTCTTTGGAGGTGACTTCAATACTGTCACAAGGCCCTGAGATAGAGGAGGTTCCAGAGACAAGCTGACTTATGATAGCGTTGCCCTTAATTGTATAGCTAGTGAGGCTCGCATAGTGGATGTCCACATTCGGCACACCCCAGGCCACGAGGGGTTCACCTATCATAGAGGTAACTGTAGGTCCAGAATAGATAGGTTTTATTTAAAGGAGGAAGCTGTCTCTTCAGCAGTGTCTGTTGTTGAGGTGGAGTTCTCCGACCACTGTTTAATTTTGTTTTCTCTGAATGTTACAGAGACCCTCCGGATGGGAAGAGGCTTTTGGAGGCTCAATTCGTCTCTCTTGGAAGAAGCGGACATAAGACAATCCTTTGAGGATATTCTTCAGAGCCAGGTACCCTTACTGGACCTTTGTAGTAGTAAGTCAGAGTGGTGGGAGATGTTCAAGAAAAGGGTGGCGAGATTCTTCCGCCAGCTCTCGAGCCTCAAGATCTGAACAGGTACTGCCTGTATCAGGGTCTGAGGAGGAAACTCGAGCATCTTGTCTCAACTGGAGGTAGCTGCAAGGAGATCTCCAGAGTGAAATCTTTGCTCATGAAGTGTCAGTACGATAGACACGCATCTTTGGTTTTTGAGAGGGATTACGGGAAGTACCGCTCGCCCGACCCTTACAGAAACTGCAAGATGTCAGTGAATAGTAAAGTGGTAACAGGACTGGTCGACACTACGGGGTCCCTGAGGCGATCCAGATCAAGGATCCTGGAGGTTGTCAGATCCTTCTACTCGCACCTCTTGGGGAAGAGGGATCTTGATTGGGATAAGATGTCGGCTTTTCTGGCCGAAGCCGTTCCCGAACCAGGGGTAGACCCCTCTCTTGACGTTTTGACAGAGATGATCAGGGAAGAGGAAGTTAAGTTGGCGATTGAAGGACTCACTCAAAAAAAAAAAAAAATCGCCCGATCAAGATGGCTTAACATCTGAGTTTTATGAGACCTTTAAGGACACTTTGGTTCCCCTCTTGACTGAGGTATTAAATGAGTGTCTTTCCTCAGGCACTCTGCCAAAGTCAATGAGGAGGTCTGCCCTGATCATCTTGTCAAAGGGTAAGGACCCATCGTGCATTGAGAATTGGCGTCCCATAGCGCTTCTCAATGCAGACAGGAAGGTTCTGGCAAAGGTGCTGTTTAATCGGCTGGTGAAATTTGCCCCCGACTCCTTTCGGAGGCCCAGCATTGCTCTGTTCCAGGTTGCAGCACATTTAGTGCTGTGTCCGGGAGGAGGTGGAGCAGGGTAGGGCTGGTCACTGGAAGGGGTACATGCTGTCACTGGACCAGGCAAAAGCATTTGATCGGGTTAATCATGAATACCTCTGGTCTGTCCTTCAGAGATATGGCCTGCCGGGGGGGGTTTGTTGATTGGCTTAAAACCTTGTACGGTGGGGCAGAGTTTCCAGCTTGTGAACGGTTGGATTGGCAGCTTTTTTGAGGTCGGATCTGGTGTTCGCCAGGGTTGTCCCTTGGGCCCGCTGCTGTACGTGTTTGCGATTGACCCACTTCTTAGGAGGGTGGAGCGTGGACCGTTGGCCGGGATCGGGATGGACCGAGCAGCATCGGAAGCCACTCTGAGGGTGGTGGCGTATGCCGATGTCACTGTTTTTGTTTCCTCTCACGAGGAGGCAGGGTGACTGATGTCAGAGGTAGATCGCTACTCGGAGGCATCCGGATCCGAGATCAACCGGAATAAGTGTGAGAGTCTCTGGCTGGGAGGAGGAGATCCTGGTTTTGGTCTCCCGGACACCCTTCCAGGACCCAAAGTCTCTGCAAAAGTCCTTGGCATCGAATTTGGCCAGGGGGATTACCCCAAACAAAATTGGTATAGCAGGCTAGAGATCGCCACTCAGAAGGTGAACCAATGGAAGGGTTGGTCTTTGACCCTCAGGGAAAGGGTAAACCTGAACAAAACTTACCTGCTCCCTTTACTGATTTATCTGGGCAGTGTTTGCATCTTGCCGGAGTCTCTCTGGACTCGGGTCTACAGTTTGTTCTTCCAACTATTATGAGGGAATAGACTGAACCTGGTCAAGAGGGAGGTTACTTACCGTACAAGGAGATTAGGAGGGTTGGGTGTGGTCAACCCTGTGGTATTCCTTGTGGATACCTTCATTGAGATCAATATTGCAAACCTCTGGAAAGAGAGGGCTCCTCCGTGGGTATTCTCCTGTAGGGGATGGTTTCAGCCTTTCTTCCAGGAATGGGAGACAGGAGGGCAAGTGAAGGATCTTCGCACAACGCATAGACATCTTCCGGCTTACGCTACCTTGGTTCTGAAGGTAATACGCCGGTGGGGTCTGGGAATGTGGGAGATTAGGACTCTGCCAAGGAAACTCCTTGACAATAGGGTTCTGTTGACCCATTTCCAGAGGCCTCTTCTGCTCAGGGATTGCCCAAGTCATGATCTTGGGGTGGGTTTGCATCTTTTGAATTCTATCAGGATCCCCTCGAAGTTTTGGGACTTGGCTTGTCGCTGCTTCCATGGGAAACTGTGTGTGAGGGACAATCTGAAGTGTAGGAGCTCTGAGGAAAGGAAATGTCCTCAGAAGCATTGTGGTACCGTGCTGGAAAGCATGGACCATTTCCTGCTTCATTGTCCCTTCAACACAGAGGTGTACAACAGGGTGGGCGCCTCCATTGGCTGGTCTCGGCTGACCGGTCTCTCCTGTGCGGAATGGGCCTATGGAGAATTTGGAGACCTTGGTGGCCGGGACCGCTGCACCTTATTTCTAGTTAGCGCAGTGGTTAGGTATCACACATGGAACGCACGGTGCTTAGTATCGACGCAACGGAAAATCCTCCCAGTGGACGATGTGTTTAGGACCATACTCGGTGACCTGGTGAAGGTGCGCTCTCTGGAGTATGGGAGACTGGGCACCCGTAGGGCCGCTCTCCTCTGGAGGGGCTTTTCTTTTAGTGTGCCCTAGTCTGGTCATCTCCTTTACTGGTGGTGGGCTGCCGCTGACACTGTAGATTTTTGTTTTGTGATCGGTATACAGTGATGTAGGGCTGCAGGCGCCGAACTTGGGCTTTGTGATTTGTGGGTGTTGTAGTGTTTGTTTCTGTATATATTGTATATAGGGTTGTAGATTTGGGTATAAGTGTTAGGTTGGGTGGTGGGAAAAGGGGGGAGGTGGGTTTATCTTGTGGGACTATGGGACACTAGGGTGTTTGTGGAAACGCTGGAACTGCCTGATCTGGCCTATGGACTTTGGACATGGACTGAGGCATGAGACGCAGGACCAGCTCTCAGGTCAGTGCGGGGGTTGGGAATGGTGGGCTTGAGTGTGGGGTGTTTAGTTTAGTCTTGTATATATTTGTATAGTTTGGTTATTTGATATATATATTTAAAAAAAAAGTTTATATATATATTTGTCGGCCTTTGTTTATTTTATTGTTTGTTATTAGTTTGTTGGTGACCGGAAGGTGTAAGTTATTATTAGTTATTATTCTGTGTATATTGTAAGGTAGCGCTGTTATTCAAGTAGGGGATACTGGTTTAGCCGCTACAAAACCAGTTCCGGCATGGGTTTTCCATAAAATATAGTCCATGCGGTTTATTCAGCATCATAAACCCACAGCAGTAACATAAAGTTCATCACATCAGCATAGCGTCCATGACAGAGTTCAGCTCTGTAACCTCTGTGGTCACACAGGTAAGGCATACACAGGCTCTTCAGCCTAAGTTATCTCACCCACGTCAGGGTTTCCTCATGACTGCTTCACCTCATCATTCTGCAGACGTCCATTCCCTCCAGGGAATCATCAGGCACGTGCAGCCATTCAACACAGCTGTCATGATCCAGCGTGGATCTGACAGTTTAAATGCACAAAGTGAACTTTTTTTCCTTTGGCTTGGTGCCAAAGTGGTGTGATTGCCCCCGGTGGCCATTAGAATTATTACACGTGGTGTCGTTCATTCTAAGTTGCCCCGGTGGTGGTGAGTGGTAGTGCACTTTAGTTTCTTTGGTTTCGTGCATGTAATTATAAATCAGGTGTGAGGCTCTATAAAAGAGTTCAGGTGTGTCTGATGACTGTTGGTGATATTGTGTTCGTTATTTGGGAAGCAAGCCTGGGTGAGGAAGGAGCTGAACATGAGTCCTGCGCAGCCCAGCCAGAGGGCAGCTATGTGGTCTGCAAGCAGGGCTGGTATGGCGTGGTGGAGTCACAGTTTATGGTGTCGGCAGGAAGTGCTTGCATGGCTTGGTGGAGTGACGACTATGGAGAGCGTTGCACTCTGCATGCGGGACTTGGTTGCTGAGAGCTGGACTCAAGCATGCTTGACTTTTTGGGCAGGAGCTGAACTCCTCTTTGGGACTCTGTTACTGGACTTCTGCAATTGGTGGTGGACTCTGCTCCAAGGCTGCACTATGGTGAAGGATCCAGTTATGGTGAGGGATCCGGGTGGAGGAGAATATGCACACAGGTGGTGGGCTCTGTTGCTAGGAGCGTACGCAACAGAGCAAAGCTAAGTAGTGTTTCCCCTGTATTGTCATTTTCCCTCGTGTGTTTAGTGCAGTGGTGGGATTAGTTTCCGCACCGACCAATTCCTTAGTGAGGGTTTAGGTTCAGGGCGAGCTAGGGTTTTTAGGTTCCTGTGCATGTCCCGGTGCGGAACCAGCATAGGGAACGTTAGAAGTGCAGGGACACTGGCTCAGGGGAGTTCAAGAGGTCTTCCCTTCCCTATTCCCTATTGCAGGGCCCACCATTGTTAATGTTACCCAGGTTCCCCTTTTATGATTGAGTCACCGTAGGAGGCAGACACAAAAATAGAAGCTAAGTCCAGAAAACCAGAGAAGTTGGCATTATCAGATTGCAGACCCCTGAACCTATCAACACAACTAGCAGTAGCCGTGGGGGGTTCCTACGATGCCCTAGACCCCTCGATCACAGCCGGAGCTCTAAATAGCCTAAAGACAGAAAAGGAAATCTAAACTGCCCCAGAGCAGACCCCAAAGTAAAAGGCAGCCCCCTACATATAATGACGGTGAAGCAAGATGAAAAAACACTCACACAGATAGAAAGATAGGCTGAGCAAACGATGGGGCCCAAGCTAGCTAAACAGTACAGGAAAGGAAGGTTGCTGTCTGCAATCTGCCAAAACCCTATCAAAGACATAAGCCAACAAGCTGATATGAAAAAGACCCTGAAGCAGCTAGGCTTCAAAAACTAAATCAGCACTCAGGTATTTTCAGAAGACAGAGCTAAAGGAATTCAGCACACCCCAGCAGGGAATGGCAGAAATCCAGAAAAACAAAGCAAAACAAAGTCTAAGCACAAATGCAAAAAGCCGAGCAGAAAACTTAGCTTTAGAGGAGCAGGAATTCAGACTGGTCTCCAAGGATCCCACAGAGAAATCACCCGCAGGGCAGAAGGGCGTCGGCAGCCTTATATCCAGTCAGTGACTCCACTCAGCCAGTCATCATCATCAGACTCAGGTGTTTAATAATCAGGCTCACTACCTTTCTTTACCAGAAGAGGGAGTTCCTCGGGCCTCAGTAGTGAAGGGGAAAATGAACTCACAACATTCCCCCTTTATTATTTAAATTTGCCTTACTGGAGGCGGGGTTTCCAGACTACTGTATGTATAACGTGTAATACCTAAATTCGTCAGTTGGAGGCGGCGTATCCAGCTGCACGTTTTATTATTTAAATTCACCCCACTGGAGGAGCTGTATCCTCGCTGCGTCCAGACACACGTGACCGTGATAACAGCGTTTCTTGCTGTCAGGAAGACAGCCCCCCTCTCTCCCAGACGGGGTCTTCCAAAACGGACCAACCAGGTCCCAGCATTCACCCATGTGACCTACCCCGGCCACCTTATATGTTCCGTAGCCACGCCCACCGAGTCACATGGCTATGACCTCATCACAGGTCCTTGAACCATTCTCACACTCTTTACAATATCGTTCTTAACCACACCCCTGGATTTGTAGGTAACTAGTGACACCGTCTCCCGAGCTACCTGGAGACTTCTCCCGGACACACTGAAACAACACCTCAGCAGTATCACTGCTGATCAACACACACATAAGTCTCCATCTCAAGGCCACCCACCTTGAGATACACAACGGTCATTCAGTATTCTGCCATTCATCCTCTCTCCCAGGACATCCACACAGCGCCCTCTAGCGGACACAGTGGTCACTACACCACAATATGTATAATATGTGTGACAGGAGGGAATGAGAGGCTGGACTAGTGTTCAGTATACGGATTATTTTCTGGCTGATATTCTTGTTATGTTTCTGTTATTATTATTGTTATGTTTTTCATTTTTATAATAAAAGATCTACAGGATGTAACTCAGGATCAGTAATGTAATGTATGTACACAGTGACTCCACCAGCAGAATAGTGAGTGCTGCTCTGGAATATAATACAGGATGTAACTCAGGATCAGTACAGGATCAGTAATGTAATGTGTCACGCTCGCACCTAAGCTGATTAGCGCGAGTCGGGGGGTTGTGGCCCCACTGTGCCACAAACCAGACTACCCTGGTAGGGGCGTGACTACGGCAGCTACCTCGGACTTCACTGGAGCCTCTGATGGTGAAGTCAGGCTTGTGCGGCAGGTAGCTGCCGGGTGCCACTCCAGGGTGGTGTCTGGCTGTGGCTGCTGATCCCACTCGGGAACAGGACACCTGGACAGGTGCGAGTGACAAGCAGGCTGAGACACAGGGCAGGTGGGCACGGCTTGAGACACAAGGCAGGTGGGCACGGCTTGAGACACAAGGCAGGTGGGCACGGCTTGAGACACAAGGCAGGTGGGCACGGCTTGGCACACAAGGCAGGTGGGCACGGCTTGGCACACAAGGCAGGCGGGCACGACTTGACACACAGGGCAGGCGGGCACGGCTTGACACACAGGGCAGGCTGGCACGGCTTGACACACAGGGCAGGCTGGCACGGCTTGACACACAGGGCAGGCGGGCACGGCTTGACACACAGGGAAGGCAGGTGTGGTGTGCGAAGGAACAGGTAGGGTCCTGTTCACACAGCAGGAGTGGGTACTGGCTGGAAGGAATGGAATATGGAGGAACAGGTAGGGTCCTGTTCAAATAGGAGGTGCAGGTACGGATAGGAGAGAGTGGAATATTACAAAAGCAGGAGTTCGGAGTAGGCTGAGCGTGCGAAAGTGCAAGGTAGGCGGAGCGTGCGAGAGTGCAAGGTAGGCTGAGCTTGCGAGAGTGCAAGGTAGGCTGAGCTTGCGAGAGTGCAAGGTAGGCTGAGCTTGCGAGAGTGCAAGGTAGGCTGAGCTTGCGAGAGTGCAAGGTAGGCTGAGCTTGCGAGAGAGCAAGGTAGGCTGAGCTTGCGAGAGAGCAAGGTAGGCTGAGCTTGCGAGAGTGCAAGGTAGGCTGAGCTTGCGAGAGTGCAAGGTAGGCTGAGCTTGCGAGAGTGCAAGGTAGGCTGAGCTTGCGAGAGTGCAAGGTAGGCAGAGCTTGCGAGAGTGCAAGGTAGGCGGAGCTAGCAAGAGTGCAAGGTACAGACAGGGAGGACACGGAACGACACAGCAGGGAAAGGAACCACAGACAAGGAGACTGACAGACAGAGGTAAGACAGAGTTCAGACAGAAACAGTACAAAGCAAGGTACAGGGACCGAAGGATACAGGGACCCAGGATATTCTGCCTCCTGGAGGGCGAGCAAAGAAGTACCAGGCAAGTACTCAGACAAAGCTAGGACAAGACAGGGCCCAGGATATAAGCCTCCTGGCGGGCACTCAGAGTGTACTAGAAATGCTAGGCGTAAAGCCTCTCAAGGCAGGCAAGACAAAGGAGAGGGCCTGGCTTCCTCATTAGTAGTGTTGAGCGATACCATCCGATATCGTGAAATATCGTATCGGATTGGATCGGACCGATACCCAAAAAGTATCGGGTATCGCCGATTCCAATACCGGAAACCAATGCAAGTCAATGGGACAGAAATATCGGAATTAAAAAAAACCCCTTTCTTTCCTTGTAGGTTAATTCTATATGAAGAAAAACAACTAAAAATAATGTAGAATGTATTGGGGGAGGTGGAGGAGACATTAAAGGCATAGAGGTTTAGCCCAATCAAATGGAATAGCAGGAATAATATTTTTTTTTTTAAAGACGTTCGGAGTTACAAAGATATTGACTATGTTAACCTTTTACTGTATATATTTTGTCAGATATGTATGTTTCACTACTTCCATGCTCTTAACCTTCTTTTTTACTTCTCCCACACTTTCTCCTTCATGATCCTCAGCAGCAGCAGCATCTTTTTCATCAACTTCTTCTTCACCTTATTCATCTTCTTCTTCTTCACCTTCTTCCTATTATTCTTTTTTTTACACTCTTCATATTCTTCTTATTCAACTATTCTTCTTCTTCTTCATATATTACTTCTTCATCTTCTTCCTATTCTTCTTCTTCATCATATTCTTATTTGTGACAGGCATTCCTGTAGTTGTTATCTATAAAAGTTTGAAGATTACACCTTCCGTTCTGCCTGTCACAAAAGATTTACAACAGGATTTGTCCGCGTTCAGTTTGGCCTGCAGCAGCAGGCATTTTCCAGGGGCACCACGAGGAGGAACGGACTCACCCCCATACACTGCTTAGTCTTCTTCTGCTTATAGTTTAGATAATATCTTTTGCTCTGATTTTTAGTCTTATGCTTAATATTCTTCTGCTTTTGGTTCTTCTGCTTTTTGTTCTTCTGCTTCTTGGTCTTCTGTCTCTTGTTGTTCTGTATCTTGGTGGTTGTCTTCATGTTCTTTGTCCTCTTGGTCATCTTCTTCAGGGTCATCTTTTTGGTCTTCTTCGGGGTGGTCTTCTGGGTCGTCGTCTTCAGGATCATCGTTTTCGTGGTCGTCGTCTTCTTCGGGGTGGCCTTCAGGGTCGTCATCTGCAGGGTCGTCGTCAGGGAGATCCAGAGTGATAACCAAAAACCATTTCCAAAAGCTTGAACGTGGAAAAGTAGCAGAAGGTACAAGAAGGCTGAGGAACTGCCGAGAACCAGCTGACGGTACTGGAACCCGGATTGGTAGCAGAAGGAACAAGAGCCAATGGCACAACCGTGGACCAGCTGATGGTGCTGGAACACAGTTACTAATCAGGAGGTACCTGTGCTAGAAAGCACTACCAAGGACCAGCAGACGTTGCTGGAACTCGGATACCAAGAAGGAGGCACCTTAGCCAAAGGCACTGCCGAGAACCAGCTGATAGTGCTGGAACCCGGATGGGTAGCAGAAGCTGCAAGAGCTAATGGAACTAGCGATGACCAGCTGACGGTGCTGGAACCCGGAGGGGCAGCAGAAGGAACAAGAGCCAATGGCACAACCGTGGACCAGCTGACGGTGCTGGAACACGGTTACTAAGCAGGAGGTACCTGTGCTAGAAACCACTACCAAGGACCAGCAGACGTTGCTGGAACTCGGATACCGAGATGGAGGCACCTAAGCCAAAGGCACTGTCGAGAACCAGCTGACGGTGCTGGAACCCGGATGGGTAGCAGAAGGTACCCATGAAAAACAAAGTTGCATGGCCGCGAGCCGGCCGCAGTTACCGAAACCCACAGTCCTTACAGGGGGTGCTTGTCCTATTGGCACTACTGAACCAGCCTTTGTTGCCAGATTCCGCAGCCCACATAGGAAGCCCATAAACTGCAGGCACCATAGACTCGGCTAACCCAACCGCAACACGACATGACAACGTATTGGTGGCAAAGTGACATTGACACTACCCGGAAACAGCAGGCGTGCTGGAACCAGGCTGGGCAGGAGGGAGTACCCGTGCCAAAGACACTGCCGAGAACCAGCTGACGGTGCTGGAACCCGGAGGGGCAGCAGTAGGAACAAGAGCCAATGGCACAACTGTGGACCAGCTGACGGTGCTGGAGCACGGTTAGGCCTCTTTCACACATCCGGTTTTTGTAATCCGGCACGATGCGGCAAAATTTTGTCCCATAAGCTTTCATGGTCGCCGCATCGTGCCGGATGGTTATGCGTTGTGTCCGGTTGTTGCCGGACACGGCAAAAATTAGCCGTCCGGCATCTGCAAAAAACGTTCTCTGCAACGTTTTTTGTCAGCGCCGGACCGGCTTTTTCCACAGCGCATGCCCGGACTCTGTGAATGTTAACCCCACAAGTGCCCGGCGAGAGAGAGAGAGATCTCTCTCTGTCACCCGGACACTTGTGAGAGATCTCTCTCGCCTGGCACTTGTAGGGTTAACACTCACAGTGTCTGGGTGAGAGAGAGATCTCTCTGTGGGGTTAACCCCACAAGTGCCCGGCAAAAGAGAGAGATTCTCTTGCCTGGACACTAAGTGTTAACCCCCCATGTCTCTCTCTCCTCTCCCCTCCCCTCTCCTCTGTCTCCTCTCCTCCCCTCCCCTCACCTCCCTTTCAGCAGCTATCTCTCAGCGGCTGCCTCTGTCCACCTCTTCCTGCGGCTCCTTTAAATCAAGTCCGAGCCGTATGTCTCGCCGCATACACATCCGGTGTCACGGCTGCAGGCCGGATCCGGCGGCCCGGCTTTTCGCCGCACGCCGCCGGACCCCACACACCGGATGTGTGAAAGTAACCTTGCTACGCAGGAGGTACCGGTGCTAGAAAGCACTACCAAGGACCAGTAGACGTTGCTGGAACTCGGATACCGAGATGGAGGCACCTAAGCCAAAGGCACTGTCGAGAACCAGCTGACGGTGCTGGAACCCGGATGGGTAGCAGAAGGTACCCATGAAAAACAAAGTTGCATGGCCGCGAGCCAGCCGCAGTTACCGAAACCCACAGTCCTTACAGGGGGTGCTTGTCCTATTGGCACTACTGAACCAGCCTTTATTACCAGAACCCGCAGCCCACATAGGAAGCACCTAAACTGCAGGCATCATAGACTTGGCTAACCCGACCGCAACACGACATGACAACGTTTTGGTGGCAAAGTGACATTGACACTACCCGTAAACAGCAGGCGTGCTGGAACCAGGCTGGGCAGGAGGGAGTACCCATGCCAAAGACACTTCTGAGCAGCAACTGGCGATGTTGGAGCCCAGGGTTATTCTGAATCATAGAATCGTAGAGTTGGAAGGGACCTCCTGGGCCATCTGGTCCAACCCCCTGCTCAAAGCAGGATTTGCTAAATCATCCCAGTCAGATGTCTGTCCAGCCTCTGTTTGAAGACTTCCATTGAAGGAGAACTCACCACTTCTCGTGGCAGCCTGTTCCACTCATTGATCACTCTAACTGTCAAAAAGTGTTTTCTAGTATCTAATCTGTGTCTCCTCCCATTCAGTTTCATCCCATTGCTTCTAGTCTTTCCTTGTGCAAATGAGAATAAAGTTGATCCTTCTACAATGTGACAGCCCTTTAGATATTTGTAGACAGTTATTAAGTCTCCTCTCAGTCTTCTCTTTTGCAAACTAAAAATTCCCAAATCCTGCAACCTTTCCTCATAAGACAGGGTTTGCAGACCGGTCACCATTCTGGGTGTAGGCTGAGGCTTAATTTCATCAAGTTTTATATCTGTTGTAGACTACTACTGATTTTAACCGTGCTCCAATTAGGCCTCTGGCTCCACTGTCTAGTATTTACCCTGTCCTCCAACACCGCCAGTTGCTGCTCAGAAGTGCCGTCTGCACAATCAACATTTGTTCCTGTGTTACTGGGGCTCAGTAACGTCAGTTGATCCCCTTATGTGTGTCCGGCAATGTCTCCTGCTCTACTAGTAGTGGGAATGTGGACAGAGCAGGAGACATTGCCGGACACGCATCAGGGGATCAACTGACGTTACTGATCCCCAGTAACCCAGGAACAAGTGTTGATTGTGCAGACGGCACTTCTGAGCAGCAACTGGCGGTGTTGGAGGACAGGGTAAATACTAGAGACAGTGGAGCCAGAGGCCTAATTGGAGCACGGTTAAAAATCAGTAGTAGTTTGAATGTGGAGGCAGCAGTAGACTTTGCCGGACACACAGCAGGGGAGCAGCTGGCATTACTGAACCCCACTAACACTGGAGCATGTGTTTTTCTCTGTGCAGACGGCACTTCCGAGCAACAACTGGCGATGTTGGAGCCCAGGGTCAATCATGGAGCAGGCTGAGGCCTAATTGCAGCAAGTTTTATATGTGATGTAGTTTGAATGTGGAGGCAGCACGAGACATTGCCGGACACACAGCAGGGGAGCAGCTGGCATTACTGAACCCCACTAACACTGGAGCATGTGTTTTTCTCTGTGCAGACGGCACTTCCGAGCAACAACTGGCGATGTTGGAGCCCAGGGTCAATCATGAAGCAGGCTGAGGCCTAATTGCAGCAAGTTTTATATGTGATGTAGTTTGAATATGGAGGCAGCAGGAGACTTTGCCGGACACACAGCAGGGGAGCAGCTGGCGTTACTGAACCCGAGTAACACTGGAGCATGTGTTTTTTTTCTGTGCAGACGGCACTTCTGAGCAACAACTGGCGGTGTTGGAGCCCAGGATCAATCATGGTGTAGGCTGAGGCCTACTTGGAGCAAGTTTAATATCTGATGCGGGGTGAATGTGGAGGGAGCAGGAGATATTGCTGGACACACAGCAGGGGAGCAGCTGACGTTACTGAACCCCACTGACACAGGAGCTAGTGTTTTTTTTCTGTGCAGACGGCACTTCTGAGCAACAACTGGCAGTGTTGGAGCCCAGGATCAATCATGGTGTAGGCTGAGGCCTACTTGGAGCAAGTTTAATATCTGATGTGGGGTGAATGTGGTGGGAGCAGGAGATATTGCTGGACACACTGCAGGGGAGCAGCTGACATTACTGAACCCCACTGACACAGGAGCTAGTGTTTTTTTCTCTGCAGATGGCACTTCTGAGCAACAACTGGCGGTGTTGGAGCCCAGGGATTACAGTTCAGGTGGTAGAAACATGAACACAACAGGAGACCTGTATACTGTTGCCAACCGGTTATTTATTCTGGAAGAGGACTGGCAAATTCCGGCGAGATCCAGGCCTTGTTCATTTTCAGAAAAGTAAGCCGGTCAACGTTATCGGAGGATAGTCGCGTGCGACGGTCTGTTAGTACACCACCTGCGGCACTAAAGACGCGTTCCAATAATACACTGGCAGCAGGGCAAGCCAGCACCTCCAATGCATACTGGCTGAGCTCTGGCCATGTATCCAGCTTAGGCTAGTTTCACATTAGCGTTTATGGCCGCAGCATCGGGCTGCGCACGGCCGCCACTAAGCCCCGCCCCCTGCCGTGCCTCCGCCGGTAGCTCCGCCTACGGGCGCATGATGCTGCATACGTCCTGCTTCCCCTATCTTTAGCACTGGGGACGTAGGCCGAGCGCAGGTATGCGTTTGGCGGCGCATGCGTCTTTTTGACTCTGCGCCGACCGCACCAAATTGCTACAGGTTGCGTTTGGCGCTGGTCGGCGCACCGTCAAAAGAACGCATGCGCCGCCAAACACATACCTGCGCTTGGCCTGCGTCCCCAGTGCTAAAGATAGGGGACGCATGCAGCGTCATGCTCCAGTAGGCGCAGCTACCGGCGGAGGCACGGCAGGGGTGGGGCTTAGCGGCGGCCGTGCACAGCCCGACGCTGCGGCCGTAAACGCTAATGTGAAACTACCCTTAGAGACCCAAAAATTGAAGGGGGAAGAGCCGTCTGGGAGTACACTGACGGGGCAAGACATGTAGTCTGTCACCATCTGACGGAAACGTTGCCTCCTGCTGACTGGAGCCGTCTGTGATGGTGTAGACATTTGTGGTGGGCACACAAAACTTTGCCACATTTTTTGCCATACTGGTCTTGCCCCGTGCTGAGGCGCTGCCTCTGCTCCCTCTTTGTGCAGAGCTTCCTCCACTGCCTCGATGCACAGAACTGCTTTGTAAAGCACTAGCAGCACTGCTCTTGGGTGGAATGAAGAACATGATGGAATGCACCAGTGTGTCTTGGTACTCCCGCATTTTATGCTCCCGGTTCAACGTTGTTGTGAGGCTTTGTAAGTTGTCCCGGTAGCGAGGATCTAGGAGGGTGTAAACCCAATAATCAGCCGTGTTGAGATTGTGGGCAATGCGGCGGTCGTTTCTCAGGCACTGCAGCATGAAATCAACCATGTGCTGCAGACTCCCAACTGCCCAAGAAACGCTGTCCCCTGCTTGAGGCGTCATCTCTGCCTGCTCTGCATCACCCCACCCTCGCTGTACATACTGACTACTAGAGCACTGTGTACCTCCCTCCTCTGGAGAGATGTCTTCCTCCTCCATTGACTCCTCCTCATCCTCCTCACAAAGTGTCCCCTGCCTAGGCCTTTGTGAGGAACCACGTTGCGCAGACTGTCCAGAAGCAGATGGCATTTGTGACTCCTCATCCTCCACCTCTTCCAAAACCTCCTCCCCTTGTGCTTGCAGTGTTTTATGAAGCAGGCAGATAAGGGGGACAGTCAAACTGACTAGTGCATCATCTGCACTCGCCATCCGCGTGGAATTATCGAAGGCACGCAAAACGTGGCAGATGTCCTTCATAGAGGCCTACTCAGTGGTGCTGAAGTGTGACCAGCGCACAGTGCGACTTGTTTACGCCTGATGCAGCTGGTACTCCATTACTGCTGCTTGCTGCTCACACAACCGCTCCAACATATGTAACGTTGAATTCCACCTGGTGGGTAGGTCACATATGATGCGATGTTCCGGAAGGCGGAATCGGCGCTGCAGAGCTGCAATGCGCGATCTTGCCATGCTGGAACGCCGCAAGTGAGCGCACTCTATGCGGACCTTGTGCAGCAGTGCATCAAGATCCGGATAGTCCCTCAGAAAGCTCTGCACAACCAAGTTGAGCACATGTGCCAGATATGGGATGTGTGTGAGGTTGCCTAGTCCCAGAGCTGCCACCAGATTTCGGCCATTGTCACACTACCAAGCCTGGCTGGAGATTCGCTGGCACAAACCACACGTCGCTCTCCTGCTTGATGGCATTCCAGAGCTACTGCGCTGTGTGGCTTCGATTCCCCAAAGAATTTAATTTCAGTACGGCCTGTTGACGTTTGGCCACCGCTGTGCTCATATCAGTCGTAACAGGCTCCTACAGCGCTGATTCTGAGGAACTGGAGTATGAGGAGGATTCATTGTGTACAGACTGGATTCCTGCAATCCTTGGAGTTGGCAGAACACGTACAGCGCCACTCTCAAGATCTGTACCCGGCTCCACAACATTGACCCAATGGGCAGTGAGGGAAAGGTATCGTCCCTGTCCATGGTTACTGGTCCACGCATCGGTGGTCAGGTGGACCTTGCTACTGACGGCGTTTAGTAGCGCATGTTTAATTTTTCCCTCCACATGCTTTTGCAGGGCAGGGATGGCTTGCCTGCTGAAATAAAAGCGGCTGGGCACGGTGTATTGTGGGACTGCCAATGCCATGAAGTTATGGAAGGTGTCAGTCTCCATCAGCCTGAATGAGAGCATTTCTAGGGCCAGTAGTTTGGCAATGCCAGTATTCAGAGCCTGTTCTCGGGGATGGTTTGCCGAGTATGCCCGCCTTTTCTCCCATGCCTGTGCTACCGATGGCTGTCGAGTGGCTTGGGAGTGTGAGGATGACAGGGAACGTGGTGCTGTGGGTGGCATGTCACTGGGTCTCTGGACAACAGTGCCAGAGGTTCTTCCATGGCGATCCTGTGAGGAAGCCGAACCAGCTGTGTGTGAGCTGGAGGAAGAGGTTACAACACGAGCTGAAGAGGTGGTAGGTGGTGCTGTAGGTTGCATTTGACAAAGCAAATGTCATCTACAACCGTGTCAAAAAAGGACCACGCACTGCAAGTCCTGGGAGTGCCCGTTTTGGCTTTTGGAAGAGGAATGCTCCTAACGGGTGCCGAAGTTTAGGCTACAGGCAACCAAGTCTGCCCCCTCCCTCTCCCTCCTGTTTTGGCCGTTCGGGGAATCTCTTCCTCAGAGCTGCTCCCACCACCTTCCTGTTCCTCACGCCATGGTGGGTCAAGGACCTCATCATCTACACTCCCCTCTTCAAACACCTGCTTCTCCTGGGTAGTCTCGGCAGCACCGTACGCACCAGAAAGTGGCACCTGAGTCTCATCATCTGATGCGTACTGAGGTGTGCTGACCATAGGCACTGGCCCACCCGCCTCTTCAGATTCAGAGGGACAAAGCATTTGCGCATCACTGCATACTCCCTCTTCTTCACATTCTAGAATGCTGCTTGGCTGTCCCCCTCTTTCCAAGCCAACAGATTCAGATAACAGAAGTAGAGAATGAGATGGCTCCTGTACAGGGCTCTCTGACTACCTGGGCAATTTGGCAGGTGGTGAAGAGACAGATGGTTGCTCTTCGGTGCTCTGGCCCTGAGAGGACGTGGAAGTCATTGAAGTCGATGCATTAGCTGCCATCCATCCGACAACGACTTCAATTTGTTCGTCCCGCAGCAGTGGGGTACGGCGAGGTCTTACAAAGCTGCGCATAAAGGACTGTTGCCTGGTAAAACTGGGGGATGCTGAGTCACTGTTGCCCGCAGTAGGCACAGAATCCCCACGTCCTCTCCCTGCTGAATCCCCACGTCCTCTCCCTGCTGCAACTCCATGCCCACGACCACGTGCCTTACTCCCTGCCTTCTTCATCTTGGTAGACTGATAAAGATAGGCAGAAAAGTACAAAGGGGGGGCTTAGTGTGCTTATTCCTGAACAGCTGCTAACAGGTATAAGAAACACTAATTTTATAAAGTGTGTGAACTACACTTTAATATGAGCTAATGTGACCTACACAACTGTCAAGTGGAGTGTTTGGTGAACTTTATTTACGTGTTTTTTTTCTAAAAAACAAAAAGGATGTGACCAAAGATGTGAAAGCAATAGTATCACAAACTTTTTGGAGCTATTACAATGCAGGAAGGTAACCTACAATGCAATAGATGAGGCTCCAAAAAATAGGCTAATACTAATCTGGCTGCGCCTGCAGGGCACAAGCCAGAAAAAAGGCTCCTCTATCTACTCCTATATAGTGTTTGCAACCAACCATTGTATATGGATACGGATGGATGCACACTAATAGCAGCAAAAAATCAGGAAAAATGAGCTGCAATAAAACAAAAAAAGGACTAAGTATGAGGCAGTGATGCACGCTGAGCGGCCTACAACCAGAGGTGGCTGCAGAACACACTACAGCGTGAGCTGCTCTCACACACAGAGACCTCTCAGACAGCCGTGAACAGTGCAGAGAACTGGGCACTAGCACTGAAAGACTGCAGAAAGGCTCTGCTGTCTACTCCTATAGTGTTTACAACCAATGTATATGGATACGGATGGATGCACACTAATAGGAGAATTAATGAAAAATGAGCAGCAATAAAAGAAAAATATGTATGAGGCAGTGACGCACGCTGAGCGGCCTACAAGCAGACGTGCCTGCAGGACACACTACACAGCGTGAGCTGCACTCACACAGACCTTGCAGACAGGTGTGAACACTGCTGCAAGGCAAAAGAAAGCTACACTTATTGAGAATGTAGCCTGGGTAAAGCACAATATTATTTGGAAAATCGCTATCTCTAACTGTCCCTCAGAGTCTTGAACAGCAGCCTGTCCCTAACTGAATTCACAGCAGAGTGAACCCGAAATGGCGGCGGCTTTTATAGTGCATCATGACATCATTTCAGCAGCCAATCACAGCCATGCCATTAGTTAACATGCCTACATGCCTAACAGGATGTGCCCACACTTCTGAGGATTCCTCATTGGCTGAATTAAATCAAACTGGCTGATAGCATTATGGGAACTTCCGATTCCGGTATTCGATATGCTAAAAGTATCGGAACGCAGTATCGGAATTCCGATACCGCGAATATCGGCCGATACCCGATATTTGCGGTATCGGAGTGCTCAACACTACTCATTAGCAAGGCGCTGAGTATAGACATTGCACAGGCAAAGGTTAGTGGGTGTGGCAACCCTATATAGTAAAGGGCTCCAGGTGATTGATCGGGGACAGATTAGACCGCTACACACCCTGACTGCATAAGAAGCAGAGAGGTCAGGCACCGCCCCCCTATACACAGAGTCAGGAAACATGGAGAGCAAGCGGGAAAACAAGAGGTATAGCGCATGGAGCTGGCAGCAGACAGAAATCACCGCATGACCTGGAGCAGTGAGTAAGTTGGTGTGCGGGGATGGGAGGCCATGCAGTGATGCCAGCAGGGTTGTTACATAATGTATGTGCACAGTGATTCCACCTGCAGAATAGTGAGTACAGCTCTGGGGTATAATACAGGATGTAACTCAGGATCAGTACAGAATCAGTAATGTATGTACACAGTGACTGCACCAGCAGAATAGTGAGTGCAGCTCTGGGGTATAATACAGGATGTAACTCAGGATCAGTAATGTAATGTATGTACACAGTGACTGCACCAGCAGAATAGTGAGTGCAGCTCTGGGGTATAATACAGGATGTAACTCAGGATCAGTAATGTAATGTATGTACACAGTGACTCCACCAACAGAATAGTGAGTGCAGCTCTGGTGTATAATACAGGATGTAACTCAGGATCCGTACAGAATCAGTAATGTTATTTATGTACACAGTGACTGCACAGCAGAATAGTGAGTGCAGCTCTGGAGAATAATACAGGATGTAACTCAGGATCAGTACAGGATCAGTAATGTATGTACACAGTGACTCCACCAGCAGAATAGTGAGTGCAGCTCTAGAGTATAATACAGGATGTAACTCAGGATCAGTACAGGATAATTAATGTAATGTATGTACACAGTGACTTCACCAGCAGACTGAGTGCAGCTCTGGAGTATAATACAGGATGTAACTCAGGATCAGTAATGTAATGTATGTACACATTGACTTCACCAGCAGAATAGTGAGCACAGCTCTGGAGTATAATGCAAGGTGAAAGTAAGTATTGTAACACATTTACAATATAAATGTAGATTAGTTTCCAGTTTTTTTAAATCCAGTTTTCAGCACAGGTGCCATTTATCAGCATTGATGGTAAATGTATGATTGCTGTGGGGTCCCTTTGCTGGGATCACTAGCATAGAGGTGGGAAACATGCAGTGAAGAGCAGTATAAATGGAAGTCGTGGTTGAATATGCATGTTGGAGTTTTATACGGAGTCCATGGGGCCGGCAGAAACACCTGAGCACACACATGTGTCCTATGATAAGTGAGCGCTTTCACAGATTTTACATTGGAGCTCAGGAATATTAGTTGCTTCTCTACTTCTGTTCTGTTTTCTTTACTGTCATACATAGATTTGTTTTCCATGCGCATTTTACACAATGACCACTAGAGGGTAGCAGCGTTCCATGAAGATGTGGGCCTCTGGGTTATTATGATGAATTAATGACATACATTCAGCTCTGCAGCTCCCTGTCAGTCGTCTGACACTCCTAATTCATGAGATCTGGCTGTTGCCTGAGTGGAAAGCTGTTTTCAATATACATGCATACATATAAAGTGTGTTCAGCGTTCCCAAGTACAGCTCCGTGCTGACATCTGGGAGTACGGGAAGCCCTAAATGTTTAATATTTATGTCTCTTTTCTGCAGATAATTTCAGTTTTTTCATTTGTTTACTTGTTTCTTTTGCACTTAAAGAGAACCGATCACATTGTACATGCCATCTGATCTGTGGACAGCATGGTACAGAGACGGAGGAGCTGAGTGGAATGATATATGGGTTTATGGGAAAATATTAAGTATAACATGTATTTTACTCATTGAAATCCCTGGTGTTTGTATGTATGAGTCCAGTGGGCGGGCCTACTAGTGATTGACGCTATGTCTGTGGGCACAGTCATACAGGAAAGCCTGTCAGTCACTAGTAGGCCCTCCCACTAGACTCTTTCTACAAACACCAGGGATTTCTTTGAATAAAGCAAGTTTTTCTGAAACTTTTCCAGCAAAAATGTCTATGCATCGATCATCTCCTCCTGCCTGCAGATCAGAAACCATTTTCATCATAACTGGATCCCTTTAAGGCAGTAACTTTTCCGGACACAAGTGTTCGTCTAGTTATAAGCATAGGAAGAGATGAACACTACCGGGTCGCCTGCTCTTGTAGTCTTTATTCTAGTGCCTCCTATAATATTTAGTGCAGCACATCGTCTCCCAAAAATATTTGTGCTAAGCAAATATTGATCCTGATGGTAAATAATTTTGGTCCGGTACATAGTGCCCCTCTTAGTAATTGTAGGTGCCCCCTCAAAGAGAAATGTGCCTAGTGGGCAGATCTCTGCCCTCAGTAGTATTTTTGCTCGCCCTTATTGTCCCCGTAATAATAGTTTTTGACTATAGGAACTGTAGTATCCCCATAATTTTAGTGCTTCTCTTAGCGCCCCCAAATGTAAATCTGACAGCGTGCCCCCCCATAGTAACTGTACTAGTGTCCCCATAGAAATCGCAATTTGCCATAGGACACCTCAGTAGTATTAGTGTTCCCCATGGTGACTGCAACAATGTCCACACAGAAATAGTGCCCCCTATTTAGTTGTCGTAGTGTTCCCAGCAACTATAATGCGCCCATACATTATGATATCTCCGCGTGTAAAGTGACAGCACCATGGTATGATTCCCCAAAGAACCTCCTCTACTTAATATATTGCTCCTACTCATTGTTTGATGCACTCAGTGCCTCCCCACTGACAGGATAATGCCACCCAGCTACTCACACATTGCTTCCTCGCATAGTGCCACAGTATATACTACCCTGCAGTGGTCCTCACATGATGCCCACACAGTGCCCTCATTCTATATGATGCTCTCACTGTGCCGCTCATACAGTATGATGCCCTCTCTGTGCCCCTCATGCAGTATGATGCTCTCTGTGCCCCTCATACAGACTGATGCCCTCTCTGTGCCCCTCATACAGTATGATGCCTTCTCTGTGCCCCTCATCAAGTATGGTGCCCTCTCTGTGCCCCTCATGCAGTATGATGCACTCTCTGTGCCCCTAATGCAGTCTGATGCCCTCTCTGTGCCCCTCATACAGTATGATGCCCTCTCTGTGCCCCTCATACAGTATGATGCCTTCTCTGTGCCCCTCATACAGTCTGATGCCCTCTCTGTGCCCCTCATACAGTATGATGCCCTCTCTGTGCCCCTCATACAGTCTGATGCCCTCTCTGTGCCCCTCATACAGTATGATGCCCTCTCTGTGCCCCTCATACAGTATGATGCCCTCTCTGTGCCCCTCATACAGTATGATGCCCTCTCTGTGCCCCTCATACAGTCTGATGCCCTCTCTGTGCCCCTCATACAGTCTGATGCCCTCTCTGTGCCCCTCATACAGTCTGATGCCCTCTCTGTGCCCCTCATACAGTCTGATGCCCTCTCTGTGCCCCTCATACAGTATGATGCCCTCTCTGTGCCCCTCATACAGTCTGATGCCCTCTCTGTGCCCCCATACAGTATGATGCCCTCTCTGTGCCCCTCATACAGTATGATGCCCTCTCTGTGCCCCCCATACAGTATGATTCCCTCTCTGTGCCCCCCATACAGTCTGATGCCCTCTCTGTGCCCCTCATACAGTCTGATGCCCTCTCTGTGCCCCTCATACAGTATGATGCCCTCTCTGTGCCCCTCATACAGTCTGATACCCTCTCTGTGCCCCTCATACAGTCTGATGTCCTTTGTGCCCCTCATACAGTCTGATGCCCTCTCTGTGCCCCTCATACAGTCTGATGCCCTCTCTGTGCCCCTCATATAGTCTGATGCCCTCTCTGTGCCCCTCATGCAGTCTGATGCCCTCTCTGTGCCCCTCATGCAGTCTGATGCCCTCTCTGTGCCCCTCATGCAGTCTGATGCCCTCTCTGTGCCCCTCATGCAGTATGATGATCTCTGTGCCCCTCATACAGACTGATGCCCTCTCTGTGCCCCTCATACAGTATGATGCCTTCTCTGTGCCCCTCATCAAGTATGGTGCCCTCTCTGTGCCCCTCATGCAGTATGATGCACTCTCTGTGCTCCTAATGCAGTCTGATGCCCTCTCTGTGCCCCTCATACAGTATGATGCCCTCTCTGTGCCCCTCATACAGTATGATGCCCTCTCTGTGCCCCTCCTACAGTATGATGCCTTCTCTGTGCCCCTCATACAGTCTGATGCCCTCTCTGTGCCCCTCATACAGTATGATGCCTTCTCTGTGCCCCTCATACAGTCTGATGCCCTCTCTGTGCCCCTCATACAGTATGATGCCCTCTCTGTGCCCCTCATACAGTCTGATGCCCTCTCTGTGCCCCTCATACAGTATGATGCCCTCTCTGTGCCCCTCATACAGTATGATGCCCTCTCTGTGCCCCTCATACAGTATGATGCCCTCTCTGTGCCCCTCATACAGTATGATGCCCTCTCTGTGCCCCTCATACAGTCTGATGCCCTCTCTGTGCCCCTCATACAGTCTGATGCCCTCTCTGTGCCCCTCATACAGTCTGATGCCCTCTCTGTGCCCCTCATACAGTCTGATGCCCTCTCTGTGCCCCTCATACAGTATGATGCCCTCTCTGTGCCCCTCATACAGTCTGATGCCCTCTCTGTGCCCCCATACAGTATGATGCCCTCTCTGTGCCCCTCATACAGTATGATGCCCTCTCTGTGCCCCCCATACAGTATGATTCCCTCTCTGTGCCCCCCATACAGTCTGATGCCCTCTCTGTGCCCCTCATACAGTCTGATGCCCTCTCTGTGCCCCTCATACAGTATGATGCCCTCTCTGTGCCCCTCATACAGTCTGATACCCTCTCTGTGCCCCTCATACAGTCTGATGTCCTTTGTGCCCCTCATACAGTCTGATGCCCTCTCTGTGCCCCTCATACAGTCTGATGCCCTCTCTGTGCCCCTCATATAGTCTGATGCCCTCTCTGTGCCCCTCATACAGTCTGATGCCCTCTCTGTGCCCCTCATGCAGTCTGATGCCCTCTCTGTGCCCCTCATGCAGTCTGATGCCCTCTCTGTGCCCCTCATGCAGTATGATGATCTCTGTGCCCCTCATACAGACTGATGCCCTCTCTGTGCCCCTCATACAGTATGATGCCTTCTCTGTGCCCCTCATCAAGTATGGTGCCCTCTCTGTGCCCCTCATGCAGTATGATGCACTCTCTGTGCTCCTAATGCAGTCTGATGCCCTCTCTGTGCCCCTCATACAGTATGATGCCCTCTCTGTGCCCCTCATACAGTATGATGCCCTCTCTGTGCCCCTCCTACAGTATGATGCCTTCTCTGTGCCCCTCATACAGTCTGATGCCCTCTCTGTGCCCCTTATACAGTATGATGCCCTCTCTGTGCCCCTCATACAGTCTGATGCCCTCTCTGTGCCCCTCATACAGTATGATGCCCTCGATGTGCCCCTCATACAGTATGATGCCTTCTCTGTGCCCCTCATACAGTCTGATGCCCTCTCTGTGCCCCTCATACAGTCTGATGCCCTCTCTGTGCCCCTCATACAGTCTTATGCCCTCTCTGTGCCCCTCATACAGTCTGATGCCCTCTCTGTGCCCCTCATACAGTCTGATGCCCTCTCTGTGCCCCCCATACAGTATGATGCCTTCTCTGTGCCCCTCATACAGTCTGATGCCCTCTCTGTGCCCCTCATACAGTATGATGCCCTCTCTGTGCCCCTCATACAGTATGATGCCCTCTCTGTGCCCCCCATACAGTATGATGCCCTCTCTGTGCACCCCATACAGTATGATGCCCTCTCTGTGCCCCTCATACAGTCTGATGCCCTCTCTGTGCCCCTTATACAGTCTGATGCCCTCTCTGTGCCCCTCATACAGTCTGATACCCTCTCTGTGCCCCTCATACAGTCTGATGCCCTTTGTGCCCCTCATACAGTCTGATGCCCTCTTTGTGCCCCTCATACAGTCTGATGCCCTCTCTGTGCCCCTCATATAGTCTGATGCCCTCTCTGTGCCCCTCATGCAGTCTGATGCCCTCTCTGTGCCCCTCATGCAGTCTGATGCCCTCTCTGTGCCCCTCATGCAGTCTGATGCCCTCTCTGTGCCCCTCATACAGTATGATGCCCTCTCTGTGCCCCTTATACAGTATGATGCCCTCTCTGTGCCCCTTATACAGTTTGATGCCCTCTCTGTGCCCCTCATAGTCTGATGCCCTCTCTGTGCCCCTCATACAACATGATGCCCTCTCTGTGCCCCTCATACAGTCTGATGCCCTCTCTGTGACCCTCATACAGTATGATGCACCTCCTGCACTTGGACTCATCTGGCACAGGGGGCACACGGTGTAGCTGGATTGTGGAGCCGGAGGCTGACATCTCCCCGCTCCACCATTGTATTTTGTTGTATCTGCGCCCTTGTGATACAGCTTCCCAAACTGTTCCTCTGGATCCAGAGCTGAAGTGTTGGCAGCCATGCCTGTTCCTGCCTGGGAGATGTAATATTATGAGCTGGAAGCCTTGATTGATTGATTAATACAAGAACTGGTGAGAGCCACAACAGTGAAAGCCCTCCACCCTGGAAAGACCCTCAACCCTTAATTTGCTCATATAGACCTGGGATTCTTGTGACATGCAACCCTCATATGTCAGTGTCACATGCGACATGGCCTGTAATGATGTCCTAAATGCTCCCCATGTGATGGTAATAATGCGTATATGGGGCACTTGCTTCTACTCTGGCTCCATCTGCTGGTGACAAAGGGAACTGCTCAGCATACATTCAGCTTTTTATTTAGTATAAAAAAAGTTTGACTCTCAACAGTCATTTGACATGACTTGGGGAAAATTACAGGTTTCCTTTTTTATTAAGTGGCTGTATTAAAAAATATAAGAAATATAGAATTATTATCCTGTAAAATGTAATTGACAGAAGAAATATTGATCCTGTAATTAACAAGCAGGGCACCTGGTCCTGAGAAGTCACTTTCTTATAAGGACGCCAAAACTAAAGTCTGTCAGCATTTACTATCAAGCGATTGTTTTTTATTGTTCACTGTTATCAGCCTTTTTAATCCAGAGGAAGACTTAGACTGTATTTAAATCATAAATGAGAGTTCTTAACATTGATTTCATTATAATTTTTCAGTGTAAACAGGCTATCGATCCCCTAATGAACGAGCAAAACTCTGTTCGTTGGTTAAAATTGTCTTTTGTGCAGCACAAAAGAGAATAATTCTCGGCAGCGCGAGTCCTGTTTACACAGAATCATGTGCTGCCGAGAACAATGACCACTTACGCGAACTGAGCAGTCTATTACAGATCACTAGGTGCGCATCGTTTACTTTGGTCTGCCTCGCTAAATCGGCTATTTAATGACCACAGATCAGTAAAGGTTTACCAGTCGGTGGTCATATTGTGCCTCCCGTGTAATTGGACTTATGCAGTAGTGTTCTGACTGACGGGAGTCCTGGAAAATTATTGCTCCCAGGGTCACTTATTTTTTTAATTTTTTTTCTCAATTGGACTCCGGTGTGAGGAACATGAAGACAGTCACTGACAGCAATGCCTTCCGTCATCCATGAGCTGCCTATACTCTGGCCACATGGGGAAGGGTATTATCCTATACCAGGAGGAACTCAGGAACCACTGCACCAGCATCATGTCTGATAATGGCTCAAAGGAATACCTGTCAGGGTACTGTTGGTTATTACATGGAGGTTTGTGCGATCCTGCAGGGATTAGCTTCCCCAGACCATTATTGATCACTGCCTAACTGGTGAGGCAGCATAATATTCACCACGGTTTCTCCAGACTTTTACCTCTGTCACATATGCCAAGTGTGAACCTGCACTTATCTGTGAAGAGTATGGGATGCCAACTGCAGAGCTGCCCATTCTGTTGAATGCCAATTGTGCTGTACTGTGATGGACTGTTAGCATAGGTCCCACTACAGGACTTCAGACCTCATGCTCCTGCTGCTGCGTTGTAGCCGCTCCTGCTGCTGCGTTGTTGTCGCTCCTGCTGCTGCGTTGTTGTCGCTCCTGCTGCTGCGTTGTTGTCGCTCCTGCTGCTGCGTTGTTGCCGCTCCTGCTGCTGCGTTTATGCCGCTCCTGCTGCTGCGTTTATGCCGCTCTTGCTGCTGCGTTTATGCCGCTCCTGCTGCTGTGATGATGCTGCTCCTGCTGCTGCGTTGATGCCGCTCCTTTTCTCCGTTGATGTCCTGCCACCGCCGTGTCCGCCTGTCCTCCTGTAATCTGCTCTATGCTCTTGAGACTTTGCTGATAGACACAGCAAATTTTTTTGCAGTGGCACATGTGGAAGGGATACTTTTATAACCAAAATGTGCTAAAGGTGACAAGGAAAACGGCGAAACTCAAAATTAGTGGAGAATCAGTCAGACAGGAGAAGGAGCGTGTCTGTGACCACCATCTGCAAACCATTCACTTTTTTGGGCTTGAGGTGCTTTCCCTCTCTAGTGCCCCTGTTGTCACTTTCATTTACACCAAAGCAGGGTACCTTGATTCACATTTTCTCATATTTCTTAAGGCTAAGCCGGTGACCATGCAGTGGCAGCGCGGCCTAGGCTTCAAACATCTTCAGGGGGCGAATGGACACCTGAGAATGAAACAAAACCTCGTGGCTGTTGGCCACTATGGAATTTTGGATGCATGTGGCCGGCTGCACCGCCAGACCGTACCCCCAACTGCACACATCCAAACCTCTGAAGTTTAATCCACCTGGGTTATACTGTGACGTGTATGTGTTCCCTTACAGTTTCTGAGCAGTGTTAGTTACTTATCTTTTCACTAGATGGAGGCCCGATGCTATCGCATCGGGAGGGCGGTAATGTCACGATGGGGGCAGGCTTTGCAGCATTGAGAATCTCTCCCCCCATGTGCTCACCCACCTATCCACTCTCTCCTCATGTGCTGACTTCTCTCGTCTGTGCTTTCTTCTTTGACCTGTCTACCCCATGTGCTATCCTGCTTGTCTGCTGTCTCTCTCCTTCCTGTGCTGTGTTCTCCCGTCATGTGCTGTCCCATTTGAGCTGTGTCCCCCCTGTGCACAGCTCCTGGGCAGGGGAGGAAGCAAAAGACAATACTGACATTACAGCAGGAGATCGCAGAGGATACATTTTGTGAGGTAAAACATTGTTTAAAAACAGTCATTGAAATATTTTACCTCACGAAATGAATCCTCTGTGATCCCCTGCTGTAATGTCAGTATTGTCTTTTACTTCCTCCCCTGTTCAGCAGATGTGGTATGCACCGTACACGGTCAGACACAGACAATTTTTAAAATGAACTTTTTAAAAATTTTTAAAATGAACTTTAATGTGACCGGCTTCCTCTGCCTGTAGAAACGTCGCGCATCTGCCGCCGGGATCAGCAAAATGATTCACTGCACCTGCGCGGAATTTGCGCAAGCGCAGTGCGACGGTGTTCCGCTGGTGGTACCGCGCAAGAGGCTTTGAATGTGAGTGTGTGTGGTGCGTACGACATATAGAGTGTGTGTGTGTGTGTGTGTGTGTGTGTGGTGCGACGGTGTTCCACTGGGGGTACCGCACATTAGGTTGATACCAGCAGCAGTTTTCATATTGAGACACCCATCACTTGGGTGTCCCAATATGGCGGTTGGTGAACTTCCTCCACTTGGAATTCTGGGATACGGTGACATCTGGACAGAACAGGAAATGAAAACCTTACAAGGCAATTATATAAATAGATATTGTTTTTTTTCTTTATCTCTATTTATAAAACTGAATGTGTGTGTATCACCAACTAATCACGAAGCATCTTTCATTTCACCAGAGCTAAAAGCTGAGCTGTGATTGATTGCTATGAGCAACAGCATGTGTGTGTGTCAGCCAAGCTCACGCCACATAGCACCAACCAATCACTAGGCATCTTTAATTTCACCACAGCTGTTTAAAAGATGCTGAGCTGTGATTGGTTGCTATGAGCAACAGTTTTCCCACTCCAGAAAACACCTCAGCAGACACTGACATGGTGAGAGAAATCTAGTGTCCTGGGAACATAAGCTCCCAGCCATTGTCTGGCCCCCCAAAAAGGAGCAGAGAGCATGACAGAAATTAATCCCCCCCTCCCGTGCCCATATACACATCACGTATCCACCATCCAATAGGCACATCTTCTCTCTTAAAGGGATCATTGGTATGGAAGTTAGGGGAAATCCATCCAGCGCTTTGGTACTGACCCCAGGCCTCTTAAAGGGATCTCCTGTATGGAAGTCAGGGCAAATCCCTCAGCGCTCTGATTCTGACCCCAGGCTTCTATTAAAGGGATCATTGGTATGGAAGTCAGGGCAAATCCATCCAGTGCTTGGTTCTAACACCAGGCCTCTCTTAAAGGGATCCCCGGTATGGAAGTTAGGGCAATTCCACACAGCATTCTGGTTCTGACACCAGGCTCTCTTAAAGGGATCCCCGGTATGGAAGTCAGGGCAATTGCCTTCAAATGCTCTGGTACTGACCCCAGGCTCTCTTAAAGGGATCTCCTGTATGGAAGTTAGGGCAAATCCCTCAGCACTCTGAATCTGACCCCTGGATTCTATTAAAAGGATCATTAGTATGGAAGTCAGGGCACATCCACTCAGCACTCTGGTTCTGATCCCAGGCTCTCTTAAAGGGATCCACGGTATGGAAGTGAGGGCAAATTCACTCTGCGCTTTGGTACAGACCCCAGGCCTCTCTTAAAGGAATCTTCGGTATGGAAGTTAGGGTAAATCTCTCAGCGCTCTGATTCTCACCCCAGGCTTCTATTAAAGGGATCCCTGGTATGAAAGTTAGGACTGTTCCACTCAGCACTCTGGTTCTGACCCCAGGCTGATGGGATGATGTGGGATATTAGGGGGAGTAGTCTGGTGGCTCTGGCTGATGGGATGATGTGGGATATTAGGGGGAGTAGTCCGGCAACTGTGACTGGATGATGCGGGATATTAGGGGTAGTAGTCCGGCGACTGTGACTGGATGATGTGGGATATTAGGGGTAGTAGTCCGGTGGCTCTGGCTGACGGAATGATGTGGGATATTAGTGGTAGTAGTCCGACGACTGTGACTCGATGATGTGGGATATTAGTGGTAGTTGTGCAGTGGCTCTGGCTGACGGGATGATGTGAGATATTAGGGGAGGTAGTCCGGTGGCTCTGACGGGTTGATGTGGGATATTAGTAGTCCGGTGGCTCTGGCTGATGGGATGATGTGGGATATTAGGGGTAGTTGTGCGGTGGCTCTGGCTGATGGGATGATGTGGGATATTAGGGGTAGTAGTCCGGTTGCTATGGCTGATGGGATGATGTGGGATATTAGGGGTAGTAGGCCGGTGGCTCTGACGGGTTGATGTGGGATATTAGGGGTAGTAGTCCGGTGGCTCTGGCTGACGGGATGATGTGGGATATTAGGGGTAGTAGTCCGGTGGCTCTGGCTGACTGGACGATGTGGAATATTAGGGGTAGTAGTCCGGTAGCTCTGGCTGACGGGATGATGTGGGATATTATAATGAATGTGGCTATGCGGCGCGGGCGGGGCTATACACTCAGCTTTATATATATATATATATATATATATATATATAATATAGAATCATTATCATTTGTTATAACTAACCGTAGTTAGTTACTATGCCCAGGCAGCGCCGGGCTCTTCAGCTAGTATCTTAACAATTTTTCTTTTAACCGGACACCTGCCCCACTGTACCTGAGCTTACTGTCCACAGCAAACCATGCCTGATAAGTAGCCAGTTATCCTGTAATGCTGCTTTTATTATAAAAAATGTCATTATCCCTAATGAGCTCCGCATGGAGTTACCGGATCAAATGTCATGTTGCAACCAGATTTCTGCCTTTCAAGGCAATTTCAAAGCAACGTTTTGTTGATATTGGAGAGGTGAGGAGTGATATTTATACCATGCGCTCTTCTGCTCCGGTGATCCTCTGCCCCGTGTTTGTTTTGTCTCCTAATAATCCTGGCTTGAAATGGAACATTAACATTGTGAGTTTATTATTGTGGACTGTGATTCCCGATATTTATAGATTTGGTGCATTACGTGGTAGGAATTCACAATCTGGCAGCTAACAACTCTGACCCCTTTAGTCTACAGATGTAGGAATGGAAGAACATAACTACTATAGTAATACTCCTATGTACAAGAATATAACTACTATAATACTGCCCAATATGTGCAAGAATATAACTACTATAATACTGCTCCTATGTACAAGAATATAACTACTATAATACTGCCCAATATGTGCAAGAATATAACTACTATAAGGGTACGTGCACACGCTGCGGATTCCGCTGCGTTTCCGCAGCGGTTTTGGCCGCTGCGGACCCGCAGCAGTTTTAGCTGCGGTGTACAGTACCATTCAAATGAATGGTCAAAAAAAACCGCTGTGTAGACGTAGCGGAAAAATCCGTGCGGATTTGCTGCGGTTTTGAAACCGCAGAAAGAATTGACATGTCAATTCTTTCTGCGGAATCCGCAGCGGGTTCCTATCTCCACCATTGTGGAGATGGTGAATCCGCAGGACCAAACCGCAGATAATCCGCAGGTCTTTTGACCTGCGGTTTATCTGCGGTTTTTGCAAAATCCGTGCGGATTAATCCGCAGCGGATTCCGCAGCGTGTGCACGTACCCTTATACTGCCCCTATGTACAAGAATATAACTACTATAATACTGCCTCTATGTACAAGAATATACCTACTATAATACTGTCCCTATGTACTTTAATATAATTACTATAATACTGCCCCCATGTACAAGAATATAACTACTATAATACTGCCCCCATGTACAAGAATATAACTACTATAATACTGCCCAAATGTACAAGAATATAACTACTATAATTGTAGTTCCTATGTATAAGAATATAACTACTATAATACTGCTCCCTCTGTACAAGAATATAACTACTATAATACTGCCCCCTATGTACGAGAATATAACTACTATAATACTGTCCCTATGTACATTAATATAATTACTATAATACTGCCCCCATGTACAAGAATATAACTACTATAATACTGCTGCTATGTACAAGAATATAACTACTATAATACTGCCCCCTATGTATGAGAATATAACTACTATAATACTGTCCCTATGGACATTAATATTACTATAATACTGTCCCCTATGTACAAGAATATAACTACTATAATACTGCCCCTATGTACAAGAATATAACTACTATAATACTGCTATGTACGAGAATATAACTACTATAATACTGTCCCTTTGTACATTAATATAATTACTATAATACTGCCCCCATGTACAAGAATATAACTACTATAGTAATACTCCTATGTACAAGAATATAACTACTATAATACTGCCCAATATGTACAAGAATATAACTGCTCTAATACTGCTCCTATGTACAAGAATATAACTTCTATAATACTGCTATGTACGAGAATATAACTACTATAATACTGTCCCTATGTGCATTAATATAATTACTATAATACTGCCCAAATGTACAAGAATATAACTACTATAATACTGCTCCTATGTACAGGAATATAACTACTATAATACTTCCCCTTATGTACAAGCATATAACTACTATAATACTGCCCCCTATGTATGAGAATATAACTACTTAAATACTGTCCCTATGTACATTAATATAATTACTATAATACTGCCCCCATGTACAAGAATATAACTACTATAATACTGCTCCTATGTACAACAATATAACTACTATAATACTGCCCCCTATGTGCGAGAATATAATTACTATAATACTGTCCCTATGTACATTAATATAATTACTATAATACTGTCCCCTATGTACAAGAATATAACTAATACTGCCCCCATGTACAAGAATATAACTACTATAATACTGCTCCTATGTACAAGAATATAACTACTGTAATACTGCCCAAATGTACAAGAATATAACTACTATAATACTGCTCCCTCTGTACAAGAATATAACTACTATAATACTGCTCCCTCTGTACAAGAATATAACTACTATAATACTGCCCCCTATGTATGAGAATATAACTACTATAATACTGCTGCTATGTACAAGAATATAACTACTATAATACTGCCCCCTATGTACGAGAATATGACTACTATAATACTGTCCCTATGGACATTAATATAATTACTATAATACTGCCCCCATGTACAAGAATATAACTACTATAATACTGCTGCTATGTACAAGAATATAACTACTATAATACTGCTCCTATATACAAGAATATAACTGCTATAATACTGCCCCTATGTACGAGAATATAACTACTATAATACTGTCCCTATGGACATTAATATAATTACTATAATACTGCCCCCATGTACAAGAATATAACTACCATAATACTGCTCCTATGTACAAGAATATAACTACTGTAATACTGCCCAAATGTACAAGAATATAACTACTATAATAGTGGTTCCTATGTATAAGAATATAACTACTATAATACTGCTCCCTCTGTACAAGAATATAACTACTATAATACTGCTCCTATGTACAAGAATATAACTACTATAATACTGCCCAAATGTACAAGAATATAACTACTATAATAGTGGTTCCTATGTATAAGAATATAACTACTATAATACTGCTCCCTCTGTACAAGAATATAACTACTATAATACTGCCCCCTATGTGCGAGAATATAATTACTATAATACTGCCCCCATGTACAAGAATATAACTACTATAATACTGCTCCTATGTACAAGAATATAACTACCATAATACTGCCCCTATGTACAATAATATAACTACTATAATACTGCCCCCATGTACAAGAATATACAGTAACTACTATAATACTGCTCCTATGTACAAGAATATAACTACTATAATACTGCCCCCATGTATAAGAATATCACTACTATAATACTGCTCCCTCTGTACAAGAATATAACTACTATAATACTGTCCCTGTGTACAAGAATGTAAATAAACTACTGTAACTGCCAACTGTGGTCATTTATGTATAGCACAGACCGGAGGCTTTCCATATATGTAGTGGATTTCTCAGTGCTGAGAAGTCTGGGTTTGGTTTTTGCATCCATCTGTAATAAAGACGATTATTGTGCTTTGTTTTTATGACCTTATTGGAATAATCCCCTTGCACCATCTCTCAGGATCTCGCAGCATGCATGCCGGTCTTCCCGTCATTTTCATTATTCCTGTTCTGATGAGAAATGAAAACTGAGCACCAGTGCTAAATGGTGTGTGTGCAGCGAGGACGGAGGCATTAAATCTGAGCGCGCCTTCAATGAATCAGAAATCTGTTTATTCCGTCATGGAGGGTAACTGTCAAATGGAGATAAGGGAATATGTGGTTTCAATGTCACCAATTCTCAGGCACACGGGGAGCAGCGATAATAATACACCAGGAGTAATGATAACGTGCAATCAGGGGAATTCTGCCGCTTGCACTGTCAGCCGTTGTTTCTGCACATCGTTTTTGCAATTTTATAGAAAATTATTGTTTTTATGAAAGTTAGAGAAGCAAGTATTGTGCTCAAATTAGGTCCTCATCATTGTGTTCTTCTGCCAAATCTGATGTCGGGCACAGAGAGACACATGAAGACACTGGGAGATGCTTTCTCTGAAGGCCACCTTGTGACTTTCATACTTGAGCCTCTTTTAATTAGAATGGGTGTACCTGGGCATGAGACTGTTTTGGGCCATCCTACCATTGTTTTAGCGATTATGCTGCACAGTTTTCTTTTCCGCCATAAATATCTATGGCGTAAAGGTCTCATGAGGACTCCTAAATCTAGGATCATGACTAGTGAAGATAAAGGGGTCACTGGATGCCGGATGTAGATGGAGATTGAACAAAGAGGTGGGCTCCTCCTCATCATGTATTATTTTCTTTCAATTTATTTTTTTTCCAACATTGCTATAAAATCCCCACATTTTCACTGCAATTTTTTAAAATCATGTCCAGAAAGCACAGCACAATTGCACCATGTGAATATTTGCCTTCCACCACCTGGATATTTGTGGCTGGTGATTTCTGAACCTGGTTGACACCTTGTAAAATGATTTAAAATTAATTTGTGACCCTCTTCCATAAATTAAGGTTAAGCATCAAAATCTGCTTAAAAAAGCGCCCAAAAATATAATGAAACCTTGATTGTGTCAAGGCTCTGGTGTCCCAGGACCAGGGGCTCCTTCCCTGTCCCTAAAGCTAGGGGCACCCTAGCTTGCTCTGTTCCCCATAATACTTCTGATGGTGAAGACGCCGGGGCCATGTACCTTGCCTTAGCTCCTAAATCTGCCCTCAGTCTGTACCCTTCTCCCACCCTGGGAAGACGTGAGTAGTAGTGTAGTGTACCGTAACCAGACTAACAAGGTAATATGAACAGGTATAAAGGAAAATTCCAATCATACAAATATACTCACACAAACATATACACTGGGGAGTGGATAATGGAGTAAAACCAAAGTAGGAGAAGGGAAATTAGTACACACCCAATCCACCAAACGCCTTTTCAAATAGCCATCAACCTCCAGCCATGCAGTATAAGCTACTCTGACAATGAGTACTAGCGAGGGCTCAGATTATATAGGAGATAGGAGTGGTTAACAGTGCACAGCTGAGAGTCTTAATGCAGGAAAGCTTCCAGGAGCTCTGAACTGAGCAGATTAACCCCTGCACTGCTAAAAGAAACCTGCACCATTTAATATGAAGGTAAAGTGCCTCTAATCAGTGCAGGAGTAGGAGGAATCAGGCGCTGCGGTCTTCTGGTTCCTCTCTGTCGTGTAAACCCATGACACATTGTATGAGAAAATTAGATCCTTGCTACTTCCAAAGAGGCACTCAATTTTAGTCTTTTCATAGTTTTTTTTTTCCTTTTCAACAGATAATATCACCTTAGGCTATGTGCACATGGAGTCCTTTTGCTGAGTTTCATGGCCAGAAGCTCAGCCGAAACTCCGCTTTTGAGGCTTTTTGAGATTTGGTGAAGAATTTGGAAAGTTTCTACTTAGAGGCTATGTGCACACAGAGTCTTTTAGGAGCATAAACTTTTTCAGGTGGATTTCACCTGGAACCCATCCGAAAAAGTAGCGCATAAGTGGCTTATAAAATGACGATAATGCACAGCAATATCTAAAGGACATTGTGGTGCACATGTTCCATCCTATGCCACTGCTTTTAACCTTTTTCAAGATTTGAAAACCATAAAGAGAATGATGGAAAAATTGCCGGCGAACCGCGTCAGAAAAAATGAATGTTCCTGAAGCAGACTTGACTTGGAAAACTGGAAAAAGTTGCACAAAAAGTTGAAGGCCAATCCCAGTTTGCTAAAATCACTTCTGAAAGAGAAGTGGAGGCCATATATCAGGAACACAGAGCCGCAGGAACAAAACAAAAACAGCACCAGATTCTTGAAAACAGGGGATTTACACCAAATGAAAAAAAAAACATATTCGTGACAATTGCCCGTCCACGTTAAAGTGTGATCACACAAGAATACCACTCGAGCCGTTGTGACCTTTCCTGCTTTGTAATGTGTCTGGTAAGTGTAGGAATCAGACTTTCCCCCATCCTCCTGTAACATCTTCTGTATGCAATAACTGGTCAGTCCTCCGAGCCGCAGAGACTTGATCAAATGAATCTCTGATCTGGGAATATGTGAAGATGATTTTTAAAATGAGAAGGAATTAATGTAGCTCCGGGGCAGCCGTGTTTTTAAATGTCAAGAGTTATTTGTAATGCGCGTCCTCTGTTTTCCTAAATGAATGCGGAATGACAGCAGGGGACGATATTTCATTTAAATTCTTCGCATAATGTCACTTTTTCATTTCTGAGCTGCTTTAAATAATCTAACTTTATGTTCTACATTGCCATTGCGTTTAGGAGAAAATGAGGGGAAAAGCGAGGTTTATAGAGATAAGTTATTTGATTTACCTGCTTTAGAGGCCGTTTCTGAAATTTACAGTTTTTGCTGTGCCTGAATCGTTAATTTTATGTTGCAGTACCACTTTTAACCACATGGCAGAACTGTGAGCATTGCCTAATTGGTAAAATGTCCGCTATTTCAGATCCTAGGGAAGAAGCGAGTGAGCATTGTCATCTTGTAGTTGATCTAGATATTGTAACACTTTCTGACTATAATCTGTATTATTATATATATTTGTATTATTGATATGCATGCAAAACTGCAGGAGTGCCACCTTTGACCATCCTGACTCCAGGTAAAGAGTAAGAGAGCCCATGAGTCCAATCAGTCTCCACCCGCCTTGCCTCCCTGAGAGCCGCAGCTTGTCCTGAGCAGTATGAGATCACAGCTGCAGCAGGGAGGAGGAACACTGAGGAGGTGTTAATGAGTCTAGGAAGGTGGAACAAGATTATACACTACTATTCTGTAATGGACTTTCAAAGAAAGTACATTAGCCTCATCAGGTCTAAGAGGTCTGTTAAAATGCTAATTTACACGTGGTTTCAAAGCTTGATTTTTCTTATACTTTTCACTGCCACTATTATGTACAGGATTTTCCAGTTTCGACACCACCCACCTTTCTCCATTTGTAGTTTGTTTTAAAAAGCAAACAAAACAACAAATTGTGCTTTATTCACCCTCTTCAGGTCCATGGCTTCTCCTATTGTCTGCATCACTGACGTCCCATCGACAAAGCGGCAGCCAGTCAGTGATGTCAGCGTCAGCGGGATCTGCCAAGGTTGACAGCACGAGCTGCGGAGCTCACTGATTGGCTGCAGCGCTGTCGATGTGAAGTCAACTCTACAGGTACAATCAGGAGCAGAGATGAGACTTGGTCCCGGACTTGGGGATGGTGGGTAAAGCATTTTTTTAAACAAACTACATCTGTGAAAGGGGTTTGCCGAAAATGGGAAAAATCACTCGTCAGCAACTGACGACGTTTTATGGAGCAGCAACGGACTCATCGCCTGCTGTTAGTCACAGTACAAAGTCATCCTGCTATGCCAACTGTAATATCACCCCTCTACTTTTCAGATTTATTTTGCGGTAAATATGTGCAATGGGGGGCAACAACTAAAAAAACAAATTTTCTTCTTTCCCTTTCAGACAGTATATTTCCATACATCTCTGAATGACCCTGCGGTGGTCGCTGTGGTTGAAGTCCTATGTATAACTAGAAGGCGGGATGGGATACTGCAGGAATCGTCGTGCGGCTTTGGGTTATTGCGGTTCTTCAGCGGCCAAGCAGAGGAGGAGCCTGCGAATCAGCAGAAGAGGTAACACTGCAAATATCTAAGTCCTAGAGAGATACAACAGCAATAGGGTCTTAACCGATGAACAATAGGGTATATGAATTAAGGTAACTGCCCACCTCCTGAGGGTGTGAAACCTACAACACAGAATAAGGGTTTAAAGGGCACCAAGAGGTTTGAGGCTCCAACGTGGTAGGAGGAAGCTGGTGATCTGTGCTGCTGGTACTGTAATTCCAGTAAAAATCCAGAAGACGGTGTAAAGGATGATCACAACCTGGTTCTAATACGGAAGAAGTTTACTAACTGCGAAATGCGTAGAGATTAAAATACCGCTCTGATCATCCTTTATACTGTCTTCTAGATTTGTATTGGAATTGCAGCACCAGCGGTGCAGATCACCAGCTTCCTTCTACTACTATCTACCATAAATCATGGCTTCATACTGTCTCGACAGGCCAACAAAACAATTAGGTCAAGACGTGGATTTGAATTAAGTCTTGATTACGTAGATGGAAAATCACAGAAGCAGGAGAGAGATATCAATTTATGTAATGTATTGCTGTGTTATACTTATACTGTATATATATTCTGATATAATGGTGTGTGTCCCATTGAAGGTCTCAAAAATGTCAACAATGGTGACCTGTTGTAATTTTTGGCATAAGAACTAAATAAATATATACAATAAAATGCATGGTTTACAGTATGCACCAAACATTCCCGGGAAGATAGCTCTTCCTACTCCTAATTATTATTGTTGCTTCTGTGTAATGATCAATCTTTCACAGTGATTCAGCTACTAACCTACTTCAATCCACTGTGTAATCCCTATGTTCTCCCCAGTAAAGTAATAACACTTGTATTCTCCTCCGGCGACCTTCCAGTGATGCTTGTATTGACTCTCCCAGGGATCCCCTGACATTATGTCACAAGATCACTGCGGCCAATCAGCGCTGACTTTTCTCCTCTTTTATGGATGTAGTTGACATCCGGACCATGTGAGAGAACACCAGCAGCAGTGGTCAGTTCCTCCGGTTGTCTTGAGAGGAGAGTGAAGCCAGCCTTGATTGGTCACAGGGATCATGTGACATAACAATGTAACGCGAATCCTGGGAGATCGAGTCCAAACACTTCTGGTACAGCATCTGCAGCGGAGGTGAGTATATAAGTGTTACTATTTTATTGGTGGGAAACATAATAGGGATTGTCCGAGTAGTGAATAACCCCTTTAAAATGACCATACATGATTGAGTAATCCAGTAGTGCATTTCAAATAGAGCTCACAAAAATACTTGTTGCGTAAAGGTCACATTCATTGAGCTGTGGAAACAGGTGAGATTAAACCATTTCACTGAAATATTCTAATTTGCAACTAGACATACGTCCAAAGCCAACCAGTGGTGTGTTTTTTTTTTAATAAATACATCTATATATGTATTATTCTAATGAAGACCATGTTGGTGGAGGTCTATCAGTTGGTTCCAATATCAATTTGATTAAAGAGGATCTGTCACTTGCTATATATATATATATATATATATATATATATATATATATACACAGTTAGGTCCATATATATTTGGACAGAGACAGCATTTTTCTAATTTTGGTTCTAGACATTACCACAATGAACTTTAAACAAAACAATTCAGGTGCAGTTGAACTTCAGACTTTCAGCTTTCATTTGAGGGTATCCACATTAAAATTGGATGAAGGGTTTAGGAGTTTCAGCTCCTTAACATGTGCCACCCTGTTTTTAAAGGGACCAAAAGTAATTGGACAATTGACTCCAAGGCTATTTCATGGACAGGTGTGGACAATCCCTTCATTATGTCATTCTCAATTAAGCAGATAAAAGGCCTGGAGTTGATTTGAGGTGTGGTGCTTGCATTTGGAAGGTTTTGCTGTGACAGAAACATCAAAGGAGCTCTCCATGCACGTGAAACAAGCCATCCTTAAGCTGCAAAAAACAGAAAAAACCCATCCGAGAAATTGCTACAACCTTAGGAGTGGCAAAATCTACAGTTTGGTACATCCTGAGAAAGAAAGAAAGCACTGGTGAACTCATCAATGCAAAAAGACCTGGGCGCCCACAGAAGACAACAGTGGTGGATGATCGCAGAATGATCTCCATGGTGAAGAGAAACCACTTCACAACAGCCAACCAAGTGAACAACACTCTCCAGGAGGTAGGCGTATCACTATCCAAATCTACCATAAAGAGAAGACTGCATGAAAGTAAATACAGAGGGTTCACTGCACGGTGCAAGCCACTCATAAGCATCAAGTATAAAAAGGCTAGACTGGACTTTGCTAAAAAACATCTAAAAAAACCAGCACAGTTCTGGAAGAACATTCTTTGGCCAGATGAAACCAAGATCAACCTCTACAAGAATGATGGAAAGAGAAAAGTATGGCGAAGGCGTGGTACAGCGCATGATCCAAAGCATACCACATCATCTGTAAAACACGGCGGAGGCAGTGTGATGGCTTGGGCATGCATGGCTGCCAGTGGCACTGGGTTACTAGTGTTTATTGATGATGTGACACAGGACAGAAGCAGCCGAATGAATTCTGAGGTATTCAGAGCCATTCTGTGTGCTCAGATCCAGCCAAATGCAGCCAAACTGATTGGTCGTCGTTTCATACTACAGATGGACAATGACCCAAAACATAAAGCCAAAGCAACCCAGGAGTTTATTAAAGCAAAGAAGTGGAAAATTCTTGAATGGCCAAGTCAGTCACCTGATCTCAACCCAATTGAGCATGCATTTCACTTGTTAAAGACTAAACGTCAGACAGAAAGGCCCACAAACAAACAGCAACTGAAAACCACCGCAGTGAAGGCCTGGCAGAGCATCAAAAAGAAGGAAACACAGCGTCTGGTGATGTCCATGAGTTCAAGACTTCAGGCAGTCATTGCCAACAAAGGGTTTCCAACCAAGTACTAGAAATGAACATTTTATTTACAATTATTTAATTTGTCCATTTACTTTTGGTCCCTTTAAAAACAGGGTGGAACATGTTAAGGAGATGAAACTCCTAAACCCTTCATCCAATTTTAATGTGGATACCCTCAAATGAAAGCTGAAAGTCTGAACTTCAACTGCATCTGAATTGTTTTGTTTAAAATTCATTGTGGTAATGTTTAGAACCAAAATTAGAAAAATGTCTGTCCAAATATATATGGACCTAACTGTATATACTAGTTGAAGAGCCCGGCGTTGCCTGGGGATAGTAACCAACTGTGGTTAGTTATAACAAATTATAATGATTATATTGCACATAAAAACATTTCACATCATATATTCAACACTACAGATTTGCAACACAAATTAACTAAACGATTACCTAAGTATTGATAGTATTTTAGTTTCAACTCATTCAAGAGCCTTTTGATAAACAGCATGTGTATCTGTGTATCTAACCCTATCCTGTGTGATAATGTCTGGTGAGCTGTGTACCTAATCCTCTCCTGTGTGATACTTTCTGCTGAGCTGTGTATCTAATCCTATCGTGTGTTACTGACTGCTCAGCCGTGTATCTAATCCTATCCTGTGTGATACTGACTGCTGAGCAGTGTATCTAATTCTATCCTGTGTGATATCGTCTGCTGAGCCGTGTATCTAACCCTATCCTGTGTGATACTGACTGCTGAGCCGTGTATCTAATACTATTCTGTGTGATACTGTGTGCTGAGCTGTGTATCTAATCCTATCCTGTGTGATACTGACTGCTGAGTTGAGTATCTAATCCTATCCTGTGTGATACTGACTGCTGAGCCGTGTATCTAATCCTCTCCTGTGTGATACTGACTGCTGAGCCGTGTATCTAATCCTATCCTGTTTGATACTGACTGCTGAACAGTGTATCTAACCCTATCCTGTGTGATACTGACTGCTGAGCCATGTACCTAATCCTATCATGTGTTTTACTGACTGCTCTGCCGTGTATCTAATCCTATCCTGTGTGATGCTGTCTGCTGAGCCGTGTATCTAATCCTATCCTCTGTGATGCTGTCTGCTGAGCCGTGTATCTATTCCTATCCTGTGTGATACTGACTGCTGAGCTGTGTATCTAATCCTATCCTGTGTGATACTGACTGCTGAGCCATGGGTCTAATCCTCTCCTGTGTGATACTGACTGCTGAGCCGTGTATCTAACCCTATCCTGTGTGATAATGACTGCTGAGCCGTGTATCGAATCCTATTCTGTGTGATACTGTCTGCTGAGCCGTGTATCTAATCCTCTCCTGTGTGATGCTGACTGCTGAGCTGTGTATCTAATCCTATCCAGTGTGATACTGACTGCTGAGCCTTGTATCTAATCGTATCTTGTGTGATACTGGGTTCCCCCTGCAGTCTGTGTCAGAGGGTGGTCTGTGTTTGCACGGTAATAAATTGTGTTATTTCCAGCTTTACAGAAGGACGATAACACCATAGAAATGAGAAGAAAAATAGGAAAAATTGTTTGGTGAATTGGAACTCGCGGGGTTAAAATTTCGCCTCACAACATAGCCTATGACGCTTTCGGGGTCCAGACGTGTGACTGTGCATAATTTTGTGGCTGTAGCTACGACGGTGCAGATGCCAATCCCGGACGTACACACACACATTGAGCTTTATATATTCAAGAGAATACCAAGAGTGTGCAAAGCAGTAATCAAAACAAAAGGTGGCTACTTTGAAGACCCTAGAATATAAGGCCGGGGTCACACTAGAGAGGAATACGGACGAGTGAGAGGCGTTAAAAGCACGCATTACACACAGACAAATGATTCTCTATGGGGTAGCTCCCAACAGCCGTATAATTCTCGCCCGTATTCTACGCTCCGTGCCAATCGCAGCATGCTGCGATTGTCAGCGTACTACGCCCGTAGTATGCCAATGCAAGTCTATGGGTGCGCAAAAAATACGGATTACACACGGACCACACGTGTGACCTGTGAGAAATACTCAGGTCTTTTGGCTGGTGACAGGAAATGGGCCAATCCATCATCAGGAAGCGTAGACATGCAAACGAGCTCAAAAACCACTCCAGACATCCAGGAAGTACGCCTCCACGGAGTACAGCAGCAGCATGGCGCCATATTTTCTCAATGTGGAGATGCTGATTGTCTTAGTGCAGGAGCGGCCAGAAATCTAGGACCAACGTGATGCCCATTATGCCAACCGGGCAAGAAAGGAGGCGTCATGGAGGCGCATATGTCGCCAGATGTTCCATGACTTTGGTGATCGGCCACGTGAGGAGAACATTTGGAAACATTTGTCATTGAGAGCAGCGGTTTTCTAATTGCAGCTCTTCCGTGGAATCCAGATTTGTGCAGCTCCCGAAGAACAGCTTTCGTGGAAACTGGGTTCTGTAGGTGTTCTTTGAGCTCAGCAGTGATTTTCGGAGCCGTGGTCTTGCGATCCTCTCTCAGAATTCGCTTTAGAGGCCGACGGTCTCTCAGTCAACTTCGACTTTCGGCCGGACCTGTGCTTTGCTGCGGACGTTTTTCCTTCTCTTTCAAACGCAGTCATTACTTTGGAGACAGTACCTCTCGACACGCCAAGCATTCGGGCACTTTCTGTTACACTAGCGCCTGCCATTGGTATCAGGTTTTCATAAATTTTCTTACAATTCTACAAAACAAACAGTTAATTCACATACACAGATCACATAACACAAATAATCAACTACAAAACTTTACCATATGTCTCGGTTTGCATGTTTATAACATGTTCGAAGACTATGATACCAAAACGTTAGGTGTTTCCATTATTTTGTCCAACCCCTGTATATATATATATATATATATATATATATTTATATAGCTGGTGTAAATGCCGCTGGTCTCCTGAATCTGGAATTGTTTTCTTTTGTTTCTGCGCCTCTCCATTCCCGATATATGACCTCCTCTTCCCTTTTTGTAAATCTTGTCCTGTTGTACATGTGGGCGTGGACCTCAACTGTTCCTTGTGGGCGTCTTCTTAAAGACCCCACCCATTTGTCTAGAAAGAATAAATGTATGCAAAGGAAAGAGAGGATCATATTTTGGGACTGGCAAGGCGCAGGAATAAGAGGAAAACATCGCCAGATTCAGGAGAGCAACGGCATTTACAACAGGAAAAATAAATAAATAAATTAGATATTTATGGCAAGTGATTTTTTTTTTAATGCCTGACCCCTGAGGTTCCTAGACTTGAACTTAAAGTTTAAAAAAAGCCAAAAAGTGACCTATATCAGACCTTGAAGAATCCTCCTTTCCATGCCCAGAATTAGGGGTGTTTGTTGAGGATCCTAATGATGGCTGTGTGTGAATTCTCAAATTAAAAACTGGCACCGTAAAGTGCGCAGATGGCTTCTGTTCCTGGGTCGGCATTACAGAGAAGAAGAAGAAGATGAAAAAAAGCCGTGAAATAATGTTTGAAAATATTTCCGTCTTTATTTGGATGTAATTTGGACAATGCTCCCTCATTTAGATTGATGTAATAGCATATTGTGGCTACGATTACACGGTTGATCGTGCCGACTGAAAAGCCAGGGATCCTACAAAAACTGCCTAATAAATGTGGCAATGCAGTCATCTAGACGAGAAGACTGTCATTATCGGAAAGAGACGTCTGTATTGCTGGATGTAATGTTCTGCTGATGTGAAGAATCAAATGGACGGCTAATAGAATATTTGGTTAGAGAGATATTAAGTTACCGGAGCATGAAGCGTTGACACATTTTATTTTTATTTTTTTTTATTTTATTTTTTTTTACTGAGGTCTCTCTGCCTCTCATAGAATATTAATCACAAGTCAGACGATCGGGATCATTCTCCAAAAATGTAAAGCTGGACGATTTTATAGAATTATTTTAAATTCAATTTTTTTTTATTTTTAGTACAAGGTTTGGCTGGCTCTTCTGCCTTCCTATGTGACAGTCACCCATTCATTTATGGGACATGTCCACTTGCCCATTCCCTAGATCTGTGGGGATTTAGGTGGATAGTAGTAGTGATGAGCGACCGTGCCTGGATAAGGTGTTATCTGAGCGTACTTGAGTGCTAACCAAATGTCTACGGCGTGCTTGAATAATATGCTTGTGACCCCACAGCTGCATGTCTCACGGCTCATGCAGGGATTGCCTAACAGCCATGGGGTCTCGAGCATATTATTCGAGCACGCCGTAGACATTCGGTTAGCACCCAAGCACGATCAGATAACACCTTATCCGCGCACGTTCGCTTATCACTAGTGGTTAGTGAACATGTGCTCCTTGACCCCTTTTGTAGAATCGGCAGTGGAGGGTGATTACTGTCATTTTCTGTGGCACCAGCTTGGCATCTTGAATGGTTGTCATTACCAGAGATGGTTGGTCACATTTCCATTTCCCAGGTTAGTTAAATCAATGCTGGCTTTTTTTTCACAGGTGTGATGACATTGTAGAAATGGGCATTACCTTCAGTTGATAGTTGGTGCAAGCAACAACCTGGTGCCGATCCAGTTTAGTTACTACTTATTGATGGTTGGAACCATTGCTGGACCATTTTTTGGGATCAGTTGATGACCATTTTTCAATGATAACTGGTGTTAAAACTACTGTTACCTCTGTACCCTCTGTAATCACACCACTGCTTGTTTGGATTCATTTCTAGAGGGGCCTTTTTCTGTTATCAGATCCTGAGATCGGTGAAGGTTCTTGGATCTCCACCGGTCTATGATCTTCCTATGGGTAGATACACACAACTGTTTTCTCTCAATCCGAGCTGATCAGACTCTGATCAGAGTGAGATCAGTATTTCTCGCATGTGGAGAGAGGAAAAAAAAAGTCTCCACCTTCTTCTTCACGTCAGTCCATGAACATTGGACATTGGTGGATGGCATCCAATGGTGGTCCGATGCTCTCCTTGGACACTTGACTTGCCTTGCTGACTTTGTTCGGACACATCCAATTTTTATTTCACCACTCAGTCATGTACACAGCCCCATACAATAACATGGGTTTTTATTGTTTGTTTGTTTCTAGGTTGACTCTTTACTATGGATCACCTCGAGCATTGCTACATCCAACTTTTAAAGACTTGGCTGAGTGTAAGTAGCCCCTATTTATCCCATCTCTTCATCCCCCCCATGATAATGTCCAATGTGAGATTAGTTTACATCAGTGACATCACCGGGTAAGTAGCAGGATCTATAATTGTCTTTCTACGCCTCGTTATATGCCGTTCTCTAACGTACCATTCCAGTATATTGACCCTTTATTGTACTTCCCATAGCTATTCCTATACCCTGAGGATATGGCCATCTCCTGTTGATGTCATGGACGACGTGATTAGCGATGTTGTCATTTTCAGCTTTGTCCACTAGGGGTGCCAGAAAATTGCAGGTGTATCGAAAAAATATTGAGAAGCTTTTTTGAGCTCCAGAAGGGGCGAGCTGTGCAATTTATCTATTCTACCTTGACAAACCACCGTAAAAAAATGAAGTATTGGAGAGCATCTAACTCAGCCTGGAGGAAAACTAGGAGGAATATGAGAACACGTATGAAAGATAGATGTTCTTAATTTTCTTTTATATGTACGCTGGTAAAAGCGTAATTGCAGCTTCTCCTTACGTTACACCTTATCGCACATGGGAACATACCTCATTTTTCTATTTAATCACCGGCCATTGTATTTTTCAGCTCTTTCTGTGTATTTTTTATTATTCCTGTCTCTGGCTGTTTATTCTGAGTCATTGTATGAATGTTTTTTTTCCTGCGTTATTCTGCTTGCCGGTAATTAATTCGCTGGAGACTAGCAAAATTTTAGTAGAAAGGAAAAAAATATATAATATTTTTTTTTGCTAGGAAAGACGTCTGGATACATTACTTTCAGTGTAGGATAAGTGTAGAACGCTATAATGCTGAAATTAGCATCGGCTCCTGAAATGCTCTGTGCTGCCTTAAAGGGGTATTCCCATCTCCAAGGTCCTATCCCAATATGTAGTAGTAATAATAACAATGATAATATTAACAAAAAACTCTAATTAGATATCTATGATAGTTCTTCTGATTAGCTTTGTCACATTCCCTGTGGACAGGGCATTGCAGTAACTTAGATGTACATAGTTATGACCAGTAGCTATGAACTGTCAGTATGAGTGGTTGTAACCATGGAAATCTAAGCTACTGCACTGCCCTGCATATGGGGTAAGCAACATGGCAAATCAGAAGAACTATACTAGATTTCTAATTGGAGGTATTTGCTAATATTATTATTACATCTACTGCATATTGTAATAGGATCTTGGAGATGGGAATACCCCTTTAAGTGTTGTTCTTATCTTTTACTTTCAGGAGCACACTACTCCCCAGCCTTCAGGCTTTCTGCCATCCAAGGGACGAAGCGCTCCGGATGATTGACAGTTTGGACCATATCTGTGGCCCGAACTGTGCGCTCTGCCTCTGCAGCATCAGAGGAGCATCCTAGCTGGCCAGATATAGCAATGTTTTCCATTCAGAGCTGCACTTACAAGCTCTTTTCTATAGAGATTGTAAGAGCTGCACGCCTTGCCTGGGAGACCTGTCACCTCTAATGTACTGCAGCGGTGGCTGGTAGCGTAGGCAACGATCAGTAAATTATATTATTAAATGAAAAAATTGCCTGTAGTAAGAAGAAAGGTGGCACTCACCGTCCCTTTAAAAGCTCCTTTATTGGAGAATTATTTTAACACATGGTGGATGACGCCGTTTCGCGCCTTAACAGGTCCTCGGTCATCGGTGTAGCACCTGAGAGCCCATTGGTTCAGTGATAAAAACATGTCCATCAAATACTACTGTTCTGGCGGAGGTTGATTTTTGGTGCCGAATTTTTTTTCTTGTGTTCCTCCTTTCCTAAAATTATTTTTTAATCTCTATTTATAAAACTGAATGTATGTATGTATGTATGTGTGTGTGTATCGCCAACCAATCGCGAAGCATCTTTCATTTCACCAGAGCTGTTCAAAAGAAGCTGATCTGTGATTGGTTGCTATGAGCAACAGTTTTCCTTGCAACCAATCACTAAGCATCTCTCATTTCACCAGAGCTGGTTAAAAGAAGCTGGCTGAGCTGTGATTGGTTGCTATAAGCAAGTTTTCCCCCTTGACAACACCTCAGCAGACACTGACATGGTGGGAGAAATCTAGCATCTCCGGGAACATAAGCTCCCAGCCATTGTCTGTCCCCCAGAAAGGAGCAGAGAGCACATGACAGAAATGAATCCCCCCTCCCGTGCCCATATACACATCACACATCCTCCATCCTATAGGCACATCTTCCCTCTTAAAGGGATCTCCGATTTGGAAGTCAGGGCAAATCCATCCAGCACTTTGGTTTTGACCCCAGGCCTCTCTTAAAGGGATCCCCGGTATGGGAGTTAGGACCGTTCCACTCAGCTCTGTGGTTCTGACCCCAGGGTCTCTTAAAGGGATCATTGGTATGCAAGTTAGGGCAAATCCACTCAGCGTTTTGGTACTGACCCCAGGCCTTTCTTAAAGGGATCTCCGGTATGGAAGGCAGGGCAAATCCATCCTGTGGTTTGGTTCTGACCCCATACCTCTCTTAAAGGGATCCCCGGTATGGAAGTTAGGGCAAATCCACTCAGCGCTCTTGTTCTGACCCAAGGCCCTTCTTAAAGGGATCCCCGGTATGGAAGTGAGGGCAAATCCACTCTGCACTTTGGTACTGACCCCATGCCTCTCTTAAAGGGATCCCCGGTATGGAAGTCAGGGCAATTGCCTTCAAATGCTCTGGTACTGACCCCAGGCTCTCTTAAAGGGATCTCCTGTACAGAAGTTAGGGCAAATCCCTCAGCGCTCTGATTCTGACCCCCGGGTTCTATTAAAGGAATGATTGTTATGCAAGTCAGGGCAAATACACTCAGCGCTCTGGTTCTGATCCCAGGCTTTCTTAAAGGGATCTCTGGTATGGAAGTTAGGGTAAATCCCTCAGTGCTCTGATTCTCACCCCAGGCTTCTATAAAAGGGATCATTGTGTACATATATTCCCTTAAAAACTTTTATTGATAGTTTGAATAAAAAACACCTATTCCCGTGTAATCCACAAAGACAAAAAGCCCTGATCAAGGACTACAATAACTTATCTATACACCTTCCTAGCCGTGGAGGTTGGCACCCTAGAAGAAATCGATTGTTTGGCGCCCCCACTCGGACGTCGTCTGTCCCTATCTCCCCTAACTCACCCTGAATGCAAAGGTGAGAAAACAATCAATGAGAGGAATGAGATGAAGGAAGGGAAAAAAAGGTTATGTGTAGAATAAATATAAATGGGCAAGAAACATATTATATCATATTAGGAGTGACCCTAAAAAAGGTACTAATCTCAATAAGAGACCAACAATAAACCACATACAGCAATGTTATTGCACCCAAGATACAGGTGCTGATAGAGTGAAGTATGGATATAAAATCCAAAGATGCATCACAATGCGGTTCCTAAACAAATTTACATGAAAAAATCAAAACATGGCCTACATATATGATGTTCATATGAGATAACATATGGATATAATTCATCCCAAACATGAAAAAAGCATGTATGGCCATGCAGTTACTTATCAGAGAGAGTAGAAAATCGCCTCGACGCGTTTCCCCGTTGTTGCGGTTCCTCAGGAGGCCTATAACTTTAGTACCATCGATGCTGGATATGTTTTATGATGCCCCAGATACCATGATGAAAAAGGCAAGGGATCATTGGTATGGAAGTTAGGGCAAATCCACTCAGCGCTCTGGCTCTGACGCCAGGCCTCTCTTAAAGGGATCCCCAGTATGGAAGTTAGGACCGTTCCACTCAACGCTCTGGTTCTGACCCCAGGCTGACGGGATGATGTGGGATATTAGGGGTAGTAGTCCGGTGGCTCTGGCTGACGGGATGATGTGGGATATTAGGGGTAGTCCGGTGGCTCTGACGGGATGATGTGGGATATTAGGTGTAGTAGTCCGGCGGCTGTGACGGGATGATGTGGGATATTAGTGGTAGTTGTCCAGTGGCTCTGGCTGACGGGATGATGTGGGATATTAGAGGTAGTAGTCCGGTGGCTTTGGGTGACGGGACGATGTGGGATATTACGGGTAGTAGTCCGGTAGCTCTCGCTGACGGGATGATGTGGGATATTATATTGAATGTGGCTATGCGGAGTGGGCGGGACTCTACACTCAGCTTTATAGATATAATCATTATAATTTGTTATAACTAACCGTAGTAAGGGTGGTTTCACATTAGGGTTTCAGGGCGCAGCGACGGCCTGCGCACGGCCGCCGCTAAGCCCCGCCCCTGCAGTGCCTCCTCCGGTAGCTCCGCCTACTGGCGCATGACGCTTTATCACTGGGGACGCAGGCCATGCGCAGTATGCGTTTGGCGGCGCATGCGTCCTTTTGACGGTGCGCCGACCAGCGCCAAACGCAACCTGTTGCAATTTGGTTGCGCTCGGCGCACCGTCAAAAGGACGCATGCGCCGCCAAACGCATACTGCGCACGGCCTGCGTCCCCAGTGATAAAGATAGGGGACGCAGGACGCATGCAGCGTCATGCGCTAGTAGGCGGAGCTACCAGAGGAGGCGCGGCAGGGGGCGGGGCTTAGCGGCGGCCATGCGCAGGCCGTCGCTGCGCCCTGAAACGCTAATGTGAAACCACCCTTAGTTACTATGCCCGGGCAGCGCCGGGCTCTTCAGCTAGTAAGAGATAAATTGCAAAATGGTTTGTTTTTACAATCACTGTTACCACTTAAGATGATGAGACAACCTCTAAGGGTATGTGCACACGCTGCGGATTCTGCTGCGGATCCGCAGCGGTTTTGGCCCTGTGGATCCGCAGCAGAATTAGCTGCGTTGTACAGTACCATTGTATCCTATGGAAAATGGAAACCGCAGTGTAGACGGTGCGGAATTTTCCACATGGTTTTTTTTTCAATGTCATGTCATTCTTTTCTGCGGATTCCGCAGCGGTTTGCCATCGCCTCCATTGTAGAGATGATAAACCGCAGGACAAACCCGCAGGCTAATCCGCAGATAAACCGCAGGTCTTTTGACCCGTGGATTTACCTGCGGATTTTGCAAAATCCGCATGGAAAAATCCGCAGACCAATCCGCAGCGTGTGTGCACACAGCCTAAGTGTCTGTGAGATCCTAGTGATTTCCCTTACTGTCCACATTGCAGTCCTGGCATAAGTAGCCACATTGATACCCATGGCCCCCAAAAGACCATTCCAGTGGGGGGAGATTTGCTAAACAAAATGGCCCAGTTTATGGTTTCCTGTGTACCAAAAAAAGTTTGAACCTCAGTAGTGATGAGCGAGTGTGCTTGGATAATGTTCTGTCGGAGCACGCTCGCTCAAGACTAATCCTTAGGTTTATTTGCCCAGCAAGTGGTCCGAAGAGCGCGGCACAACAGCGGCACCGATTAAATTGATCTCAAGAACTTCTCTTTTTGTGTGATCTTGGACAAGAAATGGAGTCCAGCAAAACGGTGCACCCGTGGCGGAGGACGAGGCTGAAGCTCTGGTGGGTGGAATTTTCAACGCACTGCCACCATGCCACAGTCACACCGTTTTGCCGGAGCCCTAACTGCAGTCTCTTGTATTGTGATAAAATGGGAGGAGTGTTCGTGCGAAAAAAAAAATGCAAAAACAAATGTTGCATTTTACACAATTGATAACTCTTTCACCTTTTCTCCTGAAATACTTTGTGCTTCTTTAACCCAAAATTGAAATGGTTTGCTGTGCCCCACCCTTCCCGTGTTACTAGGGAGGGTGCAATATACATAAAGCAGCATTGGCGTTGGTGAATACAGGCTTGGTTCAGGGCCATGGTGGGTGGGATGGTTGCAGTTTGGTTTTGCAATCTCCACTTGCACATTACAGCTTTTTTTTTTAAATTTTCTGCTGTTATATTGGCCAGCGGCTGAATGGGTTAAACGATGGACACGCTCTCTTCAGGATGCGCCCCGGCACCTACAGGAACAGTTTTAATTTAATGCGCGTATAATAATTGGCGGAGCTTTTTGCCAGGCACATAAGCTAATTAACATGCTGCGCCGGGCGCCTGCATAAATTATCTGGGAGAAGATATAATTCAAGGAAAAAAAAAAAGAAACAGTAAAAGGTTCTTTCTCCTAAACCACTTCTGGATAATGCGGCAGATTGTCCAAATTGTCCAAAGTTGTTTGAAGACACGAAAGTGAAATTTTAATTGATTCTGTGTCCTGGAACGAAGAATTATCGCCTATTAATGAAACCATCGCTGCGGCGAGACGTTCCAGATGAGATTTTTACCTTCGGAAAGAAAACTGTTAGTTCAAATTGTAATATGGAAATCTTTGATTAAATGGCCCTTTGTTAAAAAGACCATTGTTTGCACTGATGGGAGTACTTTTGGGTCTGATTCAGGAGTATTGCAAAATTCATGTTGAGGAGAGAGGAGGATTCTGCCATTTAGATTTTTTTTCTATATGACATTCACCATATGGGATAAATATTAGGATATTACCATGTATTACTTTGGACCGTTCCACACGCAGCGATACCAAACATGATTATTTTTTCCATTGTTTTTAGATTTTCATTTCCATTCTGGGAAACAAAAGGGCATATGAACGTTATATATTTTTTATTTTTTCTTCTAGTTATCATTTCTTCTTACATTTTTTTATCGCTTTCCCTGTGGGATTTGAACCAGGGCACTCTCGGTCACTTGTACAATACACCGCAATATACTTTTTGACTAGGTAATAACTTTTAATGACCTTTTAAAATAACGCTTTGAAGTACACCATCTAGATGTAACCATATATGTACGAGGAAACGCCACAAGGGCTAGCCTTCACTTTACACAATATGAATGGCTTGATAGGTTAGTGAGACTAAACTGCAATTCTAAACACGGCCTGTGAACATAAGTGGCGCTGTTTATAAAAATAAACATCTGAGTGTCTTTAAAGTGAACCTATCATCAGGTTTCGCTATTTTAAACTGCTGCCACCACTTTCTAAAGAGCTTCATTTTACTCCCCACCATACCCAGCGTTCCCTATGGTATCCATACTGAACCACTTATACGCTTGCATGAAGTCCTGCATAGAGGGCAGAGCTAAATGTGCATTTGCTGGGCTTCAGCTCAAAAGCAATAATGCCAGATAACTTGGGGGATATGTTTGGGAATATCATCCACAAAACTGAGGCAGAGGGGTCTGGACTTTTGGGAAAGCAAAAGGCACAGATTTGCGAAACGCGCAGGACAAGTCTCAAGTCTCTGTTCTCATGCAGGAAGGGTTGTAATGGTAAAGTGAGGACACAGGAAGCTCCTTAGATGGCTGCAATTTGGATGTGGAAAACCTTCAAGCATCTCCCAATGTATCATCTCCCGTTCATTTACATAGAATATATAGAACTAAGAACATCCTACTTGTGAAGATGACTATCTTAGTTTCTCACTTTTCATTTTTGGAGCTTTTGTTCAGTTATCTTGTAAATGTAAATTGTGTTACTCTGCGAGACAAAATAAAATTGTCCTCCAATCTTTGATGTACATCTCAACCTAAAATTGCCGCAATTTAGTTCCAAATCTTACTTGTAATGGTTTCCTTTCAGTGAACAGACACATGACGCTGATTGAGAAGAGCCATGTTCAGTACAATGTAAGGACACACAATGCACTCAAAGAAGTTTCTCATCTGCTTCCTCCGAATATTCTGGTTTCAGGATCAGAAAGAATTCCTGGTCTCATACAAGGGAAAGATGAGACAGGTGAGTGTTTTCTTTTGTGACAATACTGAAGTAAGAATAAGATTTTGTCTTAATCAATTTTTTTTTTGTTACTTGTCAATACCATTCAATGAGTAACACCACAATACCACCCTCAAAGACTAGAACATACGTGCTATAATGATCTTTTTATTTATAAACTGGCAACCATATGTTACAAAAATATTACATTAAAATCTCAAAGCAATAAATAGTAAAGGAGATAAATACTGTGGTGTTACATCACTTAAACAATAGCATTAGCAAACATTGACAAATCCCGATACATGGATGTTCCTCCAGTTCACATTCCCTGGGTTCCTCTTTATGTCCTTCTTATATACAGCCTTGAGACTTTCTAGGATCTTATACCTGACAGTATCACAGGACAGGACTTCCTTATTGATGAGCAGGCAGCACCGCGCACACCACAGATGGTAGATGGTCACCAGATTTATTATATACAGAGAACTTCTGTCATACGCCCTGAGCTCAAGTTGGAAGTCTCCGTACAGCAGCTGACCATACGACTGTCCCATCAGGTGCGGTAACTTTAGGGACAAGGACACAGACTCCCATACCTGCATACTGAAGGGACACTCTAACAGCAGATGGTCCATCGTATCCAGTATATGGGGGCACTCTTCTCTGGGACAGGATCTGTCTGATACATTCCTGCACTTTAGATTATCTCTAACGTACATTTTACCATGGAGCGCCAGCCACGCTACGTCTCTCATATGAGGGGGAACTCTGGGACGTTTTTTGCAGCCCATTTTACATCCAGATTCGGAGCGCCCCTCAGTTGTACCTGGACACTGAAGTGAGATGACAGGACATTCTTATACAGTTCTTTCCTACTAAGCTGCATGACGTCATCATACAAGATCCTCCATCTGACGACCTTCCTTATTATGTGGACACCATACCAAGAAACATTATTCTTTAGTCGTCCTGAGATTCTCTTGATGGGGTCCCCTACCAACCACACAGACACAAACTGTTGGATCTGGCTCTTAAACAAACAAGACCATGGCGCCTTCTCTGAATTCTTACAAAATGAAAAATTCTTCATGAGAAACAAAAGATTAAAGAAGAGCTCCGGACAAGGCATGGTGAGACCACCATCCTTATGAGGGAGACAGACAATGTTTTTCCTTACCACATTCACCTTGTTGCCCCACAAGAAGTGAAAGAAGACATTGGTAAGTGTGGGGAGCAACGTATCTGGTACCGGGAACACCACACTGATATAGAGGAACAGCGGGAGCAGGATGGTCTTCAGCAGGCGGATCTTCTCCAGATATGTCAGCTTCCAGTGTCTCCAGCTCTGCACCTTCCGCTCACACACCACCAGCTTCTCCTCCCAGTTCACCTTCCCATCATCTACAGCACCAAACACAACTCCCAAAATCTTTATCTGACCCTGAACTGTTCTGAAGGGCACAGAGAAGACACCAAGGTCACTCCCCAACCACAACGCCTCGCTCTTCTCCATGTTCACAGAGGAGTTAGATACATTTGAGAAGGCTGTGATCTCCTGCTGTAAAGCCGCACAGTCATCTCTAGAAGACACCACAACCGACACATCATCCGCATAGGCACAGAACTCCACCTCCTCCACCATACTTTGGAGGTGGCACCTCAGCCCTGTAAAATCTCTATGATCCTGCAGTTTTCTGAGAAAAGGATCCAGATTGAAAACATACAACAATGGACTGAGAGGACAGCCCTGCCTCACCCCTGACATGATCGAAAAGGGCTCGGCCAAGTGACCATTAATCAGCGGCAGGCTTATAGCTTTCTTATACAGAAATCGCAGCCACTGCACAAACCGCATCGGGAGGCCATACTGTAACAACACCTGATACAGGTAATCATGATGGACTCTATCAAAGACTTTACTCTGGTCTAAGCCCACAATATACGCCCCCACATGGTGCTGCTTCATGTACGTCACGGCTTCTCTCACCAACAACAATGAGTCCTCTATCGTCCGACCCTTCACACCACAGGTCTGGTTGGCGATGATAAGCTCACCCGCCACCTCACTCAGAAGATAATACAAGATCTTGGCCAGAATTTTATAATCTGTGTTCAGCAAAGACAATGGACGCCAGTTCTTTATATCTTTTAGATTTCCTTTCTTTGCCAGGAGAACCAGAACAGATTTATACTGGGACGGTAGAAGCTTCCCTGCAGAGAGGCAATCATTATAGACCTGCACCAGGTCTGGAGCTAATAAGTCCCTAAACTCTCTATAAAACTCGCTGGTGAGGCCGTCCAGCCCCGGGCTCTTGTTGGCCTTTAATGAGTCAATGCTCTTCTTCACCTCCTCCTCAGTTAAGGGACTGGCCATACTATCTGCCTGTGTTGGGTCTAATGTTGGTAGTGACACCCCCTTCAGGTAGGCAGTAATGTCTTCCTTATCGATATGAGCCCCTTTATACAGATCTCTATAATAATCAGCAATGATCTTGTGGACTTTCTCCTGCTCTGACTGCTCCACCCCTTTCTAATCCAACAAACCAGTGATTAGCTTCTTACTGACCCTGTTTTTACAGGCAATAAAAGGATTTGGGTTATGAACGCCCCAATTATCAAACTGTCCCTCCGCCTTGAGAGACTTGAGGCGATCGTACTGCAGCTCCCTCATTCGCTGCTTTATGTGGATAATGCTCCGTCCATCCACCTCCTCACCACCATTCATCCTGCTATATAGCCGGCTCAGTTGCAGTCTCAGGGCAGAGTATCTCATATAATCCATATTACCATGTCTCCTGGCTGCTCGTATAATAAACTGCTTGATGTCACTTTTCATGGTCTCCCACCACTCAGCTGTGTCATCACACATACATTGGGTGGTCCTACGATCATTATAGAAGGCGGTGAAGGCCTCTCTGAACCGTGGATCTTGGATCATGGAGTTATTCACCTTCCAGTACCCCTTTCCACAGACCATAGCTTGGGCCAGATCCAGCGTCATGCTCACTGTGCAATGGTCAGAGAACTCCAGAGGGCTGATCCTGTACTGAGAGCATCTCACCTCTCTCTTTATATACACCCGGTCTATTCTGCTGGCATTACCACCCTTATGGTATGTATACATCTTACTGGTATGGTGGGAACCATAGGGGTCTACTAGGTGGGCCTGCTGGACTATATTATTAAGAAATGTCTCATCATATCTCAGTTTCTTATGACTGCTGGATCTATCCACATTACAAGACACATTATTAAAATCCCCACACAATATAAACACTTTAGAGATAAAGCAATATGGCTTCATGTGATCAAACAGTTCCCTCCGCTCTTTCCTAGTCTGTGGAGCATAAATATTTATTGCTCTATAATGGATGGAGTCCAGTATAAAGTCCAGCATCAGACAGCGGCCCAGACAGATCTCCAGGACTCTGTCCACTTGGACATCCGTGGTATTAAAGAGGATTCCCACACCGTCATTCCTCTCCAGCCCAAAGGACCAGAATGATGGACCTAATCTCCAGTCTCTCTTGGCTGCATACACATGGGCATTGCATTTCAGATACGTCTCCTGTAAGAAGAAGACGTCAGATCTCTCATTAGACAATCGCTGGTAGATCGCCTGCCGCCGGCTACCAGTCGTCACACTGTTCACATTAACGGAGTTTATTCTCAGCTGCATCCTGATCACTTAGACTTTCTAGTCTTCTTCCTCCTTCCACTGCTGTCACCTGCAGTGCCCCATCTCTTCGTGGACACGGGAGGGTCAGGATCCACCTCATCAGAGACATTTTCTATGATGTATGAAGAACCTTACTCCATTTGTGCCTCTTCTTCTTTTTCTTCTTCTCCCAGTACATTGTAACGTCCTGGACCTATCGCCAGCACTGGAGGCTCAGAGGTTTTCTGGACTGTTGTGATTTTCCTGGAGGAATCCACAAAGGCTTTTTTCCTTTTTATGGTCACAAAACCTTCCTCATCCACGCAGGACACTGCGGACAGTTTATCTGCTTCTACTGATGTACTGGGCTGAAGCTTGGATGGTTTGGTGACAGGTTTTCTGGACACCTTAGTGACTAGTATTTTAGGTCTTAGTTTAGTAGCTGACCATTGCGTAGATCTTACTTTACTGGCTGATGGTGGTTTAGCTTTGGCTGGTGGTACTTTAGGTGTTTCTTCAGTGGCTGGTGGTCCTAATAGTGCAGCATCTATCGATATGATATCAGACTCTGGAGCAGGCCCACTGTTACTGTGACTTATCACCTCATCTGCACCTCTTGTGGTTTCTTTTTCCATAATTTCCAAGGAGTTCTGGCCATTATATTTATTATGCTCTGCATGAGGGCAATCACGAAACGTATGTCCGGGTCCTGAGCACAGGTTACAGATGACGGTTCCTGTGCGTTTGTCCTTTGTATGCCCGAACTGTCCACACAATGAGCACGTGATACGAGAGCAGTTTATGGTGAGGTGCCTGCCCCCACATCTATGGCACAGACATGGCTGACCGGGGTAGTATCATATCCCCCTCTCTGAGCCCAGGTAGAAGGAGTGTGGCAGATGTCTGGTTACACCATTCTCTTGTAGAAGCTGGATTTTCACAGAATATCCTCCATTCCATATTTGCTCCTCATCAGAGATCTTCTGGGGATGACTTCTCACCATGCACTGCCGGCTCAACTAGTGCTGCAGATCCGCCAGCGCCACCACCTCAGACTGGAACAGGACAGTGGCCGTTATTTCCTGCGGCTTAGACAGCTGGATACAATGGAGATGATCCCAGATCTCATGTTCTCTAGTGTCATTATAGATGTTCCAGAACATATCCAGATCACACTGGAGCTTAAAGCTGATGTCATAGATCCTGCTGGATGGGACATGGATCAGTGCGTAGACCTCAGATGCCTTAAACCTCATAAAGTCTTTCAGAAGAACTTTTCCAATATAAATTCTGGATGGGATGTTCTACTCTGGTCCTGTGTACTTTATCCTGACTGCATTCCTCCTCTGAGTTGGAGGATTCACTAGTCTTGTGACACTGGAGAACAATCTCCTGAACTGATGTTGGTCAGCAGGAGGATCAGTGCTGGAGCTTTTCCCAGCTGCAGGTGGATCAGTGCTGGAGCTCTCCCCAGCCGCAGGTTGTTACGCTGTGGACACAGGTGACGAGAGTGGACCCACTGGGCCGTGGCGCCGAGCTCTCCCCGAGCGAGCGCACCAAGTGGACCGACCCCTATACAGGGACCGTTAAGGAACAGACTCGGGAAGTTCTAGCGCCACGGCAGCCAGGACCAGGGGTCGGCTCAGGAGGGTGAACAAGAGATGAGGAACAGAGGAAGGTCCAGAGAGGAACCAGGGTGACCAGGGTCCAGAGGCTGCGGAAGAGGAAGAAGGACGGATGAAGGCGGGGGTCCAGGAAGAGGCGAAAGGAGGCACAAGACACAAGGAATAAACTAGAGCGCAGCTAGCAAGGAACAAGCAGCAGGGAGCGCGGCCTAGACAACCGAGAGGCAACTCAATAGTCAGGCGCCTCCACTAAGGGAGGGCGGCCTGAAATACCTGGTGGTGGCCTCTGATAGGTCGGGGGGCCGGTCCGGGTCAGGTCACGGCAGACAGGTGGCTGCCGGTAGGAGCGTGCGGCTTATCCCTCCGGCGCGTGCGCAGAGGCACAGTGCGCGCGGCCGAGGGAAGTGGAGGAGAACGTCGGGACGCCGGCCGCCGGAAAGCAAGGAGAGCGGAGGCGCGCGTGCAGGACGCGTCAGAGGAGAGAGTCGGGGCAGAAGCAGGAGCGGTGAGTATGGCAGCGGGAGCGGCGCTAACAGTACCCCCTCTCTTACACTCCCCTCCACTGCGTCTGGCTAAAAACCTCTTAAGAATGCGTGGAGCATTGATATTCTCCTGCGGCTCCCAGGATCTCTCCTCGGGACCAAAACCCTTCCAGTCGATCAAAAAAAAGGTTTTACCTCTAACTTTTTTCGAGGCCAGGATGTCTTTTACCTCGAAGACGTCATCAGACGTAACAGGAAGAGGAGAAAGGTTCGGGGCCGGGTGAAACCGATTCAGGACAACCGGTTTAAGGAGAGAGACGTGGAAGGAGTTGGGAACCCGAAGCGACGCAGGCAACTCCAGTTTGTAAGATACGTTGTTCAGACGTTTGAGAATCTTGAAAGGCCCAATGTAGCGCGGTCCCAACTTGTAGGAAGGGAGCTTTAGCCTAATGTACTTGGCCGACAACCAAACTTGTTGACCTGGGAGGTAGTTTGGAGCATCCAAGCGTCTTTTGTCAGCGTGCCTCTTCATGCGTTCCCCAGACCTCCGGAGGGCCTCCTTAGTTTCGGACCAGATCCTAGAGAACTCTTGGGTCAGGGAGTCGGCTGCAGGCACACCGGAGGAACCGGACAAAGGTAGAAGAACACCAGGGTGCATGCCAAAGACTACGAAAAATGGAGACTTGGCTGATGACTCGCTGGGATGGTTATTGTAGGAGAACTCTGCCCAGGGAAGTAGATGGACCCAGTTATCCTGATGAGCGTTGGAGAACTGCCGTAAGTAGGACGCTAGTACCTGATTAACGCGTTCAACCTGACCATTGGACTGGGGATGGTATGCGGATGAAAAGTCCAGTTTTATCTCTAGAAGTTTACACAAGGCCCTCCAAAACCGAGAGGTGAACTGTACCCCTCGATCGGAAACAATATGCTGTGGAAAGCCGTGGAGGCGGAAGATGTGCTGGATAAAAATCTTCGCCAACTCTGGAGCGGAGGGCAGCGCAGGTAGAGGAACAAAATGGGTCATCTTGGAGAAGCGGTCGACAGCTACCAGGATAGTCGTAGATCCGGAAGACTTAGGCAGATCCGTGATGAAATCCAAACCAATATGTTGCCATGGAACCGAAGGAATCGGGAGAGGAAGCAGAAGGCCGGCGGGTGGTCGCCTAGGAATCTTGACCTTGGCGCAAGAGGGACAGGAGGCCGTGAAGTCTTTCACATCCTGGCGGAGTGAGGGCCACCAGTAAAAACGAGCGATGAGCTCAAATGTCTTCTTGACTCCGACATGTCCGGAAACTTTAGAGGAATGTCCCCAATGCAGTACCTTTTCTCTTTCAGAATCAGGGACGTAGGTCTTGCCGGGAGGAGGAGTAATCAGTCTCACCGGGGCCACAGTGATGATCTTAGCGGGATCGATAATGTGAGTTGGTTCCTCCATCAGATCAGAGGGCTGCAGAGACCGGGACAATGCGTCCGCCTTGATGTTCTTTGGCCCGGGACGGAAACGCAATTCAAAATCGAACCGACCAAAGAAGAGAGACCATCTGGCCTGCCGAGGGTTAAGTCTCTGGGCTGACTGGAGATATGCAAGGTTCTTGTGGTCGGTAAAGATGGTAAACGGATGGACCGAGCCTTCAAGGAGGTAACGCCACTCCTCGAGCGCCAACTTTATGGCCAACAGCTCGCGATCCCCGATGGCGTAGTTACACTCAGCCGGCGAGAAGGCCTTTGAAAAGAACCCGCAGGTAATCAGGCGGCCGGACGGGGACCTCTGTGAGAGCACTGCACCTGCTCCGGTGGAAGAGGCGTCTACCTCCAGGATGAATGGCTTATTAGCCTCGGGTCGGTGTAGAACAGGTGCGGTCGCGAAGGCTTGCTTCAGGCAGGAAAAGGCCTCTTCAGCCTCCGGAGGCCAGGACGAGGAGTTGACGCTCTTGCGAGTGAGACTGGAGATGGGTTTGATGATGGACGAAAAATGTGGCACAAATTGACGGTAATAGTTGGCGAAGCCGAGGAACCTTTGAATCGCCTTGACCCCCACAGGGCGAGGCCATCGAAGAATAGCCGACAGTTTCTCAGGATCCATCTCCAGCCCAGAATCTGAAACGATGTAGCCCAAGAAAGGCAAGGAAGACTGCTCAAAGAGACACTTCTCAAGCTTCGCGTAGAGGCGATTCTCCCGCAGACGTTGTAAGACCAGACGAACACTCCTCCTATGGGACGCCAGATCCGGGGAAAAAATAAGGATGTCGTCCAGATACACCACCACGCAGGAGTACAACAAGTCTCGGAAGATATCATTGACAAACTCCTGAAAGACCGCGGGAGCGTTGCAGAGACCGAAGGGCATAACCAGGTATTCGTAATGCCCGTCCCGGGTGTTAAAGGCAGTCTTCCATTCGTCACCAGGGCGAATGCGGATGAGGTTGTAAGCCCCGCGTAAATCCAACTTTGAGAAAATGCGGGCTCCCGTAACCGGTCAAAGAGTTCAGGAATGAGAGGCAACGGATATTTGTTCTTCACAGTAATGTCGTTCAGGCCCCGGAAATCAATACAAGGACGGAGAGAACCGTCTTTCTTCTTTACAAAGAAAAACCCGGCTCCGGCCGGGGAAGAAGATTTCCGTATGAACCCTCGAGCTAAATTCTCACGAATATACTCGGACATGGCCGTAGTCTCTGCAGGGGACAAGGGATAAATTCGCCCTCGGGGCGGAGTGGTCCCGGGTCGCAGATCAATAGGGCAGTCATACGGGCGATGCGGGGGAAGAACCTCTGCCTCCTTCTTGTCAAATACGTCAGAGAATGCCCAGTATGCGGCTGGTAGAGCCTCGGGACCCGAGGAGGCTGGTGGAGGGTTAGCCGGGCGGACAGGCCCCAGACACTTCTCTTGGCAGGGATGCCCCCAGCGGAGGACCTCACCGGAACGCCAATCCAAGACAGGTTCATGAGTCCTAAGCCACGGAAGACCTAGCAGCACAGCATGGGAAAGGTTGGGAAGGACGTAGAAAGCGATCCGCTCCTGGTGCAAGGCCCCAATTTGCAGACACACCTCCTCTGTTACCAGGAACACGGATTCACGTAGGGGTCTACCATCTACTGAGCCGATGACACGTGGAGTCTTCAGGGAGATCACAGGAATCTGATACTTCTTTACCTCCTTCAACCTAATGAAGTTCCCTGCCGCGCCCGAGTCCACATAGGCCACCTCCGAACCACGTCTCTGACCCAAAACCAACTGAACCGAAAGGGTAAGGGGGTGAGAGGAGTGAGACACACCTAGATCGGCCTCTCTTACCTGCCCTAGGTGGAGGAGTTTCCCGGTCTCTCGGGACAGAAGCGTAGGAAGTGAGACGCGCTGCCGCAATACAGGCACAAACCCTCCATCCTCTCCTTACGGCGCCGTTCTGCCAACTTGACCCGATCCACCTGCATTGGCTCAGACGCCGGACTGGAGGATGCCCCAGGCGGATGTGGGCTGGACGGCCTGTGAAAAGAAGCAGATGGTCTCAGCGGTCTCCTGTCCCTAGCAGTCTCTCTAGCGCGTTCCTGGAACCGAAGGTCGATGCGTGTGGCCAACGAAATTAAATCCTCCAAGGAGGTTGGGGTGTCTCGCCCTGCCAGCTCATCTTTAATTTTGCCTGAGAGGCCACGCCAGAAGGCCCCAACCAAAGCCTCGTTATTCCACCCCACCTCGGAGGCCAAGGTACGGAACCGGATGGCGTATTGTCCGACCGTAAGAGCGCCCTGGGAGAGGCAAAAAAGAGACTCCGTGGCGGAAGCCAACCGTCCGGGCTCGTCAAAGACCCTAAGGAATGTGTCAGTGAAGGTCTGGAGACTGGAGACCACGAGATCGTCCCGCTCCCACAGGGGATTTACCCAGGAGAGTGCCTCTCCCTCCAAATGGGAGACAATGAAGGCAACCTTGGCCCGATCGGTGGGGTATTGTTGGGGCAGGAGTTAGAAGTGCAACCTGCACTGATTCAAGAAGCCTCTGCATAACTTGGGGTCGCCGCCATACCGAGGCGGTCTACCAAGCCTGGGAGGCGGAGAGGGTCCGGGATCTGAACTGCGGGACGAATCGCGTCCGGCGGCCGATTGAAGGGAAAGCAGCCGATCGTCGACCGAAGCCATATACGAAAGAATATGGGATTGGGTGTCCCGTTGTTGAACCAGCTCCTGCTGGAGGCTGGCCAGTTGGGAGGCGTTACCAGGATCAGCGGCCTGCAAGGCCGACAAGCGGGAATCCATGGTCTTCATGAAAGACATAATACGGGTCTGGTTCTCCCTAAGGAAAACCAACTCCTTTTGGGTAGCGGCCCCGGCGGGGTCCATGGCCTGACTATACTGTTACGCTGTGGACACAGGTGACGAGAGTGGACCCACTGGGCCGTGGCGCCGAGCTCTCCCCGAGCGAGCGCACCAAGTGGACCGACCCCTATACAGGGACCGTTAGGGAACAGACTCGGGAAGTTCTAGCGCCACGGCAGCCAGGACCAGGGGTCGACTCAGGAGGGTGAACAAGAGATGAGGAACAGAGGAAGGTCCAGAGAGGAACCAGGGTGACCAGGGTCCAGAGGCTGTGGAAGAGGAAGAAGGACGGAGGAAGGTGGGGGTCCAGGAAGAGGCGAAAGGAGGCACAAGACACAGGGAATAAACTACAGCGCAGCTAGCAAGGAACAAGCAGCAGGGAGCGCGGCCTAGACAACCGAGAGGCAACTCAATAGTCAGGCGCCTCCACTAAGGGAGGGCGGCCTGAAATACCTGGTGGCCTCTGATAGGTCGGGGGGCCGGTCCGGGTCAGGTCACGGCAGACAGGTGGCTGCCGGTAGGAGCGTGCGGCTTATCCCTCCGGCGCGTGCGCAGAGGCACAGTGCGCGCGGCCGAGGGAAGTGGAGGAGAACGTCGGGACGCCGGCCGCCGGAAAGCAAGGAGAGCGGAGGCGCGCGTGCAGGACGCGTCAGAGGAGAGAGTCGGGGCAGAAGCAGGAGCGGTGAGTATGGCAGCGGGAGCGGCGCTAACACAGGTGGATCAGTGCTGGAGCTCTCCCCAGCCGCAGGTGGATCAGTGCTGGAGCTCTCCCAAGCCGCAGGTGGATCAGTGCTGGAGCTCTCCCCAGCCGCAGGTGGATCAGTGCTGGAGCTCTCCCCAGCCGCAGGTGGATCAGTGCTGGAGCTCTCCCCAGCCGCAGGTGGATCAGTGCTGGAGCTCTCCCCAGCCGCAGGTGGATCAGTGCTGGAGCTCTCCCCAGCCGCAGGTGGATCAGTGCTGGAGCTCTCCACAGCCGCAGGTGGATCAGTGCTGGAGCTCTCCACAGCCGCAGGTGGAGTAGTGCTGGAGCTCTCCACAGCCGCAGGTGGAGCAGTGCTGGAGCTCTCCACAGCCGCAGGTGAATCAGTGCTGGAGCTCTCCCCAGCTGCAGGTGAATCAGTGCTGGAGCTCTCCCCAGCTGCAGGTGAATCAGTGCTGGAGCTCTCCACAGCCCCATGATCACTGATACTTGTTTGTGCTGAAAAAATGCCCAGATCCACTACTGATTGTTGCACAATGTGGTCTTCATTCATTGACATGGAGGGTTCAGAGTCCATTACCACTGACAGTTCAGAGTCCATTATTACTGCAATGTGATCTCTATTCACTGACATGGAAAGTTCAGAGTCCATTATAATGTTTGTATCTGTTGCAGACATACATTCACTAGCGCCAGTGAGCGGGGTATCACTCACAGCACTGAGCGGGGTCTCGCACACAGTGTCAGTACAGAGGGCACTTACTTAATCACTTACAGGAGCTGAGCTTCCTTCATTGCTGCACACAGAGTCCACTGCAGTTAACCCCTCGGTTGCTGACACTTTCCTCTGCAGTGCTCCCAGCATTGTCTGCTGCCTCAGACCCCTCACCTTGTGCGGCTGATATAAGTGCTACATTTCTTACCAGACGTCCTTGCCCCACACTGTGCACAATTTCAGATTTAATGTCCTTATTACTAATAGAGTGTTTTCTATTCTCCATCTTGACTCTAGCTCCCCTCTTTTTCTCCATAGCCCAAGTTTCCTTTCTGGGCACAGAGTTTACATCTTTGTCCAGTTTCCTTTCCGAATGTCCAGCTCTCGTCTGCAAACATCCAGGCTCTCACATTTCATCAGTTTTATCTTTGGATCAGTCTCATTCATAATTTCATCTTGTAATTTGCTGATTTGCATTTCCAGCTTAAAAATGCTTTGCTTTGTAACATTACCACTCAATCCAGCAACATAACATGCAAGTTTAGAAGACTCACCAGCCACCATGTCCAGCTTTGCATTACCATGAGGTCCATGCGGCAGGCCACACTCCAGGCTAGGGGCTTTCCCTGGATCATCAGCCCAGCTTCCCTCCCCTCCACCTGGGTCAGAAACCATGCCTCCGCCCTGCTGGGAGCTCACAAACACACATCTATCCTCTCCTATGGACAAGAATAGAACTACTATAATACTGCCCAATATGTACAAGAATATAAGTACTATAATACTGCTCCTATGTACAAGAATATAACTACTATAATACTGCCCCCATGTACAACAATATAACTACTATAATACTGCCCCCATGTACAAGAATATAATTACTATAATACTGCCTCTATGTACCAGAATATAAGTACTATAATATTGCCTATGTGCAAGAATATACAGTGCCTTGCGAAAGTATTCGGCGCCCTGGAACTTTTCAACCTTTTCCCACATATCATGCTTCAAACATAAAGATACCAAATGTAAATTTTTGGTGAAGAATCAACAACAAGTGGGACACAATTGTGAAGTTGAACGAAATGTATTGGTTATTTTAATTTTTTGTGGAAATGCAAAAACTGAAAAGTGGGGCGTGCAATATTATTCGGCCCCTTTAACTTAATGCTTTGTTGCTCCACCTTTTGCTGCGATTACAGCTGCAAGTCGCTTGGGGTATGTCTCTATCAGTTTTGTACATTGAGAGACTGAAATTCTTGCCCATTCTTCCTTGGCAAACAGCTCGAGCTCAGTGAGGTTGGATGGAGATCCTTTGTGAACAGCTCTTTCCACAGATTCTCGATTGGATTCAGGTCTGGACTTTGACTTGGCCATTCTAACACCTGGATACGTTTATTTGTGAACCATTCCACTGTAGATTTTGCTTTATGTTTGGGATCATTGTCTTGTTGGAAGACAAATCTCCGTCCCAGTCTCAGGTCTTTTGCAGACTTCAACAGGTTTTCTTCAAGAATGGTCCTGTATTTGGCTCTTAACTACTTTAATGCTGCATTGTATGTACAAAAATATAACTTTCGTATATACTCGAGTATAAGCCGACCCGAGTAGAAGCCAACCCCCCTAATTTTGCCACAAAAAACTGGGAAAACTTATTGACTCGAGTATAACCCTAGGGGAAAATGCAGCAGCTACTGGTGAATTTAAAAATTGATACCAATAAAAGTAAAATTAATTGAGTCATCAGTAGGTTAAATGTTTTTGAATATCCATATTGAATCAGGAGCCCCACATAATGTTCCATACAGTTCATGATAGCCCCATAAGATGCTCCATACAAAATACACCCCATATGATGCTGCACAAAGGTTAATAATGGCCCCATAAGATGCTCCATAGAAAAATATGCCCCATATGCTGCTCCATAAAGGTTATGGCCCCATAAGATGTTCTATAGATTATGCCCCCATAAGATGCTCCATAGATTATGCCCCCATATGCTGCCCCCATAAGATGCTCCATAGATTATGCCCTCATATGCTGCCCCCATAAGATGCTCCATAGATTATGCCCTCATATGCTGCCCCCATAAGATGCTCCATAGATTATGCCCCCATATGCTGCCCCATAAGATGCTCCATAGATTATGCCCTCATATGCTGCCCCCATAAGATGCTCCATAGATTATTCCCCCATATGCTGCCCCCATAAGATGCTCCATAGATTATGCCCCCATATGCTGCCCCCATAAGATGCTCCATAGACTATGCCCCTATATGCTGCCCCCATAAGATGCCTCATAGATTATTCCCCCACATGCCGCCCCCATAATATGCTCCATAGATTATTTCCCCATATGCTGCCCCCATAGATTATTCCCCCATATGCTGCCCCCATAAAATGCCCCATAGATTATGGCCCCATGTGCTTCCGCTGCTGCTGCATTTAAAAATAAAAAAATGACATACTCACCTCTCCGTCGCTGGGGACAGGTGCCGGTGTCACTGCTGGCACCTGAGATACTCACCTGTCCTGTGTCCATGGCTGCTTGCTGCTGTCTGGCACGTCATCGGTCAGTGACGTTCAGACTGCAGGGGGAGCGGTGCGCACTAACCACGTCACCGCGCCCTCTTCTGTCTGAACGTCACTGACAGATGACATGCCAGACAGCAGCAAGCAGCCAAGGACGCAGGGCAGGTGAGTATCGCTATACTCATCCGTCCTGGTGCTGTCTCTTCAGCCCCAAGCTTCTCCGCGATCTCCTTTCCTGCCTTCAGCGGTCACGTGGTACCGCTCATTAAAACTCATGAATATGCGCATATTCATGAGTTTAATGAGCGGTACCATGTGACCGCTGAAGGAAGGGAGATCGCGGAGAAGCTGGGGGCTGAAGAGACAGCGCCAGGATGGGTAAGAATGACCTGACACCCCCGCCCCCCCTCCCCCTCCGACCCCCTGGTGTATATGACTCGAATATAAGCCGAGAGGGTGACTTTCAGCCCAAAAAGATGGGCTGAGAATCTCGGCTTATATTCGAGTATATACGGTACTATAATTCTGCCTCCAATTATTATAATACTACATTGTATGTAAAAGAATATAACCACTATAATACTGCCCCTCTGTACAAGACTATAACTACTATAAGGCTGTGTTCACATGCAGCGTTTTTTTGCGTTTTCGCGGCGATTTTAAATGTGCGATTTTGCCGTGAAAACGCAAAAAAACAGCATCCCATGCAATCCTATGGGATTCCGCAATGCTGCGCTAATGTTGCGGATTTTTCAGCGGCGGAATCGCATCACGGAAAAATCTGCAACATGCTCATTAATTTTGCAGAATTGCGGCGATTCCGCACACAGAGGAATGCATTGTTCTGCTTACTTTCCGCATGTGGCTGTGCCCACTCTGTGAAATGTAAGGAGAACATTTGCGGATGGTACCCACGGTGTGGAGGAGAGGAGATTCTCCTCCAGGCTCTGGGAACTATATCCCTCTAAAAAATAGATTTAAAATAAAAAATAGATATTCTCACCTTCTGATGTCCCTCGCAGCGTCAGCAGGCCTCACCGATGCTCCCGGCAGGTCCCGTTCCCAATGATGCATTGCACCAATGACCAGTCTCGTGAGACCGCGACATCATCAAAGGGCATTGGCGCAATGCTTCACTGGGAAAGGGACCTGCCGGGAGCATCGTGATGATCGGGAACGCTGCGCGGGATGCCGGAAGTGGGGAAAACACGATTTTTTTTTTTATTATTATTTTTAACATTAGATCTTTTTACTACTAATGCTGCATAGGCTGCCTCTCTAATAAAAAGTTGGTCACACTCGTCAAACACTACTTTTGACGAGTGTGACCAACCTGTCAATCACTTTTCCAAGCGATGCTACAGATCGCTTGGAAAATGCTAGCATTCTGCAAGCTAATTACGCTTGCAAATCGCTAGTTTTTCCGTGGGAAATATGCGGCAATTAAAATGCAGTTTTCTCGCATATTTCCCGCGGAATGGAATTACAGAATTCCCGCTGAAATTTCTGTGGCAATTCCGTAACGTGTGCACATAGCCTAATACTGCCCAAATGAGAAACTAGGTCTGAGCTGAAAAAGTAAATTAATGTTTATGCAAAATGTAAATGCATATAAACACATGACCTTTACACAGAAAAAACAAAAAGCAAAAAACAAATATCCTAAAATTAAAAAGTAAAAAATAAATTGCAAAAATTGTATGAAGGTAGTAATAATAATAAGGGTATTTAGTAAACATAATTTTGATCAAAAGTATGTACAAGCCATCCTGCCACGTCACGGCAACCCTTGTGGGACAGTCCTAACTCTTGTATTTAAAACCTTTCCACTTGTCAAGTGACGTAAATGTGAACAAGGACCAGGGACTGAATAATACTGCCTATGTGCAAGAATATAACTACTATAATACTGCCCCCTATCTGCAAGAATATGACTGCTGTAATACTGCCCCCATGTGCAAAAATATAACTACTATAATACTGCCCCATGTACAAGAATATAACTACTATAATACTGCATCCTATGTACAAGAAGATAACTACTATAATACTGCCTCCTATGTACAAGAATATAACTACTATAATACTACTCCTATGTACAAGAATATAACTACTATAATACTGTCCCCTATATACATGAATATAACTACTATAATACTGCCCCCTATGTACAAGAATATAACTACCGTATTTTTCCGACCATAAGACGCAATTTTTTCCCCCCCAACATTTTGGGGGAAAGTGGGGGGTGCGTCTTATGGTCGCAATACACGGTACTAACCTGGTGGCAGCGGGCGGGGCTCTGTGGTGCGGTGGTGGCAGCGGGCGGCGCTCTGCGGTGCGGTGGTGGCAGCGGGCTGTGCTCCGGTGCAGGGGCGGCGGCGGCTCCGCCGGCATTTCTTCGCAGCCCGGAGGCCTCCGCACTTCCCTTGCTGGCCGCCGCCATGTTGCGGTGGCCCCCGGGAGCATGGACGCCGGGAAGATGGCCGCCGGTCCGGGGACGGCGCAAGCGCAGCTTCGGATCTCGTCCCGAGATCTCGGGGGACGAGATCTCGTTGCCGAGATTTGAATCTCGTCCCCCGAGATCTCGGGACGAGATCTGATCCCGCGCATGCGTCGTCCCCGGACCAGCGGCCATCTTTCCGGTGTCCATGCTCCCGGAGGCCACCGCAACATGGCGGCGGCCAGCAAGGGAAGTGCGGAGGCCTCCGGGCTGTGAAGAAATGCCGGCGGAGCCGCCGCCCCTGCAACGGAGCACAGCCCGCTGCCACCACCGCACCGCAGAGCGCCGCCCGCTGCCACCACCGCAGAGCCCACCTGCCCCAGCACAGCTGCCCCAGCCCCAGCACTGCTGCCCCTGCCTCAGCACAGCTGCCCCAGCACTGCTGCCGCAGCGCAGCTGCCCCAGCCCCACCGCAGCTGCCCCAGCCCCAGCACAGCTGCCCCAGCGCAGCTGCCCCTGCCCCAGCACTGCTGCCCCTGCCCCAGCACAGCTGCCCCAGCCCCAGCACAGCTGCCCCTGCCTCAGCACTGCTGCCCCTGCCCCAGCACAGCTGCCCCTGCCCCAGCACAGCTGCCCCTACCCCAGCGCAGCTGCCCCAACACAACCAACCTGCCCCAGCAAAGAGCCGCCACCGCACGAGCCTGGACCACTGAATGACCCCTGTGACTACTTCTCTTTCTGTGCCGGATCCCTTCCCAGGTAAGCTGAATTCGGACTGTAAGACGGACCCCCATTTGACACATTATTTTTTTTTCCCTATTTTCCTACTGAAAATTGGGGTGCGTCTTATGGTCCTGTGCGTCTTATAGTCCGAAAAATACGGTACTATAATACTGCCTCCTATGCACAAAAATATAACTACTATAATACTGCCCCCATGTGCAAGAATATAACTACTATAATACTGCATCCTATGTACAAGAGTATAACTACAATAATACTGCCTCCTATGTACAGAAATATAGTTACTATAATACTACCTCCTATGTATATAACTAGTATAATACTGCCCCTATGAACAATAATAGAACTACTATAACGCTTGTCACGCTCGCACCCTGGCTGAATGGCGCGAGCCGGGAGTTGTGGCCCCACTGTGCCACAGACCAGACTACCCTGGAAGGGGCGTGACTGCGACAGCTACCTTGGTCTTCACTGGAGCCTCTGATGGTGAGGTCAGGCTTGTGCGGCAGGTAGCTGCCTGGTGCCACTCCAGGGTGGTGTCTGGCTGTGGCTGCTGATCCCACTTGGGAACAGGACACCTGGACAGGTGCGAGTGACAAGCAGGCTGAGACACTGGGCAAGCAGACACGGCTTGGTACACTGGCAGGGAGGCACGGCTTGGAGACACGGCTTGGAGACACTGGGCAAGCGGGCACGGCTTGGAGACACTGGGCAAGCGGGCACGGCTTGGAGACACTGGGCAAGCGGGCACGGCTTGGAGACACTGGGCAAGCGGGCACGGCTTGGAGACACTGGGCAAGCGGGCACGGCTTGGAGACACTGGGCAAGCGGGCACGGCTTGGAGACACTGGGCAAGCGGGCACGGCTTGGAGACACTGGGCAAGCGGGCATGGCTTGGAGACACTGGGCAAGCGGGCATGGCTTGGAGGCACTGGGCAAGCGGGCACGGCTTGGAGACACTGGGCAAGCGGGCACGGCTTGGAGACACTGTGCAAGCGGGCACGGCTTGGAGACACTGGGCAAGCAGGAGTGGTATATGAGAGAACAGGTTTGGACCTGTTCACACAGGAGATGCGTCTTACCCAAGCTAGTGCTGTCGGTCTGGTTGCTGCTGCCATCCAGGGGTCAGCTATAACAATCTGCACTAGCCAGCAGCGAGCAGCTCCTGGGACTAAATCCTTCTTTCGGGCTACTGAGCATGCCCGTGGGTCGTCCTCTCATTGGAGGTCAGGGGTCACATGCTTCCCCGATTGCCTAGCGCCACAGCGCTCCCAGTTTTTCACACATGTTAGCACCAGAGTGTACCATCCAGCACAAGGCACTACTGTACCGCATATACTGCAACATCCGTCAGAGCAGCGCCATGCGCTTATAGTGCGCTTTCCAGTCCTAAGCTTAGGCTGGTTAGTGGCGTCCGCCAGTGCGGCGCTGCATGCACTTTTAGCGGTTTATCTTTAGTTACGTTGTCCTGGCATTGCAGTTGCGGTGCCGAACGCTAGTGGGTCTAGAAGGACTCTAACCCTGTGTCCTTGGGGCAGAGTCCTGTGACTGTACACTAGCGCTCCCCTTACCGGGCTCTGTGAGCGTTAACAGGCTCCGGCGTTTATGTTCTGAGGTTCTGTGCAGTAACAGAATCCACCTTTGTGCACATCGGGTGACGCTAACCCGCCTGTGTTCAGTCATTATATTTCCATACAGCGTCCGCCATTACCGAGCAGCAGGTAACATCTCTGCATGGTGGACCCCGGGCTAGGAGCGCACTTTGATACCACTTTTTATTACTTGGTGCATTCCGCTAGCCGTAACACTGGGTTCTCTCCTTTTGAACTACTGTATGGCAGACACCCCCGTGTGCTTCTAGACATAGCAAAGGAGGTGTCATGGAGTTACCGCAACAGTGTGGATCCAGAAGACCGCAACGTCTGACTGCTCGCTGAGAATAAGCACTTCTTAATTTTAATGGTGAGCCTGAGCTCAGTTGGCCACTCCTTTCCCCTTTATAATCTGATCTTTGCTGCTAATACTTGTCAGTGCTAGCATTTGCTGCATGGCTAGCGAAGGGAGAGGTGTTCATATGAGAAGGAGACTTGGAGGAGTTATATGGGACAGTTGCTTGGTTTGTATGTATGGGAATTCCCTATCCTGCTCTATTTTGGTTTATTCCCCTACATCCACACCCCTGTGCATTACTCTGTTATATCTGAGTGAATATTTTGTATGCCTGGAGTTTTCTGTTAACCCTTGTTTTTGTTGCCTTGTTGGGTTGGTGTACTACGGTGCACAGTAGCGCCCCTCTTCCCTGGGTGGGGAAAGAGAACAGACGGAGGGCTGACTCAGCAGATAAGGCAAGGATGGAGGCCCCAGCATCTTCACCTTCAGAAGAATCCCATGGTATAGGGTGAGCTAGGGCGCCCCCTAGTGTTAAGGACATGGAAGGAGCCCCTGTTCCCGGATCACCCAACAGCTATGTCGTGACAGGAGGCATGGGAGGCAGAGTCTACACCCTACCGGAGTGCAATCGAGCATGTGGCTCACATGCAAAAGAGGATTGCCCAGGTGATGCCCATCATGAGAGAACACCTCTTAAAAGCACAAGAGGCACAGTCGAAGGTGTACAATAGATCTTTGAGAATGAGACCCTTCAACCCTGGGGATCGAGTACTGGTGCTGGTACCTACGGTGAAGAGCAAATTCCTGACCAATTGGCAGGGCACCTATGAAATAGTTGAAAAGATTGAAGATGTCAACTATAAAGTCCAACAACCAGGGAGGAGGAAGCCCTACCAGGTGTACAACGTCAACCTGGTTAAGCCGTGGCGAGATAGGGAGCCTGTTGAACCACAAAATAGGCAGATAACACTAGGAGCAGTACTAGCAAAATATCCTAAGATGGTGCACATTAGAGTCTCACCCTTCCACTGACTCGCCGGCGTAATAGCAGCTGTTACTTCAGAGCTACCAGCGTTCGCTACCCCACTTGTGGCATGCAGAGTTGAGATAACGACAAGCTTAAGAAGATTACAGTCCATTGAGGTACAAGTCCAGTTGACCCAAGGGTCACAACCTGGCTTCTCCAAACATCTCCATGGAGTCAGGTGACTGACTGGTCCCAATCCTGGCTTTCTCCAAACGTATCTATGGCTCAGCAATGGTCAGTGGAACAGATCTGTACTCTTCCAACCGGGTACGAAAACCCCTAGGTTGCTTCCTGTAGAACAGTGTTTCCCAAACTCCAGTCCTCACGGACCCCACGGGTCATGTTTTCAGGATTTCCTTATTATTGCACAGATGGTGGAAGTATCATGAAGGCATCAGGAATTCTCTCACCTGTGCAACTCTATGGAAATCCTGAAAACATGACCCGTGGGGTCCGTGAGGATTGGAGTTTGGGAAACACTGCTGTAGAATGATAGATCCATGTCCCTCGTGATGGGGCAATGAATTGGTAGCAGTTCTGTAGGATCCTCTTTATGTTTGGATGTCTTGGCACAATATCTGGCTGTCTCTCTCTTTCTCTGTCAGTCTATACAGAGGCATGTAACCTGTTTTTATACTTAATAAGTGTCCTTCATTCAGTATTTATATAAAGGGTAAGAATGGAGATGAGATCAAGTAGCATTACTTGATTATTTAATCTATTTGCATAAGTTTTTCCTCCTCTGTTTTAAAAATCAACAAACTGCCTGGCCTAGAGAATGATTGATTAATTAGCATATCGGTAAACATGACTAGTCATCAAGGATAAGCTTACAATACAAGTCAATATTACAGGCTTACACAAAGAAAAGTCTGTTTTCTTGACCAGCCAGAAGGAAATGCTTAAAATCAAAAGTGAACATATAGATAACAGCCTATTCTTTATAGTTTTCTAAAAATGTATGTCTGGTTAATTAAGAGATAATGTCGTGTCTCCACACGTGCCAAAAAGCAACAGTGCCGAGAGTTGCTATACCGAAACGGAGACGTGTTCACAGAACTACCAGGTTGTACAAAGATCACAAAGCTTGAGGTTCTGACGGGGCCTCATGTCCGGGTAAACTTGAAGCCATATCGGATTCCCGAAGCCTGCTGAGAGGTAATGTCGAAGGAGGTGAAGCAGTTGCTGAGCCCTGGAGTCATTGAAGAGTCCAAGAGTGGCTGGTTCAGTCCCATAGTCTTAGTGCCGAAACAAGATGGAGAATTGCGTTTTCGCAATGGCTATAGGAAGTTGAATGAGGTCTCTAAGTTTGATGTGTACCCAAGTCGATGAATTGATTGAGAGACTAGGACGGGCCCGATACATTACCACCGTTGACCTCACAAAAGGGTATTAGCAAATTCCCATGTCTCAAGACGCCAATTAGAACGCTTCCTTCTCAACGCCATACGGATGCTTCCAGTACACAAGGATGCCATTCGGGTTACAAGGAGCTCCAGCTACCTTCCAGAAAGCTATAGACTGGATCCTAACTCCCCACAAGAGGTACACAGTGGCCTACCTGGATGACATTGTGATCTTCAGCCAGGATTGGGCAAGCCATCTGAGGAAAGTTGAGGTGATACTTGATGCTCTACGAAGGCGGAGTTTTCCATAAACCCGAAGAAATGTGCCATGAGAATGGAGGAAGCTAAATATTTGGGCTGTGTTGTAGGCAGGGGCAAAATAAAGCCCTAAATAAATAAAGTTGAGGTGATCCAGAGTTGGCCACAACCCCTCTCAAAGAAGCAGGTCTAAGCCTTCCTGGGCATTGTGGGTTTTTACCGCCGGTTTATCCCTAATTTCGTCATGTAGCTTCCTCTGACGGAACCCCTTAAAAAGTCAAAGTCGACTATGGCTAAGTGAGCTCAAGAAGCTTAGACGGCCTTCCAGATATTGAAGCTAGCCCTATGTAAACAGCCAATGCTCGTGGCACTGGATTTCTCCAAGGAGTTTGTGGTCCAGACGGATACGTCAGATGTTGATCTGGGCACTGTCTTATCACAAGGGGTGAATGGGGAAGAGCACCCCTTAAAGTATCTGAGTCGGACGTTGTCGTCCTGCGAGAAGAATTACTCCATAGTGGAGAAAGATTGTTTAGCCGTCAAGTGGGCATTGGACACTCAAAGTTACTACATCTTAGGCAGGAAGTTCAAAATAGTGTCAGACCATGCCCCACTGATGTGGATAGGGGAGAAGAAGGTGAACAATACCCAAGTGACAAGATTGTCGAGAGTCCACTGTTTGATGGTAGAAGGTACCAAGCCCCCAGGCTTTGGACAGGGGGTGAGTAAGATGGTCGCCGGAGTGGTCCTTGAGGGGAGATATGTATCATTGCCGTTGGTAGCTTCGGTGATGTGAGCTCGAAAAGCATGTTCCAGCACATATAGTGCTGAGAGAGTTATTAGGCCTTTCCAGGGCTGGGTTTTAAGAGCAGCCAAAGGAGATGGGTGTAATGACTGCTCACATACTACCACCCCAGGGATGTGGTTTGGCAGATAAAATGGAGACTGAGTGTCTCATTCAGTGTGAAGATGTGCGGATCCCCTGTGTGGTGGTCTGTGTCAAGGCCTAAAGAACGAGACACTATCCTGAGCTGGGGGACCTGCAATATTGTATGGTGTTTTCACTTTGTGATGAAAAGGCTGCTCTTTTGTTTGGTTACCTGGGCGGTTTATGCAGTCTTAATAATCCTGCCAGGATATTTTTCATGAAACCATTTCCCGTGCCTACCTCAACCGCATCACAGTGAGTATAAAATCCTACACTACTATAATACTGCTCATATGTATATAACTGCTACTGTGTACACTTTTGTTACTGCCCCTATGTACAAGAATATATTGACTATAATACTGCTACTATTTGCAAGAATATAACTACTATATTACTGCCCCTATGTATATCACTGTTACTGTGTACAATCGTTTTACTGCCTCTATAGTATATGGTAACTATCTAGTCTTATTCTTCTATAAGAAGAACTTTTACATTAGTATCTGTGATGTTCCACTAATTCTCCATGTAATAACACTACTGTTCTGGCACCCGGAGTCATTTCGGGGTATCCATGCATGTAAGCAGTTGAATATGAGAACTGAAAAAAAACCTGAACCATTTCTGCAGTTTTTATTGTAAAACAAGTGATGGGGGAATATAAATGAGCAGTCTGGACACGCACACAGCTGCTCTGACATTTCCTACATCAGAGGGGAGCAGCGGTTCCGTCCCTTCCCAGATCTGCAAACAACAGCACCAGCGCCATATATCCACAGCCAAGCCTCCATAGACAGATTTACAATAGAAACGCATTTATTTCTTCCTACAGACACATTTACTACAGAAAAGCAACAAACAAGGAAAACACAATTAACATGCATGTTTGTGCAATGGGCCATATTTTATTAATGACAGCGGTACATAGTGCCGGGCCGGCGTTCCTTCACCTGTGTATAGAAGTTGGATGGAACACGCTGCTTAAATTAGCGTAATAAGGAATGCAGATGCTCGGATGAAAGGTTCCTTGGCTTTGAGCCTGAGCCGTGATTTGGTTTCTCATTGTCCCACTCTTATTATGTTCATGGTCATTGTACTGTGAGAACACCAGCCGTCCCCCACAGACCTTCCTAAATCCATACAAATTCTAGTGTTACATTCAAAGTGATGGAATAAAAGGTGGTTTAATACCCAGCCATGTAGAAAAGAAGAAACTCGTGTGTGCAGAATTGAGAATCTGGGTTGCTTTCATCCATACCAATCACTTTTATACATTAGTTTTTAGCCGCTGATACACGACAGGTGGAATCTTACTTGTCAAAATGTGTTACCCATCCATTATCAATGGTTAGCACTGTTTCTTACAGTGTAAAGGTCCTGGGTTCGATTCTAACCAGGGCTAGAATCGAGCATCATGGAGTTCATATGTGCTCCCTCAGTTTGAGTGGGTTTCCTCTGTGGTCTCCAAAAGCATGCCAATAGGTTAATAGGCTTCCTATGAAATAATATGTTCACGTTAATTTTGGCAGTAGCAGCCCATCTGCGAACACAGATGCTGTCGGAGAGAAAATGATAGGACAGTTTGAACTTAAAAGGGATCTGTCATAAGGTTTAGAGCGCAACGTAGTTTAGAGGCAGTGTTATGATTGTGTAACAACTCACACGGGAAAATAGTTAAAACACTAAAAAACTGCAACTGATCATGGTGATTCTTTTACAGATTAGAAATTCTGACCCCTGCAGTCCCTAGTGGTTCCTACCTGGGCTGGAATGTTCATAACCACAGACTAAATTATGGCAGCTTGGACCAATGCTGCCTGAAAAGCCGTCGACTGCACCATGTTCTTTCTAAGTAACTGGAGGGCAGAGCAGAGTGCAAATTACCTATAGAAGGAAAGTTGTGCTGAGATAGAAAGAGATCCCAGAGTGAGTTAAAACAAACCAAGAAATTGAAAATTAAAAGATAAGGTACATACTCCTAGAGAGTATGCTTCCTACTTCCTAAACAAGAAACAGAAGATGGTGCAGTGTGAATGGCATAATCAGCAGAGAGATAAATCCTAGCTGGTCTTTCAGTGACTGGCTTAAACTACAGCAAAATGGCTGGACATCCAAATGAGACTATCACCAGCAGGATATACCAGCAGGGAGAAAGTGTATATATAGCTGCACCCGAACAGTGATAGGACAGATAAATGAGTAAATGAAAACACCTGTTAAACTAAAAAAAAAACTATAATCAGGACACTCCGAAAAAAGGTGTAACTGCTGTGGCTCAGCGCATAGAAAGGCCGACCACAAAGCACAGAATCAAGGGTTTGAACCCAGATGCATGACAGGCAAAGACTCAGAAATGTGTCACCTACTCGGCTGCTTGTTGTACTTATGATAAAATCATTTTTATGAGCAGAAGATTATTCTTAGAGGACTAGTTGTCTCCTGCTCCATATAACCCCCGTCCCCACCACAGATTGGCAGCTTTCCATGTCCACTGTGCATAAGCATAAAGCTATCAATCGGTGGTGGGGGTAGAGTTATACACAGCTCAGCATTCAGAAGATTGGTAGATCTGCATCAAGCAGCCCAGTAAGTGACATATCTCTGGAATCAGGGTCCCTGACACTACATCATGCTGCTCCTGCAAGATAATTCCCCATTTCTCTCCCTAACCTTGGCCAAATGATAGCTGTTGATCTGTCGAGTGTGCTGACTGTTTCTGTACGACACTGCAGAACATGTTCGCACTTTGTAAGCATAAGAAATATATATAGCACCAGAATGTTGTAAGTTCCCGCCCCAGAGGAGTTCACAATCTAAAGCTGTGCAAAATTTTTAAACCATTCACGCCTTGTGCATTTATGGCATATCCACTAGATATCCTAATAGTAGATGTCCCATCACTGTGACCTGTATCTACATCTAGAACGAGGCCTCGATGTACACTACTGTCTGGGGGGAGGTGGTTATAATTCCCATTGATTTGTATGGCAGTGCTGACCACCTCTCCACTGACAGTGATGCAGGACCCATTGGTGGGACCCACATCAACTCTACTTTTTGGGAACGTCCTGTGAGTATTCCCTAAATATAAGGGTTATGGGAATTCTCTTTTAAGGTTTTGTTTCCAATCGTGTGGCCCTCAGGTGCCTCTTACATCTTGTGTGGTACAGAAAAACTGGAGGGAAGCAGATATCAGAACTGATCCCATAGATTCCAATTCCTATAGGATCGTTTCCATCTACCTGGTGCATCAATTGTTGCACGTGAATTGTCCTTCTGCCCGGATACCACTGATGCGAGAGATTGCATTTTCATTTTGTGAAGTAATGGAATATCTCTGGGATGGCATTGTGAAGGATCTCTAAGATATACTTTCCCTTTTTGATCCAATTTCTGGGCCCTCCACCAATCCCGAGAATAGAGGGATCAGCTTCCTTGTTATTCCTACACAGAAGCCTATGGTGTACCTATTAAGGAAACAAATGGCATTGTGGACCCTCCAGTCTCAGGATCACATGATGTCCCAGTGGTCATAAATGCTAGTGTTGTACAAACAATTCACGAGAATGAAATAAACCTTTTAAAAAAAAAAGTGTTCCATGGTAGACATTCACTGTTGGTCGGTTTCTGGTTTGAAAAGTTCTGGTACAATATATTGGATTTTATGGAAAGTCTCTTTGATCAGATGAGTAACTGCTGTCTGTTGTCATGTAATCAACATCCTGTGATGCAGGTTGTATTTCCATGTCTAATAATTACTGACAATTAACAAACCTTTATTTCTAATTTTTAAGCTGACTCTTTAAAGAAGCCTCACTTACAGAGGACAGCAACATGTCACCTGGATAAACTGTGTCTTGTCCTGTATCCATCCTTGGAGAAGTTTGAAGAAGAACTAATATCTCTGGTCAATAATGATCGTTTCTCTAAGGTAATGGTGATGGTATGCTACTTCTGTGCCCTGGGAGCTCAACTTGCGAATCTTGAGCCACAACCCGTCCTTGATGAAGTTTTGTGTTGCCCCCTGTCAGGTCACTGACATGCTTTCCTGCATGTATGTTGTTTTCAAGTAGAAGAAAAGAGGAGTGTCACTCGGATACCTCTGTGCACTCCCATACATTTTAGGAGAATGGCCGCTTCTTCATAAGACTCTCTCCAGCGTAGTTTATGGCAGTTGCGTTTACAATGGAAAGAGCCATACACACCTTGGAATTGGGCCAGCTCACATTGTTTTGTAAGATTTTTGTCCCTGAATGGCAATCTGTGCTTTTTATCTTTTAACACTGTCATCAGAAAATGATGTATTGTTTAAATCAGGTTTTTGTGTTGCGTGTATTTTTTAAAAAAATGTTCGCAGTTTTTTTTCATATCACAAATTTTATTTTAAAAAAAAGACAAAATAGATAAATTTTGTAATTTTCATACAGGCCACTGAGACTTTTTTAGACTGTGTCCTTTCAGGGACAGTTTCCAGCAGTATCATTAGAGGCAGGATTACAATGATGGGTAACACTTCTCTACACAGCTGATGACATAGGATCCACCAATCACAATAGGTGATACAACAGCTGATACTCTTCCCTTTACTATAACCTTTGCACTTAGTTAATTAAGTGCTTCAATATAAAGGATACTGTTAGAGTCTGTTAATTGTGACTATGTACATGTGTTGTTTCCTGAAACTACAGGAAGGTGTCTAAAAAAGCCCCACCGTGAAAATTGCAAGATTTAATTTTTTTTTAATAACAGATTGTGATATGGAAATTAAAAAAAGAAAAATACATTCAACATTTGATTTAAACAGTAGGTCGTTTTCTGATTAGTTTCCCTTTAAAAGAGTTGGCCACTTTCTGCCCAAGTTTCAGAAAGGCCAAAACCTGAAATGCCAAATCTAATGCTAAAATGGGGCATTCTGACCTTGGTACCCAAATTGAAGCCCCCTGATGCCCATGGCTACCACGTGGACTACAAGTCTCCAGCACATTGGCAAATACAGGAAATTTACAGCCTGTGTCTGCACATGCGCAGAAAAAGACGCACCCGAGGAGCTTGTTACATGGGTAAATCGCATGACCGCTGCCGCCATTCATTCTAATGGTATGGTGGCTTATGATATTTTTTTTTCCTGTAATTACTGCCTTCATGTGATCCTGCCTGTCTGCCCCAATTACCACCCTATCTATAGGTCAGATACAAGAAATGGCGTTACTGTCTATGCTTGTATGGATATCGGCTCCCCTACGGACTCGTGCACACAAATCCACACTCCCGCCATTAGATTGCAGGCGCGGCAAGAACAAAGTGGGTTAAAATACCACTTAAATGATCTGTGCTGGGCTTTATGTGCTTAAATTTTTTTTTTAGTTTTGCTGCCGGCATTCAGTATATCAATAATAAAAGATAGTGTTTCAGGATTGTATTTTTTATTTATTTTGCAGGCTTAAGTTAATCTGATGTGAAAATCAGACAAGAACACATGTAGACTGACACAATACGTGATACGCTTTCACAATTCTGAGCTGTCTGAAACCCTTCCAAGGCTGCTACTATGGTATCTGAGAAAAGAAAATCATTTCATGAATATCTTTAAAGGGGTTGTCCGGTCTAAAATGAAAAGTCTGCAGTCTCAAATAATCTCTCTGGATTAGGACCATTTTTTTCCCGTTTGCGAATAGAAAGCAAAAATTTTATAGCTTTATTATTTTATGCAAAAAGTTTTAAAATATTAGTAAAATTTAAAGGGAATCCATCCAAATCATTTATATGTGCATGTAGCTTTTCAAAGTCCAGCAATACTTTTACAGTGGGGAAAAAAAAGTATTTAGTCAGCCACCAATTGTGCAAGATCTCCCACTTAAAAAGATGAGAGAGGCCTGTAACTGACATCATAGGTAGACCACAACTATGAGAGTCAAAATGACAAAACAAATCCAGAAAATCACATTGTCTGATTTGGCAAGATTTATTTTGCACATTATGGTGGAAAATAAGTATTTGGTTATTAACAAAAGTTCATCTCAATACTTAGTTATATATCCTTTGTTGGCAATGACAGAGTTCAAATGTTTTCTGTAAGTCTTCACAAGGTTGGCACACACTGTTGGTGCAGATCTTCTCTAGAGCAGTGATGTTTTGAGCCTGTCGCTGGGCAACACGGACTTTCAAATCCCTCCAAAAGTTTTCTATGGGGTTGATATCTGGAGACTGGCTAGGCTACTCCAGGACCTTCATATGCTTCTTACGAAGCCACGCCTTCATTGCCATGCTGAAAAGACCCATCCACGTTTCATCTTCAATGTCATTACTGATGAAAGGAGGTTTGCACTCAAAATCTCATGATACATGGCCCCATTCATTCTTTCATGTACACGGATCTGTCGTCCTGGTCCTTTTGCAGAGAAACTCCCCCACAGCATGATTTTGCCACCCCCATGCTTCACAGTTGGTATGGTGTTCTTTGGATGCACCTCAGCATTCTGTCTCCTCCAAACACGACAAGTTTTGTTTCTACCAAACAGTTCTACTTTTGTTTCATCAGACCATATGATGTTCTCCTAATACTCTTCTGGATAATCTAATTGCTCTCTAGCAAGCTTCAGACGGGGCCAGACATGTACTGGCTTAAGCAGAAGGGCACGTTTTGCACAGCAGGATCTCAGTCCCTGGTGGCGTAGTGTGTTACTGATGGTAGACTTTGTTACGGTGGTCCCAGCTCTATGCAGGTCATTCATTAAGTCCCCCCGTGTGGTTCTGGGATTTTTGCTCACCATTCTTGTGATCATTTTGACCCCACGGGGTGAGATCTTGCGTGGAGCCCCAGATCGAGGGAGATTATCAGTGGTCTTATATGTCTTCCATTTTCTTATTGTTGCTCCCACAGTTGATTTCATCACACCAAGCTGCTTGCCTATTGCAGATTCAGTCATCCCAGCCTGGTGCAAGGCTACAATTTTGTTTCTAGTATCCTTCGACAGCTCTTTGGTCTTCACCATAGTGGAGTTTGGAGTGTGACTGTTTGAGGTTGTGGACAGGTGTCTTTTATACTGATAACAAGTTTAAACAGGTGCCATTACTACAGGTAATGAGTGGAGGAAAGAGGAGCCTCTTAAAGAAGAAGTTACAGGTCTGTGAGAGCCAGAAATCTTGCATGTTTTTAGGTGACCAAATACTGATTTTCCACCATAATTTGCAAAACAAATCTTGCCAAATCAGACAAGGTGATTTTCTGGATTTGTTTTCTCATTTTGACTATCATAGTTGTGGTCTACCTATGATGTCAATTACAGGCCTCTCTCATCTTTTTAAGTGGGAGAACTTGCACAATTGGTGGCTGACTAAACACTTTTTTTATCCACTGTACATGTCCAGTCCGTTCTTCCATTACTGGAAAATCAGCATTTGAATTGATATATAAATGAGGCTGAATAGCTATGGTAGATATGAAGCCTCTGTCACTCCATCTCTATTCTCTGCACATCGTCCCCTCCTGTTTGGCTGACCATTTCTTTGCCTGAAGTCATGCAGCATAGAGGCTTTCAGTCAAGCAGGAAGAGGCGGCGCCGGGTGGGTAATAGAGCTTGAGTGACAGAGGCTTCAGATCTACCATAGTCCTTCAGCCTCATTTTCATATTAAGGGAATTTAAATTCCAATTTCTCAGTAATGGAGAACCGAACTGGTTTGAGAACCGTCAATAAATGGTTTGTGTAGGGGAAAATCCTGCTGACAGGTTCCTTTTCATAAGTAAAATGGTAGAGAAAACATTTGGTTATATATACCTTATTCTTAAATCATTAATTTATCTTTTCCTGTAAGAAAGTTGGTCACCAAACAATGCAAACAGCATACATTATCAAATATATTTCTTAGACCTGATAAGGCTGGTGTACATACTTTGAAAATCCTTATCAGAATAACTATAAAATTCTGCATCAGGGATTGCATCAGTTCATGTAAGAATATCCCTTCAACTGTGAACATTTGGTTTTTTTTTTTGTGAAGCAAACAACACCTAAAACAAAATAACTGAAAACTTAAGTGTGCTTAATTATTCACCCCTCCCTAAGGTCAGTACTTTGTAGAGCCTCCTTTTGCAGCAATTCGCTGTGGATAAGTCTCTATGAGCTTTCCACATCTTGCCATTGGGATTTTTGCCCTTTCATCAAGGCAAATCTGTTCCAACTCCTTCAATTTAGATGGTTTCCTCTGGTGAACAGCAATCTTCGAGCCTGACCACAGATTCTCAATTGGATTAATTGGATTGAGTTCTCGGCTTTGACTAGACCACTCCAAAACGTTTACACGTTTCCCCTTACACCACTAGAGTTTTGCTTTAGCAGTATGCATTGTCTTGTTAGAAGGTGAACCTTCCTTAGTCTCAAATCAAATCACTGACAGACAGAAACAGGTTTTCCTCAAGAATGTACCTGTATTTTGCACCATTCATCTTCCCCACAACTCGGACCATTTTCCTTGCCCTTGCTGCCGAAAAACATCCCCACATCATGATGCTGCCATCACCATGTTTCACTGTGGGTATGATGTTCTTAGGGTGATGAACTGTGTTGATTTGGCATCAGTCATAGCGTTTACCTTGGTGGCCAAAAAAGTTCAATTTTTGTCTCATCTTACCACACCACCTTCCTCCATACGTTTGGGGAGTCTCCCACATGTCTTGTGGCAAACTTAAAACGAGCCTTATAATTTTTGTATGTAGGTGAAAGCTTTTTTTCTGCCCATTCTTCCATAAAGGCCACCTCTATGGGGTGTACAGCTTATTTTGGTCATATGGACAGATTCTCCAGTTTCTGCTTGGGAACTCTGCAGCTCCTTCAGGGCTACCTTTGGTCTCTGTGCTGCCTCTGATTAATTCCCCTCTTTGCCCGGGCTGAGAGTTTTGGTGGGCGGCCCTCTTTTGGCCAGTTTGTTGTGGTACCATGTTCTTTCCATTTGATGATAATGGATTTGATGTTGCTCCAGGGAATCATCAGAGACTGGGATTTTCTTTATAACCCAACCCTGACTTGTACTTCTCCACGACTTTGACCCTGACTTGTTTTGAGATTTCCTTTGTCTTCATGGTGTTAGGTTAGTGGTGCCTCTTGTTAATGGTGTTGTACCTTCTGTGGCCTTTTAGAAAAGGTTAAGTGTATGTACTGACAGACCATGGGACACTGGACGTCCTGTTGCTATGCATTGGACTTATGAAGGGAATTGCTTGCACCAAACATTTTTAGGGGCTTCTTTGCAATAGGTGTCAGTGCATATGCACATGGCAATATTTAGTTATTTGATCCCATAAATGTAATTTATGCCTATGTTTTTCTCACTTCACCAACTTAGACTGTTTCGTGCTGATTGCATCACACACAAATCAGATTACAAAAATATTTAAACACAGGTTGTAATGTAATAAAATAGGAAAAAAAAAACCAAGGGAGTGAATACTTTTGCAAACCACTGTATGTCTTCAACAGCCCTAAAATAGCTCTTATATATATGCTTTTTTTCAGCCTATTTCATTAATTTAAAGGGGTTTCTTGCTGTTTCAAGAGCTGGAAGTCTAAACTAATTATTTCCATTCCTTGATTAGTGCATTTCAACATTTAATTAATGTTTGTAGTTTTTAATCCCCTTCAATGAGGAATGGCCATTTGATACCTAGTCTCATGACAGGTCTAAGGGCCATTGTACTGATTCAGAAAAATCATGGCAGCTTTCTTCCAGATACAGCGCCACACCTGATCAAAGGATGTGCCTAGTACTGCTGCACCACTCTATTAAAATGAAAGGGGCTGAGTTGCAATACCTGACACAACCTGTGGACAGACGTGGCACTGTTTTTGAAGAACAGCCCCTTTAAGCCCTGGCTATAAACTTTTATGGCATATGTGACTTTCAGTGGTTTTCTGGTTTCAGACGTCTTGTCAGCTGGTACTATCGCTGTAAATGGAGAATAAATGTAAGCAGTATATGGTTTTCATTGAGGCTGTTCTTGTGATGTTTGGGATGGTCCTTGCTGCAGCTCTTCACTATATATAATAGGGTCCTAATAATTAGATTCTGATCGAGGGAATTAGGGAAAAGTTCAAAGTCTGACTATTTCACTTTTCTTTAGGGTCACCCAATTGACTGGACGCCTGTAGTAATCCAAGAGCGGAGGCTACACATCGGGGTCCATAATGGTTGGGGGTTTGTGCAGCAGCCACAAGTTGTAGTTGTGGTTCCGGAAGCGAGGATAATGAGAACACCGTCCATGCGAAGCCTGAAGATGAAGCAGAGCAACAACCAGAGGTATGGAAGAAATTACCACCTTAATCCTGTGTATACAGTGTGATTTCTCCCGCTGGGACATTTATCTTGGGCCACTTGATGTAAGGGCAAAGATCCTAATTCCAGTGATGTATCACTTACTGGGTTGCTTGCTGCAGATTTGATTAAAACTGTTTTCTCTGCTGCAGATATATTAGTTCTCTGAATGCTGAGCTCTGTATAACACCGTCCACACCACTGATTAGCAGCTTTATGTGTACACTGTGTATAGGCAGAAAGCTTCCAATCAGTGGTGGGGGCCGAGTTACACAGAGCTCATGAATATGGAGGACTACATGGCAACAGGTTTAAGAGTCCCTTAAGCATAATCTGCTGCTAATAAAACAGTGATTTTATCAAAACTACAGCAAGCAGCCCAGCAAGTGACACATCCCTGGAATCCAGGTCTCTCTTTACATTATTCTGCTCTCAGATTAAAAATTTGGTGGGAGATTCCCTTTAAGGAGCACAGAATCCTCATATAGAGGAATGTCTACCATTCATTAGGGTCTAGACTGTGCTTTCACTCCTGTGATGAAGAGTTTTCTGACGCTGGCAGTTATTTGAACGAGCGCAATTTCTTTTAAGGGGATTATTTGATATGTACAAGCCCTTGACAGTCACAGCTCCCCCTCTGATTTAAAGTGATAGACTGCAGGATGAGAATGAAATGAAGCATCACATGGCTTCACATACAGATCAATGGGTTTCCCATGAAATGGCCAAAATTGGCACAGAAGACGCCTCCACCCTGTGAGGATATTAGAGGGGAATTTTGTCTTAACTCATAAATGTAATTTACCTTACCTTTTAAATTGTTTATCTATTTATCTTATGTCGTGCTCTCTTTCACGCTCTCTGTATTTCACGCTCTTTTTCTCTCTTTTGCGTTCTTTCTCTTTCGCACTCTCTATATCACGCTCTCTTTCTCTTGCTCTCTCTTTCACGCTTGCTCTCTTTCTCACTCTTTCTCGCTCTCCCTCTGTATGTGTGTGTGTGTGTGTGTGTGTGTGTGTGTGTGTGTGTATGTATATATATATATATATGTGTGTGTAAAAATAATTATATAATATACAGCTCTGGCAAAAATTAAGAGACCACTGTGCAAAGTTTTCAGTTTGCCTTATTTTTCTCCTTATAGGTATATTTTTGAGTAAAATGTAAATTGTTCTTTTATTCTAAATAAAGGCACTAAAAGTTGTATTTATTTTCAGAGAATGAGAAATGGTCAAAATATCAAAAAAATGCAGTGCTTGTAGATCTCAAATAATGCTAAGAAAACAAGTTCATAATCATTTAGAAATAACAATACTAATGTTTTAACTCAGGAAGAGTTCTGAAATCAATATTTTGTGGAATAACCATGATTTTTAATCACAGCTTTCATGCATCTTGGCATGCTTTCCACCAGTCTTTCACGCTGCTTTTGGGTGACCTTATGCCACTCCTGGTACAGAAATTTAAGCAGTTCTTCTTTGTTTGATGGCTTGTGAATATCCATCTTCCTCTTGATTACATTCCAGAGGTTTTCAATGGGATTCGGGTCTGGAGATTGGGCTGCCCATGGCAGGGATTTGATGTGGTGGTCCTTCATCCACACATTGATTGACCTAGCTGTGTGGCATGGCACATTGTCCTGCTAGAAAACCAGTCTTCAGAGTTGGGCAACATTGCCTGAGCAGAAGGAATCAACTGTTTTTCCAGGATAACCTTGTATGCGGCTTGATTCATACGTCCTTCACAAAGATTAACCTGTCCAATTCCAGCCTTGCTGAAGCATCTCCAGATCATCACCGATCCTCCACCAAATTTCACAGTGGGTGCAAGACACTGTGGCTTGTACGCCTCTCCAGGTCTAGGACTAACCATTAGACGACCAGGTGTTGGGTAAAGCTAGAAAATTAGTCTCATCAGAGAAGATTACCTTACTCCAGTCCTCTATGGTCCAATCCTTATGGTCTTTAGCAAACTTCAGCCTGGCTCTCCTTTGCTTCTCATTGATGAAAGGCTTTTTTCTAGCTTTACATGAATTGAACCCTGCCTCTAGGAGCCTGTTACGAACTGTTCTTGCCGTGCACTTCAACCCAGCTGCCATTTCCCATTCCTTTTTTTAGGTCACTTGATGTCTTCCTGTGGTTGCTGAGTGACATTCGAATAAGATGATTGTTATCCCGGTCAGTGGAGAGTCGTTTTCGCCCTCTGCCGGTCTGTAGCTTTGTTGTCCCCAATGTCTGCTGCTTGACCTTGTTGTAATGAACTGCCGTCCTAGTAATTTTAAGGATGGAGGCAACATGATGCTCACTGCATCCCTCTGCTAGTAAAGCCAGAATTGAGCCCTTCTTTTCCTCACTCAAGACTTTTCTTTTCAACTCCTTTGGCATGGTTGGGCAAAGCTAACTACTCAGTAAACTAACTTTGCCCTGTTCCCTCCTTCCAAATATTATTCTGAATCTGCACCCTACTATTCATCTGTCTCCTCTCTCCATGCGCACGATAACTGCACTTGATACTTGACTATTGCACTTAAACACACAGGCTGATGACTGGATCATGCAGCTATATATGAAAATCCCTATTTATTATAATTGCCAGACCTGAAATACCAAGCACTTTTCACCTACTGTGTCCCCCCCATTTCCTTGTAGATTGTAAGCTTGCGAGCAGGGACCTCACTCCTAATGTCACTGTTTAAATTGTCTTAACTCGTATTGAATTTATTGTCTGTACATGTGCCCGCTTAATTGTAAAGTGCTGCGGAATATGTTGGCGCTATATAAATAAAAATTATTATTATTATTATGGGTAAAACTTATTTATCATTCCTATTACTTTTGGGATATTACTAGCACTTGTTTTGCCATCCAGCTTGTCCTATTGCAAGAGGATTGTGAACACCACAGCATGGTTTTTTATTCTGTCCCTTGTTAAATAAGATTTGGTTCAGGTGCTCACCTAATCAGAAGCATATTAAGTAGAATGAGGTGTATTCTGGTCGGATTTCAACTCACGCTGGAATGGAATGGCTGTCAGACATGTAGAGAAGCTGATGTTTATAAAACTGTGCAGTGGTCTCTTAATTTTTGCCAGAGCTTTATATATATATATATATATATATATATATATATATATATATATATATATATATATATTTATATATATAGTAAGGTAGCACTCACTGAGTGTATTGGGGGACACTCACTTGGCTGCAGATAAACCAGGTCCGGCACAGGCTTTTCACATAAATCAGTTTATTAAGCAGCATAAACCATAAACAGCAACAGTCTTATATCACAACAGAAGAATGTTCATGTAGAGCTCTGCGCTCTCAGCCCTGTGGTCACACAGGCTGTGCTTTGTCCTGTAATCAGGCTCTATAGCCTCACAGTTATTTTCCTCTGTTTGGGGTTACCTCTTAGCTGCTTCTTATTCAGGACGTCCGTTCCCTCCTTGGGACTGTCCCACACACACAGGCCATTATACACAGGCCTTCCCGCGTCAGCCGCCTCCGCATGTGCTCTTCAGGAAGGCAGCACCTCTTCCAGCAAGCCGGCCTTCCAGGACCTTCCACACAGACTAATCAGATCCAGGCAATCACTCTCATGTGACCTACCCTGGTCACCTTATATGGTGCGTTGCCACGCCCACCGGATCACATGGCTATGACCTCAATGCATGTCCTATTTCAGACACCCAGCCATACACATATATATACAGGCTTACTATGGGTGTTTAGACCCACACCACTGGGTGGGTTTGTAGGTGACTGGTCTCACCCGCCACCTGGAAGCTCTCCCTGATACACTGTAACAAAAACCTCAGCAGTACCTCTGCTGATTAACACACGTGCAAGCTTCAATCCCAGGGCCACCCACCCTGGGATACATAACGGTCATTTACCTTCCTATCTCCATTGCGACAATGGATGTGCCTGTGTGCATGACCCATACAGTGCCCCCTAGCTGTCACAACGGTCACTGCACCACAATATATATATATATATATATATATATATATATATATATATATATATATATCCCTTTTCTTTTTTTATATCTTTTTATATACAGTATTTCTCTTTACATCTTTCTTTCTCTCTCTCTTTAAACGGTGTGTATATTTTTATATCTATTTTATAATCTTTTCTCTTTGTTTCTTTTTCTTTGTCTCTATTTACGGTATATCTCTTTTTATTTTCTCTATCTTTCGATACTTTTCTCTCGCTCTTGTTTTATAGCTCTCTTTCTCTCTCTCTCTCTCTTTCTCGCTCTCTCTCTTTCTTTCTCCCTCTCTCTTTCTCGCTCTTTCTTTCTGCCTCTCTTTCGCTCGCTTTCTCTCGCTCGCTTTTTCTCTCTTTCTTTCTCTCTGCTCGCTCTCTTTCTCTCATAAAATCTTATAATGCAGGGCAGTCTGTTTTTTTTTCCTCCCTTTAAATGTACGATAACACTGTGAAATCCCTTTGGCCTTTGCTATAAGACATAGATTAGCTGTAGTGTTGTCTCCACCGGGGATGTTCAACACCCGATCGCTACAGAAAAACATCGGTAAATCACTGTATCGCACTTGTCCTGGACTTCAGACAGTGACATAAAATAACATTTGTTCTCCTGTCAGCTCCTCCACTCAAGCCCTGGTACTAAGGAGCCGCATACGCCTTCCGGAGATGGTCGGTGACCCCGGATTCTCCATAGTGTTTCATCTGGAATATGTCTTCTGCTTACCCAGTGGAGTCAGCAGCAAGGTACTGCAAGATCTTGCATAGTTTTCCATAACTGAAGCCGTCTTTTTATTATTTCCAATGTCTTAATAACCTTATTACCAATATAGTGCCCTCTTTATCTAGGAGGCATCAGCTAAAAGGAGGCCTTAGTGTATGAACTATGTATGAACCCCTTAAAATTGTATTCCCATCTTCATAAATGGATATTGTCGGATAGTTTTGCAAACTTTTGTTTGTTAAAATTTGCTGCCGTTGTAGAGATATTAACCTTTTTCTAACTAACCTTTGACGGAAAGTAAACAGAAAAAAGTTTTTTTTCTAGCTTTAACCATTTTTTTTATTAACCATCTTTTTAAAAATGTTGTAATAAGGTACAGCATTTGAAAAATTTGCATAAAACTACACTGGGGCAGAGTAACTGAAGTGGCTTTTCACCCTACTTTTTAACTTTTTAAAAAGGCGCAATTGATAAATTGGATGAAAACATCTGTAGTCACTAAACTCTGCCCACAGAGCGGAAAACAGAAAAACAAAGCGAGGAGGTTTAAAATAATCTTTTAAAAAAGGCGCAAATCGATTAGCGAATTGAATGCAAACAGGAGATGATGCAAAACAGACAAAATTAGACAAAAAACAAGCACAAAGGCAATGATGAATCAAGGCCTAAGTGCTTCATTTAACAGGAGAAGAAGCAACCTTTTTTTTGGGGGGGGGATTTTTGAAAATTGTATCTCTGCGATATGTAGTCGAATTTTATAAAATAAGAAATGAAGAAACTTTAATAATCTGGTTGTAGCATCCATGTAAGGATGTGCAGTATAGCCTTTGTCTTGCTCCTAGTACATTGATGTTGATAATGTTATTTGAGTTGTTTATTGTTCATTTTGTTGCATTTTTCTAAGGTGTGTGTTTTTTTTTTATATATTTTTACACTGAGATAAGTGGCGCTTTCACTTTTAAAAGTCAGTGTTGTAAGTCTTCTAGATAGGTGATACTGCACTTGAGGAAATCTACTCTGATGCCATATTTCTGAAGACTGTTGTCGTGGGGTCTATGTAAGGGAGGGCCTGTCATGACATGATGTAGGTGCATGTAGATTAACATGCCACATGTTGGGCATCTGTATGAGCATCCATATAAAGGAGAGTGGTTTCCCATGCATAGTCACTTGGACTCATTCTTCTCTTTTCCATTAGGTCTATGATATCACGTGATTAAAAGCTGGTGATTTGAACTCTCCTAAGCTCCATGTAGAAACAGGAGGTCAATCTTCCCTGCATGACTCATGAGTCACTGCAAAAATCCCTGGCAGGGGGAGGAGGGAGCAGCTGGGTGAGGAGATGAAGGGGGATGATAAATGCAGGGAAGAGACTTCCTGTTTCTACATAGAGCAGAGAAAAGAGAATAATTTTTTGGTTAGAAAGGTAAAATGAGCAATTGTAAGTGCACAGTGCTATATAATATGATGACTGCAATATATGAAGAGGATAAAAACTTTGTTGAGAGGAGTGCTTCTTTAGTTCATCTTTGTCATCACTGTCTGGTTTATAATCAAGACTTATTAATCCAGATTTGCCAGCAAAAAATTAAAATCTGTTCTATCCCATTGCTACACTGCTCCTGTGCGTCTTCTATTTGCATGCTTACACTTGGTTTCATCTCAGCTAACATGCAATTACCTACGTCCCTTTAAAGTTAGACTCCTATCAATCCCTAGATTGAGTGTAATCGCAAGAGAACCCTCCTTTGTTTCTTCAGCCTTTGGCACATCTTGCCTCTTCTTTTCGTCAGTCTTTGCCAGATCTTGCCTCTTCTGTTCTTCAGCCTTTACAAGATCTTGCCTCTTCTTCTTTTCTTCAGCCTTTGCCACATCTTGCCTTTTCTGTTCTCCAGCCTTTGCCAAATCTTGCCTCTTTTTCTGTTTTTCAGCCTTTGCTACATCTTCCCTCTTCTGTTCTTCAGCCTTTGACACAATTTGCCTCTTCTGTTCTTCAGCCTTTGCCACATCTTGCCTCTTCTGTTCTTCAGTCTTTGCCAGATCTCGCCTATTCTGTTATTCAGCCTTTGCCAGATCTTGTCTCTTCTTCTGTTCTTCAACCTTTGCCACATCTTGCCTCTTCTGTTCTTCAGCCTTTGACACAACTTACCTCTTCTGTTCTTCAGCCTTTGCCACATCTTGCCTCTTCTGTTCTTCAGCCTTTGCCACATCTTGCCTCTTCTGTTCTTCAGTCTTTGCCAGATCTCGCCTATTCTGTTATTCAGCCTTTGCCAGATCTTGTCTCTTCTTCTGTTCTTCAACCTTTGCCACATCTTGCCTCTTCTGTTCTTCAGCCTTTGAACAAACTTACCTCTTCTGTTCTTCAGCCTTTGCCACATCTTGCCTCTTCTGTTCTTCAGCCTTTGCCACATCTTGCCTCTTCTGTTCTTTAGCCTTTGCCACATCTTGCCTCTTCTGTTCTTCAACCTTTGCCACTTCTTGCCTCTTCTGTTCTTCAGCCTTTGCCACATCGTGCCTCTTAAGCTCTTCAGCCTTTGCTACATCTTCCCTCTTCTGTTCTTCAGCCTTTGACACATCTTGCCTCTTCTGTTCTTCAGCCTTTGACACATCTTGCCTCTTCTTCCGTTCTTCCAGGCGACTCTTTTCTAAAATTCGAGTTTGAACCCGAATGACGAGACGCCCTTAGACATGACTGCTAAGTCCATTCCTGCTGAGCCAAAGGCGGCAGCTTAATCCTGGGAGATGAGAAACAATGGCCAACATGACACCCAGAAAAAGAGACTTAATTTTTTTTCCTTTTGATTTCATAGAATAACCCCTTCCTCATGGGAACTGGCTGTGTCTGTGCTGAAGAGCATAATACAGATGGTCCATGGGGATTCTTTGATTAATGTCAAGTGTGGTGTAACTGTAAGTACCTGGAGATTCCACGTGACCACAGAACATGCTGAGGATTTTGGAAAGTGGCATTTTGCAGGCTAATTGCTCACATAGAGAAAAGCACAGTCATTGTGTTCTTTGTCCAGGATAATACACCAGCCACACAATGCTGTGTAAGAGCTTATGTTCCGACTTTCTACGCTTTCTTTAGAATAACCAGTGTTAGTACTTGTCTGGTGTTAATAGGACATTAGTCTTTTTCCATTGAATACCTTTGTTATTCCCCAAAAAATTGACTGTTACCGAAATTATAAGTTCATCCACTGTTACCGAAATTATAAGTTCATCCTGTGTCATAAGTTTATAAAGTTCAGAAAGTTCTTCCTCCAGGCTTGAGAAACAGACAGGGAGACTGGGAATTTGATCTCCTGATCTTGTCTTAAGTTGCTTGTGACCAACATGTTCTTCTTCATCTTGTCCCTGTCAGTGTGATTGCCCTCATGTTGCTATCATCCTTTTACTTTCTGTTAAAGGGAACGAGTCATCAGAACTTTACCCATTGATTAATTTTTTTGTTTTCATGTTGCATTTAATTAAAAGTAAAAACAAAACTTATTTTAATTTTATTTTTAATATCATGATCATCCCAAAAACGGTCTTAAAGCAAGAAACATTTATGACAAACATTATATCAAAAATTGTCCATGACGACAACAGTGCAGATAAAAAATGGGAGAGATCTCACCCGTGTCCGTAGAGATCAATAATATAGGACCACTCTAGATGAAGAAGGGAATACCTTATTGACTATTGCTCCCTATCCTGCATCATGTGAATGACTCCCGCCCTAACAAGGGCAGTACTGCAAAAAGGCCAAAATATTTAGGGAATGTTTGGTGTTCATTACGATTAGGACATCACCTGGGTACTACCCTTGTTAGGGCGGGAGTCATTCACATGGGGCACGACAGGGGACAATAGGGACCAAGGTATTCCCTTCCTCTTCCTCCAGAGTGGTCCTATATTACTGGTCTCTAGCAACACGGGTGAGATCTCTCCATTTTTTATCTGCACGGTTGTCGTCGTGGGCACTATTCTATATAATGTTTGTCATAAGTGTTACTTGCTCTTAGACCGTTTTCGTGATTTTGAGTATTTTTAATATATCTTAGTAAAATCTACCGTAAGTTTTATGCTTTCCCATGCTGAGTACTCATAATCAGTATTTATATAAAAAAAGATCTTCTAGTTTTCACACTATCCACTAGGGCTTTTCAAGACCCCACCCCCTACTTCCTGTTCTTTCCTGAAATCTACATGTACATTAGCAGCAATAACTAACTCAGATATTGTCTTTTGAATTGAAGCATCTAATTTGCGTGTGCAAAGGTAAGATGGGCAGGGGGAAGCTGTGATTAATAACTATTGTGAATGGCGAATCCTGTGTTATCAGCTGTGTATAGAGGTGTTACCTGTCATTGCGATCCTGTCTGTGATGATAATGAGACTGCTGAAAAGTGTCCTGTACAGAACAGAAAAGTCATTTTCTGATTCATCATTCTCTTTACGGTCAAATAGTAATGAATCCCACATAAGGCACATTTTTTTTCATGAATACTTTGTATCTTTTGGATCTGATCACTGCACGTCCTCTTCAACTGCAGATCCCATCCTCTCTATAGCTAATTGTACATTTTAGACACATTTTTAAACACATGAGATGTTTCCGATCCATATCAGTGTTCAAATCCACTTTGACTCTGCATATATTGCATTGGCAATTTGCTGCAGATTTTACCCCCTGTGCATTGAAAATTTTGTGAAATGCGCCGGCGCAATCTGCACAAGAGAAGAACATGTTCACCATTTTAAAAATCCCCAGCTCATCTCAATTTCTGTGATGCATTTGTAAAATCTCATCTACTTGTTTGTAGTCTTCTGTGGATTTTACCTGCACACATTCATAAGTAAAATCCGCATGCTATTTCCATATCTTCTAAACGACCTGTTTGTTGCAAGGCTGGCTGTGTTAAAAGACCTTCTATGGGGTTGGGACTTAGGCAACCAGACCCTAAAGTGAGGATTCATTGGCATTCCCTATTGAACCGGGAGTGAAGTTCCCTTGAATAGAGATGCAAAAAGTGGCCGCTATGTTCTGTAATCTACCGATGGTCGCCCACTTTGCAGTCAAACACTTTTGCAGCTAAGCGATCCTCTTCCTCCATTCTAGTGGCGCAGGAGTTAACAGATTGCGCTTGCACAAGAGCTGGCGCCGTGATTCCAACCAGTCTGACACGCTGGGGGCAATGTCACCTATATAAATATTCATTATATAAGAGATGTATTATGGAAACATAAGAGCTATTTTTGTGAACCAGTGCGATCTCATTAGACATCTGTCAGCCTATTAATTTGTAAGGTTTCTTTCTGGGTTAGAAATGTCATATAAATTATTGAATGGTCCCTTGAATCTTCCTGACTGATGTGATGCAGTGTTATGTACATCCAGCATGACAGACACTGCTACGGAGCAGAAACTTAAAAGATCATTCTGGTTGAAGATCATTATGGGTCTGTTTAAGCAGATTTCGTTACAACTTGGCATAAAGATTTCAAAAAGTGTTTCTTGTATTTCCAGTCTTCGCTTCTAATGATCCATAGCGAGCTTCTGATGCATTTCTACACATTATAAGGATTTTCTGGTTTTTTTTACAGCACCGGATTTATATCCCATAGGCACAGATTATCTGGCACCTTAGACTTGAACAATCAAAGAGGCTATGCCGGTAATCATGTCTGGTTTTATGATCCGTACATCCGCCGATCCGCTGTCTCCCATCTCTGTCAGTCTGCCTGCGGATCCGTTTTCCGCTATTTTGGCGGATTTAGACTGACAGGAAAAACTGATGTGTGAAACAGGCCTTAGTCAGATATGTAGCGGACTTGGCCCATATAAAAATCATACCTGTAGTGTAGCTGCTTGTAAGTCAGTTTGCATAAAAATACATATTTTGTCTGCAAATAAGGGGACCTTGGTGAAGCCAAAGGGCTCAGTGCTCTGTTACTCCCCCTCACAGCGATCAATCAAGCACAGCCTGAACTCTGCTTGCAGCCACACTCATATATTATTGCCGTCTCTCATCGTTGGCTCCTGTCTGCGGATGTGGTTCGGTGCTTTCCAGTAGACAGGAGACGATGATGAGAGCTGGCAAGGTGCAGAGCTGCTGATTGAGGTCAGCACTGTGAATCACGATATGACCATTAGCGGCTCTGCACCCGCACAAGGATGACGTAGCTATCCTCTCAGTGTCATTACCAGCTCTGATCTTTGGCTCCTGTCTGCAGTAGAGTACCGAGAGGCAGAAGAAAGGAACCAGCGATGAGAGCTTGCAATGATTCTATGAGCGCGGCTTCAGAGCTGCTGATTGAGGTCAGCACTGTGAATCACGATATGACCATTAGCGGCTCTGCACCCGCACAAGGATGACGTAGCTATCCTCTCAGTGTCATTACCAGCTCTGATCTTTGGCTCCTGTCTGCAGTAGAGTACCGAGAGGCAGAAGAAAGGAACCAGCGATGAGAGCTTGCAGTGATTCTATGAGCGCGGCTTCAGAGCTGCTGATTGAGGTCAGCACTGTGAATCACGATATGACCATTAGCGGCTCTGCACCCGCACAAGGATGACGTAGCTATCCTCCCAGTGTCATTACCAGCTCTGATCTTTGGCTCCTGTCTGCAGTAGAGTACCGAGAGGCAGAAGAAAGGAACCAGCGATGAGAGCTTGCAATGATTCTATGAGCGCGGCTTCAGAGCTGCTGATTGAGGTCAGCACTGTGAATCATGATATGACCATTAGCGGCTCTGCACCCGCACAAGGATGACGTAGCTATCCTCTCAGTGTCATTACCAGCTCTGATCTTTGGCTCCTGTCTGCAGTAGAGTACCGAGAGGCAGAAGAAAGGAACCAGCGATGAGAGCTTGCAATGATTCTATGAGCGCGGCTTCAGAGCTGCTGATTGAGGTCAGCACTGTGAATCACGATATGACCATTAGCGGCTCTGCACCCGCACAAGGATGACGTAGCTATCCTCTCAGTGTCATTACCAGCTCTGATCTTTGGCTCCTGTCTGTAGTAGAGTACCGAGAGGCAGAAGAAAGGAACCAGCGATGAGAGCTTGCAATGATTCTATGAGCGCGGCTTCAGAGCTGCTGATTGAGGTCAGCACTGTGAATCACGATATGACCATTAGCGGCTCTGCACCCGCACAAGGATGACGTAGCTATCCTCCCAGTGTCATTACCAGCTCTGATCTTTGGCTCCTGTCTGCAGTAGAGTACCGAGAGGCAGAAGAAAGGAACCAGCGATGAGAGCTTGCAGTGATTCTATGAGCGCGGCTTCAGAGCTGCTGATTGAGGTCAGCACTGTGAATCACGATATGACCATTAGCGGCTCTGCACCCGCACACGGATGACGTAGCTATCCTCCCAGTGTCATTACCAGCTCTGATCTTTGGCTCCTGTCTGCAGTAGAGTACCGAGAGGCAGAAGAAAGGAACCAGCGATGAGAGCTTGCAGTGATTCTATGAGCGCGGCTTCAGAGCTGCTGATTGAGGTCAGCACTGTGAATCACGATATGACCATTAGCGGCTCTGCACCCGCACAAGGATGACGTAGCTATCCTCCCAGTGTCATTACCAGCTCTGATCTTTGGCTCCTGTCTGCAGTAGAGTACCGAGAGGCAGAAGAAAGGAACCAGCGATGAGAGCTTGCAATGATTCTATGAGCGCGGCTTCAGAGCTGCTGATTGAGGTCAGCACTGTGAATCACGATATGACCATTAGCGGCTCTGCACCCGCACAAGGATGACGTAGCTATCCTCTCAGTGTCATTACCAGCTCTGATCTTTGGCTCCTGTCTGTAGTAGAGTACCGAGAGGCAGAAGAAAGGAACCAGCGATGAGAGCTTGCAATGATTCTATGAGCGCGGCTTCAGAGCTGCTGATTGAGGTCAGCACTGTGAATCACGATATGACCATTAGCGGCTCTGCACCCGCACAAGGATGACGTAGCTATCCTCCCAGTGTCATTACCAGCTCTGATCTTTGGCTCCTGTCTGCAGTAGAGTACCGAGAGGCAGAAGAAAGGAACCAGCGATGAGAGCTTGCAGTGATTCTATGAGCGCGGCTTCAGAGCTGCTGATTGAGGTCAGCACTGTGAATCACGATATGACCATTAGCGGCTCTGCACCCGCACAAGGATGACGTAGCTATCCTCTCAGTGTCATTACCAGCTCTGATCTTTGGCTCCTGTCTGTAGTAGAGTACCGAGAGGCAGAAGAAAGGAACCAGCGATGAGAGCTTGCAATGATTCTATGAGCGCGGCTTCAGAGCTGCTGATTGAGGTCAGCACTGTGAATCACGATATGACCATTAGCGGCTCTGCACCCGCACAAGGATGACGTAGCTATCCTCCCAGTGTCATTACCAGCTCTGATCTTTGGCTCCTGTCTGCAGTAGAGTACCGAGAGGCAGAAGAAAGGAACCAGCGATGAGAGCTTGCAATGATTCTATGAGCGCGGCTTCAGAGCTGCTAACTGAGTTCAGCCCTGTTGATCAAGATATGACAACCGGTGGCGCTGCACTACCTTGCAGATACTGCAGCCACACTAAGAGTATGACTGCCAGCTCTCATCACAGGCTCCTGTCTGCAGCCACCGCTAGGTACTGTGCAGCAGACACGAGCCAAAACAGGAGTCAGCAATAACACTGTGAATGCAGCTGTAAAGTTCAAGCAGTGTTAAAGATATGACAAAATGTTCAGTGTGAAAATTGATGAGGTGTAACCGTACACTGATTTTGAGGCAACGCCAAAGGAGCAGCAAAGTCCCCTCATTAGCATATAAAATAATACAGCTATGATTGTTATAGAGGCAAAGTCCCCCCTACAATCTGTATGGGTGGTTTAGTGTTTTGGGAGTGACGGACGCCCTTTAATTTACACAATCCTGGTCTAAATAGCTTATGTGCCCTTTTCTCTGAGCCACCTGAAGGCACAGGCCCGCTCTAATGGCACATTCAGCCCTGGTCATTGACCATTTGGTGTGGATCTAAGGATCCACATTAGAGAATACCTGTCAGCATTACTGACATGTTAAATAATTACATTCTTCATGAAATAACAGTTCGGGGTCATTGTTTTCTCCAAACTGTGGGGTTTCCTGGGTATATCTTCAAAAATATATGAATTAATTGACAACTGGGTGCTACAAGTTGAAGGCGTGTCCCTACATATCCTGTCACTGTCCAATCAGTGCTGACTGACAAGTGAAATGATGACACCCAGTTGTCAATTTGTTCATACATTTCCAGGAGGAATAACCAATGAACAGCACAACACAGAATTAGGACCAACGTTCTTTGATGATTGACATTTAAAGAGAATGTGAAGATCTAGTAAAACAATTTAGTCATTAATGGGGAATGCTCTGAATATTTGGGAAAACTACAGGATCAGATTCTGCCCTGTTACATCAGATGCATGTCCCAATACTTGATCACACAAGGCCGGGTCCATGTTATGGCTGCCATCACAGCCTAATTTGTCATCACTCACATCAGTCCCTGTCCTCAGTGGGGCTCACAATCATTTTTTCTCTGTCTCACACACATTGGGTTAAATTAATAGAGTTCAATTTTACGTAAAAGTGTTTTTTCTGCAGTAAGGGAGAAAAGTGGAGAACCAGAGGAAAGCCACCCAACATAGAATAACAAATCCTGTGCAGGTGTCCTTGGTCTAGTTCAAACCCAGGACCCCAGTGCTGCCAGAAGGCAGTGCGTCCTGATTTCTCATAGCTGGTCGCCAGAACTCAATGTGTCATGATTTCTCACTGATGGTCCCTTGTCCGCTGCGAGTCAGCACCTCCCCATTCTCCTTCCTCTTGGCCACCATCACTGTATCCTTGTTGGATCATATGGTACCATACTGCCTCTAGAGTGTACTCCTGCTCTCTACAAGGGCCAGTTTGCATCCAATCCAAGTTAATTTTCCACAACCAATGCCCAGCCAAGGTAAGATACTTAAAGGGAACCTGTCACATAGTGCAAATAGTTTTATTGGTGGACTGCACAGTGTAGAAAAGGAGAAGCTGAACAGAATGATGTATGTTTGTTGGAAAAAAATCACAATAATTTGTATTTTATTCACTGAAATGCCTGGCGTTTGTATGTATGAGTCCAGTGGGTGTGCCTACTGTTGATTTGACAGGTATCTCTGCAGGTACAGTCATACAGGGAAGACCGTTAGTCACAGAGTAGAACCACCCACTGGACTCATAGTAAAATAAAAAACGTGATTGCTATAAATGAAATTCAAGTTTTGCTGAAACTTTTCTCTCCAAAATGCATAGTAATCTGAACACCATCTGATCTTGGTCTATGACGTCCTGCTGCAGATCACATAAAATTTTCAATGTGACAGGATCCCTATTGAAGAGGTTCTTCGGCAGGAGTGCACTGCTTCCCTGGGTTACTACTTATGGTTTGCTAGGTAGGGGTTAGCTCCTGTGTAAAGACACATTCACATGTCAGCATTTTTGCATTAGCGTTTGTATTTCAAAGCCAGAGTGGAGCTTTCAGAGAAAACTACATTTGAAAAATTGACACCTGTTTTATGTTTTAGAGATATTCCTCCTGAAATAATGATTAAAAAATACTGACTTGTGAATGAGGCCCAAGTGATAGTTCAGGCCAGTGCCGTTGTTTAGCCGTTGGCCTTTACTGTCAGCTCTCAGGTGCTCCTGTAGTAGACAGCTTTGCCTCTGCAGCCTTAAAGGAATCATAGAATGTAGGAGTTGGAATGACCTCTAGGGTCATCGCGTCTAACCCCCTGCTCAATGCAGGATTCACTAAACCATCTCAGACAGATGTATGTCCAGCCTCTGTTTGAAGATTTCCATTGAAGGAGAACTCACCACCTCTCGTGGCAGCCTTTTCCACTCATTGATCACTCTGTCAAAAAGCTTTTTCTAATATCTAACTTTTATCTTCTTATCAGTTTGATTCCATTGCTTCTCGTGTTTCCATGTGCAAATGAGAATAATGATGATCCCTCTCACTGTGACATCCCTTCAGATATTTGTAGACAGTTATTTTTATTAAGTTTCCTCTTAGCCTTCTTTTTTTACAAGCTAATAATTTCTAGATCTTTTAACCGCTCCTCATGTGACATAATTTGCAGTCCGCTCACCATCCTGGTAGCTCTTCTCTGAACTTGCTCCAGTTTTTCAATGTCTTTTTTAAAATGTGTTGCCCAGAACTGAACACAATATTCCAGATGAGGCCTGACCAAGAAGGAGTAGAGGGGTATATTTACTTCACGTGATCTTGAATCTATGCTTCTGTTAATACATCCCAGAACTGTGTTTGCATTTTTTGCTTCTGCATTACACTGTTGACTCATGTGCAGTCTGTGATTTATTCTGATACCCAAGTCTTTTTCACATGTGTTCTTACATAGTTTTGTTCCTCCCATTCTGTAGATGTCCTTTTCATTTTTATTGCTCAGATGTAGAATCTTGCATTTCTCCCTGTTAAATACCATTCAATTAGTCGCTGCATATTGTTCAAGCTTATCGAGATCCTTCTGCATTCTTTGTCTTCTCTAGTATTACTATCCCTCCTAGCTTTGCATCATGTTCAACATTTTTATAAATGATTTAGATAAGGGAACTGAAAGAAAACTTACCAAATTTGCAGTACACTGGGGCCATTACAGAATCTTGTATTACCCCACTTGAAATAGTCTTCCAATTGGATGCACAGCCGTTTATTACCACTCTTTGAGTACGATCACCGAGCCAGTTATGAATCCACCTAACCATAGCCTTGTGAATCCCACACTGTCATTTTTTTAATAAGGATAGTGTGAGATACCTTATGAAATGCTCTACTGAAGTCGAGATACACTGTATCTACCGCATTTCCCTGATCCACCCAGTCAGTGTTTCCATCATATATGGAAATTAGATTAGTCTGGCATGACTTGTTTGCTACAAACACATGCTGGCTCTAGTTAATTACTGTATTCTTATCCAAGTACTTACATGCATGCTGTTTAATAATTTGTTCAAAGATCTTGGATGTAATTAATCTGAAACAGGAGTTTTTGTTTTTTTTTGAAAATCTTTATAAATGTTTCAAACAGCCTGTACACAACTACAAAAGACAATACTTTCCAGAGTATACAAGCTATAACCACTTCGGTGTTGATGTGCTGGAGAGCGTAGTATGCAGATTATACAGGTCAAACAAGACCAACAAGACATTAAAGTAAACTTAACATAAATATGAAACAAAAGCAAATCAGGCAAGTGCTCTTCCAATGTTATTGATCCTTAAATGATTTATAAGTGAATAAAGATGTGACAGGAGAACTCACAGTTAGGAAAAATCTGTAAAGGTAATTCAAAATGACATAAGATAGATTGCACTGTTAGACTAAATGGGTTATTAAGTTGAGTAACGGACTCGATCACCTCGGCATGTACTACTTGGGTAGATTAAATTAGGTTGATTTTCAATTTTCAATTCAATTTGACCCCACCAGAGTACTGAAATCAGAATATTTCTTCCAAGGGAGCCATAAGCGCTTGACTTTGTCATGGGATCTGGTTTCCCAACTGTATAATTCTTCCAGTCGGTATAGGTCATGGACCTTATTACGCCATTCTCCTATCGTAGGGGAGATTTGAGATTTCCAATGTGAAGAAATCAGTTGTTTCGCCCGAAGCTATTAGTAATGGAAGTAGGTCGTGTTTTCTTGGCTTTAAAGTTGTAGAGGGGAGTGACAGTAAAACCTTGTGAGGAGAGAGGTCTGTTGGTGTCAAACCCATATGGCGAAATGAGTCATTAATATCTTTCCAGAAAGTTGAAATGCCCGGGCAAAACCAGAAAATATGTGCAAGAGAACCTATTGCACCAGAGCATCTCCAGCACAACGGTGTATCGCTCAGACCTAGGTGGAACAAACATTCTGGAGTTCTGTACAACCGGGAGAGAATCTTGAAAGCGTTTTCCTGTAATGGAATACACCTAGAAAACCCATGGGAGTTGGCAAGCACCTGGCTCACTTCCTGATGAGATAGAGCTATCTTTAACTCCGTCTCCCAAGAGGTTATATAAAGAGGTTTGAAGTGCTCTGGTGGTTTGAAAAGATTAGCATATAGTTTAGACACCAATTTGGAGACTGGAAAACGGAGCTCGACTGCTTTAAATTTTGTTACGATAGAGTGGACATGCTGTTTCTGCAAGAAGTCCTTAGGACGCTTTGTAGCATCTCTTGGCCAGCCCTTCACACATGGTAGGTCACCCCACAGGAGTTGGGAGACAGGAATGTTTGGGAGACCATCCCACAGGCCATAAACATCTATGTATTTAGGGTTAGTCAGCCAAGGAAGGACTTTAAGTGGGATATCCTCCAGAAAGAAACAGTGAGGTAGAGTGTTCGGAGTAAGTTTATGTCTGATCGAAAGAGTATTTAGGGTTATTTCATTGCATGTCCGGGGGGGGGGGGGGATAATAGATGACCATAGGTATAAATCTGAATCTTTTCCCATCATAGCAATTTCTACATTCTTAACAAGATTGTCAGGTCTCTGTTTAATCAAGGCAATCCATTGAGCAAGATGTATAGCCTGATAATGTGTTTTAAGATCCGGAAGGCCAAGGCCACCGGAGCCTTTGGGTTTAAAAAGTAATTTTAAAGGGAGTCTAGCCTTTTTTCCATTCCAAGCAAACTTAGAAATAATCTGATTAAGTGAGCAGAAGAAAGAGTCAGGGAGAGGTATAGGAACCATTTGCATGGTATAATATATTTTGGGGAGAATATAAGATTTGACAATATTAACCCGGCCTATCCAGGATACATACGCCAAGTTGTATTTTTTAAGTAAACCTAGTATCTTATCTAATAAGGGCGTGAAATTGTACTTATAGAGGGTGGAGGGGTCTGTTGTTAAGAATATCCCCAAATATTTTAATTTCTCTGTAGCCCATTGAAACTGGGTGTCTTTTTTCAGTGTTGTAATGACTTCCTTTGGCGCAGAGATATTCATGGCTTCTGATTTACTTAGGATGATTTTGAAATTAGAAACTATTCCAAATTCATTGAATATATTTACTAGCCTGGGGAATTCTACGTCGGGGTTTGCTATTAAAAGAAGATCATCCGGAAAGGCTGCGGTTTTGATTTCCATTTGGCCTATTAAAAAACCTTTGATGGAGGTATCTTGTCTGATTTTCTGTATGAGGGTTTCCATTACCAAAACGAACAGGGATGGGGAAAGCGGACATCCCTGTCTAGTTCTGGACCAGGAGATTTAAATTAATTTAACCTAGTGTTCCCTCACCATGTCTCTGCTTATAGATAGTGTGAATTCTTTTATTCTTTATAGCACCATGACGATCAGTTGATGTTACATTTCTTTCTTGGAGAACACAGATGCAAGATAGGTATTTAAAAGTTTGGCCTTCTCAAAATCATTTTTGACCATTTTACTCTTTTTTTCATACTGTAAAAATCCTATAGTATCTGACTTTTCTTTTGCTTTTGACCTACCATCCTTTTTTTATTACTTTTGGTCTCCCTTGCAATCCTCACTTCATTACTGGCTTTAGCTCTTCTAACGCTTGCCCTGCATTCCCTGCAAACAGCATTATGTTCTTCATTAGATATGTTCTCCTCTTTCCATTTGATACACATTTCTTTTTTTCCTTTTTAACAAGTGAATAAGTGCTTTGTTCATCCATCCTGGTCTATTTAAATACTTCCAGTTCTTCCTTCTTTTTGGAATTGTTACTGATTGTGCAGTGATATTTTCATTTAGTAAAATCTCCGATTCTTCTAGGACATTTCTGTCCTTTAGAACATCCAGCCATTGAACTTTTCCTACCCTCTTTCTGAGTTCATTAAAATCTGCCTTTCTGAAGCTTAACCTTAAAGTCTTCCTCCTCATGTATTCTAAAATTTGAGGATCACATGATTGCTGCTTCCTAAATTCCCAGACACCTTTACTTCCTCAACCATTTCCTCCCTATTGGTAAGAATATGGTCCAAGGTTGCAGATCCTCTTGTTCTATTATCTACCTTTTGAAAGATAAAGTTGTCAACCAGAGAAAATAAGAATTTTCTGGACCAAATATTTTTGTCTGCGAGAGATACCCAACAAATATCTGGATAGTTAAAATCTCCCTTTATCACAATGTCGCACTTTTTTGAGAACAGACATCTGATGTAAAAAGAGTTCATTCATATCTTCAGTCTCTCCAGGTGACTAGTGTCCTTTCTTTTCTTCTCTCATTATTTTCTTACCCAAACAATTTCTACAGAGCTACCATTCTCTGATGTTTGGATCTCTGTGGAGATATATTCTTTCCTAACATACAATGCAACACCTCTTCCACTCTTGTTAATCCTGTTTCTAATAAATAAGTTGTAGCCTTCAAGGTTTGTATTCCAATCATGTGTATCATCCTACCAAGTTTCAGTGTTGCCTATGACATCATATCTCTCTTCCTGTGTTAGCAGCTTCAATTCTCCTTGTTTGTTTCCCATTCACTGTGCATTTGTATAGACACATTTTAGTTTGTATACTTTTTCTCTTGCTCCTCTATTTTCATTCAGAATTTGTGGCACTTGAGCTGGCCAGGATGGAAATCGAACTTCAGAGTCCTGCTTACAAACCGGAAAGAGCATTTAAGCTTCTGCGCATGTTCGACCAACACTGCTCTGCTGCTCATATTCGCAAGCAGCAGATGTCGATGTCTTGCACTGGTCTTCTTCATCAGACTAGGACAGGTGCATGATTCCTGACCATTGCTGCAAACACCTGTAGTCATGATGTCAATGGCCCTGCTCACATTACCTCACATTACCTCCAGATGCGGAATTGAACAAAACTGGGTAGCCCGTTTAAGAAGGCCATGCTTCGGCTGATAGACTAGATGTTTTTTTCCCACAGTCCCACATAGCAGGTACTAACCGTAATTAGCGCAGAGACCCAGCTTCCAATGATGTATCACTTACTGGGCTGCTTGCTGTTTCAATCCTATAGTGATAATCTCCTGCTGATAAAACCCTGAAAAGACTAGATGTCTCGTGCCTCCTGGTCCAACCACACGCCCAGCACTGATTAGCAGCATTCTGTCACTATGCAGTGTACACAGAAAACTGTGATTTTATCACATCGACTTCCCCCAGTAAACTAAGTGACACATCACTGGAATCAGGATCTCAGCCCCCACATCATGCTGCTGTCAGATTACATAATGAAAAAACTGCTGACAGTTTGTTTTTTTTTAAGTCCGCCTGTAGTGATCTGCTGAGGTCACTTAGGGTCATGGTAATTTGCAAATGACTGGTGGCCTAATGGCTCACATATACTGCCTTGTCGCCCGCAGTATTACCCCCATAGAGTGAGTGAGATAGTTGGTACATACACCGTCATTTTCTGATGCATAGCACTCCTTACCGCTAATCTGTTAATCCTAATGCCACTTTCCACAGTGATCCAGCTCTACGAATCATTCTGTGCAAAATGTTTACAGATCCGACAAGAAGCTTGAAAGTCATTTCTTCCACTGGTAGTTTATTTTCCTCAACGCTTATTTACTGGGATTTATGTGAAAAAAAAAAAATAGCGAGACTGAGTGATGAGCCGCAATGAATAATGTAGAAACTGTTTAAGGCATTTGCAGGAAACCTGGGACCGACAAGGGCAAGGTTAAATATTTAATTTGCTCTTGGTGTGGAATGTGGGAATTACATACAACAGGAGCTGAAATCCAAATTTCTCTAGAGGTCGTGTGCAAAATACTGTAAAATTAGAAAAAAAGAACATGACAGAAGAATATCCGGAAGAAATCTGGATATACTTTACACTTTTTTAAATTGTTTTACACCATATCCAGGGCTTTCAGCCTTCCCAAAATGACCATAAACTCAAGATGAAAGTTGGCCAGTCTTTCCCATGTCGATGTATGCAAGCCCTCTTTAGTATGACCTAAAGAAATTATTGGGTGGGAATAAGGGGCAGAGAGTTTGATTTTAACAGTCAACAAGTGTCTGAATTTAATTTTCTATTCCCAGTATTAGAGGAAGCCACTTACTGTGTTCAATAATTGAATAAATTAACATATGCCATTAGCTTGCCCCAGCGCCCAGTGTTGTGTAATTTTTTTTAAAGGGAATGTGTTACAAGTTCCAACCTGAAATACGAGTATAAAACAGGGACACAGACCTTAATTTCTGTGCGCCTTATGATAAAATCATGGTTTTATCTGCTGCAGCTCTTCTAGTCTTCTCAATCCCGGGCTTTGTCTAAAGGCCCCATCTCACATAGCGAGATTGCTGAAGCGTCACCGATTTTGTGACGCAACAGCGACCTCGCCAGTGATCCCGTTATGTGTGACACCAGCGACAAGGCCCCGCTGCGATGTCGCTGATCGTGCTCGAATGTCCTGGGCCATTTTTTGATTGCTGGTGTCCCGCTGGCCAGTGCACATCGCTGTGTTTGACACCGACGAGCGACCTCGTTAGCGACTCAGAAAACATGGACGCTGGTGGGAGTCGTCAGAATCGCTACTGTATGACAAGGTCCCAACGACCACCGAGGTCGTTATACGGATCGCTGGATCATTGCTGCGTCGTTGGGTAAATCTGACTGTTTGACATCTTACTAGCGACCATTTAACGACGCACCAGCGATCCTTACAGGTTGTATCGTTGGGATCGCTGGTGCGTCGCTAAGTGTAACGGTACCCTAACCCACCCACTTCCATTGTTCATTAGTGACTATTCAGAAAGCAGCTAATCAATGGTGCGGTAAGTGGCTAGCGAGGACTACATAGCAGAAGCTCATCCCTGAGAGGACTAGCAGCACTGCAGCGGGAACACATGGGATTTATCAAAACTACAGCAAATAGCCCAATAAGTGATATAGCGTAAAAGGAATCTGTCACCCCATTTTCGCCCTATCAGCTGCCGGCACCGCCATCAGGGGCTCATCTACAGCATTCTGTGTATAGAGCTACAGATACTCACTGTGCTGTTTGGTGACCTGGTGTGTATCACACTCAACATGGACCAGAGGAAGCGATGGAAAGAGTTGTCTCAGGAGATTAGAAAGAAAATTATAGACAAACATGTTAAAGGTAAAAGTTTATCATCTCCAAGCAGCTTCATGTTCCTGTGACTACAGCTGCACATATTATTCACAAATGTAATGGGACTGTAGCCAACCTCCCTGGACGTAGTCGCAGGAGGAAAATTGATGACAAATGAAAGAGACGGATAATGCGAATGGTAACAAAAGAGCCCAGAAAAACTTCTAAACAGATTAAAGGTGAATTTCAAGCTCAAGGAACATCAGTGTCAGATCGCACCATCCGTCATTGTATGAGTCAAAGTGGACTTCATGAGAGATGACCAAAGAGTACACCATTGCTGAAAAAAAATCATAAAAAAGCCAGACTGGAATGTTGACAAGCCACAAAGCTTCTGGGAAAATGTCTTATGGACAGATGAGACAAAAATTGAACTATTTGGCAAGGTACATCAACTCTATATTCACAGACGGAAAAATGAAGCATATCAAGAAAAGAACACTGTCCCTACTGTGAAACATGGAGGAGGCTCTGTTATGTTCTGGGGCTGCTTTGCTGCATCTGTCACAGGGTGTCTAGAATATGTGCAGGGTACAATGAAATCTCAAGTCTATGAAGGTATTCTAGAGAGAAATGTGCTGCCCAGTGTCAAAAAGCTTGGTCTCAGTCGCAGGTCATGGGTCTTACAACGGGATAATTATTCAAAACACACAGCTAAAAACACCCAAGAATGGCTGAGGAAAACATTGGACTATTCTGAAGTGGCCTTCTATGAGCCCTGACCCAAATCCTATTGAACATCTTTGGAAAGAGCTGAAACATGCCGTCTGGAAAAGGCAGTCTTCAACACGAGACAACTGGGGCAATTTGCTGTTGAGTAGTGGATCAAAATACCTGTCGAGAGGTGCAGAAGTCTCATTGACAGTTACAGGAATCATTTGATTGCAGTGATTGCCTCAAAAGATTGTACAACAAAATATTAAGTTAAGGGAACCATCATTTCTGTCCAGGTCTATTTCATTAGTTTTTTATTTTTTTAAAAATTCTGTGGAAGCATGGCTGAAAAGCAATGTCTGACTTTCATTTGTTAATTTTCATAGATTTTTTATTATTTCTTTTATCAGATTCAAGTTATTTCTGTCACCATTGTGGGTTTTTGTACATCTTGCGACTAGATGCTCCCTATTAGTCACATCAGACACCACTTTACCGGACAGCTCCATGCGGTACTACAGGAATAGTCAGACACCAGGCAGCACAGAAGTACTTTTGCATCATAAATACCTTTTAATAGACCTCCATTGCTTGACTGCTACCTAGTAAGTGTGTCCAGGTGCTGAGATTTGGATGTCATCCTTAATCAATATACCGATAATGAAACTCCAGAACGAAGTCAGTATTTTAACAAAAATGAGTCAATTATTGGTCGTAATTTCCACCTAGATTCCTTCCAGGCTGCAGAAGAATAGTTTTTTTTCTTTCTTGCACAGTTGGGTCATTAAACTTCACTACTTCACTCTTAGGAGCCTTGAATGCAATTGGAAAATGACATATTTACGTCCGTGTCGGCTGCTAAATATGTATTGACGCAGGAAGCGATGAGTAAAGGTTGTCAGCTCATCTGCAGAAGTAAAAAGATAAAAGCAAACTTCATCTATACTGATATCCAGGGATGGAAAGGTTGCGGAGTGCCCCGCAGACCTAAATATCACATGGTGACGAATCCATTGCACATAGCCGTGACTTGTAAAGCCGCCACATTGACACCACAGTGTCGCTTCCCTTATCCGTGTGAATTTATAGGGGAATGTGAAAGACATTTAGAATCTAATTATTGTGGATATATAACACAAATGAACTACATAGCACCGTATGTATCATTTTATGTTTATATACTTAAAGGGTACTTCGATGGTTAGTGGCGGACTGGGTTGACCAAGGCCACCAATAACATTAATTTTTGTGGCCCACTATTCAGTCACATGCAAAAATGACTCTCATATGTAATTTGGTTAGTTTCTTTACTGAGTAATTGGATGATACCTTTTTCTGCAAACAGTGAACCAAGTGCAATAGTACTGCTCATCAGCACTCCTTCACAGGGGCCTACCGGAGGATTCTCCTGTTTCCCTGTGGGCCAGTCCGAATCTGGTGATGGTAGACATTTATGGCATAGCTGAAGAATATGTGATAAATGTCTGATAGGTGAGGACTTTGGAAGGATACAGGGTGGTTTAAAGGGTTTGTAAAACCCATTTTATTCGTGTGCACTTAATGTTGGTGTGAATTGATTTGCTGGACCTGGTCCATTGGCAACGTCAATCTGTGGTCTGTACATGGATGCCCTGAGAACGGCCTACTACCTCCCGGCATTTTCATCTTATCTTTTGATTGGTAAGCCTGGCATGAGGTCATTGTTGTGGTGTTAGGAACTTGAGAAGTCTCACCAGGTGACATTAATGGCTTAGTGTTAAGTTATTTAGAGGGCCCAAATTTACACTGTTAGGCTGAGTGCACACGTACTTTTTGGCCCTGCGGATTTTTCCACGCAGAATGGAAGAAATCCGCAGGTCAAATGACCTGCATTTTTCCTGCGGATTTCTTCCATTTTTCATGCGGTTTTCTTGCGGTTTTTGTGCGGTTTTCCATTGCGGTTTTCCCCCTGCGGATTTCGTGACAGGGGAGATGGAAAACCGCACAAAAGAAGTAACATGCTGCGGATTTTGTACCGCGGGAAAACCGCACAGAAAAATCCGCAGCGTCTGCACAGCGTTTTTTTTTTACCATTGATTTTAAGGCTACTCTACATCACAATGCGGATATGCAACATTTCTGCGCGGTAAAATCTGCTGCGGAACCTCTGCAAATCTGCATTGTGTGCACACAGCCTTATACAAGCTGTACACAAACTAGTTTACTTTGTATCAAAATGGCAGATATACTTGCTGCCAGGTTCCCTTTAAAAAGCTCACCGAAAAATAGTTGAGTCCTACCTGTTGGTATAGTGCTACTATCCTGCTCTTTCTGTGTGACCCTTTTGCATAATCTTGCTGTTATCAAATCATTCACCCTTTAACCCCTTCACCCCCAAGGGTGGTTTGCACGTTCATGACCGGGCCAATTTTTACAATTCTGACCACTGTACCTTTATGAGGTCATAACTCTCGAACGCTTCCATGGATACCGGTGATTCTGACATTGTTTTCTCGTGACATATTGTACTTCATGTTTGTGGTAACATTTTGTTCAAATAACTTGCGTTTATTTGTGAGAAAAACGGAAATTTGGCGAAAATTTTGAAAATTTCGCAATTTTCCAACTTTGAATTTTTATGCCCTTAAATCACAGAGATACGGCACACAAAAAACTTGATAACTAACATTTCCCACATGTTTACTTTACATCAGCACAATTTTGGAACCAAAATTTTTTTTTGTTAGGAAGTTATAAGGGTTAAAAGTTGACCAGCGATTTCTCATTTTTACAACACCATTTTATTTTTAGGACCACATCACATTTGAAGCCACTTTGAGGGGTCTATATGATAGAAAATACCCAAAAGTGACACCATTCTAAAAACTGCACCCCTTAAGGTGCTCAAAACCACATTCAAGAAGTTTATTAACCCTTTAGGTGCGTCACAGGAATTTTTTTGAATATTTAAAAAAAAAATGAACATCTAACTTTTTTTCATAAAAAAAATACTTCAGGTTCAATTTTTTTTATTTTACCAAGGGTAACAGGAGAAATTGAACTGCAAAAGTTATTGTGCAATTTGTCCTGAGTACGCAGATACCTGATATGTGGGGGGGAACGACTGTTTCGGCGCATGGCAGAGCTCAGAATGGAAGGAGCGCCGTTTGACTTTTTCAATGCAAAATTGGCTGGAATTCAGATTGGACGCCATGTCACGTTTGGAGAGTCCCTGATGTACCTAAACAGTGGAAACCCCCTACAAGTGACCCCATTTTGGAAACTAGACCCCCCAAGGAACTTATCTAGATATGTGGTGAGAACTTTGAACCCACAAGGGCTTTACAGAAGTTTATAACGTACAGCGGTACAATTAAAAAATCATATTTTTTCCACAAAAATGATCTTTTCACCCCAATTTTTATTTTCCCAAGGGTAGCAGGACCCTAAAAGTTATTGTGCAATTTGTCCTGAGTACGCTGATACCCCACATGTGGGGGTAAACCACTATTTGGGCGCATGGCAGAGCTCGGAAGGAAAGCAGCGCCATTTGACGTTTTTGGCTGGAATTGAGATCGGACACCATGTCGCGTTTGGAAAACCCCTGATGTACCAAAACAGTGGAAACCCCCCACAAATGACACCATTTTGGAAAATAGACCCCCTAAGGAACTCATCTAGATGTGTGGTGAGAACTTTGAACCCCCATGGGCTTCACAGAAGTTTATAACATAAAGCCATACAATTAAAAAATCATATTTTTTCAACAAAAATGATCTTTTCACCCTCAATTCTTATTTTTCCAAGGGTAACAGGACCCTAAAAGTTATTGTGCAATTTGTCCTGAGTACGCTGATACCCCACATGTGGGGGTAAACCACTATTTGGGTGCATGGCAGAGCTCGGAAGGGAAGCAGCGCCATTTGACGTTTTTGGCTGGAATTGAGATCGGACACCATGTCGCGTTTGGAAAACCCCTGATGTACCAAAACAGTGGAAACCCCCCACAAATGACACCATTTTGGAAACTAGACCCCCTAAGGAACTTATCTAGATGTGTGGTGAGAACTTTGAACCCCCATGGGCTTCACAGAAGTTTATAACATAAAGCCATACAATTAAAAAATCATATTTTTTCCACAAAAATGATCTTTTCACCCTCAATTCTTATTTTTCCAAGGGTAACAGGACCCTAAAAGTTATTGTGCAATTTGTCCTGAGTACGCTGATACCCCACATGTGGGGGTAAACCACTATTTGGGCGCATGGCAGAGCTCGGAAGGGAAGCAGCGCCATTTGACGTTTTTGGCTGGAATTGAGATCGGACACCATGTCGCGTTTGGAAAACTCCTGATGTACCAAAACAGTGGAACCCCCCCACAAATGACACCATTTTGGAAACTAGACCCCCTAAGGAACTTATCTAGATGTGTGGTGAGCACTTTGACCCCCCCCAGTGCTTCACAGAAGTTTACAACGCCCGGGCGTGAAAATAAAAAATTCGTATTTTTTCCACAAACATGATCTTTTAGTCACCATTTTTTTATTTTCCCAAGGGTACCAGGAGAAATTGGACCCCAAAAGTTGTTGTCCAATTTGTCCTGAGTATGCTGATACCCCATATGTGGGAGAAAACTACTGTATGGGCACACGTCGGGGCTCGGAAGGGAAGTAGTGACGTTTTGGAATGCAGACTTTGATGGAATGGTCTGCGGGTGTCATGTTGCCTTTGGAGAGCCCCTAATGTACCTAAACAGTGGAAACCCCCCACAATTGACACCATTTTGTAAACTAGACCCCCCAAGGAACTTATCTAGATGTGTGGTGAGCACTTTGACCCCCCCCAGTGCTTCACAGAAGTTTACAACGCCCGGGCGTGAAAATAAAAAATTCGTATTTTTTCCACAAACATGATCTTTTAGTCACCATTTTTTTATTTTCCCAAGGGTACCAGGAGAAATTGGACCCCAAAAGTTGTTGTCCAATTTGTCCTGAGTACGCTGCTACCCCATATGTGGGAGAAAACTACTGTATGGGCACACGTCGGGGCTCGGAAGGGAAGTAGTGACGTTTTGGAATGCAGACTTTGATGGAATGGTCTGCGGGTGTCATGTTGCCTTTGGAGAGCCCCTAATGTACCTAAACAGTGGAAACCCCCCACAAATGACACCATTTTGTAAACTAGACCCCCCAAGGAACTTATCTAGATGTGTGGTGAGCACTTTGACCCCCCAGTGCTTCACAGAAGTTTACAACGCCCGGGCGTGAAAATAAAAAATTCGTATTTTTTCCACAAACATGATCTTTTAGTCACCATTTTTTTATTTTCCCAAGGGTACCAGGAGAAATTGGACCCCAAAAGTTGTTGTCCAATTTGTCCTGAGTACGCTGCTACCCCATATGTGGGAGAAAACTACTGTATGGGCACACGTCGGGGCTCGGAAGGGAAGTAGTGACGTTTTGGAATGCAGACTTTGATGGAATGGTCTGCGGGTGTCATGTTGCCTTTGGAGAGCCCCTAATGTACCTAAACAGTGGAAACCCCCCACAAATGACACCATTTTGTAAACTAGACCCCCTAAGGAACTTATCTATATGTGAGGTGAGCACTTTGACCCCCCAGTGCTTCACAGAAGTTTACAACGCCCGGGCGTGAAAATAAAAAATTCGTATTTTTTCCACAAACATGATCTTTTAGTCACCATTTTTTTATTTTCCCAAGGGTACCAGGAGAAATTGGACCCCAAAAGTTGTTGTCCAATTTGTCCTGAGTACGCTGACACCCCATATGTGGGAGAAAACTACTGTATGGACACACGTCGGGGCTCGGAAGGGAAGCAGTGACGTTTTGGAATGCAGACTTTGATGGAATGGTCTGCGGGTGTCATGTGCGTTTGGAGAGCCCCTGATGTACCTAAACTATTGAAACTCCCCACAAGTGACCCCATTTTGGACACTAGACCCCCCACGGAACTTATCTAGATGTGTGGTGAGCACTTTGAACCCCCAAGTGCTTCACAGAAGTTTATAACACTCGGATGTGAAAATAAAAAAATCATTTTTTTCCACAAAAATGATATTTTTGCCCCCAATTTTTTATTTTCCTAAGGGTAACAGGAGAAATTGGACCCCAAAAATTGTTTTGCAATTTGTCCTGAGTAGGCTGCTACCCTACATGTGGGGGTAAAACACTGTTTGGGCGCATAGCAGAGCTTGGAAGGGAAGGAGCACCATTTGACTTTTTCAACTCAGAATTGGCTGGAATTGAGATCAGACGCCATGTTGCATTTGGAGAGCCCCTGATGTGCCCAAACAGTGGAAACCCCCAATTCTAACTCCAACCCGAACCCCAACACGCCCCTAACCCTAGCCCTAACCCTAGCCCTAACCCTAGCCCTAACCCTAGCCCTAACCCTAGCCCTAACCCTACCCCAACCCTACCCCAACACACCCCTAGCCCTAACCCTAGCCCTAACCCTAATGGAAAAATGGAAATAAATACATTTTTTTTATTTTATTATTTTTCCCTAACTAAGGGGGTGATAACGGGGGGTTTGATTTACTATTTATGGCGGTTTTTATGTTTGGCGGCTGTCGCACGCTAAAAGACGCTTTTTATTGTAAAAATAGTTTTTGCATCACCACATATTGAGAGCTATAATTTTTCCTTATTTTGACCCACCGAGTCATGTGAGGTCTTATTTTTTGCGGGACGAGTTGACGTTTTTATTGGTACCATTTTCGGGCACGTGAAATTTTTTGATCGCTTTTTATTCCGATTTTTGGGACGCAGAATGAACAAAAACCAGCGTTTCATGAATTTCTTTTGGGGGGGGTGCGTTTACACCGTTCCGCGTGCGGTAAAATTGATAAAGCGGTTTTATTCTTCGGGTCAGTACGGTTACAGCGATACCTCATTTAGGTCGTTTTTTTATGTTTTTGTTGGTTTTATGCAATGAAAACTATTTTATATAAAAAATAATTATTTTTGCATCGCTTTATTCTGCGAGTTATAACTTTTTTATTTTTTCGCTGATGATGCTGTGTGGCGGCTTGTTTTTTGCGGGACAAGATGACGTTTTCAGCGGTACCATGGATATTTATATGCGTCTTTTTGATCGCGCGTTATTGCACTTTTTGTTTGGCGGTATGATAATAAATCATTATTTTTTGCTTCGTTTTTTATTTTTATTTTTTAAGGGGTTCGCTAAAGGGGTTAACTAATGGGACAGTTTTATAGGGCAGGTCGTTACGGACGCGGCGATACCTAATATGTGTACTTTTATTGTTTTTTTTTTTTATTATTTTCAAAAAATGAATTTATTGGGGAATATTTTTTTTTTTTTTTACTAATTTATTTGGCGATTTTTTTAAATTTATTTTTACACTTTTTTTTAATTTTTTTTTTACTTTATTACATAGTCCCAGGTGGGACATCACTGTCCTGTGACAGATCGCTGATCTGTCACATCACAGATCACTGTGACAGATCAGCAATCTGTCACAGGCAGTGCACAAGGCTTCCTCATGCCTGCGCTTTGCAGGCACTGAGGAAGCCAGCTTCCCCAGGCCCCCGAAGGCCCCCGTCGCCATCTTGGATTCGGGGGCCTGGAGGAAAGGAGCCCCCCGCAGCAGCGCTGCACATTGCGCTGCCGTGGGGGGCTCAGGGAAGCACGGAGGGAGCCCCCTCCCTGCCGATGCTTCCCTTTAACCCCCGGTACACCGCGATCATGTTTGATCGCGGTGTGCAAGGGGTTAACGTGTCGGGGGCGGTCCGTGACCGCCCCTGACACGTAGTGCCGGGTGTCAGCTGTGATAATCAGCTGACACCCGGCCGCGATCAGCGGCGCTCACCACGTGGGCGCCGCTGATCGCGGTAGACGTACTATCCCGTCCCCGGTCATACGGGCCCGGGTACCGTGGACGGGATAGTACGTCTCATGTCAGGAAGGGGTTAAAGCCCCGCCGGGGTCCGATGAAAGATCCTCTTTACGACTTGTGCTTCCTCTATAGTCAAGTTCGATTGTCTTCTCTGCTATTCATCAGAGTCTTGGCGGACCCCGGCGGTGCTGATCCAAGGACCTCACTAAACCATCCAATCGGTAGTAGCGACTGGCGGTGAGTACAAAGGGCAGGGACTTAATCAACATGAGCTTTTCTCCCGCACTTACTGGGAATTCCTTGTTTACTGGTAAGAATTGCAATCCCCGGTTCACGATTACATATTGTGAACATGGTAAAAGAAAAAAGAAAAGAAAACCATTGTGACGTTGCAGTTTTCTTTGCAATTTCATTGCTTTTGGAATTTTCTCCATCACTATACGGCATTGGCAAAATCAATTGTGTCATTCAAAAGTAAAACTCATCTCGGAATAAACAAGCCCTCATACGGCTATACTAACCGAAATATAAAAAAGTTATGGCTCTTGGAAGAAGGGGAGGGAAAATCGAAGACTATAATGAGATGACTTTGCAAACGATGTCACAGTCTGCACAGTAAAGCTGACAAATGATTTGCAGGAGAACAGATAATGTCAGCTTATTATGCCAGTTACAATGTTACGAAAGGATGTTTTTCCCTATGTAGATATCCATAAGTATAAAACTCTTGCTGCCAGTCTCCCTAAGTAGTCACAGTATTGGAGTCTTTGGCATTACCTTCTTACGGATTATCAAATGCCGATAACTCTTTGAGGACTTTTTAAAAACTAATTCTGTTTTGTTGTTTTGGAATAAAGAACTTTTCGATGCTTGTTTTGCCTCTTATGTTTTGGGTAGAGTACCTGTACATCATGTAATATCGTTTTATTATTTGCAAACACAGTATAACGATAACACTATGCATTAGCTAGAATATCTGTGGGTGGTATATGACTTGCAAGTTACCTTTCAAGAAATATATAGAACGAAATGTTACATGACTCATAATTAGCAGCTAATCTACCACATAACACATGGGCCGGTCCTGGTGCTGCAGCTGATACAGCCCACTCTTGAGAAGACACCTGTGCCCTTATATATTTATACATCTCTCCCCCGCTGCTTCGGATGATTCACTGCATGGAGCCCTTGTGTGGCTTATAGCCATCTTATCTTCACTCTGTGGACAGCACATTGAATTACAGATTTTTTCTTTACGTGTTTTGCCCAGACCATTAAACCGAACTCCATTTTTTAAATCATTTTTTCATTAATCAGATACATTAAGATTTGCTGAAGAAGTTGTTGTTGGTGTAGCGGGAGCCTCCATCCGCTACAATGGTGAGTTGGTGGCACGGCATCATTCTCCCTCTGACTAGTGCTTGCGAGCCACAGTGTTGGCTACAGTATACTGTACACAATTAGGTATCTAGTCCTCCTTTGTTGATATATATTATGGCTTCACACAAGGAATGTGACACTTGCAGCCCATGTCCTGGATACATCTGTGTGTGGTGGCTCTTTAAGCAATGACTCCAGCAGCAGTCCACTACTTGTGAATCTCCCCCAAATTTTTGAATGGCCTTTTCTTAACAATCCTTTCCAGGCTGCGGTTATCCCGGTTGCTTGTACACCTTTCTCTACCACACTGTTTCCTTCCACTCAACTTTCCATTAATGTACTTGGATACAGCACTCTGTGAACAGCCGGCTTCTTTAGCAATGACCTTTTGTGGCTTACGCTCCTTGTGAAGTGTGTCAATGACTGCCTTCTGGACATCTGTCAAGTCAGCAGTCTTCCCCATGATTGTGGAGCTACTGAAACAGAATAAGGGACCTTTTTAAACACTTATGAAGCCTTTGCAGGTGTTTTTTTGTTAATTATTCTAATTATACTAATTTACTGAGATAATGACTTTTGGGTTTTCATTGGCTGTAAGCCATAATCATCAACATTAACAGAAATACACACATGAAATAGATCACACTGTTTGTAATGACTCTATATAATATGAGTTTCACTTTTTGTATTGAAGAACTGAAATAAGTTAACTTTTTGATGATATTCTAATTTTGTGAGAAGCACCTGTACACTTTACATTATCTGAAAGGCCACAGAGGCAGCACTAACCAAACAGCATGAAGACCAAGCTAGGCAGGGTTATAAAAATATACACTGCTCAAAAAAATAAAGCGAACCCTTAAACACCAGAATATAACTCCAAGTAAGGGCAGTTTCACACGTCCAGATAATTCCGATACCGGAAAATCCAGAGCTATCCATGTCTGTGTGCATACGGAGGTCATCCGTGTGACATCCGTGTGCTATCCGTATGTCCGTGTGTACCATCCGTATGCTGTCCGTGTATTCGTGCCCGTGTTTTTGAAAAATTATTTTTAATGTTAACCCTTTGACTTTTAAAAAACGCACACGGATCGCACACGGACAGCACAGGACAGCACACGGACAGCATCCGTGTGCGGTACGTGTTTACACGGACCCATTGACTTGTATGGGTCCATGTGATCCGTGCTGTTGCACAAAAACGGACATGTCAGCGTGTTTTGCACACGGACACACGGTCCGTGAAAACACGCTGACATCTGCATAGACACATTCATGAGAATGTGTCTACATGTATCAGTGTCTCCGGTACGTGAGAAAACTGTCACTACACTTACCAGAGACACTGACGTGTGAAACTGCCCTAAATCAAACTTCTGTGAAATCAAACTGTCCACTTAGGAAGCAACATTGATTGACAATCAATTTCACATGCTGTTGTACAAATGGAATAGACAACAGATGGAAATTATTGGCAATTATCAAGACGCCCTCAGTAAAGGAGTGGTTTTGCAGGTGGGGACCACAGACCACATCTCAGTACCAATGCTTTCTGGCTGATGTTTTGGTCACTTTTGAATGTTGATTGTGCTTTCACACTCGTGGTAGCATGAGACGGACTCTGCAACCCACACAAGTGGCTCAGGTAGTGCAGCTCATTCAGGATGGCACATCAATGCGAGCTGTGGCAAGAAGGTTTGCTGTGTCTGTCAGCGTAGTGTCCAGAGGCTGGAGGCGCTACCAGGAGACAGGCCAGTAGACCAGGAGACATGGAGGGGGCTGTAGGAGGGCAACAACCCAGCAGCAGGACCACTACTTCAGGCTTTGTGCAAGGAGGAACAGGAGGAGCACTGCCAGAGCCCTGCAAAATCACCTCCAGCTGGCCACAAATGTGCATGTGTCTGCACAAAGGTTTGAAACCGACTCCATGAGGATGGTCTGAGGGCCTGACGTCCACAGATGGGGGTTGTGCTCACAGCCCAACACCGTGCAGGACGCTTGGCATTTGCCACAGAACACCAGGCTTGGCAAATTCGCCACTGGCTCTCTGTTCTCTTCACAGATGAAAGCATGTTCACACTGAGCACATGTGACAGAGACTGGAGACGCCATGGAGAGCGGTCTGCTGCCTGCAACATCCTTCAGCGTGACCGGTTTGGCAGTGGGTCAGTAATGGTGTAGTGTGGCATTTCTTTGGAGGGCTGCACAGCCCTCCATGTGCTTGCCAGAGGTAGCCTGACTGCCATTAGGTACCGAGATGACATCCTCAGACCCCTTGTGAGACCATATGCTTGTGCTGTTGGCTCTGGGGTCCTCCTAATGCATGACAATGCCAGACCTCATGTGGCTGGAGTGTGTCAGCAGTTCCTGCAAGATGAAGGCATTGAAGCTATGGACTGGTCCGCCCGTTCCTCAGACCTGAATACGATGGAGCACATCTGGGATATTATGTATTGCTCCTTGCACCAACGTCACGGTGCACCACAGACTGTCCAGGAGTTGGCTGATGCTTTAGTTCAGGTCTGGGAGGAGATCCCTCATGACAACATCCGCCGCCTCATCAGGAGCATGCCCAGGCGTTGTTCAGTAGGGAGGTCATACAGGCACGTGGAGGCCACACACAATACTGAGCGTCTTTTCCTTGTCATGAGGCATTTCCACTGAAGTTGGATCAGCCTGTGATTTGATTTTCCACTTTGATTTTGAGTATCATTTCAAATCCAGAACTCCATGGGATATTCATTTTGATTTACATTGATTGCAAATGGAATATTTCATTCAGAGATATCTAGGATGTGGTATTTTAATGTTCCCTTTATTTTTTTGAGCAGTGTATACAGTCATATGTAAAAGTTTGGGCACCCCTATTAATGTTAACCTTTTTTCTTTATAACAATTTTGGTTTTTGCAACATGTATTTCAGTTTCATATATCTAATAACTGATGGACTCGGTTATATTTCTGGATTCAAATGAGGTTTATTGTACTAACAGAAAATGTGCAATCTGCATTTAAACAAAATTTGACCGGTGCAAAAGTATGGGCACCCTTATCATTTTCTTGATTTGAACACTCCTAACTACTTTTTACTGACTTCCCGAAGCACTAAATTGGTTTTGTAACCTCATTGAGCTTTGAACTTCATAGCCAGGTGTATCAAATCATGAGAAAAGGTATTTAAAGTGGCCACTTGCAAGTAGTTCTCCTATTTGATTCTCCTATGAAGAGTGGCATCATAGGCTTCTCAAAACAACTCTCAAATGATCTGAAAACAAAGATTATTCAACATAGCTTTTCAGGGGAAGGATACAAAAAGTTGTCTCAGAGATTTAACCTGTCAGTTTCCACTGTGAGGAACATAGTAAGGAAATGGAAGAACACAGGTACAGTTCTTGTTAAGCCCAGAAGTGGCAGGCCAAGAAAAATATCAGAAAGGCAGAGAAGAAGAATGGTGAGAACAGTCAAGGACAATCCACAGACCACCTCCAAAGACCTGCAGCATCATCTTACTGCAGATGGTGTCACTGTGCATCGGTCAACAATACAGCGCACTTTGCACAAGGAGAAGCTGTACGGGAGAGTGATGCGAAAGAATCCGTTTCTGCAAGCACGCCACAAACAGAGTCGCCTGAGGTATGCAAAAGCACATTTGGACAAGCCAGTTACATTTTGGAAGAAGGTCCTGTGGACTGATGAAACAAAGATTGAGTTGTTTGGTCATACAAAAAGGTGTTATGCATGCGCTGTATTGTTGACCGATTCACAGTGACACCATCTGCAGCAAGATGATGCTGCAGGTCTTTGGAGGTGGTCTGTGGATTGTCCTTGACTGTTCTCACCATTCTTCTTCTCTGCCTTTCTGATATTTTTCTTGGCCTGCCACTTCTGGGCTTAACAAGAACTGTACCTGTGTTCTTCCATTTCCTTACTATGTTCCTCACAGTGGAAACTGACAGGTTAAATCTCTGAGACAACTTTTTGTATCCTTCCCCTGAAAAGCTATGTTGAATAATCTTGGTTTTCAGATCATTTGAGAGTTGTTTTGAGGAGCCCATGATGCCACTCTTCATAGGAGAATCAAATAGGAGAACTACTTGCAAGTGGCCACTTTAAATATCTTTTCTCATGATTTGATACACCTGGCTATGAAGTTCAAAGCTCAATGAGGTTACAAAACCAATTTAGTGCTTCAGGAAGTTAGTAAAAAGTAGTTAGGAGTGTTCAAATCAAGAAAATGATAAGGGTGCCCATACTTTTGCACCGGTCAAATTTTGTTTAAATGCAGATTGCATATTTTCTATTAGCACAATAAACCTCATTTGAATCCAGAAATATAACTGAGTCCATCAGTTATTAGATATATGAAACTGAAATAGCTGTTGCAAAAACCAAAATTGTTATAAAGAAAAAAGGTTAACATTAATAGGGGTGCCCAAACTTTTACATATGACTGTATATATCCCAATCTCTGATGATCCCCCGGAGCATCGTCAAATCCATTGTCATCAAATGGAAAGAACATGTTGCCACAACAAACCTGCCAAGAGAGGGCCACCCACCAAAACTCTCAGCCCGGGCAAGGAAGTCATTAATCAGAGGGGCAGCACAGAGACCAAAGGTTACCCTGAAGGAGCTGCAGAGTTCCAAAGCACAGACTGGAGTATTTGTCCATACGACCACAATAAGACATACAGTACAGTCCATAGAGGTGGACTTTATGGAAGAGTGGGCAGAAAAAAACCTTTACTTACACACAAGAAAATGTAAGGCTCATCTCGAGTTTGCCAAAAGACATTTGGAAGACTCCCCAAATGTATGGAGTAAAGGGGCTGTGGTCAGATGAGATCAAAATTGAATTTTTTGGTCACCAAACTAAACACTGTCTGGTGCCAAATCTACACAGCTCATCACCCCTAGAACACCATCTCTGTGGTTAGATGAGATCAAAATTGAACTTTTTGGTCACCAAACTAAAATGTCTGGTGCCAAATCTACACAGCTCATCACCCCTAGAACACCATCTCCACAGTGAAATGTGGTAGCAGCTTCATGCTGTTGGGATGTTTTTCGACAGCAGGGACAGGGAAAATGGTCAAGAGTTGAGAGGAAGATGGATAGTGTGAAATACAGGGATATTCTTGAGCAAAACCTGTCCTGCTCTGTCAGTGAATTGAGACTGTGACAAAGGTTCATCTTCCAACAAGACCCAAATCATACTGCTAAAGCATTACTTGAGTACTTTAAGGGGAAACGTGTAAATGTTTTGGAGTGGACTAGTCAAATCCGAGACATTAATCCAATTGAGAATCTGTGGTCAGACTTGAAGATTGCTGCTCACCAGAGTAAACCATCTAACTTGAAGGAGCTGGAGCAGTTTTGCCTTGAGGAATGAACAAAAATCCTGTGACAAGAAGTGCAAAGATCAGAGACTTATCCAAAGTGAGTTGCAGCTGCAAAAAGGAGGCTCTACAAAGTACTGACTTTGAGGGGTGGGGGTGAAAAGTTATACACATTGAATGTTTTAGCTATTTTGACCTATTTGTTGTTGTTTGCCTCACAATAACAGGAAAACTACCGTAAATGTTCATACATTACTGATCCTGTACTGATCCTTAGTTACATCCTGTATTATACCTCAGAGCTGCGCTCACTATTCTGCTGGTGGAGGTGTACTTATATTACATTACTGATCCGGAGTTATATCCCATATTATACTCCAGAGCTGCACTCACTACTCTGCTGGTGCAGTCATTGTGTACATTCATTACATTACTTATTCTGTACTGATCCAGAGTTACATCCTGTATTATACTCCAGAGCTGCACTCACTATTCTGCTGGTGCAGTCATTGTGTACATACATTACATTACTTATTCTCTACTGATCCAGAGTTACATCCTGTATTCTACTCCAGAGCTGCACTCACTATTCTGCTGGTGGAGTCACTGTGTACATACATTACTGATCTTGTACTGATCCTGAGTTACATCCTGTATTATACTCCGGAGCTGCACTCACTATTCTGCTGGTGCAGTCACTGTGTACATACATTACATTACTGATCCTGAGTTACATCCTGTATTATACTCCAGAGCTGCACTCACTATTCTACTGGTGGAGTCACTGTGTGCATACATTACATTAATCATCCTGTACTGATCCTGAGTTACATCCTGTATTCTACTTCAGAGCTGCACTCACTATTCTGTTGGTGGAGACACTGTGTACATACATTTCATTACTTATCCTGTACTGATCCTGAGTTACATCCTGTATGATACTCCGGAGCTGCACTCACTATTCTGCTGGTGCAGTCACTGTGTACATACATTACATTACTGATCCTGAGTTACATCCTGTATTATACCCCAGAGCTGCACTCACTATTCTGCTGGTGGAGTCACTGTGTACATACATTACTGATCCTGTACTGATCCTGAGTTACATCCTGTATTATACTCCAGAGCTGCACTCACTATTCTGCTGGTGCAGTCACTGTGTACATACATTACATTATTTATCCTTTACTGATCCTGAGTTACATCCTGTATTATATTAAACTAGCTGAAGAGCCCGGCGCTGCCCGGGCATAGTAACTAACTGTGGTTAGTTATAACAAATTATAATTATCCTCCATCCCATAGTCCCGTGCCCATATACCCATCATACATATCCACCATCCCATAGGCCCGTGCCCATATACCCATCATATATATCCTCCATCCCATAGTTGAGTACCCATAAACCCATCACACATCCTCCATCCCATAGTCCCATGCCCATATACCCATCATATATATCCTCCATCCCATAGTTGAGTACCCATATACCCATCACACATCCTCCATCCCATAGTCCCGTGCCCATATACCTATCATACATATCCTCCATCCCATAGTCGAGTGCCCATATACCCATCACACATCCTCCATCCCATAGTCCCGTGCCCATATACCCATCACACATCCTCCATCCCATAGTCCCGTGCCCTTTATACCCATCATACATATTCGCCATCCCATAGTCAAGTGCCCACATACCCATCACACATCCTTCATCTCATAGTCCCATGCCCATATACCCGTCATATATATCCTCCATCCCATAGTCCAGTGCCCATATACCTATCACACATCCTCCATCCCATAGGCCTGTGCCCATATACCCATCATACATATCCTCCATCCCATAGTCCAGTGCCCATATACCCATCACACATCCTCCATCCCATAGTCCCGTGCCCATATACCTATCATATATATCCTCCATCCCATAGTTGAGTACCCATATACCCATCACACATCCTCCATCCCATAGTCCCGTGCCCATATACCTATCATACATATTCGCCATCCCATAGTCAAGTGCCCATATACCCATCACACATCCTTCATCTCATAGTCCCATGCCCATATACCCGTCATACATATCCTCCATCCCATAGTCCAGTGCCCATATACCCATCACACATCCTCCATCCCATAGTCCAGTGCCCATATACCCATCACACATCCTCCATCCCATAGTCCCATGCCCATATACCCATCACACATCCTCCATCTCATAGTCCCATGCCCAAACACCCATCATACATATCCTCCATCCCACAGTCCAGTGCCCATATACCCATCACATATCCTCCATCCCATAGTCCAGTGCCCATATACCCATCACACATCCTCCATCCCATAGTCAACCATTATGACATCATAATGAGCGGCGGAGCTTGCAACCTATGATGACATCAGCGTCTCCATGGCAACCATTATGACATCATAATGAGGGGCGGGGCTTGACACATACACACTTTTTCCCCATTATGTAGATAGAGGCAAAATTGTTTGGTGAATTGGAACGTGCAGGGTTAAAATATCGCCTCACAACATAGCCTAGGACGCTCTCGGGGTCCAGACGTGTGACTGTGCCATATTTTGTGGCTGTAGCTGCGACGGTGAGGATGCCAATCCCGGACATACACACATACACACACATACAATTGAGCTTTATATATTAGTTTGCAAAATACTATGAGGATTCTGGTGTATTAGTGTAAGCTTGTAATATCTGAGAATTAGTCTGTATTGCTACATTTCCCCATGTCTTTCATGACTTGTACGTTACTTATTATGTGTTTTGTATCACTTTTTTTTTACTTTTCCTACAAGGAAGGTATGGCCCTGCCAACAATGGGTGAGATTTACTATTCCATGTGCCAAATTGTGCTGCTCATTTCTGGCACAAAGGAAGCCAACTAATAGGTTTAAAGTGAGACCGCTTAATCACACAACATAAACCAATCTTTCTCCTTCTAAGGCCGGGGTCACACTTGCGAGTGTGCTGGGAGAAACTCACACTAGTCTCTCGCATCAATACCCAGCACTGCCCCCGGCACTCAGGACCGGAGCGCTCAGCTGCATAGAAATACATGCAGCCGCACACTCCGGTCCCGAGTGCCGGCGGCAGTGCCGGGTATTGATTTGAGAGACTGCACGAGTTTCTCGCATCACACTCGTAAGTGTGACCCCGGCCTAAGAGTGTCTACGGATTAAATTCTAAGGCCCCGCTTTGTCAACGTGTTTAGCGTCAAACACTTTGAATAGTTGCAAAATTTTTGTGCAGTCCAAAGTTTTGCAAGTTTTCTCACCATTCCTGGCCAGCTCAGCCAAAGTGGGCGATGCATGGTCTGGATGCGGGTGTGTAACAATGCCCTCCCGACTAATTCATACCTTACACTACAGATCTTACTACAGTGCTTAACTAGAGATAGATTTCTGGTGAGGTGCACAACACTTGTAAGATGAGCCTGATTCATTAAGAGGTATTTTTCTGCTAGAGTTAGAAGTCCGGGGGCTTTTTTGGGGGTCCAGAGAAGCCTCAGCATGTGGGGAAACAAAAAAATAAATAAGTAAATAATTAAAAAATAATAACATAAAATAATGAATATATATATATATATATATATATATATAATATGTATATTATGTAATATATATAATAAATTGTGATGCAGTAACCTCTGTTACAGCTAGGGGGCGCTGTGTATGCGCTTCAGGATGCACTTGGAGGCATAATTATAATGTTAAATTATTGTAAACGGCCGGTATGTGTTGCAGGGGTTCTCTGCGCTGTAAGCCCAAAATGATATGGTTATGCTGGGACTTATAGTTTCACAAGTATTTGTGTATTACTTATAAGGATGACTTATAGCGTTAGTCAGAGATCTGGGCGCGAATTGACTAACCACACATGTACCTCCCATCCATGGGGGTGGTTACAACCATATAATGGTCCGGTCACATGGACAGAGTGTGTGTACCTGAATGGTTCAGGGTGCAAGGTCCTGGAAAGTCTGTGTTGAAAGATCCTGGGAGTAGGATCGGATTCCTGGAGCATGTGGTGACACCTTGGACGTTGTGGCCTGGGTGTTGGATAAGTGTCCTGAATAGCGCCCTGACAGGCCACATGTGTGTGCAGAGCATGGGACAGCCCCACACTAAGAAAGATGCTGTCCTGTTGAGGACCATGGACTGACAAGGAGTCAGCCTGTGGAGCAGGAGCTCCTGAGAGGTAACCCCGGGTATGGGGAAAGAACTATGTGCATTGAAAATGGTCAGTTACTGAACTGTGTGGTCACCCAGTGACTGGAGAGAGTCAGGCGTGACTAGTGAATGCTTGGTAAAGACACACGTGATAAAGTACTATGTGTAAGCCGGTGGTGTGAAAACTGGCTTAAGGTGCGGTCTATGACGTTTAAATAAACCGTATGGACTGTTTTGTGTGAAAAACCTATGCCTGACTACGTTAATCTGCTGCCAATCGAGTGTTCCCCAACACACATAGTAGGCGCTGCGCCACAATATCTATATAATTTATTGTTTTTGGCTCCGATCAGCTGTTCGATTCTGTAGCGGAAAATCTACAGCAGATCCGGTGGATTTCCCTGCAGCTTTTAAGTTGGATTTGGAATGCAATTTTTTTTTGCTGCCAAAAAAAGTGTCTAATGTCTCATTTTGGGACAGTTGCATTTAAATCCTTTTGCTCAATACTAGATATGACTGATGGAGGCAGCTTTATGAAACATGCTATGATGATTTAGAAATGCCGATCCGGTCCTGGTTTATCATTGGCCCCGTTGACCGTGTACAGCAAAGAACCAGGTAGCCACTGTGAAAGATCCAATCTGATGAGAAGGGAAGATCTGACACTCCCTAGGTTCATCCGTCTGATAATGAGGTTGTCCAGTCAAGCAATATGGAATTAAATCTCCCTGTTAAGAGGCCAGAGAGCGGCCCACCCCTCCGCCTGCTCCCTCTCTTCTTATATGTTACGGCCTCGGATTTGCAGCATTGGGATGACGGAGCGGCCTCCAGTTTGATGTAGATTGTTCTCTGTGGATGTGACGGGGTAATGTACAAATATGTGGCATAAATCGCACTAGATGAGACGCACTAGCAAATTCATTTCAAGAAGGAGACGTTAACATAATACATGAATATTACCTATAATGAGCATTACCGCTGCTTTCCCGCCATTTGTGGCAACGCTCATGGCACCCCTGCTATGTGTTCAGCACAAGGACTTGTCCAAAGCATAATTCTGTCTTTGTAATTGAAGTCAGCTCCAGAAATGTTACAAGTGTGATCTGTCTAAATAACAATGGGAGTTAAAGCGCGACTGTTCAGACCTCAGCAGGTCTCCCATAAAGTCTGTAGTGTGCTATTAGTCCTATTCCTATGAGAAATGATTGTATTTGGCCCCCAAAAATGAGAAGAAATGAGTCCTGAGGAAGTAAATAGTGAGTGATCTACATTGTCATGTGAATTGTAACTTGAAACATTTGGGGGGTCCCAGTGCATGATGTGTAACTGCAACCCCCTTCCATGTGCCATTAATAATGATGGGGTCTTCCTACGGGGAAGAATTGCTCTTGGGTACCCCCCGGGCACCAGGTCTAGTTTGAAACTACCCCTACCTTATGGGCTAATATTGAAGCCTATTCTCAAAGGGGTTATCCCACAAACTACATGCAAGGGCGCCAAAAGTCCCATGTGAATAAACTAGAAGTGCATGTGTGTGACCACTTAATTTAGTTCTGTAAACCTATGGGAGAAGTCAAATGTACAACTCCTGCAGTTGTACCCCCATCTACCATATTTTTCACTTATCCTCAGGATAGGTGATAAATGTTGTTAGTGAGATAACCCCCTTAAATGGAAAATATGCTATGCCTGTGGTGGAAGTGGTGACAACCTGCAGCTACCACTAGGGGGAGATCATTGCATGCAGACTTCTAGAATGTCAATACTAACTGTATATGTCTGTACACAGTAAGCTCCCCCTAGTGGAGGCTGTATAAATCTTTATACATTAAGCTTCCCCTAATGGTGGCTGTATACATCTATATACATTATGCTCCCCCTAATGATGGCGGGTTAAAATCTATATACAGTAAGCTCCCCTAGTGGTGGTGGTATAAATTCATATTCAGTGACTTCCCCCTGGTGGTGGCTATATAAATCCATATACTGTGAGCTGTCCCTGGTGGTGGCTGTATAAATCCATATACAGTGAGTTCTCCCAAGTGGTGGCTTTATAGGTCCATATACAATGTGCTCCCCCTGGTGGTGACTGTATAAATCTGTATTCAGAGAGCAGCTCCACCTAGTGGTGGATGTATAAATCCATATACAGTGAGTTCTCCCAAGTGGTGGCTTTATAGGTCCATATACAATGTGCTCCCCCTGGTGGTGACTGTATAAATCTGTATTTAGAGAGCAGCTCCACCTAGTGGTGGATGTATAAATCTATATACAGTGAGTTCCCCCAAGTGGTGGCTTTATAGATCCATATACAGTGTGCTCCCCCTGGTGGTGACTGTATAAATCTGTATACAGAGAACAGCTCCACCTAGTGGTGGATGTATAAATCCATATACTGTGAGTTCCCCCAAGTGGTGGTTGTATAAATGCAAATATTGTGAGTTACCCCAAGTGGTGGCTGTATAAATTTACAATGAGCCATGTTTTGTCAGTAGGCAGCCTGAATTATAATATTTAGAAGTTGAAAAAAACGATCTTCCCTATACAGATACACTCCTAAAATGGATTTGTGGACTTGCCTTTAACAATCCATGAAGTAGTACATGTGACCGTGGTCTCTGTGGGGGTTGAGGTCCATACTGTTCTACTATGTGGTCCTATGATTTCTGTATGCGTCCATAGCTATGCTGGAAAGATGGCGATGGTATTTGAGCTCCAGGAATGAGTATTGGGATATGGATCTGATCTCGTCATTTCTTATTTGCTTTCTTCCTAGGTGCCTTCTAATACAATGCTATCTAATGCATCTTATATGCGTATGATCCGATGGGCTTCCTGGAATCCTCTCCTGAACCCTGGATCTTCAGAGGTGACCTTACCCTTAAAAGGAGGACCTCACCCCAATCCTTGTAACAGCCTTGTCTATAAAGTACCTCCAAACAGCATGAGCTCCAGTGAGGTGAGAAATACACACTGCGTTTTTTACCACTCCCAACCACTTTATTACTTATGTAATGTATCATCTTATTTCTGTGTTAATCCACTTCTCCTCTTTATAAATATCCATCTATTGTAGGATACGTGTGACGATGAGGCTTAAAGAGGGTTGTTTTGAAAGCCTGGTTTCAAATACTATATTATATTTTATTAATTTCGAGCGCTTATAATTTTGCTATAAATATGTAGTTTTTGTGCCTGGTGTAAACGTCGCTTCTCTCCTGAATCCTGTGATGTTTTCATTTTGTTCCTGCTCCTCTCCATTCCTGAGATATGGCCCTTTCTTCCCTAGCCTTTTTAGCCAACTGGGTGAGAATTTCCTGGAAATGTCCACAGAGAAGAGTTGAGGACCACACCCACTTAGATAACAAGACTAGATTTATATCCAGGAATAGAGAGGAGCAGAAACAAAAGGAAACCAATGCCGGATTCAGGAGAACAGCGGCATTTACCTGTTATGAGCTCATTTTCTCCTTCACCTTTGATGTCCGATGAACTCCCTCTGCTGGTGAAAGGAGGTAGTGAAATTGATTTGGATGGGAAAAACCTGTCATCTGAACAGGTGGAGTGTGATTGGACATCCGGAATCTCTGAGTGGATATAAGGCCGCCGACGCCCTGCTGGGTTGCTGGTGATCCTCTCTGCTCTGAGCTCTGGCCTCCAGTTTAGTCCTGTCTACTAAAGCTAAGTTTTTGCTCTGCTATTGTTCATGAGATTTTGTCTGGTTTACTTAGTGTTTGTGTTCAGCCAGCCCTGGTTGTGACTGGCTGAACTCCATTTTTGTCTCTGATCAGTTGATCTCTTTGCTCTGTTTTCAGAATATACCTGAGTGCTGATATAGTGATTTTGAAGTCTAGTGACTTCAGGGCCTTTTCTATCAGACGTGTTGGACATTATTTTTGGCAGGGTTTTTGCGTGATTGCAGACAGTTGCTTTTCTTTCCTGTCCTATCTAGTTAGTGAGGGCCCCATCGTTTGCTCAGCCTGTCTTTCTGTCTGTGTTTGTGTTTTCATCTGTTTTCACCGTCAATACATGTTGGGGGCTGTCTATTGCTTTGGGGTCTGCTCTGGGGCAGTTTAGATTTCCCATTTCTTTCTTTAGGTTTATTTAGTTCTCCGGCTGTGAACGTGGTGTCTAGGACCACCGTAGGAACACCCCACGGCTACTGTTAGTTGTTCTGAATAGGATCATGGGTCTGCAATCCGCTAGCTACCACCCTCTCCGGTTTTCTGGACTTAGCTTGTATTTTTGTTTTTTCCTCCTCTGGTGACTCATTCATAACATTTACCCCTGGGAAAAAAAACAAACATATTTATGGCCAGTGACACTTATTTAATAGTAGGATCATATAGGGACCTCTTCTAGTAGCCAGAGTAGTTAGTTGTTACATGGAGACCACTGACTACTGTCCATGTAATCTTGGTTTTTGCAGAGTGGGGGATCCTCCTTTCCACTATATCTATTATACATATTACATCCTTATGCCAAGTGGCAGACAAACCCATTTAAAAATGGTTGATAAAAATATAGACCTACCATGTATATAATGTATATCTATAACGGCTGGACTCTACTACACCTGTACTAATGCAATGAAGGGCACATGAGGTCGGAGGCGCTATTAATTTGGGTCTCGTTTACAATCTTGTAGTTCCCCCTTATACGATATCCATTCCGGAACATCGTCCGAATGTGTAGTCCCATCTGAGGCTTTCCATTTCTTTTTAGGTGCAGCAGCTTGAAGCCGGTACTTTGTATTTTAACTTTAATGCTCCTTCACGACACCAGTTGGGCGATAGGGCCGAATCTGTCGAAAGTTTGCCCGAGGAGCTGCATCAGTCAAAGAAAAAAGGATCCACGGCGCATGGTAAGATGTGGTCAACTGAAGTGAACTTCCAGCCAAGATGGTTTTTTGCCATCAATATTTCGTTTAAAGGGGGTCACAAGTTTAAAAGTTATCCTCTATCCACCGGTCGTTAAGGGCTTAACCGCCGTGGTGCCCTCTGATCCCGAGAATTGGGGATGAAAAAATAGAAGGTCAATCACACGTACTACTGCTCCATTCATTAATGGGAGCGATGGGCGTAGCGCTCCGCTGATCTTCACCACTCCTATTAGAATGATCGACCTCCGCTCCATTCATCCTCCTTAATCACTTTTTTTATTTCTCCTATTTTGTCTTCTTACAATTAAAACTGAGAAATATGTAAAGAATTCTTCTAATTATTTCTAAGGAGCTCAGCCATGAACCCCACCTTTCTCCCTTCTGTTCTGTGTCTGGCCGTGAGAAGCCTCCCAGCTTGTCATGCTTTTTTTTGCTGCGCTTTTGGTCAATAAAACTAACTTTATTAAACATGTCCTGTAGACAATAAACAAAAAAATTGCACTCTGTAGTACTAAAGAATGTCAATATGAGATACATGAAATATATATAGCATCACTGCTTCTGGATAATATGAAAAAACTGAGACGCTTAGCACATAATTTGGCCAATTCATGCCTGCCCAGCAACCAACGATAAGGCGATCTCAAATCTGCTGGGTCCTAACGTGTCATACCTGTCAAAGACTGAAGTCTGAGTTCCTGGGTAGATGTGTATACCGCTCTTCAAAGTCTGATTTTATGGGTAGGTAGGATCCTGTTGCAATTAAAACCCACTACATTCTGAAGGGCGGAGTGCCACCTTGTTGTTGGTTGCTGGGCATACATGAATTGGCTAAATTATGTGCTTTTTTCTAGTATCCAGAAGCAGTATTGCTATTCTTATTTCATATATTTCATATTGACATGCTTTAGCACTACAGAGTGCAACTTTTTTGTTTATTGGAGGTAGCTGCTCCTAGTATGCACCTGTTCACATTAGCTTGGAAGTGCCAGTCAGTCTTTTTGTCATTTGTACTCTAGCCAAATCACACATGTAATCCGCACTCAAAAAAGCCACACAAAAAAAACAGCCAAAATGTAATAAAACTTGCCTTTTGAACTACAAAAGAGCAGGTTTTTGTTGAGAGCAAAAGAGCAGGTGATTTGTTGATACAGAATCTACATTAGAAGATTGTTCCATTTTTTATTTTACAATGCATGATTTTTATTTGCTGTAGTTGGAATACTCCTTTAATTTTCTGTTATTTTTTTACTTTGGCAGCTCATCACTCTTTTTGCACTCTAATTTAATCGGCCGCTGCTTCTTTTTTTTTTTTTTTTTTCTTTTCTTCCATTTTTTCCTTATGTTTCATCTTGCCGGCAGAAGTTAATGGAGAGAGTTTAGAAGTTTGATAGCAACATTATTGAACAGATGGCGCAGCTTCATTTCAGAATGACCCATGATTCTCCTGTGCATTTGGTTAATTGATATGTCATGTCAGCCGTTGTATAGGCAATTTATTGTGAAGTTAGCTTGGAGAAACTTGTGAAAGTCAAAACTTATCAGTTACTTGCCGGTCGTTTTGCTTTTTTTTATTTATTTACTTTTTTAACTTGCTTTTGCTACCTTTTGTTTCTTTTTAAGAAATTAGACCCTAATTGAAACTATGTTTTTTGTAAACTAAAGACCCGATGAAAACTGAAATAAGGAGCTGCACAGTCATTAATCTCTGCTGTCGTGCTATGAAAAGTTGTGGAAAGAGAAATTTTGTGGTCACGCAGCAATTTATTTATTATTTTTTAATTATAAGAACAATTTATCCTTATTTGCTTCCAATTAAAAATAACTAGAATTATTTCCAACAATCTGTAATGTAATGTTCTGCCACCAGAGGGCAGTGTGCCCCTTCGAATAGACGTCTACGGCGCGTTTCGCTGGGACTTGACTGCGAAACTTTAGTCATTTTTTTTAATACAGACGTGGATAGTTGAACACTCCTGAACATAAAGACCCAAAAATAAAAGATCTCCACGTGTGTTCATGCAAAAGAGTACAGCTCCATGTGAAATGATTTGTGCCAGCAGTCATGCAAGTTTTAGGAGGGGATATTGAAAGCTAGAAGACTTTCAGAGTTCATCCACTGAGAATTTTTTTTTAACCCCGTCATGTAGCAGGGGATCTATATGTAGCTCATTTTGCTTGAATTGATGGTAGAATTTGGAATTTATTTCTTTGCACTAGTTACAGTGATGACCTGCAGTTACCCCCATCCACCATTGTACTCATTCCCAAACTTAATTGTGGGGAGAGGGGGGGTATATGGCTTAATTCCTATTGCGCTGTGATAGCCCTCTCTTATCAAGCCAAGTCAACTTGATGGAGAGGTTTAATTACTGGCAATGGAGGTTGCATGTTATGGCTCAGCATGTTATGACACCGCATGTACGGCGCAGCTTTGTCCCATAGGAATGGCTGGACTACATGGCACCCTCCATTTCTGGAATAAACACTGAGCAGAAGAAGTGATACTAAGGGCTATGAGATAAATAGTACCATTCACAATTAATACTACTACGTAGTGCTCTAATAATACTACTATACAGTGCCAGAACAGTTAATGTTTGTAGCCAGAGAAGAAGGTTAAAGCAGATGTGGTGATGGTCTTTGGGAGAGACACCCCTCTTGTGCAACCTTTAAGCAGCTTCTAAAGGGTTGCATCATATCATTTATTAAAGGGGGTGTCTGCTTTCATAAAAAAAATTACTCCCAGTTAATTCTTTGAAATTAACCAATACTTCCCTTTTGAAGCCACTTCTACTTAAGCACCACCTTTTTGCTGCTCCCTGACGGGTTTTATTATAGCTGTGATGTCCCATCTATAACATGTGACTGTTTCAGCCAATCGCTAACTAACCAGTGATGCTGAGGCCAGTGATTGGCGGCAGCGGTCACGTGTAGTAGACAGAACGTCTCTTTTCCAACGTGCTAATCAATGACTGTTGAGCAGCGGAGCGTGGCGCTGGAACGGTAGGGGATAAATCAGGTAAGGGATGCTAATTGATTGATTTTTAAATCATTGCCAGCCTTTTTATGAAAATGGACAACCCCTTTAAATTTCTGATAAGGGAAGTTTATTAGTAGGGGAGGAGTTTACACCAGCAGTTATAATGGCACGAATAAGGACTGCAGTGACCTCTGATAGACCCCATTGTATTATAGTGGAGTGTACTTGGTTTTGGAGAGATGTGGTCAACTTAAAAAGAAATGTGAACACAGTCCAAAGCTGCTCATATCAGATAGTATCACAGTAGCTCAGGTGACTGCAGATTACAGTGATGTCACAGGAGATCAGGTGTCCGTAGATTATAGTAATGTCACAGGAGATCAGGTGACTACAGATTATAGTGATGTCACAGGAGTGCAGGTGACTACAGATTATAGTGATATCACAGGAGCTCAGGTGACTGCAGATTATAGTGATGTCACAGGATCTCAGGTGACTGCAGATTATAGTGATGTCACAGGAGCTCAGATGACTGCAAATTATAGTGATGTCATAGGAGCTCAGGTGTCTGCAGATTATAGTGATGTCACAGGAGCTCACGTGCCTGCAGATTATAGTAATGTCACAGGAGATCAGGTGACTACAGATTATAGTGATGTCACAGGAGTGCAGGTGACTACAGATTATAGTGATATCACAGGAGCTCAGGTGACTGCAGATTATAGTGATGTCACAGGATCTCAGGTGACTGCAGATTATAGTGATGTCACAGGAGCTCAGATGACTGCAAATTATAGTGATGTCATAGGAGCTCAGGTGTCTGCAGATTATAGTGATGTCACAGGAGCTCACGTGTCTGCAGATTATAGTGATGTCACAGGTGATCAGGTGACTACAGATTATAGTGATCTCACAGGAGCTCAGGTGTCTGCAGATTATAGTGATGTCATAGGAGCTCAGGTGACTACAGATTATAGTGATGTCACAGGAACCCAGGTGACTGCAGATTATAGTGATGTCACAGGTGCTCAGGTGTCTGTAGATTATAGTGATGTCACAGGTGCTCAGGTGTCTGTAGATTATAGTGATGTCACAGGAGCTCAGGTGTCTGCAGATTATAGTGATGTCACAGGAGATAAAGTGACTACAGATTATAGTGATGTCACAGGAGCTCAGGTGTCTGCAGATTATAGTGATGTCACAGGACCTCACGTGACTGCAGATTATAGTGATGTCACAGGAGATCAGGTCACTACAGATTATAGTGATGTCACAGGAGACCAGGTGACTACAGATTATAGTGATGTCACAGGAGATCAGGTGACTACAGATTATAGTGATGTCACAGGAGATCAAGTGATTATAGTGATGTCACAGGAGATCAGGTGACTACAGATTTTAGTGATGTCACAGGAGATCAGGTGACTACAGATTATAGTGCTGTCACAGGAGCTCAGGTGTCTGCAGATTATAGTGATGTCAGAGGAGATCAAGTGACTACAGATTATAGTGATGTCACAGGAGATCAGGTGACTACAGATTATAGTCATAGTTATGTCAAAGAAGAACAGGTGACTACAGATTATAGGGATGTCACAGGAACCCAGGTGTCTGTAGATTATAGTGATGTCACAGAAGATCAGGTGACTACAGATTATAGTGATGTCACAGGAGATCAGGTCTCCATAGATTATAGTGATGTCACAGGAGATCAGGTGACTACAGATTATAGTGATATCACAGGAGCTCAGGTGACTGCAGATTATAGTGATGTCACAGGATCTCAGGTGACTGCAGATTATAGTGATGTCACAGGAGCTCAGATGACTGCAGATTATAGTGATGTCACAGGAGATCAGGCGACTACAGATTATAATGATGTCACAGTAGATCAGGTGACTACAGATTTTAGTGATGTCACAGGAGGTCACGTGACTACAGATTATAGTGATGTCACAGGATCTCAGGTGTCTGCAGATTATAGTGATGTCACAGGAGCTCAGGTGTTTGCAGGTTATAGTGATGTCACAAGAGATAAAGTGACTACAGATTATAGTGATGTCACAGGAGCTCAGGTGTCTGCAGATTATAGTGATGTCACAGGAGATCAGGTGACTGTAGATTATAGTGATGTCACAGGAGATCAGGTGTCCGTAGATTATAGTGATGTCACAGGAGATCAGGTGTCCGTAGATTATAGTGATGTCACAGGAGATCAGGTGACTGCAGATTATAGTGATGTCATGACTTTTTTTGTCTATAAATTGTTTTAGTATTGGACTTTCTGTATGATTAGATATGAGATTTGAAGAAATTTCCTTGTCTGATATCTCTGTTCTTAATATGGTCTCCAGTTAGCAGTCATTGTGTGCGGTGTGATTGTGAGTGATGGGAGGAGCGGGATTATCACTTGGTCCTGGCAGCGGGATGCCTGTGGCTTGGAGCGCTGCTCTGGAGTCCTGTCGTGGGAATTGCCTCGGTGTGGTGGCTATATCTAGGGGGAATGCTTAACGACAGTCTGCTTCCATTTCTTGTATGTGAGTTTAGTGTTGGATCACTCCCAGCAGATACTTTGTAATAATAATCTTTATTTATATAGTGCCAACATATTCCGCAGCGCTTTGCTTTATAAGAGAAGTGTAGAATAAGGGAACCAGATTCCTCATTACTGTTAGACTAGTCTCTCAATAAACTATCACAGTGCAACCTGTTCAGTCCTGGCTCCCACCTGCTCCTCTCTTCACATCGTCTCCATCCACATCTCTTGCTCTCTTCTCTTTTTCTTCCCTTTCCCTACTTACAGAATACAGATTTTCCCTTAGGCCGAGGGTCACACTGTGTTATAGCAGTCCGTTAGACGGACTACGTTACACCGTGGCATAACGCGGTGTAACGCAGTCCGTTAACGCTGCCATTAAGCCCCATTATTGGGCGCATCGCGACACATGCCGTAAAGCGGCATGCGCTCGCGATGTGCCGGCATTCAGTTACGGAGCCTCGGACGTGGGCTGCAGCGTCTGAGGCTCCGTCACCGCTAGAGTAAATGAAGCATCTGCGCTAGCGATATAGCATAACGCGATCGCGTTATGCTATATAGCGTTAACGCAGCCCGTCAACGCTATGTCTAATGCAGTATGAACCTGGCCTTATAAAGTTGGGAGACCTGTTTTGAGATTTTTTTCCACAACAGGGAGCTCTTCTCAATCAAGTCAATGAATGTTCAACTTTTGAGGGGTGATTTTTGGTTAGCTTACTGTTTTATCACGTTTACATTCCCTGCCTTCTGAAAAATGTTATATACTGTGCAGCCCTTTATTTGGAATATGTTTTAAAAGGTTTTTATAAATGTATTTTTAAACCTTTCTGATCGTTTTTTCTTTAATTTTCCACTTTTTTTATATTTACTGTAATAAAAAAAATTCCAAAATCTTGCAGTTTTCACATTAGACACTAGGCCTAATATTAACCTCATACTGTTACTCTACCTTATACTGTTCTGTACCAAAGACTTTTCAGCTGTCTCATTATCATCACAGACAGGATGGCAATGAAAGGTAACACCTCTATACAAAGCTGGTAACTAAGGAGCCACTATACACAATAGGTGGTGTCACAGCTCACCTCCCCCCCCTCCCTTCACAAGAACCTTTGTCCATGCATATTAAATGATGCAGCACAATTTGAGAGAGTTCTATTTGATCTGTTGCTGCTAATGTCCGGGTGCCAGATAGAAAGTGCAAGTAAAATATTACGTCTAGTTATGAATGTGAAAGTTACAAGTTGATTTTTATTTTTAATATAGATAGTGATGTAAAAATATATTAAATAAAAGAAAAAAACATGAACCCTTGAGCACTTAAGAAATTTTGAAAATATTGGGATGATCACAGAACCATCAAAAGTTTGGTCACAAATAGTAAACAAGGTCACAGAAAAGTTGAGGAAAAAAAAAGGCACATTAATTGTCAAAGATTTGAGAGAATCACATGTGAAGCAACCATGAAGCCATTATCCTCCACTGCTGTCATATTCCAAAACTGTGACCTCCTTGGAGGCCCAGAAGTACAAGGTGTTCAGTGTTCTGAGACACGGCCAAGGTAAGGGAGGTTGAAACCCAACCACCACTAAATAGACACCTAAACCTCAAGACTGGGCCAAGAAATATCAGAAGACAGATTTTTCAAAGGTTTTATGGACTGATGAGATGAGTGGCTCTTGATGGAGCAGATGGAAGGGCCATTGTTGGATCAGTAATGGGCACAGACCTCCACTTCGCACTCAGACACAGCAAGGTGGTGATGGGAACTGCTATGGGCTGGGATTATTAAAGATGATTTACTGTAGTTGGACCCTTTTGAGTTGAAGATGGACTCAAAATCAAATCCCAAACCTACTGTCGGTTTTTAGAGGACACATTCATCAAGCAGTGGGACAGGATAAAGTCTGTATCTTTCAAAACACCCTGATTTTTCTGCAGGACAAGGCTCCATCTCAGCATCAAAGTCTCCACTGCTCGACTGCCAGTAATGGCCCTAATGATGAAAGTATAATGACACGTTCACTTACGAACTGGATCTAAACCCTAGTGAGAACTTGTGGACCCTTCTTAAATGCGAGATTTATGATGAAGGAAAACAGTCGCTTCGATCAGTGGCTGGGAGGCTGTGATTGGTGCTGCCCAAAAAGTTGATCAAGAAACTGACAAGACTCTATGGATGGAGTTTATGACGGTCATTGAAAAGAAGGGTGGCTATATTGGTCACTGATATCTTTTTGGGAAATGTCAGATATGTAGTTTTGTACATTTTCAGCTTTTTGGTTATTATTCTTACTTTAACAGATGAAAAAACACAATTGAGGCTGGTTTCACATTTGCGTTTTTTAGCGCTGGAAAAAAACGCACACCTGCGCATGCGTTTTTTCCCCTATATTTAACATGGGTGCGCATACCTGCGCGCTGGTAAGCGCATGTATGCGATTTTCATGTGCTGCGTTTTTTTGGGGTGTGCGTTGGGATTTTCCAGACGCAGCATGTTGCATTTTTTGGCCCTGCAAAAAAGCGCATGCGCACTTATGCGCACGTTTTGCGCTAAAAATGGCCATTATAGCCTATGGATGCGCATATGTGCGCACTGGCATGCTCATGTATGCGTTTTTTTGCATATGCGTTTTTTTTTTTAAACCATGGAATTTAGGGGTTTGGGTTAGAGTTAGGGTTAGTTAAGGGGGTTTAGGGTTAGGGTTATGGTCAGGGTCAGGGTTAGGGTTGGGGTTTGGGTCAGGGTTAGGGTTAAGTATGGTTTTGTTAAGGATTAGGGTCATGGTTAGGGTCAGGATTAGGGTTAAGTATGGTTTTGTTAAGGGTTAGGGTCAGGGTTAGGGTTAGGGTTAGGGTCAGGGTTAGGGTTAGGGTCAGGGTTAGGGTCAGGATTAGGGTTAAGTATGGTTTTGTTAAGGATTAGGGTCAGGGTTAGGGTCAGGATTAGGGTTAAGTATGGTTTTGTTAAGGGTTAGGGTCAGGGTTAGGGTCAGGGTTAGGGTCAGGGTTAGGGTTAGGGTCAGGGTTAGGGTTAAGTATGGTTTTGTTAAGGATTAGGGTCAGGGTTAGGGTCAGGATTAGGGTTAAGTATGGTTTTGTTAAGGGTTAGGGTCAGGGTTAGGGTTAGGGTCAGGATTAGGGTTAAGTATGGTTTGGTTAAGGGTTAGGGTCAGGGTTAGGGTTAGGGTCAGGGTTAGGGTTAAGTATGGTTTTGTTAAGGGTTAGGGTCAGGGTTAGGGTTAGGGTTAGGGTTAGGGTCAGGGTTAGGGTTAGTAAAGTCATGGTTTGGGTAGTGTGAGGGGCCACCTAAAAATGTTGGAAAAAAACGCAAACGCGGTAAAAACGCGCTAAAAACGCATACAAACGCATAAAAACGCTGCGTTTTTTTCATGCATGCTCATAAAAATGCTTGAAAAAAACGCAGCAGTTGTATGCTTATGTATGCGTTTTTTCAATGCGTTTTTTTGCGGGAAAAACGCGCTGCAAAAAAAAGCAAGTGTGAAACTAGCCTGAGATGGGAAAATTACAATTTTTCGTTTAGTTGTCCAATGATTCTGTACACAAAAAGATATTCTAAGAAAGACAAAACCTCATTTTTACTTTCTTAAATATTCAGGTTTATTAACCTTTTTGATTGACTGACAGCTCTGGAGTTTTTCAGTACTAAAACTAGTCATCAAAAATACAAATTTGCTTAAAGTGGTTGACTACTACTAGGACAACCCCATCTTGAATGAAATGATCGGCCACAATAAAATTGAAAAACATATACTCACCTTCCGTGTTGTCACCGTTCCCGCGGTGTCGACAGTTGCTCCCCTGGTGGCTCTTGTGTTTTTGTTGTGACATGTGACCTTGGCGAACAATCAGCGCTGGCGTCACTGTCCCCACCTACGTATGGATTGAACATGATGAGGATGTCCAGGCTGCAGCTGATCCCTGACTTCCTCTTCATGTTCAGTCTGTGCATAGCTGATTGGGCGCCGGGGTCGCGTGTCACAACACCGCACGAGAGCCCACGGGGCAGCGACTGTCGACACCGTGGGAACGGCGACAGCATAGGAGGTGAGTATAGGTTTTTTATTTTATCGGGACCAAACATTTTGTTCAAGAAGGGGTTGTCCTAGTAGTGGACAACCCCTTTAATAATTGTGCACACAACGTAGTGTCATAGAAGAGCAACCCTTCTGCTACTTGGTTTTAGCCCCAATTCTTGGCAACCATTTTTTTTAATGGAGTTGCACTTGAATTGACAAAATTCTGAATGTTTGAAACCTACACGAAAGGGAACTTAATGAGGTTTTCCGACAGTAATTTTTTAATTTTTTTTGCTATGGATTGTTTAAAACTCAGAGCTGCCTGCCCTGGATCTGCAGGGGTGCTGGAAGGTGCATATACAGTACATCTCTGTATTATTTTTAATCAATTGACTAAAACCGAAAAACAAAACATTTTTTACTGTCCGACAACCCCATTAAGAACTTATTGCCCACTGTTGTAATTTTGCATTAAATAGTCTGCAGTTAGTGCCAAAGACCTATGACACAAGCAACCACATTTTTATAACTTATACTAATGGCTTTAGTTTATATCCTTTTAAATAACTATTAAAATAATTACTCCGAAATAAAAGCAAAATGGCGCTACTTCTCTGGATGCATGCGACTCCTGAACTCATAATCCTAGTAATAAAATGTTTGATGCCCTTATACCATTTAGGCATGGTGATATTGGCCATTAACATTAAAGAGCTCCAATCGACTATGCAGAAATTATTCACTGTCCTGTTTAAGCAAACTAACAAAGAAGGGGAAAGAATTAGCCCTAATGTGATGGTTCTTTCCATGTATAGCACCATATTATTGGCAATAATTGTCCTTCTTACATGGACCGGTGGGCTGCTTATCACTATGATTTTTTTACTGCCATAAAGAATCCAATTAATCGAGGGTAGGGTTGTGACATTGGAAACTCAGCTCTGCCTTTCAGTGATCGTTGAGCTTGACCTAGGACGCAGGGACCACCGTATTATCTGCCATGCATTTTTGGCGATCTTCACTCAGTCTTATGGTTGATCTCTTTGGCTCTGAACTATCCATGCTCTCACATTTCCGAAGCCAAATGTTAGTGAAGCTATTATAGCCAATTTGAGGTCTTCCAAGATTGATCATAAAATTCCCATAAATGGAGTTTATGAGGCTTGTAATCTCTCTGATGCAAATATTATCACCTCCTGAAAGCCAAAGCCAGCTTTCTAGCAGCAATTTTTTTTTCTTAGATGCTGTGAATGGTAGTTTTACTTGTGTAGTTATCCTTAGCCTAATAAAAGCAATGCAAATAAGAGAAACTAACACTGATACCTAATATTGGAGGTGGAATTGTACCCTTTAAAGGTCTGATCAGAAGGTCAGAAGATGTGCCTCCTACATCACTGACATCCTAAGGTTTTTCTTGTTTTTTTCTTAGGACTCAAGGCTATAAACAAATCAAAACATAGCATAACATTATGGAAACCTTCTAGTGCTGGTTTACACCTCCACACTCTAACTTCTTGGGACAGAGAATTTAATTTTTCCCCTTTTTCCTTTTTATTATTCTTTAATTAAATCTCAAACCCTTGTGGTTCACATTCCAGATTTTCACCAGCCATTAAGAAAGGTAGAGTAGACAACCGAAAATGGTCAACCTCTCTGGGACAGTGTGGAAGTATATGATCGTTACACTTAAAGGAGTTCTCCTGTATTTTACTAAAAGTCTGTAGACACTCTATGTAGCTGCAAACTTCTGAATCTGCACCACATGCTGTCAGGATTCTCCGGTGTCAGTGGCGAGAGCAGGCGGTCATGTCATTGCAAGTATGCGATTTCCATACTACCGGCCACATTCCGACTAGATGTGCGACGCCTTGTGAATTGAGCGAGGTCACGCATGTCTAGTTGGAATGTGGCTGGAATTATGGAGATTGCATGATTTTAGTGACATGCCCGCCTGCTCTCGCCATTGACACCTGAAAATTTCCACAGGATGCAGTACTTATTCAGAAGTTTACAGTTACATGGAGTGAAAAACGACGAAAACATTTGAAAAACTGAAGTTGTAAATGAACCCTTAGGCTGGTGGCCCACTGAAGAGCAACCTCCCTTATTAAAGAGAAGGTGCTTAGCTATCTTTTTGTGACCTGGTGCTTCTGGTTCAGTCAGTTGTCTTACAGCCAGACACAGGAGGAGCACGCTAGTGCTCGCACGTGCTCAGTAGGTGAGCTGCTGGAAACTCCGGCGCACACACCAGGAAGGGACAATAGCACATCGGGGAACCACGCCGTGGGGCCGGGACAGTGAGTAAGCTGGCATCCCTGCATGGAGGAAGAAGGGGACACCATACAGGGGTGCTGGCCATTGCGCTACCCTTGTCGCCATGTCAAAAGTGGCCAGTGTTTGCTTTTATTTTATTTTTGCTGGTATTTTTTAATTTAATTTTTTTTAAATCCATTATACGCTTTCTAGACATAGACCTTTTTATTTTATAAAAGATTTTATGGTCAATGGGGCGTTGCTCGCAGTCAAGTAATGAAGAGTAGTCTAAAGACATGGCCCCCATAAAATCCTGTGAGCCACACCTCCTTGGTAGAGGCCAGAAAAAGTAGCACTAAATAAAACGGGCCCATAACTATTGAATCATAGGGCAGATTTAAATGAAATAAGAAAAGAAATGTAATCCTCAGGGGCGCTGCATGAATAAAATGAGCAAAACCTTGAAACCTTTGACCTGCTGATGTAATCTCGTTAATTATGGTCTGCGCTAATAGGTATATCAGGATTGTAGGAACATTATATGAGCACCATTGAGTTTGCTGGTTCACAAAATTCCATTGTCTTGTCCTCTACAAGAGTATTCTCTTTTTCTTCTTTCCTCATTTTTCATCATCTTTGCTTGGATTCATCAGAACAAATCAAGTGCAGAACAAATTATGCACTTTGTAAGAAAATGCAAAAAAAAAGATGGTATTAAGAAATATATATTTGTATTTAACAAAGTAAAATGAATGAGAACAATCATTTTACCGATAGAGAAAGTGATTGCCTTTTAGTGATTTGAATTAGGGTTTCGAAAAGGAGCGAATTATCTAAAATAGCGCTTTACAGCCGACAGTGTCGTGGATCAATGGCATTTAAACCTAAAATGACCTTGAGATGGAATAATCAGGACTGTTTCATTCAGCATCAAAGAAAGAAAAGAAAATGAAAATTCTTGTAGCATTGACCTATTCATGGCTGCACGGATAGGGTTATAAATTACCTTTTAAGTCAATTCTGCCTTTGACAAACTTCACTAAAATAATGTATGATACAGTACACTCCAGACAATCATCAAAAATGCAATAGGCTCTCCTCGCTTATCTGTGCCTCAGTACCCAGATGGCATTTTACCAACACCTGTGACAGCACCACCTGAGAGGAGATCTGCCCATCTAGGACAGGAAACCTACTGAATAAAAGGACAGAACTTCTCCCCCATATCAGTTGGTTTCCTATCCTTGATGGGGAAACTGCACAGAATGTCTGGTGCTGAACGTAGAAAAGAAGTCTCCTACCCAGGTCGCCTAGCCGAACGTGTGACGTCTGCTGAGCCGGTGTTCGGGGCTTGGAGGCGCTGCAGCGGGTCCATTGAGGTTTTCGCTGGAATAGGCAGAATCAAGAAGAAGAAGCAGATGGAGCAGAAAAGTCCTTAGCCCTCCAAGAAAGTGACAAACGTACAAAGGGTAAGAAGTATGTCATCGGATTCCTCTTCCTCACATGGGAATCAAGGTGGTCACCTGTGCTTTCCCGTAGGAGATACGGATCAATTAGTCAAGGCGGTTAGGTCCACCATCGGCATTAAAGAGGTGAAAGCACATAGATCAGCACAAGATATTTGGTTCGGAGTATTGGAGCAGAAAAAATAAAAAGAAAAATTACGGTGAATGAAAAAACACTGGCTCTTATTAAGTAGGAATGGAAGAGACCAGAGAGGAAGGGTTCGCTGTCCTCATCATTAAAAAGGAAATATCCCTTTGAGCAGCAGGATGCAGCCATATGAGATAAAGTGCCAAAAATAGATGGAGCGGTGGCCAAGTCATCAAAAAAATCTTCATTGCCGTTTGAAGATATGGAAGTACTTAAAGATCCCTTAGATAAAAAAGATGATAGCTACTTAAACAATATATGGGAATCCTCGGCAGGAGCGCTAAAACTAGCTATAGCTTCGACATTCACATCCAGGTCCATGATGGTCTGGCTTGATAAATTGGAAAGTCTGTTAAGGAATAAGGCCACAAAGAAAGACATCTTGGCTGATATCCTGTTAATGCAGAAAGCAGCAGCGTTCCTGGCACATGCATCAGCATATTATGCGAGATTGGTGGCTAGATCGTCAGTTTTTTTCAAATTAGGCTTGAAGAGCCCTGTTACTTAAAAGCTCTCCTGTTAATATGCAGTCAAAATCCAGATTATGTTCCATTCCATATGAAGGAGAGTATCTCTTTGGACCCACCCTTGATGACATCCTACACAAAGCCTGTGATAGTAAAAAAAACAAAACATGTCTTCCTAATTGGTCCATCCTTTTGTATAGGAGGGCCTTTCAAAGGAGAAGATATAGTCGTAGAAGACCTTTGAAAGATCAGGGGAAAGGGGAGGACAGTCGAAAGAAACAAGAGGGTCCCTCCTCAGAGAATAGAAAGCCTTTCCAGTGATGCTATTCCCCTGGTGTGGGGAAGACTTTCCCTCTTCCTCCCTACCTGGGCGAGAATCTCGTAGAGCATATAGATTCTCAAATTGATAGTTGGGCCTGAGACTGGAGTTCTTGGCTGTTCCTCCATGGACCTTTCTGGTAATGCCCCTCAGAGATCTGGGGAGGAGCAGTTAGCCCTAGAAACTGAAGTCCAGGAATCGATAAAAAAAATCATTCTTTTAGAGGTTCCAGGAAGAAGTAGAAGGGTTTATTCTCTTTTCCTAATAAAAAGAAAACCTGACGACGCTTTCAGGACTATCAAAACCCGACCTTTCAAGATGGAATCTATAAAATCCACCATAAAACTACTGTTTTCGGCTGTTATATGATTGTTCTGGACCTAAAGGATACATATTATCTTGTTCCAATCCACCCGGAAGATCAGAAATTCCTAAGAGTGCCTCTAGTCATTAGTGGAAGGATTAGGCATTTTCAGTTCAAGACCCTTCCCTTTTGTTTATCAATGGGTCTGCAAATTTTTACTAAAGTGGTAGCAGAAATGACAGCTCATCTATGGGAACAGAACATCCTTGTAATTCTATACTTGGACAGTTTCTTGATTATAGGCAAGACGGTCGATCACTGCAATTCTCAATTAGAATGTGTCAGAATAACCTTAACAAATCTGGGTTGGTCTCATATCAGGTGCTAAAAGCAATAAAGAATGCCAACATGAAGGTCATGTCATGTCATGTCATTGCTGGGGTCTCTGACCTCTTGCATTGCAGCTTTCCTGTGGGCTAAGTTGCACATAAGAAAACTTCAACGGGACATTTTGATAAGGGAAAAGGCGATAAGAAGACATAATGAAGGAAGAGTAATGGATGTGTGGCTGAAAATTTTTTTTACATTAGATTTTGTTATAAAATATTAAAATTACTGAAGCTATTAGTGAGGGGTGCATTTATCTCCCTCCTCCTCCTCGCACACAGATTTGCAGTAAGGAAGCAAATAGCTGACAGTCTGAGTCTCATAGAGATGGACTGGTACAATGGACGTAAAGGAGTAGGAAATTGGGTATGGGTGTGAAGTGACCATCCTAATTAAAATGCAGGCAGCTCCGTTTGAACCAAAAGACCTGTCTTATCAACGAGAATATCTATTGTGCGTGGACAAAGATATATAGATTAGACAGGTAATTTAAGGCAGGGAAGGTCTCTTCAGAGGGCTGGATAACAAAGGTACATGTGTTTACACATAGAGAGGTGACAGAGCCTCTTTTGTCCCCTGGAAATACTTTGTCCCTTCAGGAGAAATGCTATACATTGACCCCAGGCATATGTCTCAGAAAGAACGTCAGAAATATTGGAGTCCGTATAGATCTGATGGTGATGGAACATACATTTTCAGCTTCAGGACGAATCAGGGAAGAAGATGCATGTTTTTTCCTAAATTTAACCCCACAAATCAATAGTGGGCAGATCGCTGACAATAGCCATGTCATGTTTGGTCTCTGAGGAATGGTAAAATCCCAATAAAAAATGTCAGCTGTCTCGAACCTCTGCAGTCATCATGAATGAAGTAATCGCATAAGTTGGGAATTTCATAAAATCCTGAAGGGCTGAGGATATCCCACAACCCATCCCAGGAGAGGTGCTCACGGGAGTGGGAGGGGTGTGGGAGTAACTCAGGTGCTGATAAAAGGTCAAGACACATTATGATCTAGGTTCATGTAGAGAGATACATATCAGTGTATGTATAATTCCCTTTCGCTGGGCGTTGTTCAATCGAAGCGCTCTCCTTTGCTAGGTTGTGATATCTGTGATCAATGTAGTAAGTTTCTTTTGTTTTATCCGTATTATTTTATATAACTGTATATGCTGTACTGCATAATTTTTTTTTTAAACACTGCCTATCATTTGGATTAAATATAAAATGTAAGAGTTCTGTTCCTTTTGTCCTCTAACCCGCACCTTAGAAACCATACACTGCCAGAACCAAGCCTCCAGTCAGCCTGTATAAAACACGACTGGTTGTGGCAGCGAGTAGTCTGGGGTTATTGTGGAGTTTGCAGTGACTGTACTTTAGACATGTCCTTCTTGTTCGGAATCTCCCTGATAATCTGATCTTGGGGTAGTCTGGTGCTGGCTTCTGCAGTGATCAGGTGTGTAAAGGAATCTGGCAGCAGGCTTTCAATTTCTCTACAGCACCACCACAGGACAAATTAAGCATTACATTGCTCCCATTCAAACCTATGGGTTGTTTATGTAATAAAGGGTTGTCGGGAGAGAAAGTTGTACTTTAAAACAATTCTGCTGTTACATAATTATGTTTTAATGGGGCATTTAACAAAAAGTTGTCCCTGGAACCTTTGTAAAGGGAAGCCTAAAAGGGTATTCCCACAATTGAAAGATAAAAGTGAGATAGGAAATAACTTGCTGGCCCTCAGCAACCTTAAGAACGGGGCCCTCAAGAGCCTAGTTTTGAATGGTGCTGAGGGACGCATGCTCGACCTCTGTTTTATTCATTGTCTATGAGACTGCCAGAGAAAGCAGAGTTCAGTGCTCTGCTTTGTCTAGCAATCCCATAGACAATGAATGGAGCTGAGTATGACCATGGGCACATTGGGTCGCTGGGATCTTGAGATCAGTGGGAGTCCTTGTGGTGAGTAAGTTATCCCCTGTTCTATGGGTTAACTACAGTACTTCCCTTTAGTTGTGATTACCAATAATTCAGATGAAAAAGGTCCATAGCCTTGGTTGGTGGCGGTCACAACACGAGGCTCTAAGCAATCTAGGACCTCATCGCCTCAAATAGTGCATAATGTATTCCTCCTATCCCATCCATTAGAGACATTAGAGGAGACGGTAGATGGGCTTACTAAGCAACACTCTCTGCTGAGAATACATGATTATTTTCTATGTACTTCTCTTCTTGGCAGCCACCCAAGATCAGACGCAGGTGCAGCATGTAACACGCGTGTCTGGGCTTAATATTTCAGTGGAACCCTCATGTATTAGAATGAGCACATTGTTTAGTAGATTAAAGGGAAAAAATGAGTTATCTAGTCTTACCTAGAAACAAATGGTTAAAATCAATTGATTGGTAAAGGATCAGGATTTTTCCATCACTGTTTTTTTTTTAAATACATCACCACCTTTTCTACTCTGTGTCACCTTTAGATTCTACACTCTGCGCTGATTAGTTTCTTAATGTGATTTTATGACGACCTGAGCTATATATATAGTGTATATATATTGTGGTGTAGTTACCACTATGTCAGCTAGGGGGCGCTGTGTGGGTGTCCCAGGATGGGTGTACAGGCACATTCAGTGTGGTAACAGGAGCAGGGTCCTAAATGACCATTATGGGTCTCAAGGTGGGTGGCCTTGGGATGCAGGCTCCAGGGTGTATTGATCAGCAGAGGTACTGCTGATCTTTCTGTTACACTGTGTCAGGGAAGCCTGTGTGTGTCTATACAACGTTTAGTGATGTCATAGTCATGTGATCACCTGTGGGTGTGGTTACAGGGCTATGTAATTGAGGTGTTTGGCACATGTGAGAGAGTGTGAGAGTGAGTCTGTCTGAGTGTGGACAGACTTCCATGTGTCCAGGTGGGACACTACAGAAAGTGTATATGGGGAGGACTACAGCTCCCAGCATGTGCTGAGACTCTCAGTCCGAGTCTGAAGCCACGGACATTTCTGTTCCTTTGCCTGAAGTGAAGCTTACATTTCAGTGTTATGCTGTCTATGGTTTATGGAGTAATAAACCTGGTGGAATTTTAAAGGAACGTGCCTCATGTTTGTCTCCCGCTGCACCTAAGCGAGTCACATCCCTACAAAATATATATATATATATATATATATACTGCCCTGACAAAGAAGGTCCGTGCACCTTCGAAACGCGTTGGCGATTGGCCCTTCTCAGCCTCCATCCCCATCTTCCAGCTCTCTGCTCTAGGTGACATAACCCAGACCACGCCCCCCCGGCACTGACAGCGGCGTCTCCCGGCCGGCGCACGCCGCGTGTTTCCTACCCTTGGTGAGGATCCAGGTGGGCTCCATTGTCTGGGGGGGGGGGGCGCTCCTCGGTCCCCACTTATTCTTTCCTTGGGTTGCACTGAATCCATTTCACGTGCCGCTGTGTTTTCACGCCAGTACCCGTGTGCTTGCTGGCTCTCAACTCCCTGCTCCAGCGTATAGGATCCTTCTGTTGCAGTCACCTCAGTGGATTATTTTGCGGGTCAGTAATCCAGAAACTTTCCTCGTATTATCCTTCTGTCCGTGCTGGATCATATATTCACCTCCAGGTAGTCAGACGGTTTCCTTCATTTACCTGCACGTTATGCCTCTATGATCTAATCAGTAATTGCTTCTCTGACTTCTCTTTGATTAGACATCTTGGCTCATACATTAGCAACCTCAGGCTTTTTTGTTTTTGTAAACCTCGTTTTTGTCAGCCATTAGCACCGAGGCTGTCTTAGCACCTGCAGCTCTTGTTTGTATTAGGTGGAGCGCCGGTGTATATATCTGTACTTATTCTTTTATAAAGGTGACTATGTAAGACAGCTGTCCTTAATGCAGGTAGCGAGTTGATTAGGAGCGTCTAACTGGTCTGTAGGGGCCAGAACTCTGTTAGATAGGGGTAAGGGATCAAATACTTATTTCTCACTGCAAAATGCAAATAAATGTGTATAATTTATACAATGTGATTTTCTGGATTTTATTCTTGATATTCTATCCCTCAATGTTAAAATTAATCTACCCTTAAAATTATAGACTGTTCATGTCTTTGTCAGTGGGCAAACTTACAAAATCAGCAAGGGATCAAATACTTATTTCGCCCACTGTATTATATTGCCTGTTTTTTTGGTTTATTGATCTATATATATATATAATTTTTTATCTTTTTTTTTTAGCTAAGGTGTTGGCTGTGAATACTTCACCTTTCCAAGATACTGAACTGGGACCTGCAGTAAGTGGTTTCTTTATTTTTTATGATAATTCTTTAGTGCTACTAATCCATTGGTTCAACTCAAATTACAGTCTGTGGTCACTGGGCAGATTTTTCTAGGTTTGATATGTACCCATACTTTGGTGTAGTTTTATGCTACTCGTACATCCTTTAGTGCTGTGTCTATCAGATATTCCTACATTTTTGCTTTCTCCCCCCCTCTCACAGCATTAGTTGCAGAACTATTATAACAGATATATTGCAGCAGTATCTCCCTTCTTTTTTCCCTATCTACTATGTATTATGTAAATGTACATTACCTTTTTGGGAAAGTTTTCTGTCATTTACAGATTACTATATTTTTCGGGCTATGAGACGCACCTAGGTTTTAGAGGAGGAAATTAGGAAAAAAACTGAAGCAAAAAATGTGGTCAATTCTGTACTTAATATCCCCTATCCTGGTATATATGGTGCCCTCATCCCCATACTGATACACATGGCCCCCTCATCCCTATCCAGGTATGCATGTCTCCCTCATCCTTATCCTGGTATGCATGGCCCCCTCATCCCTATCCAGGTATGCATTTCTCCCTCATCTCTATCCTGATATGCATGGCCCTTATCCCCATCCTGGTATACATGCCTCCTCATGCCTAGCCTGGTATGTATGGCCCCCTCATCCCTATCCTTGTAGGAATTGTCCCCTTCATTCTTATCCTGGCAGGAATGATCGCCCTCATCCCTATACTGGTATGCAGGGTGCCCATCTCGTCCAAGTATGCATGGCCCCATCCCTATCCTGGTATGATTGGCCCCATCCCAGTCCTGGTATGCATGGTCCCATCCTAATCCTGGTATGATTGGCCCCATCCTTATCCTGGTATGCATGGCTCCCTCATCCCTATCCTGGTATGCATAGCCCCCTCATCCCTATCCTGATGTGCATGTCCCCCCATCTCGTCCTAGTACACATGGCCCCATCCTTATCCTGGTATGATTGGCCCCATCCCTGTCCTAGTATGCAGGGCCCCATCCTTAACCTGGTATGATTGGCCCCCATCCCAGTCCTGGTATGCATAGCCCCATTCTTATCATGGTATGATTGCCCCCTTCCCGTTCCTGGTATGCATGTTCCCAACCTTATCCTGGTATGATTGGCCTTACCCTGGTCCTGGTATGCATGGCCCCATCAGAAAACATTAAGAAAAAAACCATTACACTTACCTTCTTCCGCTCCCTCGCAGTGTCCTGCTCTGTTGCCAGCAGCTGCTTAATGCTTGTAAGCAGCGCATGGCAGGGACATCATGTGCTGCTAGCAAGCTGAAGGGCAGCTGTCGGAATGCTCACTGCTGTGCACGCTGGGACTGTGCTTGCAAAGTGCAGTGAGTATTCATTGCTCTTCAGTAGCGTGCACAGTGTCAGCCGGAGCCTTCCTGCTGCTGCCAGCGGTCACGTATCCCCGCTACTAAAGAGAAATGAATATTCACCTCGCTCCACTCACATGTATCAGACACTAGTTGCATGATTTCAGCCAGGTGTGTTTTACTCTGAAGCGCTGCAGCATTTCAGAGAAGAACATAGTTTAATAGCTGCCGAGGACCAAGCCCCACGAGACGCTAGTCGAACAGATGGTCCCCCTGTGGCTTCTCCACACCTGCTGCCCTAGAGTGACAGGTCTCTACATGCGTGTGCGTATAGGGAGATCGTCATCACTCAAAGGGAGCTGGTCAGAACAATCTGCCAGCGACCCTCCTCTACGACTAGTGTTCCGTGCGGCTCGGTCCCCGACATGTATTAAATTATGTTTTTGTTGAAACGACGCAGCATTTGACCATTTGAGAATAAGACACACTTGGCTGAAAGCATACAGCCACCAGCTGATATAAGCTGTCCATGGATTGGGCAGCATGTATCAGCTGTCAGGTTCCCTTTAAAGGGAACCTGTCATTAGATTCATGCTGCTCGAACCCCGGACAGCATGAATTGGAAACTGCAACCATCTATGCAATGGCACAGTGAATAAATAAAAATGTAGAGTAGGACCCCCCATATGAGATTGCCTTGGCGTGGCGGGGTGGCTCAATATATTGATCAATATTTTGCTAAATGTCTCATTTTGAATGCAGTAAGATATGTGCATATGCACCTCATGTTATGCGTTCTGACCACTGGCAGTGCTGGCTCTTCTCTTTTTATTGCAAATTGGTTTTGTGGCTGACCACCACTGTTGCCGTGCACGCTGGGTCATGTTCGCCATCTTTTCTGTGTTTATTGTGATTGATCTAGGCTGCTGTGCACACTCACGGCAGCCCCGCCCTGCCCCAGGCTTTATTTATTTTTGCATCCATGTCTGAGCCTGCATTGCCCTTCATCTGTGTTTGCTGGTTGGGCAGTGTGTGGAGGTCAAACCTGAGATGTCTGTGTTCAGACCTGGTTGGCCTTCATCTGCACCTGCTCCATCTGGCTGCACGGGAGTGATGCAGATATGCTTCAGGTATGGATTGCATTTGATATGGTCTTGCTTTTAAAACATTTAGGAGGCCGCAATGGCACAGTGAATAAATAAAAATGTAGAGTAGGACCCCCCATATGAGATTGCCTTGGCGTGGCGGGGTGGCTCAATATATTGATCAATATTTTGCTAAATGTCTCATTTTGAATGCAGTAAGATATGTGCATATGCACCTCATGTTATGCGTTCTGACCACTGGCAGTGCTGGCTCTTCTCTTTTTATTGCAAATTGGTTTTGTGGCTGACCACCACTGTTGCCGTGCACGCTGGGTCATGTTCGCCATCTTTTCTGTGTTTATTGTGATTGATCTAGGCTGCTGTGCACACTCACGGCAGCCCCGCCCTGCCCCAGGCTTTATTTATTTTTGCATCCATGTCTGAGCCTGCATTGCCCTTCATCTGTGTTTGCTGGTCAGGCAGTGTGTGGAGGTCAAACCTGAAATGTCTGTGTTCAGACCTGGTTGGCCTTCATCTGCACCTGCTCCATCTGGCTGCACGGGAGTGATGCAGATATGCTTCAGGTATGGATTGCATTTGATATGGTCTTGCTTTTAAAACATTTAGGAGGCCGCAATGGCACAGTGAATAAATAAAAATGTAGAGTAGGACCCCCCATATGAGATTGCCTTGGCGTGGCGGGGTGGCTCAATATATTGATCAATATTTTGCTAAATGTCTCATTTTGAATGCAGTAAGATATGTGCATATGCACCTCATGTTATGCGTTCTGACCACTGGCAGTGCTGGCTCTTCTCTTTTTATTGCAAATTGGTTTTGTGGCTGACCACCACTGTTGCCGTGCACGCTGGGTCATGTTCGCCATCTTTTCTGTGTTTATTGTGATTGATCTAGGCTGCTGTGCACACTCATGGCAGCCCCGCCCTGCCCCAGGCTTTATTTATTTTTGCATCCATGTCTGAGCCTGCATTGCCCTTCATCTGTGTTTGCTGGTCAGGCAGTGTGTGGAGGTCAAACCTGAGATGTCTGTGTTCAGACCTGGTTGGCCTTCATCTGCACCTGCTCCATCTGGCTGCACGGGAGTGATGCAGATATGCTTCAGGTATGGATTGCATTTGATATGGTCTTGCTTTTAAAACATTTAGGAGGCCGCAATGGCACAGTGAATAAATAAAAATGTAGAGTAGGACCCCCCATATGAGATTGCCTTGGCGTGGCGGGGTGGCTCAATATATTGATCAATATTTTGCTAAATGTCTCATTTTGAATGCAGTAAGATATGTGCATATGCACCTCATGTTATGCGTTCTGACCACTGGCAGTGCTGGCTCTTCTCTTTTTATTGCAACCATCTATGCTGCAGCATTTCAGAGAAAACATAGTTTGGAGACCAGCGGGTGACTAAAGGGAGAGATGAGACTAGTCTGAAGAGGTCCTTGGCCAGCTTCTTCCCAACCAGTTCCAGTTGACTGACAAGTCTCTGGCAATGTACAAAGATGGGAGAAACCTGTCTAACAACTACTGGGCCAGGGAGAAGCCAGTCGGGGACATCGTTAGACTAGTCTTCTCTCTCTTTAGCCTCCTGCCACTTTTCAAGCTATATTTTTTCTGAAATTTTGCAGGATTTCACAGTAAAAGACACGCTTGATTGATATTGATGCGTTTGGTTCGGGCAGGATGAATCGAATAACATGTTCCCTTTAAGTAGTTGTACACATTCATTGCTGGTTTATTAAACCTACTGAAATATAGTGGTTCTGTTTTTTTTCTTAGTTGTCCATTTCCCAGCTGACCACATCTTCTCGCTATCCCACCTTAAGTCACTCATCGAAAATATCTCTACAGCACGTCCCCAACCAACTCCTGCCTTCACCAATGGCCTATCAGCGGTCTCATGCGGTGGGTATTCTTGTATGGCATTAATGGCTTCTTTCACAGCTTTATTCAAATGGTTATTGAAGGTGATGGCACGCAGATGGTACTCTTAGCTTGTGCTGAATGGAATGTTTAAAATATACTTAAAGGAGCACTCCACTAAAATATCTCATATACCACATGTAGAAAAAGGCAGATCCTGTCCTCTTGCTCCAGTAGGGCCTTTGGATGTCAGAATAGGGTTCTGAGCTTAGGACTTTTTTTTTCTTTTGGAGCCTTTAAGAAAAAATGTCTTCTGCACTGGAGGAACAACCCATCTAGTATTGCATGGCATGCAGTACTAAATTTCTTTACAGCGGCCGCTGCATTGGATAATGCTGTATACAGTAGAATAATACAGGCCACACCCTCTTCTGTTGGTGCGACTGGCCAAACGTCTTGTGTAGAGGGCCTCCCCACACTTGCTCGACAGAAGATAGTAGAGAAAAGAATTAGGCATGTTGACTTTTAATGGATAAGCCAGGATGGATAGCTGACAACTATCTAAGGTGTATGGTGTTCTTAAGGCTAGACAAAGTCTTCTCTCATTTCTGGAGGTTCCATGAACTGGACCTTAGGTAACAGGCTGACCACCGGGACAGCCATTTCTAGAGAAGGGGTGGTCTTTATGAGACCATTTTTAATGGATAGGCCAGGATGGATAGCTGACAACTATCTAAGGTGTATGGGCTCATTAAGGCCAGACAAAGTCTTCTCTCGTTTCTGGAGGTTCCATGAACTGGACCTTGGGTAAAAAGCTGACCACCGGGACAGCCATTTCTAGAGAAGGGGTTGTCTTCATGAGATCACCGCTAAATTGTCTAAATCCATATTAAATATTGGAAAAATATCTTGTTCAAATCTTAGGTTACGTGAGGTTTTCTTCTCCATTGGCTTCATTCCAAATTCTGGGTGCCAGAGAGCATTGACCCATGACAACGATTAACCCAGCAAGATGGAGAGCACCAGTAAGGTGGAGAACGCTAGTAATTTAGCTGTAGATGTGAATGTTTCTAAAGGCGAAGTAAAGGTGGCCATACGCAGTCAATATCTGTCCACCCCTCCATACTTATGCATGCTCAGCTTTACTTGGCTCGACATGTGCCCTGAACTGGGATTAAGCCATTGTCAGACACGTATAGTGGTGGTCTATCTTGCTTAAGAACAATTGATTTGGGCATGTATAAAGTCAACATGTTTAATCTCTTTTTTTTTTTTTTCTTTTCCCCCGACATCTGCTCAATGAATTTCATGCAAATCTCTAATGCATTTTAGCTGGCCAGTGGCTTCAGCCGACCTTAGTCTAATGTGTGCAACTTCATTAAGGAGTTGTGCAACTTCATTAAGGAGTTGTCCAGCCAATAATTTTTTTAAGGGTCTTGATGCCATGAAAGAAAACACAAAAAAGGGATACTTCCCTCACTAATACGCCAGTACTTTTTGAGTCTTTGCTGGTCTTTACCACCTCCTTCCTCTCCACACACTACTCCTGAGCAAATCGTTGGCTGAGACAGAGTGGTCAAGTCCTGGAAATCGTTTGACCAGTGGGATTTCTATGGTGAGGATTACTTTGTTTAGTTTTTATTTTTTCCATTCCAACCCTTTTTATAAATGAAAAAGATTGTCCGGTCCTCCTTGAAAACCAGACTAGGACAGTGTAACAACCCTGCTGGCATCACTGCATGGCCTCCCATCCCCCACACACCAACTTATTCACTGCTCCAGGCCATGCTGTGACTTATGTCTGCTGCCAGCTCCATGCTATGTGCCTCTTCCTTCCTGTCCTTTGCATGCTTCCTGGCTATGTGCATAGGGGGGCAGCACCAGAACTCTCTGGTTCTTATGGAATCAAGGTGCACCTGTCTAATGTGTCCCTGGCCAATTACCAAGAGGCCTCTGGTATTTAGTGCAGCTCCACCCAGTGGAACCTGCCTGTGCAATGTGTTAACTCAGTTAGTGTCTTGCTACTGAGTCGCCAGGTCCTGTCCTGTGTTTCGTCTTCTCTGAAGGCTTGATTCCTAGCTTTGCCTTGTACCTGTATGTCCGCCCTCTAGGAGGCAGAATATCCTAGTCTCTGTGTCTTTGTCTCTACCTTGCTTTGTACCTCTCCATCCGCCCTCCAGGAGGCAGAATATCCTGGTCTCTGTGCTTTTGCTCCTGACTTTGTCCCATACTTGTCCTTGCCGCCCTCCAGGAGGCAGAATATCCTGGTCCCTATGTCTTTGTTTTTGTACCTTGTCTCGTACCATTACCTTGTGTGAACTCAGTCCTACCTCTGTCTCTTGGTCTCCTCGTCTGTGGCTACTTTCCCTGCTGTGTCTATCCTTGTGTGCTCTCCGTCTGCCTGTGCTCCATACTCTTGCGGCTCTCCTTATGCTCCGCACTCTTGCGGATCTGCCTGCTCAGTACTCTTGAGACTCTGCCTGTGCTCCGTACTCTTGTGGCTCTGCTTATGCTTCGCACTCTTGCGACTCTGCCTGCTCAGTACTCTTGTGACTCTGCCTGTGCTCCGTACTCTTGCAGCTCTGCTTCCGCTCCACACTCTTGCGGCTCTGCCTGCTCAGTACTCTTGTGACTCTGCCTGTGCTCCGCACTCTTGCAACTCTGCCTGCTCAGTACTCCTGCGGTTCTGCCTGTGCCCCGCTTCCGCTGCTGCGGAACCTATTGCAACCTGCAGCTCCTCTCCACAGTCTTGCGTTCACCTCCTGTGTGAACAGGTCTCTACCTGTTCCTTCATACACCATTCCTTCCTGCCAGTACCTGGACCTGCGCCTGCTGTGTGAACAGGACTCCACCTATTCCATACACCACTCCTGCTTGCCCTGTGTCCCAGCCGTGTCTGCCTGCCCTGTGTCCCAGCCGTGTCTGCCTGCCCTGTGTCCCAGCCGTGTCTGCCTGCCCTTTGTCCCAGCCGTGCCTGCTTGCCCTGTGTCCCAGCCGTGCCTGCTTGCCGTGTGTCCCAGCCGTGCCTGCTTGCCCTGTGTCCCAGCCGTGCCTGCTTGCCCTGTGTCCCAGCCGTGCCTGCTTGCCCTGTGTCCCAGCCGTGCCTGCTTGCCCTGTGTCCCAGCCGTGCCTGCTTGCCCTGTGTCCCAGCCGTGCCTGCTTGCCCTGTGTCCCAGCCGTGCCTGCTTGCCCTGTGTCCCAGCCGTGCCTGCTTGCCCTGTGTCCCAGCCGTGCCTGCTTGCCCTGTGTCTCAGCCGTGCCTGCCTGCTTATGGGATCAGCATCCACAGCCAGAGACCACCCTGGAGTACCACCTGGCAGTTGCCTGCCGCACAAGCTTGACCTCACCATCAGAGGCTCTAGTGAAAACCAAGGCAGCTGTCTTAATCACGCCCCTTCCAGTGTAGTCTGGTTTGTGGCACAGTGGGGCCACAACCCCCTGGCTCATGCCCACCAGTCAGGGCGTGAGCATAACAGACAGTGTACTGACCAGCATCTTGGGCACCTTTTGCTATTACAAGGCCCCACGATGTTGTGAACCCTACTTAGTGCCAGATACCATCTGGCTAAGTGAAGACACACCCAGTCTGGCTGCCATGGAGGACTGGACTGGACTCAGACCAGGACAACGAAAATCCCCTTGATCAACTCTACTACTAATAGACCAAGGAGAAAAGCAATCTCCTCCAAACTCGGCTTCATTTGGGGTGGTGTTCTGCTAGAGCTATTGCTCCTGTGTCATGACACGTAGCTTGGGCTGTAAGATCTAATCTAAAACTATTTGGTAGTGATTTCATGATTATTATTATTTTTTTTTTTTTGCAACCCTTGCAAGGTTTTTTCACAGGGAAATGGTAAGGTTGCCGATACGTAACACTCATGGTACTCTTACGATTTCACCATGTCTCATTACACAAGAAGCTTGGTAGATGTCTGTTCCAGGGCAATGCATCCCACAATAATTATCCACTTTTTTATTTTTATTTTTTTAATAAAATCTAGACAAAAAAATATAATACCTCAAAATTGCATTCACAGCAATTTCACAGTCACAGATCTGCACATGATTAGTCGTTGCCGGATATTCTATCGTTTTTGCTCCTGACCAACATGTGGAGGGGAACGGGGGGTTCGCTGAAATGATCACGTGGGGGCCAGAGGCGGGGAGGGTGAGATTGGGGAGGATTGCAGGGATCAGCTTATGATAGGTCTGAAAGGTTTTTCTGGCAGACTTTTCACTATTGTATGGCAGCTGAATAATTTATCCAGGTACCCAAACAACTAATGCTGCATTGTAAATTCCCAGCATATTCGCTGCCTCCATAGCTCCGGCTCACTGACCTTCACCACTCACTGTAAGAATAGAGACAATCAGCCTGCGTGTACTAATATCCCACACACAACGCGCTTTTTGACGTCCAGCCCTGCACTTCCATTAACACTTTGGAAGGTAGCCGCAGATCCATTGTATTTATTATTAAAGGAGATAGTGTGCATGGATTATTAAAGGGGTTGTCCAGACTTATTTCAATATAGAGTATTCACAGTACAATTAACAGTTCTGCAAGTTTCTCCTAAACTTTGGCCCCGATTCACCGGAGTAAGAAGCGGTAGATTCTTTAGAAATGACTTTTGCCCATCTTTCATCTGTTGTGCACCAGCACAAGTAAGTCCACCAGCCACGGACACTTTTGTGTTGTTAACGATGCTTAAAAACACCCAAAAATAACAAACAAAAATATTTTTGTACAGCTTCAAAAATTGGACTTATGTGTTTTCAGATTTGTTTCACCATTTTTAAGATCTCTGCTTGCTGTAAGCAAATTGGGGCATGTTTTACATTCAGTGGCTCGAAAGCTAGCCAAATCACAGGCTAAAAAATACTATATCGATGATTTTACTGTACAGAATGAAAGCGCTTACTGATGTACTGCTTTAATACTCCTTGAGGAAGCCACCTGGCGAAACGTACGTCGGAGGCCTGGGCGTATTGTCCTCTGTTGATTCTTGTCTGCTTGTTTGATATCTGCTGTGGTTCTCCTGTTCTTATCTTCTAACCACATGGATTTTTTTTTGTATATTTTATGATCCTGCCGTTATGTCTAGATACAGATTTAGAATTTTGTTTGTGGGAAGATAACACTGTCAATTTTATTATACCCACTCTCTAAACTTCCCCGGTGTATGGCCCCCTCCCCCATATATCTTTTTAAGTATTTTTATCTTGATGTAGTAATAAAATGACATCTTTTATCGAGAAAAACTTTCTTTGGTTTGTGGTTATTCACGTTTATTGGTAGGATATAATACTGCTTTTATAGACAAGATTTCCAGCCCCTCGTGGTCATTTGAGTCCTCCCTTTTCTGACACCTTTGGGAAGCAGAAGACCAGTTTAGTTGTAAGACCGTTAAGTTTTACCTGCCTAGGCGGAGAAACAAGGAAGCGTTGCTGGGACTTGTAGCGAGGACGTAAACCAGCTGCACCGACCTCAGACGGGAGCGATATATTCTAAATTACCTATTAGTCATGAGAGTTCATAGTTATATTTTATTGTGTTTGGCACCTTTTTTTATAATTTTTTTTGCAGTTTTATAGCCTTAGACCTCATTTAGACATCAGTTTTTCCCATTTTTTTTTCACGGGTGTAAAGAAACCCATTGTAGTCGATGGAGCTGTTCACACTGCCATTATTTTTTCACAGAGACATGTCTGTTTTTGATCCAAGCCTCGGATTATCATTACCCCTACAAGTCTATGGGTCCCTGAAAAATCACACATTGTCATTCGTTTGCTGTCTATTTTTTTACTTTGTAATGTGTAGGGGTCTTAAAAATGCAATGGAAATGACCTAATTCCTAGTGCCACAATTCATGACGGGATTTGTGGCAGCTCTGGGTCTGCTGTAATTGAAATGGTTGTTTTTTTCTTTTGGTCCTACAAGAGTTAATGTCAGTCTCTTGCTGGCAGCTTCTTTTAGGATAGTCAGCTGATGTTGGTTGTTAACCACTCCCACCTTCCTATAGTCACATGACCCATCAGCTGATCATCGGCAATAGAGTTATTATCTGCAGACCAGCTAAGGGTGTGGAGCTCTCCTGTATCGGGGTGTGTCTGCTGCCGTTTGAGTTCATATTCCTGGTGCTGTTTCTCTGCCGCTGTGGAGCTTGGCAGCAGAGCCTGAAGCGGAGTATTTTGCCCCTATTTCTTTGTCTGTCCTGTGTTGGTCTCTTCCTCTGTGTTTTACCATCTATAGTGGTGAAGCTAGCGTCCTTGGCGGCCAGTGCACCAGCCAGGGTGCATTGAGGAGACGATCGGGGACTCGGCACGTGACGGCGGCGGGGGGGAAGGACCGCATAGGGCGTTGGGGAGTTTAGGGACAGACACAGATTGGTGTCAGAAGGTGTCCAATTCCATGCTTCCTACCTTTTAGGGCCTTCCTCTCCCTTTTTCCGTCCTGTTGCTTGCTGTATGCTGTGTTGCCTGCCGGACATACCCATTTCCGAGCTTGACACTTAAGAGTTGGAAAGTGTTGAAAATGACCTGTTTTTAAATCAGCTTTTTATGCTATTTTTTTTCTTTTATTAATAATTTACTTCACTTTACCTTGATACAATATAAAAAATCTTGCAGTTTTTACTCTGGCTACTAAGCTTTTTTTTTTACTCGACTTGCACCTGTTCTGTAAATGACCATGTGGCTGCTGAAAAGAGCGGGACATAGGAGTCTATAATAAATCTAGTGGCCAATGTGAATGTGAGATTTTTCTTATTTTACTTTTTATATACAGCTCTGACAAAAATTAAGAGCCCACTGCAAACTTTTCATTTTGTCTGATTTTTCTCTTTAGAGGTGTATTTTTGAATAAAATGTAAATTTCTCTTTTATTCTATAAACTACCGGCAACATGTCTTCGAATTTCCAAGCGCTCAATTTTGCATTTATTTTCAAAAAATGAGACATGGTCAAAAGAACAATAAAATGCAGTGCTTGCAGACCTCAAATAACGTGAAGAAAACAAGTTCATAATCATTTAGAAACAACAATACTAATGTTTTACCTCCGGAAGAGTTCTGAAACCAATATTTTGTGGAATAACCATGATTTTTAATCACAACTTTCATGCTTCTTGGCTGCTTTCCACCAGTCTTTTCACACTGCTTTTGGGTGACCTTATGCCACTCCTGGTTCAAAAATGTAAGCAGTTCTTCTTTGTTTGATGGCTTGTGAATATCCATCTTCCTCTTGATTACATTCCAGAGGTTTTCAATGGGGTTCATGTCTGGAGATCGGGCTGGCCATGACAGGGATTTGATGTGGTGGTCCTTCATTCACACATTGATTGACCTAGCTGTGTGGCATGGTGCATTGTCCTGCAGGAAAAACCAGTCCTCAGAGTTGGGGAACATTTCGTGAGCAGAAGGAATCAACTGTTTTTCCAGGATAACCTTGTATGCGGCTTGATTTATACGTCCTTCGCAAAGATTAACCTGCCCAATTCCAGCCTTGCTGAAGCATCCCCAGATCATCACCGATCCTCCACCAAATTTCACAGTGAGTGCAAGACACTGTGGCGTGTATGCCTCTACAGGTCTCCGTCTAACCATTAGATGACCAGGTGTTGGGCAAAACTGTAAATTAGGTTCATCAGACAAGATTACCTTACTCCAGTCCTCTATGTTCCAATCCTTATGGTCTCTCCTTTGCTTCTCATTGATTAAAGGCTTTTTTCTAGCTTTACATGACGAGCCCTGCCTCTAGGAGCCTGTTATGAACTGTTCTTGCCATGAGCTTCACCCCAGTTGCCATTTGCCATTCCATTTGTAGGTCACTTGTGTCATCCTGCTGTTGCTGTTTGACATTCAAATAAAATGACGGGTATCCCGGTCATTGGAGAGTCGTTTTCGCCCTCTGTCGGTCTGTAGCTTTGTTGTCCCCAATGTCTGCTGCTTGACCTTGTTGTAATGGACTGCCGTCTTAAAAATTTTAAGGATGGAGGCAACATGACGCTCGCTGTATGCCTCTGCTAGTAAAGCAAAAATTGAGCCCTTCTTTTCCTCACTCAAGACTTTTCCTTTCAACTCCTTTGGCATGTTTACAAGTTATTTTTTCATTCCTATTACTTTTGGGATATTACTAGCACTTGTTTTGCCATCCAGCTTGTCCTATTGCAAGAGGATTGTGAACACCACAGCAGGGTTTTTTATTCTTTCCCTTGTTAAATAAGATTTGGTTCAGGTGCTCACCTAATCAGAAGCACATTAAGTAGAATGAGGTGAACTCTGGTTGGAATTCAACTGACACTGGAATGGAATGGCTGTCAGACATGTAGAGAAGCTGATGTTTATAAAACTGTTCAGTGGTCTCTTAATTTTTGCCAGAGCTGTAGATAGTGGGTGTGGAAAGCAGCTTTGGACATGGTCCGTAATGAGTCATTACAGTGGAAACTTAAGATCTTAATGGCTGAGCCTCCGTCCTTATGGCAGGTGCAAACAAGACATAAATACCATATGACTCATAAGTAAAGTTCCAACTAAGTTAATTCCAACTTTATTGACCAGGGTGGATTGGCGATGCTGGGGAACGTCTATATGCAGATTATGTACCCTCGATATGTTACAACACATAAATTAGCACTTTAGACTTGTTTATTTCACATCATACTGTATTTGTGATTTTGTAATTGTTTATTATTAGACATTTGTTCCAATTCCAGCTTATGACATTTGCAGTTATCAAAACTTCGAATGAAAAGGAAAAAAAAAGAAAAAAAAAGTGGCCAAAGACTGAAGAAACAATGATTAACTCATCAGTTCACATCTGTAGAGGAAATATGTTGATTATAATGACTTAACCCCAGATTTTCACAACTTTGTTTATTCCTCCCCTAATTCCCAGATTCGTAACTTTTTATTTTTGTGTCAAAATAGTTATACATGGGCTTTTTTCGTGAAACAGGCTTTGGTTATATTTATTATGCTTACTTATATAGCACCATCATATTCCACGGCGCTTTACCAATATTATCAGCATTGTCCCCATTGGAGCTCACAATCTAAATTCCTTATCAATGTGTCTTTAGCGTGTGGGAAGAAATTCGTGCAAAATTAAGGGGAACATATAATGCTTCTTGCAGATGTTGTGGGATTTGAACCCAGGTGTCATTCTCCTGGGTTCGAGCCCTGTGTTTTGTGGTCGCCAAGTCACAGCAGACACACATTTTTCTGCATATACACGAACAAGGGGAAGTCCAGTCACCAGCAAAAATGGCGTATTGGATAGAGGAAAATTAGGCTATGATATTAAAAACCTTTATCCTTTATTGTAGTTTCGGAGTATTACCTCCTACCTTCGTGCTGCTCCAAGTATACACACGATCATTTGCATAATCACTTGTGTCTCTATCTAATTTACGTTTTTCATAGCCATAATATTTTCCTCTAACTTATTTAAGTTCTTGGTTAATTTCTCATGAAATAACTTAAAATCAGGATCTTCCTGGAATGTGACCAGTTTCTGTTGTACCAGTTCTATATTTTGTCTCCAGCTCTGACAGCTTTACCTCCTCGTATTTGATTAGGAGCTGTGTCAGTTTCTCAGAGCAGGAGGATTTCATTCCATTCTGAAGAAAACCTTTCTCCAAATGACGTAGTACTGACTTTTTTTTATCCTTAATCCCCTCGGAACTATGTTAGAGTCCGGAGTGGCATTTTTTTCTTGTTGTACAATGTATATACCGTATTTTTCGGATTATAAGATGCTTCAGATTATAAGACGCACTCCAAATTTTGAGGAGAAAAATAGGAATATTTTTTTTTAATAAAATGTGGTGCTTCTTATAATCCCTGCGTCTTATTGCTTACCAGGGGTGGTGGCTGCGGTGAAGCGGGGTCCCAGGGTTGCTGCGGGAGGAGGCAAGAGTGTGTTGGGTAAGGGGGCGTTCCAATATGCGGCGCGCCGCTGCGGGTGTGTTCGGCGCTGCTGCGGGGGTCTCCGGTGCTGTGGGGGCTTTACCGACATTTTGTGAAAGGCCAGAACCTTCGCAGTTCCATGGTTTCCTATGCGGTGGACTCCGGGAAAATGGCCGCCTCCTCCAAGATAGTGCTGCCTGCGCAGTAGCAGCTATCAGTGTACATAGCTGTGACCCAAGAGCTGCTACTGCAGATGCGCCGGTGGCACCATCTTGCTAGAGAAGAAAAAAAATTCTCCTCCAAGACGGCGTTGCCTGCGCTGGGGGAGTTCTTGGATCACAGCTATGGACATCGATAGCTGCTACTGCGCAGGCAACGCCATCTTGGAGGAGGATTTTTTTTTTTTTTCCTGTAAGGTGGCGCTGCTGGCGCATGCGCAATAGCATCTATCAGATCACAGTTCGACACTGATAGCTGTTACTGCGCAGGCGCAGCGGACGCCATTTTCAATTTTTTTTTTCCCTAGCTGGAGAACATCAAGAAAATGTATTATTGGCACACAAAACAGTTTTTTTTGTCTCTTTCTTCAGTATGTTAGGTATTCATTATGCAAACTAGGGCACAAGTCAGTGAGGGATCAGTGACCTGTCAGCAGGCTGCATTATGAATATATAATCAGAGCACACATACCCCAGCCCCGCCTTAGGGCACGAGAATGTCATTAACACAAAACTGAAAATAAAGATTAAGAAACAACCACAAGACGGATTTCATCAACCAAGGTATCATTTTATTCAGTATAACGGCGCCAACCTGTCTGTAGGTTACTGTGCACAATCCTGCTGAAAGGTTCCCTTTAAGTGGTGGAAAAAAAAGAGAAAAAAAAATGGCGCCATTTTCTGAGACTGGTAGCGTCTCCATTTTTCGGGATCAGGAGCTGGGTGAGGGCTTATTTTTTGAGTGCCGATCTGACGTTTTTATTGACACCACTTTGGGCTTTGATGTTTTGATCGCCTGTTATTGCATTTTATTGCAATGTTACGGCGACCAAAAAACGTAATTCTGGCATTTGGATTTTTTTTCAAATGACCCCGTTTACTGATCTAATTAGTTCTTTTTATATTTTGATAGATCGGGTGTTTCTTAACAGGCGATGCCAAATATATGTTGTTGTTGTTATTTTGATCGAGCAAGAGGGGGTGATTTGAACTTTTATATTGTTTACATTTCTTTTTGAATATTTTTAAAAACATTTTTTACTTGCTTCAATAGTCTCCATAGGAGACTTGAAGCTGCGATTTTCTTATCAGCTCTTTTCTGGGTGGCACTCATAGCAGAATGGCAATGACAACCACAGTGGTTTCCTGGTTGTCATGTTAACCCACCGGCGCCGCGCAATCAAGTGACAGGGGCACCAATAGGCGGAGCTAGTGACGCGTTTCTGGCATGGGCATGTAAAATACTGCTGTCAGAAATTAACTGCGGCATTTAACATGCAAACAGCCACGGATGGATCGTGGTTCCACCCGCGGCTGTTATGGGCGCATGACAGTTGATCAGCTGTCATGTGCCTGAAAACATGCGGGCTCAGTACCGGAGCCCGCATCAATGAGGGACAGACGACCTATGATTTACCTATACATCATAGATTGTAAAGGGGTTTACTGTATCTTGTACCTATAGTAAGTATCGCTATCCTAAGCGCTAAACTATATCCTATAATTTCCCCACACCTGAGCTGAGTGTTCCAGAGTTACCTTAGGTGTTACCTTTGCAGTACCCACACAGCAGCATCAGTACCTATCACATTACTGTATACATTAGTTACATTGCACTCCTATATTTACATTTCACATGAAACGCAGTAAAAACGCATGACCATATTCGCACTACACAGTTTCAGGTGCAGCAATACTACAGTCTCTTTCATATCCTTACACATACACTGCACACATAGAGAGAGGAGGGCAGAAATCCCTGATCACTATGTAGCACATGTTCAGAAGAAGCAGAACAGCATTGTGGACACCATACAGAAGTATTGAGCAGTGTGACTGTGAATCCAGCACTGGATTAGATTAAAGGGAATCTGTCAGCAGAATTTCACCCCCCAACTAATCGTGCATGTAGCTGTTTCAAAGACAAGTCCAGCAATACCTTTACATGATCAATCTGTTCCTCTGTTACTGAGAAATCAGCGATTGAATTTATATGCAGGTGAGGCTACAGATCTGAAGCCTCTGTCACTCCAGCTCTATTCCTTGATCAGTATCACCTCCTCCTGCTTGACTGACAGCCTCGGTGCTGTGTGATTTCAGGCAAAAAAAGCCATTAGTCAAGCAAGAGAAGGCGGTGCTGGGTGCAAAATAAAGCTTGAGTGACAGAGGCTTCAGATCTACCATAGTTCTTCAGCCTCATTTGCACATTAATTCAAACGCTGATGTCTCCGTAATGGAGGAACGGACTGGCCATGTAAAGGTATTGCTGGACTTGTGTTTGTAAGAGCTACATGCACATATAAATGGTTTGGAATGTGAAATTCTATTGGCAGATTAGCTTTAAACACCTACTATGATACGCCCTGCCCTCTGAGCCCTCAATTTGCTAATTAGCCTTCTATTTCAACTTTTATATAGCATCATAGAAACTACCTACCGGTAATCGAAAAATGAGCTATTCTGGTGAAAACTTTTCTTTAAAAGTGTTGTCTCATCAGTGATCAACAGTTGTAGCCGGGGGGATCCTGTGTTTGGCTATCCTTATCACCATCTTCTCATTACCCCTGTAGCGTCCTCTGCAGGGGAGATGTAACATTGCATGCTGGCGACTCATTTCATTATATTGCAAGGATCGTCTCTGGCTCATAGGAGGTGTTGACTATATGGATGTTATAAAACAAGTCATATGGGCAGCGGTTGCATTTGGGAGACAACCCCTTTTGATATATTATCCTACAAAGTTTACAAGGTGGAACTATTTATTTTCCACTTGTCAAAAGAAACTGGATGCCAATAAAGGTTGACCCAAGTGATGCCACTCTATATGGGCACCTCAATTTGGAGCCCATACATGTTGCATTCACTTCCCAGTTGGATGAATGGAGTCTCACCGCATTTTATACGCCCTTTGTCCGTTGACAGGTGAACTTTAAAAAGGTAAGAAAAGCAGAAAATCGATGAACTGGACAAATATGATTAAGGCTATGTGCACACGCTGCAGATTCTGCTGCAGATCCGTAGCGTTTCTGGCCCTGTGGGTCCACAGCATTTTCTGCTGCGTTGTACGGTACCATTGTATTCAATGGTAAACTGTAAAACGCAGTGCACATGCTGCGGATTTTTCCGCAGGTTACAATCCGCAGCATGTCAATTCTTTGTGCGGAAGCCGCTGCGGTTTCACACCACCTCCATTGTAGAGGTATGAAACCGTAGGGCTAAGCCGCAGGTAGACCGCAGGTCTTTTGACCTGAGATGTTACCTGCGGATTTTTAGAAATCCACGCGGAAAAATCTGCAGGACCAAAATCTATGTGTGCACATAGCCTTATAGTATGTCACTTATCAATAACATTTCTTTTTCCAGTCCCCATGGAGTAACATAGTCTCCTATTTAGCCTCATTTCCGCCTGCTGGGTGGAACCATTTTCAAAGCTCATATGAGGCGACACTTGAGAACATTTGGTTTAATTATACATAACTCACACGACTGAATAGAAGTGGCGTGTCATTCACTTAACTTAATGGAATTGCTTTCAAACTCATTGCCAGCAAAGAAAATGTCCCATTCTGTGATCATTGTGTGTGTATAGGGTCAGACCGAAGCTAACCTCATTATATTCTTATATGATGTGCAGTGCTATAGATAAAAATGTAAAGGTGATAAAAAAAAGTCCAAAAATGGATAAAATGACTAACTTCATTAGTGTGGTTGTCTTCTTTTACACTACGACTTGTATAGATGTAATCCCATAGCAGACATCCCTTTTAATCTGAGAATGGCCGCCCTCTTTAACTCTTCCGACCACTGGCAAACATCTCATTTTGACAGCCTTGGATTCAGATGGCTGTGCATGTAGCACAGGGCAGCTAATCTGATTACTGGATAGCTGTAGTTCATCAAAGTGATTGCTTTTTAGCAGCTCTCTAGTTTGATTTGTATATGGGATCCCGAACCATGACGTCCATATGCCATAATAAGACTTAAAAGGAGATTTAAAGGGAATCTGTCACCAGGACTATGCTTCTCAATTTTAGAGTAGAATAAAATAGGAATAGAGATCCTGATTCCAGCGTTGGGTCACTTACTGGGCTTCCTGCTGTAGATTTGATAACATCAACAGTTTTCTCTGCTGCAGCTGTGTTAGTCCTCTCAATGTTGAGCTCTGTATAACTCCACCCACATAATCGATTGACAGCATCCTGGATACACTGTGCATAGGCTAAAAGCTGCAAACAGAGATGGGGGTGCGGGGATTACCTAAACTCATAACTATTGAGTTATACATAGCAGTAGCTTACCATTGAGAAGACTACCAAAGCTGCAGCTCCTCTCCAATGGGGCAGCATAAATCTGATGACGATACAAAATCTGAGCCCATTGGAAGGTCTAGTCCTCAATTGGGCCAGTGAGGACCCGATAGGAACAATCATCCTCCCTCTGACAATTTCTTCTTTCCCTCCTTTTTTTTCTGTATAATGCCGACCCTTTAAACCCATTATCAGATAAAAAAAAAGGAATTTGGAAGTTAAGTTTAAGCCAAAGATTAATTCTGCTTTGTAAGTGTTACTCAGCACATCCAGATTTATGTATTGCTGTTATTTTTTAAGATGTAAAAGGGATTAAAAGCACAGTTGCAAGTTGTAACATATATTTAAGTTAAGTAAATGCGACCATTAGTCACGCAGAACATTCTTGAAAGGATGAGAAATCTTTTTGATGAAATACCTAATAAATATGGTTAACACGGTCATTTACATTACTCGCAGCTGTTTGCAAAAGTAAACCAGGCTAATATCCAAGCAAAGTAATGCAGTGTCGCTAACAAGGTATCTGCGGATTATATATAGGACTCGCGGGTCAGATGTAAATTATACAGATAGTAGAAGACGGCTGGAAATTAGGTGACCCGGTAGTAGAAGAAAAAACCAAGAACTTTTTTGATTAGACTTTTGTTGATTCCGTTAATCACTGTTTTTTTTTTTTTTTTTTTAACCTTTTTACCATTGTCAAAGCCATAGGAAAATGTGCATCCCCCCCAAAAAAAAAACAATTTTATAATTTTACCACCACCCTAAAGAAGCAATACATTGAGTGGGAAAACTCTGCATTCTGGAGGAGAGAGGTTGGTTGCTATGTTTCCTGGATCACTAATGATGACAATACACTCAAAGTCCAAAAACATTTTTTATCCCTTTTGACCTCAATTGATAATTGGGAAGAGTCAGGATCCCGCATACATATGAGATCAACAACTGGTTCCTCTGAAATTGATGGCTTCTGCTGACTTGTATCTAGCCTTAAGAGAATCTGTCACCAGGTTTTTTTCTAGCCCATTCGAGAGCAGCATGATGTAGGGGTAGAGATCTTGATTACAGTGTATCACTTAGTTTACTGGGTGCAGCAGTTGTGATAAAATCACACTTTTCTCTGCTGCAGATCTAGCAGTTCTCTGAATGCTGAGCTCTTTGTAACCCCGCCCACACACCACTGATTGGCTGCTTTTTTTCTCAATACATAATGTACATAAAAATCTGCCAATCAGTGATGGAGGCGGGATTATACAGAGCAGTTGACAAGGTTGCACAAGACGCCTTGTCCTGTAGTGTTTTTCTCCTGCTCATAAAACACTGATTTTATTGAAACAGCAACACACAGCCTAGTGAGTGACTCATTGCTGGAATCAGGGTCTCTGCTCCTACATCATTTTGCTCTCCAATTACAAAGCAGAAATCTGAAATCTTAGCATAGAATTCAGGTGTGTTTATCCTTTGTTCTGTTTGGAACAGATGAACGGAATTAACATCCTCTATGTTCCATTTTGAAAGAGACGTAGAGGGGCCCTTTGGATTTATGTAGGGTCTGATTGCTTTCCATTTCCTGTTCATTTCTAGAATGGAAGAATAGCAAAAAAACTACCTGAAGGACTTTTTCTTCCATTCAGTAACCTTAAACCAGATGCACCCTATAATGAATCAATGTGGCTCCTCTTCTTCCATTTGGCTGTTTCATTTGTCTGTTCTAAACATGTGGACGTGTAAACAGAGCCCAACTAAACTTTTTTTTTAATTTATTTATTGATTGATCAGTTATGCAAAAAGTTATGAATTTTTGTAATATATTTTACCTTATTTTGCCTTCTATTCTCCAAAACCGTAATGCCGTCTTAAGCTCTGTTCACACGTGCAGGAGTTGTGTCTGATTTTGGATCCGTTTTGTAATCATAAAAACAAATGTAATGTTTACATGTTGGCTCCATTGATTTCAAAGGAAGTGTCCTTAAAGAGTAACTAAACTTTTTTTAATTTACGGTATTTATTTTTTTTTAATAATTTGAAACTTTTCAAATTATTTTATTAGGGAGATTTGCCTTCATTTCTGTAAAATAAAAAATTGCATATCAGCCTTTAGCTGCATTGATATCAGAATATACTCAATTGGAGTACAGATGCTGGACGTTAAAGGGTCAGTAGCACCTGTGTTTCACATAAGGCTCATTCAGAAGTCAGTTTTTCTCGTACGAGTGCTATATGTGGTTTTCTCGGATAACTGATGATATTCTATGGGGCTGTGTACATGTCCAGTTTTTTCCTCGGACCGGAAAATATCAGAGATAAGTGTATAGGTCCATGAAGATATTGTTCATCCCTCAGGTGTCATCTGAATGCGGTCTTTTTCTTCACGGATTGTCAGAAAGTAGAAGGTGAATTTTTTTTTTCTCAACGTACGACACAAAATGATGACATCAGTCTGTTTTTCTCATACATGGAAGTTACTGACATCTGATTAAACCCTAACTAAGATGTAAACATCTGCAGGAGATTGTTCTGATTCATTCACTGCCATCATCTGATCTGTACTCCCAAATGAGTACATTCTGATATCTTTTCAGCCGAAGAAAATAATGGTATAGTATTTGTCACGAAACAGCCGTCGGATGACCCGGGACCAGGGACTCCTTCCCTGTCTCTAGCACTAGGGGCGCCCTAGCTCGCCCTACTCGCCGGGATATTTCTGAAGGTGAAGATGCCAGGGCCTCCACCCTTGCCTTATCTCCTGAGTTAGCCCTCGGTCTGTTCTTTTCCCCCATCCAGGGAAGAGGGGGTGCTACTGTGCACCGTAGTACACCAACCCAACAAACAAGGCAACACAAACAAGGGTTAACAGAAAACTTCAGGCATACAAAATATTCACTCACATATAACAGAGGAATGCATCAGGGTGTGAAGGTAGGGGAATAAACCGAAACAGAAGGATAAGGAATTACCACACATACAAACCAAGCAACAGTCACTAATAAGACCTTCAATTCTCCTTCTCGTATGAACTCCTCTTCCTCCGTTAGCCATGCAGCAAATGCTAGCTCTGTCAAGGGTTTGTAACAGAGCCCAAATTATAAAGGGGAAGGGAGTGGCTAACTGAGCACAGCTGTGAACACAGGGATTCCCAATATTTCTTCTGGTCTAAACCACTGTTCTGCCAGAAGAAATAAACAGCTTTAAAATGGAGAAGTGCTTCTTTTCAGTGCTGGAGTAGACACTGCGGTCTTCTGGCTCCACACTGTCACATTAAACCTGTGACATTATTTTATCCCATAATACTAAATGTAATGTATTGTAAAATAAAAATAGTGTAGTATTCTTCACAGTGACCTGTACTGTCTGATAGTAGGGTATTATATTGTACAGTACTGTACTAGCATTTAAAAATATACAAGAAAGCAAGCATGAGTTTATTAGCTATAAAATATATTTTTATTAGTTATTACATCTGTTAAAATTAGCTGGTAAACAAGAAAGACAAAAAACGGAACACTGGTAACAGCAGCACATATAACATTTTAAGATGGGTAGAATGAATTTCAATTGCATAATTTCATTGGTCACGCCCAACATTACATATATATAAAACACTAGCTGAAGAGCACAGTGCTGCCCGGGCATAGTAACTAACTACGGTTAGTTATAACAAATTATAATGATTATATCTATCTATATATATAAAAATGAATGTATGTATGTGTGTATCACCAACCAATCCCGAAGCATCAGAGTGGGATGCGGATGGAGAGCTGAGCTGAGGACGGATACAGCTACAGCAGGACAGTGCATGGAGAGTGGGGCTGTGGAGGAAGACGATCTTCAGGACAGGGGCCTCCCAGCCCTGTCCCGGCTCAGTCAGCGCTCCCTGTCGCCAACCGCGCTTTCCCCCCTCTCCCCTGCAGCTTCCCGGCCTAAAATTTAGTCCCTGGCTTCTGCAGCCTACTACAGCGCTAGGCCCAGCCCCCCGCAGGACGCCCAATCACACACGCTGCAGCTCTGCTCTAGCTCTGCCCACTCCAGCCGAACAATCTGCGCAGCTCTCTCTCCTGGTTCCAGCATCACCGCGCGTGGTGCATGGAGAGCGGGCTGACGCTGTGGAGGAAGACAGCAGGGCTGTGGAGGGAGAGAGCGGGAGAGCAGGGCTGTGGAGGAAGACAGCGGGGCTGTGGAGGGAGAGAGCAGGAGAGCAGGGCTGTGGAGGAAGACAGCGGGGCTGTGGAGGGAGAGAGTGGGAGAGCGGGGCTGTGAAGGAAGAGAGCGGGGCTGTGGAGGGAGAGAACGGGAGAGTGGGGCTGTGAAGGAAGAGAGCAGGGCTGTGGAGGGAGAGAGCGGGAGAGCAGCGCTGTGGATGGGAAGTGCGGGGCTGTGAAGGAAGAGAGCAGGGGCTGTGGAGGGAGAGTGCGGGGCTGTGGAGGGAGAGAGCGGGAGAGCAGGGCTGTGGAGGAAGAGCGGGGCTGTGGAGGAAGAGCAGGGCTGTGGAGGGAGACAGCGGGAGAGCGGGGCTGTGAAGGAAGGGAGCGGGGCTGTGGATGGCTGCAGAGGGATAGAACGGGACGGCGGGTGGAGAGCGGGGCTGTGGAAGGAGAGAGCGTGATGGCGGGTGGAGAACGGGGTTGTGAAAGGAGAGAGCGTGATGGCGTGTGGAGAGCAGGAATGCAGAAGGACAGAGTGTAATGGCGGGTTGAGAGCAGGGCTGTTAAGGAAGAGAGCGGGACCCACAGTTAGGTACTATGCCCGGGCAGCGCCGGGCTCTTCAGCTAGTATATATAGAAAGCTGAGTGTAGAGCCCCGCCCACCTTCATCTGCGGTGTACAGTACCATTATTCCCTATGGGAATACAAAACCGTAGTGCAGACGGTACGGCTTTTTCCGCGGTTTTGAAGAAAGAATTGCGGATTCCACTGAGGTTTGCCATCTCCTCCATTGTGGAGATGAAAAAACGCAGGGCAAAACCGCAGAGCAATCCGCAGGTAAAACCGCAAGTCTTTTGACCTGCAGATTTACCTGCAGATTTTACAAAAACCGCGCGGCCAAATCCGCACTACAATGAAAAAACAGGCGATTTGAATGGAAAGTTAAAAGCAACATATTCCAAAGATTTTTTTCCCCCCAGCACAGTGTTACTTTTAGCCAGACTCCTCCTTCCTGACTTACCCAATACCCTTAGCTCCTCCCTTTTCTCCTCCCATAAGACTTTCTGATTCAGTATTTTACAACAAAAATAAACTTTGAATTCACTTGCTATCATGAGCTTAAAAGTAGGTGAGCCAGCAGGATATCCATGTGAGGTGGATCTATGTGAAGCTCTGGATTGAAGTACAATATTCTCTTAGTTATGACATATCCACTTGTGTTCCTGCGTTTGGGGGATTTTGTAGAATATTGTGAGTGCCAAGAAGGCTAAAAGTCCCTGACACTTTGCTGTTTGTATACATTTTAGAAGGATTATGCAGCACAAATAAAAACAGATTAGCTGACTATAATTGTATGTGGTTAGCATCCCATGACGTGCCTATAATGGTGCAACATTTAGTTAATTAGTTAGGTAATTCTAATACGAGTGCTCCCTAGAAAGCAATTAGCTATTTAAAACAAACTAATTTTTAATGCCATGTGCTTTCCAAGATTGGTTTTCCAACATGAATAATTGACTGAAACTTGTTTTTCACATGTGGTAGGAGAATGTCTGGTTTGCACTTTCTTTGACATTGACTGTAAGTAAACATCAGTAATCAAAAGACATCTGCCAATGTCCGTATGTTCCTTCATTTATAAAGTTAGAGGATTCTCAGCATTCTGCTAAAGCCAAAAGCCATCATGTGATCTTGAGTACTATTAGTGGGGAGTTTAGATCAGGTCAGATCACCTATTATGAGTTTTTCTGTCTATAGAAGCAAAGACATATCACTCGGTTATAACATAAGTTCTCGGTCACTACGAGTCTGAATGGCAGGACTCCTACAAAGAAAAGGAAAAATTGTGACATTTTCCTTATAAAAATATGCAAAAGCTTTATTCCAATAAGGATTAAAATAGACAATCCCATGTCCCATGCTTAACAGAGAGGGCTGAGTTTCATTATACTGCAGTTTCTTTGCTCTGATTTATGGGCAGCAAAATTAGATCACTTGCCTAACTCAAATTGCAAAGTTTTAGTGTTCCCTTTGGTTCCTGCTTGTGATGGGTTTCTTCCTGCCAGCTCTTATAAGCAGGAGGCAGTGGAGAGAAGATGAAGCTACAGATCAAAAGTTAGACTTTTGATCATCTGTTACTTGTTATAAACTAGCCATACACATTCTATATTTGTTGGTTGAGTGATCATTCAGCTCGCAATTAGTGGAAAGCCCCTTTAAGTATTTTACTATTCCTGTGATTTATGCTATCTAACTTGTAAGTTTTGGTAGCTGGCAACCACAAATGGTGTCCATGACAATTCCCATGTATCACTTACCTGATAAGCAGTTGTCTGAGCCTCTGATTAGATGTCAGAGTCCATTCCTGTATATCTGGAATGAAGCAGAAACAAACACTTAGCATAGTACTGCATTTAATTGGCATCTGTCGCCAAATTTTTGTTGCCTAATTTGAGAAGAGTGCAGTGTCAGACTGGGGTGCTAAGGGCCCACCAGTAACCAACTCCAGGGCCCCACTTTTCAGCTACATGTTAATGTGACATTATCCTCAATCACAAATGTATATAACAATGGACTGGGTAGAATGGTAAATGAATAAAATTCCGCCTCTGTATGTAGTGATTCAAGTATATTGCGTCAAGTACTGCTCATATAAGAGGGTGGTGGCCCTCTTTTGCACAGGAGTCCACTGGAGGATTCTAATGTGGGCCAGTTGAATCCTGGAAGAATGTAATGTAGGGGCTGAGACCCTGATTCCACCAACGTGTCACTTACTGGACTGCTTGTTGAAGTTTTTATAAAATCGTTTTTTCGGCAGAAGATTATCACTAGAGTACTATTTGGCCTGCTGCCATGTAGTCCGATCTCGTCCCCACCACTGATTGGTAGCTTTCTGCTGATGCATATTGCACACAGAAAGCTGCCAATCACAGTGGGACATTGCTCATAGCAATCTGGCAATGACAAACCATAGAGGTATACTGAAGACCTCTTGTTGTTGTGCTGACCCATCGGTGACCAGCAATCGTGTGACTGGCTCACTGATGGGCAGGATTAGGGACACGCTTCCAGTAAGCTCGAGTTAAATGCCGCTGTCAGAGATTGACCGTGGCATTTAACTAGTTAACAGCCGCGGGTGGATCGCGATTCCACCCGCAGCTGTTGCGTGCACATGTCAGCTGTCATGTGCCCAGAAAGGGGTTAATATTGATGTCGATATTCCTTATTATCAAATGTAACAATGAACCTTTTCATATGAAAACAAACTTAAACGGCTTGTCCCACAAACAAAGTTCACTTTAATAGATATTGAAATAAAATGAACTCATACAGTAGCTTGTACCTGGGATCTTGTAGTAATGACCACGGACAAGATAAAGATCCCCAACTCACATCAGGACTGCAAGATCCCAGGTACTTTCAGCTGCATTACATCTAATGTGGTGTACTTAATTATTTGTACTAAATGTCCAACTGGGGGTCTGTATGTGGGGGAGACAGGGCAAAAGCTTAGAACAAGGATGAATGCTCATCGTCACACAATAAGAGAAAAAAGAATGGATCTACCTGTGGCAAAACATTTTTGTATCCCTGATCACCGCAACATGAATATGAAATTACTGGTATTGAAAGGTAACTTCACATCTCAGAGAGAGAGACGTGTTTGGGAGTATCAATTTATGACGACCTTTGACACTCTCAGTGCTGGAATGAATGTGTCGCATGGATTTATGTCTTTTTACATCAATTAAGGAATTTGCTTTCAAGACCTGGTGGGGGCATCACAACACATTAGGAGACCCCAATCAGAGGGCTTTAAAACATCCGGACTCCTTATCTATGTACTGGTCCAATATTTATGTTTCTCCCTCTCCCATATTGATAGTTCTGCTTCACGTCACTTGTCTTATCCATTGCATTTTTTCTGTGTTGTATTGTGCATAAATATGTGACTCTTCAGATTTTGTATTAGTTTTGCCTGAAGAAGAGACCTGAGGACTCTCAATTCTGAATATTTTTGTAAAAAAAAAAGAACATTTAACTTTTTTTCACAAAAAATTTACTTGAGATCCAATTTTTTTATTTTACCAAGAGTAACAGGAGAAATTGGACCCCAAAGGTTGTTGAGCAATTTATCCTGAGTATGCTGATACTCCATATGTGGGGGTAAACCACTGTTTGGGCGCATGGCAGAGCTAGGAAGGGAAGGAGCGCCGTTTTACGTTTTCAACACAAAGTTGACTGGAATTAAGATCGGACACCATGTAGCGTTTGGAGAGCCCCTGATGTGGGTAAACAGTGGAAACCCCCCACAAGTGACACCATTTTGGAAATTAGACCCCTAAGGAACTTATCTAGATGTGTGGTGAGAACTTTGAACCCCCATGTGCTTCACAGAAGTTTATAATGTAGAAATAAAAAAATCATATTTTTTCCAGAAAAATGATCTTTTTGCCCCTAATTTTTTATTTTACCAAAGGTAACAGGAGAAATTGAACCCCAAAAATTATTGTGCAATTTGGCCTGAATACGCTGATTCCCCATATGTGGGGGAAAACCATTGTTTGGGTGCATGGCAGAGCTCAGAAGAGAAGAAGCGCCAGATTTTACTGTTATGGTTTGCAGGTGCCATGACCCCCCTGGGAGAGCCCATGAGGTGCCAGAACAGCAGAACCTCCCATAAGTGACCCCATTTTGCAAACTACATCTCTCAATGAATTCATCTAGGGGTGCAGTGATCATATTGACTCTATGGGTGTGTCACAGAATTTTATACCATTGGGCAGTGAAGACAAAATAACTACACTTTTACCACCAAAATTTGGTTTTAGCCAAAGATTTTACATTTTCACACAAGAAATGGGTAAAAATGGCACTAAAATTTGTCCCACAATTTCTACTGAAGGTGGCAATATCCCATATGTGGCTGTACAGTGCCACTTAGCCACAAGGAGAGACTCGGGAGAAACGGAGCGCTATTTGCCTATTCAAGTGAATGGGTCTGTGAACATGTCAATGTGTTTCCACGGACCCTGTGTCCGTGGGCAAAACATGCCAGTTTTTTATTGTCAGCATGGGCCACAAAACGTCCCGCAGATGTGCATACGCATAACACACATGGATGTCATCCGTGTGACACACGTCGGCGCTGGAGAAGAAGCATTTCAGTAAGCTCTGTTCCCCGGCACGAGGTTCTGAACACGGCTCTCATCATTCTCCCCTGCTTTGCCGGCGATTGGCGCGAGCAGGGGAGAATGATGAAAGTTACATTTAAGTGATAAAAGAGACAGCAGGTGGCAGCAGATGGGACTATTACTCCCATCCGCCTACCCCTGCTGCTGCTAATAACAGTGACAGCAAGAACGGTAGATGGGGGTATTCATAAGTCGCCGCCTGCGCTATAAATAAATAAATAAATGAAAAAAAGCATGTGTTCCCCTGTATTTTCTGTAACCAGCCAGACAAAACTCAAAGCTTGGGCTGCAACCCTCAGCTGTCAGCTTCAGCAAGGCTGGTTATCAAGATTAGAGGGGTCCTCACCCTGGTTTTTTTCAAAAAATGATTTAAATAAATAATTAAAAAAACGGCGTGGGGTCCTCCCATTTTTGACAACCAGCCTTGCTAAAGCTCACAGCTGGGGGCTAGTATTCTCAGGCTGGTAAGGGGCCATGGATATTGACCCCTCAGCCCCTAAAATTAACAGCCCGCAGCTGCCCAGAAAAGTCACATCTATTAGATGCGCCAATTCTGGCGCTTTGCCAGGCTCTTCACACTTGCCCTGTAGCATTGGCAAGTGGGGTTCATATTTGTGGGGTTGATGTCACCTTTGTATTGTCAGATGACAACAAGCCCATAGCTTAGCAATGGAGAAGCGTCTAAAAGACACCTATCCTTTACTAATCCTACAGTTGTATTGTAAATAAGCGCACAGCCAGAATAAAGTCCTTTAATTGAAAAAATGACAAGGACTCCTTTAATACTCTTAATTAAACCATACTTACAACCTCGCCTAATTCCACCAAAGCCCTCGTTCTCCTGTAATAAAAGTCAAATAAAAAAACAGCAATATACATACCTGTCTGTCATTCTGTTCCACGCTGTAATTCATGTCTGGGGGATAATTAGTTTTCAACCTGGACGGTGCTAAGATGCGACCGTCCAGGCTGAGATCCACAGGTGAATGAGCTGCTGGTACGCAGCGTCAGTGACAGGGGGTGACGTCATAGAGGTTACCTCCGGTTACTGGGCTCCGTTCATGTCAGCTGTCAGAATCAGCTGACACCAGCTGGCTATCGTGTGCACGGCCGATCGCGATTACATAATATTCCGTCCATGGTCAAATTGGCCCGGGTCACATGGACAGAATATTGCGTCAGATGTCAGAAAGGGGTAAAAAAAAAATGCACCCGCTGCGCTAAGACATTAGAGACAGAATGATGGCGGTCAGAGCATCAGCTGACTGTGGAACGCCTCGCAGGGCCGGGGGAACTCGGTATCGGGCCTTTCAGGCTCTTTTAAGGGGGAAAGTGTCACGGTGGTGATGGTGACCCGGTCCGTGGCCCTGGGTGTCCAATAAAGAAGATGGAAGTTTAGATGAAGGGGAAGATGGTGGGATGATTAATAGGAAAAGGGGAATTGTGACGCCACCCGTGGTACTCTGCTAGGGTAGTCGATGCTGCTATGCATAAAAACTTCTGGCATTCAATATATTACAGCAATATATTACAGTTTTCTGGTACTCACTATGTTGCAGTCTCTGGCACACAGTGCTCAGCTTTGCTAGGCTCTAGGCACCCAACTTTGCCGAGCTCCAAGTACCCAGCTTTGCTGAGCTCGATGATCCTGTTCGTCGTGACGCCAAAATGGAACACCCCGCAGGGCCGGGGGAACTCGGTATTGGGCCTTTCAGGCTCTTTTAAGGGGAAAAGTGTCACGGTAGTGATGGTGACCCAGTCCATGGCCCTGGGTGTCCAATAAAGAAGATGGAAGTTTAGATGAAGGGGAAGATGGTGGGATGATTAATAGGAAAAGGGGAATCGTGACGCCACCCGTGGTACTCGGCTAGGGTAGCCAACGCTGCTATGCAGATCCTCTGGGAAGGTGTTAAAGCAGTTGTCCCAGGGCAGTTGAGCCGGTGACTGTGATGGCGAATGTGGTGTAAAGCAGGCGAGATTTGTTATAACACGAAGGATACAGTTAGGTGCAATTTCTGGGTTTTTACTCACAAGTCTTGTGCACAAGATGACCCGCATGGTACTGTGTCCTCCGAGGGAGGGGTCCGGCAAACTCCCAGGTAGATCAGGGACACCTGATCAAGACTCCTCTTTATGTTCCTCTTTCTTGGCCGTGTCTCTGCGCTGATCTCTCCCTTTCTTTCTGCCCTGCACCTTTCCCACTAACTCCCCAACTCCCTTTCCTAGCCAGTCTGGGATGAGGCCATCCTCCCAAAGGGTACACCCAGATGCCCTAACTAAACTAGTGTGTGCTGGGTGCAAGTGATAGGAGTCCTCTGTATGAGGTGCAGTACCTCTGTGGCAACCGGACCCTCAGGGGCGCCACAACTGCTCCCTCTTTCATCATTGCTTTCAACTGTATTGTCATCCAGGGTTCTGATACAGTTGAAAGTGCAATGCTGTGTGGGGGATCTGTTCTGCGTCGCGGGCTGACTGACCCGCCAGCCAGAGTTTGACATGTGCGGTCTAGCAGATAGGGAGGGGCAGGAGAAATAGGTCCCGATATTCTGGTGTGGGTTCACTAGATGAACTTTCCATTGATCAGACTTTTTATCACTTTTGCAGTGGATGGGTTTTTTGATCATAATGTTTTCTAACATAGAATTAAAAAGAAAAAAACAGTATATAGCACAACATCCTGAATTCTTTTAAATCGGGTTTGCTTTAACATTATAGATGCAAAACATATGCATGCAGGTAGTTGAATGTGTCAGAAGTCACACACCATATCACTTGCACAGATACATATTTCAATGCCATTTGCATGTTTTATCTAGCACTGCAACCTCTAGTTAATCATCTTCATTTCTATTGTTTTCTGATGCAGAAAACTATTTTTTTCCCAATTATCTGCCATGGTTCTTGTAAGAAGAGGCTCAAAACCCTTATCTAGATGAGACTCTGACATTTAGTGTCCTTTTCTGACTTCGTATTACATGTGTAGTGCATGTAGTACAGTACCAGGGATTGCATGGATGTTGTAGAATCATGACTTTGTACTATACCACAGCAGCATCAGATCAAACTCCAACTTTCTGAGCAGACAAAGCTAGAAAGTGCTGGATGTTATCAGATCACTTATAATCCTGGAAGTATGGTAAAAACCCATATACAAAGGGTGAAATAATCAGAGTGATCAAGTGACAGAAAATGCAGCTCCATTATAACCAGTATGGCTGACCATGATGGCTGTCAGTCGGCTACTTACTGTTTGAATAGCCTGAAGGAAGAAGTGTGAAGCACAAGGTCTGCACAGGATTACTGTACATAAGTATCGAGTAGCTGATATATGGTTAGAGTGCGGCTTTATTGTCTACTACTTTTCTTGCATCTACAGGAAATCCCTTATGCCAGTGGAATAACGCACCTTGAAGCAGATCTGGCTAAAAATAATCAAGAGCCGTCCAATTTTGACCATCTGCAAGAGCTTGTATTTTCTCCCGTCCATGCCCCTATTGTGGCTATGGGAACTCAGACTGCAAGGTAAGAAGAAAGCCCACACTACTGGCAGTAATGTGTATAGATACCATGTGGGTTCTGAGGTGTGGCACAGATCATAATAACTAAAAATCGCCATGTGCATATATATATGCACCCCTAAAAAATTCTGGTGCAAGTAATTACCTTCATAAGTGACATGCTTAGTTAAAATAAGTCCAACTGTGAGTAATCTAATTGTCACATGGTCTGCCAGTATATACCCACTTTTCTATAAGGCCACAGAAGCTACACCACTATTAGCAAGAGGCACCACTAACCAAACACCATCATGAAGACCAAGAATCAAGATGGCCAGACAAGTCAGGGACAAAGTTGTTGAGAAGTACAAGTCAGGGTTAGGTTATAAAAATGAAAAAATATCCCAATCTCTGATGATCCCCTGGAGCATCATCAAATCCATTATCATCAAATGGAATGAACATGGTACCACAACAAACCTGTCAAGAGAGGGCCGCCCACCAAAACTCTCAGCCTGACAAGGAGGGCATTAATGAGAGAGGTAGCACAGAGACCAAAAGTGCCCCCGAAGGAGCTGCAGAGTTCCCAAGCATATGACCACAATAAGCTGTACACCCTATAGTAGTGGCTTTTATGGAAGAGTGGGCAGAAAAAAGCCATTACTTACATACAAAAACTGTAAGGTTTGTTTTGAGTTTGCCAAAAGACATGTGGGAGACTCCCCAAATGAATGGAGGAAGGTGCTGTGGTCAGATGAGACCAAAATTGAAGTTTTTAGCCAATGATGTAAACATTATGTCTGGCACCAAACCAACACCGCTCATCACTCCAAGAACACATCCCCAAAGTGAAACATGGTGGTAGCAGCATCATACTAAGGGGACATTTTTCGGCAGTTGGGGCAGGGAAAATGGTCCGAGTCGAGAGAAGATGGATAGTGTGAGATACAGGGATATTCTTGATCAAAATCTGTTTCAGTCTGTCAATGATTTGAGATTGAGATGGAAGTTCACCCTTCCAACAAAACAATGACCCAAAGAATGCTGCTAAAGGAATCCCTTGGGTAAAGCTACACGCGAAATGCTCGTCGGGGTGCCACCACCACTTAAAGGTACAGTGTTCATTTATTGCTGACATTCATTCCTCTCCCTTGGGTCTTATCTCATTACTTTTATTATCAACATCCATTTTGGTGCAATATCAATTCATGTGCAAGTTTTCACTGTATATTTTGAACCAAGGTATGTGGATAGCTGCTGTGATCCTCTTGATATAGTACATATGATCCTTTGGTATATTTGGCCCAGAGATATATCATATTTTTTTAAGCTGTTATTCGGCTCCTTATACTTAATGATGCACTACTCTTTGGCTGCGTAGTAATATTAATTACCTGAGATCTATTGCACAGTGGGTATGTATGTGTGTGTGTGTGTGTGTATATATATATATATATATATATATATATATATATATAGGCACAGTTTCCTTTTTTGTGGCTATTTCTCTTGCATTGTTGCCCCTGTTTTGATTACATTTCATTTATATTGTTGTTATTTTAACTTACATCAATACAATTTTTTCGATTTTTATGGCAAATAGCCTCCCATCCCTTTCTTTTTGATGTCTTTAGTACTTAGTAGAGCCCTTCTGGCTGTTATAACTTGCTGCAAACGTGATGCATAGCCGTACATAACTTTGTCTTTTGATTAGTCCTACAGCTGTTTTTTCCTCACTTATTAATTGTTAAGAAGATGAATAAAAGAAACTAATTATGGAAACTATCCACAGATTTCCTTACTTTACTTCAACCATTCATCATTTTCCATAGATAACATTTAAGAGCCGGGAACAGAAACGAGGTGATAAATTGTGTTAATTTCACTCAGACATTTACACCCAGGTAATGCTTGTGTTGGAGTCCTGCCACAGGCCTGATCGGATATGACAGGTTTATGGCAATGGTGCTCTTATGTAAAAGTTTTGGCATTTTGATATGTGACTGTGGGTAGTGGCTCAGTGGTTAAAAAAATAAAAATTTCAAAGATTTGCATTGAGCATGTGGATGAGATGATTAATACTGTGCTTGCACTTGCCCCACAGCACTATTTACGTTACTTGCACCACATGGCCATTGGTCAGACCTGGTCTACATTAGAGCTGAGTGGCCCCATAGACCCCTTTGCCCCACTGTGGAGCCTAGTGGTGGACACCCATCTGTAGGTCTGCTTCCCAGACACAAGATCTCTTTTTTGACTTTCCACCATGTGTTTTTTTCCTAAGGGATCTGATCCATTACCAAACCCTAGAAATCCAAACTGCCAGGTCTTTCTTTCCCCATCATCTGCCATTAATGGTTGGTGGTGATACTTCGGCACATCACACCATTGTCTGATCCTACCAAGGCTGGTGGGTTCTTCCAGTTATACCCTGATGTATATAGGATGCTTTATGACTGATATCACCCATCAGGTGGTCTTTACATATACTGACGTTGTCAGCTGCCCTTTGGACCCCCAAGCAGATATGGCCGTGTGAGAGCTGATGGCGGAGTTAAAGTTACATCTAGTTTTATTCCACTCTTCTCGCCATCAGGATATGTTGGGATATGAGATAAATGGCGCCCCCCTTTCTCTCTTCCAGCACCACGTCCGTCCTGTCTCGAGCCGACATGGCACGTCTCCACTCAGCTGGATTCCCTGAAATTAGTGACTGCAATAATGAGGTGGCGGAAGTGGTTGATCCATCAAGTCCGGTGAACTTTAATCCCCAGAGGGAAGAAGCCGATTACCTGCAGTGTAATGAAATCATCCTGCAGTTTCTTGCGTTCAGCAGGTGAGAGGCGACATCCTAGTGTATCTGTCTGATGAGTGCACTTTTCTACAGTCTGACGAGCCGCTCATGAATATCGAGTGACAGCACTGTGATCTGGACAGTGATTAATCATGGCTCAGAATAGTGGCGTTCATCGGTGGCAGGGTTATTTATCACCTGCAGGATGGATCCTGACATTAGGATCACGCTGCTGTCCATCTACATATCTGGTATTCTGTTGAGTCTGTGTGATCCCATGAAAGGGTTATTCCCATCTTCATAAATGGTTATTGTCAGAGCCTTTTAAATACAAGCAATTTTGCAATTTACGACCCAGTAAAATTTTCAGCTGTCTTTGAGAATATTAACGCTTCTTTTATTTACAGCGCATTGCCTTGGAGACCGACCACATTCCAGACAGCAGAACAAGTGCAGTGCTTGCAAGCGCTGCTTTAATGGCTGGAGGAGGGAAGTATTACCTCCTAATCTTGGTCTCCTTTGGCACAGTGCTTACAGGCTTGACAGCAGCGGTGGTCGGTTTCTTAGGCGATGAGCTGTAAACAAGAAAAAATGTTAGAGAGAGGAACTTACGGTATGTTCCGGTCAATATGAAATGTTTGGTCTCAAGACCGGTGTCAATTTTTTAAAAATATCTATTTTAGTAGACATAACAATTTTTTCTCAGGAGTTTTTGACAGCAGGAGTATGACATTATAGTGCAATTTACATCCCATAATGAAAACTGGAACCCCTGATATAATGTGACCTGAGCCTAGGCTGGGTTGCTATGAAGAATCCTGGGAAAGCTTGGTGACATGATCAAATCTGTTATGGTTATGTCACCAATTTATGGGATGAATGAACAGACGACCCATAGAAATGTCTGCACTGTGTTGTGTTGAGTGGTACGGGCTAATCATAATGTTTATGTTTATAGCGTCCTGGATGATTTCTCAATCAATTGGCCCCAAACTATTTACTTCACCTTCCAGTTTTACCGCTTTCTGCCGGTGACCACCCCTCGCCTGCAGCTTGTACAGATTAATTCTACTACAAAGTCATGTTCTGATACACCAGCACGACTCTTGGTTCAGATCAACAAAGATGGCTTATTAAACACCGGTAGGTGCGACTTGTGTATGTTCGGATATGTTAAAGTGGTATTTCTAAAATCAAAAGTTTTCCCCTATCAATATGATAGGAAATAACTTACTGATCTCTGGAGATCAAACCAATTGGGATCCACTACGATCCCAAAAATGGGATCCTGGAATCTGAGAAAATGGGCTCTGCAGACATAGAGCCATTAATGTATGTACAGTGGGGGAAAAAAAGTATTTAGTCAGTCAGCAATAGTGCAAGTTCCACCACTTAAAAAGATGAGAGGCGTCTGTAATTTACATCATAGGTAGACCTCAACTATGGGAGACAAACTGAGAAAAAAAAATCCAGAAAATCACATTGTCTGTTTTTTTTTTCATTTTATTTGCATATTATGGTGGAAAATAAGTATTTGGTCAGAAACAAAATTTAATCTCAATACTTTGTGATATATCCTTTGGTGGCAATGACAGAGGTCAAACGTTTTCTGTAAGTCTTCACAAGGTTGCCACACACTGTTGTTGGTATGTTGGCCCATTCCTCCATGCAGATCTCCTCTAGAGCAGTGATGTTTTTGGCTTTTCGCTTGGCAACACGGACTTTCAACTCCCTCCAAAGGCTTTCTATAGGGTTGAGATCTGGAGACTGGCTAGGCCACTCCAGGACCTTGAAATGCTTCTTACGAAGCCACTCCTTCATTGCCCTGGCGGTGTGCTTTGGATCATTGTCATGTTGAAAGACCCAGCCACGTTTCATCTTCAATGCCCTTGCTGATGGAAGGAGGTTTGCACTCAAAATCTCACGATACATGGCCCCATTCATTCTTTCATGTACCCGGATCAGTCGTCCTGGCCCCTTTGCAGAGAAACAGCCCCAAAGCATGATGTTTCCACCACCATGCTTTACAGTAGGTATGGTGTTTGATGGATGCAACTCAGTATTCTTTTTCCTCCAAACACGACAAGTTGTGTTTCTACCAAACAGTTCCAGTTTGGTTTCATCAGACCATAGGACATTCTCCCAAAACTCCTCTGGCTCATCCAAATGCTCTCTAGCAAACTTCAGACGGGCCCGGACATGTACAGGCTTAAGCAGTGGGACACGTCTGGCACTGCAGGATCTGAGTCCATGGTGGCGTAGTGTGTTACTTATGGTAGGCCTTGTTACATTGGTCCCAGCTCTCTGCAGTTCATTCACTAGGTCCCCCCGCGTGGTTCTGGGATTTTTGCTCACCGTTCTTGTGATCATTCTGACCCCACGGGGTGGGATTTTGCGTGGAGCACCAGATCGAGGGAGATCATCAGTGGTCTTGTATGTCTTCCATTTTCTAATTATTGCTCCCACAGTTGATTTCTTCACTCCAAGCTGGTTGCCTATTGCAGATTCAGTCTTCCCAGCCTGGTGCAGGGCTACAATTTTGTTTCTGGTGTCCTTTGACAGCTCTTTGGTCTTCACCATAGTGGAGTTTGGAGTCAGACTGTTTGAGGGTGTGCACAGGTGTCTTTTTATAGTGATAACAAGTTTAAACAGGTGCCATTACTACAGGTAATGAGTGGAGGAAAGAGGAGACTCTTAAAGAAGAAGTTACAGGTCTGTGAGAGCCAGAAATCTTGATTGCTTGTTTCTGACCAAATACTTATTTTCCACCATAATATGCAAATAATATGAAAAAAAAACAGACAATGTGATTTTCTGGATTTTTTTTTCTCAGTTTGTCTCCCATAGTTGAGGTCTACCTATGATGTAAATTACAGACGCCTCTCATCTTTTTAAGTGGTGGAACTTGCACTATTGCTGACTGACTAAATACTTTTTTTCCCCACTGTAACTGTTTGCATGTAATACCACATTTCTCCTTTAGTGGCCACTGCAGTGAGCAGCCGATCCCCATGATTGCGATTATGATAAAGGGATCAGTCTGCAGTGAGACTCCCCTTTTAAAGTTCTGTCTTTCCTAAATTTTCACTCGCTGTCTTTCGGCTGATTGGGGCATGTCCTGTGGATTAAATCACCAGGGATCAGTGGTTATTGCCACCCTGCAGCCTCCTACCGGTGGTCTTCTTCATGGAGGTTCTAAGTGATATACTGTAAATTGTTTCATGTGTTAGTTAGAGATGACTGATTGTAAATAATAAATGACATAGACGGTGTAAATGTACTTGTAAATTCTGCCTATAGGATCACCTGGGTATCAACTGAAGTACATGGTGGATCCTGGATTCCTCAAACCAGGAGAACAAAGGTGGTTTCTACGTTATTTGGCTCTTCAGACCCTTCAGATTGATATTTGGGATGGCGAGTCCCTGCTCCTTATTGGATCCGCTGCTGTAGAGATGAAGGTGAGATGTCACTTGTGTATATTCTCCAAAAAGTCATGAAGGAGGGATCTGAGAACTACAACGGGCGAATTTCTATAAAATATACCAATCCCTGGTGACCAGCTCTGATATTTCAAGAATAACTTGCAGGCAGCAATACGTATTTATGTAATATTATATGGCTGCCTTCTATCCAGGACATTTTTTTTTTACTTTGGGCCTAAAAACTAAACAGACACAACTGCCTGAATGCTTCAACTGGCCCAGCTCAGAGTGGACACCGAGTCCTCTTTCCAGCAATTCAACTACTGCACGTCGAAAAGGTATCTCTTCCTCTTCTGATCTGCTCTGTCGATAGCGCGCGATTACAGACGTCTTGCTGATTGACAGCCAGCTCCTGTTATTTAAGCAGCATTGAGCCAGCTTTCCATCAGCATGGTGTTGGCAGTCGCGACCCATCAACAGAGCCGAGTGGAAGAGGAGCTGCTTCACTGTCTACGTGACGTCAGTGGAAACCACGAAATTACCAGAAGGAGCGGTCAGTGACCTCTCTGTGGGCTGAGATTGGCTCCGGGCACAAGAAGCAGGTAGCTAGCAACCATCTGCCTGTTATCACTTAATCCAGTAAAAAATGAAATAGTCATGTATTACCCCTTTAATTAATGGATCATTGAGGTGGTTAGGAGTAGAAGACCCCACATCCTAGATGTCCATATGCACTAAAAGGGAATATTGAAGATCTTTGCGGGACAGTCCCTTTACCTTGGGGCTACATAGTGATTTTGTCTGGAACACAAGTCGCGCGGTTAAAGATTGTTCTATGCCACTGCTACATTGCAGCAAAATGCTAATGATTGGGGTCCGACCTGCAAGGTACTCTGACAGCGAAAAACAAGGTGCGCAAATGCAACTGCTTCTAACATTTTGCGACTTGCTTGCAACCCTAATCACCCGAATTATGATGCGATGTAGCACCAGCATCTTGTCCGTGTGCAGTGTTGGACTGGGCAGCCAAGGGCCCACCAGTAACCAACTCCAGTCCCCACTTTTCAGCTACTTACATATGTAATGTTATCCTCAATCACAAATGTATGTAACAATGTAGATTTTGCCTTTGTACATAGTGATTCAAGTATATTGTGCCAAGTACTGTTCATATAAGAGGGTGGTGGTCCACCGGAGGATTCTCCTGTGGGCCAGTCCAAGCCTGGCCGTGTGACTTGAACTGTGGCCAAAGTCGTTGGGTAGACCCAGCCTAAAAAAGGCTTAGAATAACACACCAGCTTCCTTGTAAAAAAGGCACCGCACCTGTCACCAGGTATTGTCCGTTACTGCAGCGCACAATCTGTAGCAAAAAGCAGCCATGTTTTTGTAATGCAGCACAAGATCTGTGTCTTGTTAGTTTTTCTTTTCTTCACATATCTACAAAAATGTCCTGAAATTGCTTCTGGTGTATTGTGCTCCTGGAGATTGTAATCTGGGTGTATATTCAATTCCTTCAATTAATTATCGTATCTCACATCTCTATATGGACTGGAGGAAATGAATCACCCGAATCCTATTGTAGGTAAGAAAAATGAACCACACCAGAAGAACGCTGCCTCCTTTATGGATGCGTAACTCAATCCCTTTCCTTAAGGTGCAGAGTGTTTGTGCAGATCCTCTACCTTTCTTATTACTTTTATTTAGTTGTAAGCAGCGAGGAAAAGACAGTTTTACTGGTATAAAAAAAACACATTGCTGGGAGGATAAACATTGAAGTTCTCTGCTACCAGCAAATAGCGGAGGAACTCATCGTAAATTTACATTTCTTTCTCATACAGCGTATGACTGGTGTATTGACTGTACGATGACATATGTATGTATATGAGTTTATATGTGTATGGGATGTATGCATCTGTACACTAATAGTGACATATAGGATGTGTGCACCAATACACCATGCAAGTATTAACCTGTGCTGGACAGATATATACCTATAAGGTGCACGTGTTGGCCTATATGGTAATGATTTACCTACTGTTTATAGCTCACATGTTTGTATCTGTATGCAGTGTATCACTTATGGTTATCAATAGTTGTCTGAGGAATGTGCTGCCGGGCTAAATACACTTGGACAAATCATCAAAATCTGCTGCTGGCAGCTAATTAATAATTGTCAACCAATGATGTCCCGGATGTTGTAGATGGGACAGAAGTCAGGAGACACTGCAGTTCATTGTAGCACGTTTAGGTCGCACAGGCTGCTCACGTAACCCGAGCCACATGTGGCCTGGTATTGTGTTGGAAAATAGCTCTCGGGACACTTTGCAGAAATGGCCATACAACTGGTTCCATCACCAAATCAATATAACACTGACCTGTTAGTGTATCTGGAGTGAAGACTAGAAGGGTCCAGCTACATTAGGCCAACCATGGAGTAGGACCGTTGTGACGTTCCCTGGTGAAATTTTCTTCGTGGCATTGATCCCGTAGTCTCCAGACACAAACCAGTGGGTGGAATAGATTGTGTTGGACACAATGGTAGCCAGAGATTGGTCTGGAGATCTTGTGGACAAAGCCAACTCTTCCTTCCTGATGTTGCAATTTGTTGAGGAGCGTATCTGTCTATATTGATCTGGATATATCTACATTCTTAAATAGGATGTGTGTACCTGTATACTGTATATTGCATGTATGTGCTTATATACACTCACTGGCCACTTTATTAGGTACACCATGCTAGTAAGGGGTTGGACTCCCTTTTGCCTTCAGAACTGCCTCAATTCAACGTGGCAGAGATTCAACAAGGTGCTGGAAGCATTCCTCAGAGATTTTGGACCATATTGACATGATGGCATCACACAGTTGGCGCAGATTTGTCGGCTGCACATCCCTGATGCGAATCTCCCGTTCCACCACATCCCAAAGATGCTCTATTGGATTGAGATCTGGTGACTGAGGAGGCCATTTGAGTACAGTAAACTCATTGTCATGTTCAAGAAACCAATCTGAGATGATTCGAGCTTTATGACATGGCGCATTATCCTGCTGAAAGTAGCCATCAGATGTTGGGTACATTGTGGTCATAAAGGGATGGACATGGTCAGCAACAATACTCAGGTAGGCTGTGGCGTTGCAACGATGCTCAATTGGTACCAAGGGGCCCAAAGAGTGCCCAGAAAAAATTCCCCACACCATGACACCACCACCACCAGCCTGAACCGTTGATACAAGGCAGGATGGATCCATGCTTTCATGTTGTTTACGCCAAATTCTGACCCTACCATCCGAATGTCGCAGCAGAAATCGTGACTCATCAGACCAGGCAACGTTTTTCCAATCTTCTACTGTCCAATTTCGATGAGCTTGTGCAAATTTTAGCCTCAGTTTCCTGTTCTTAGCTGAGAGGAGTGGTACCCATTGTGGTCTTCTGCTGCTGTAGCCCATCTGCCTCAAAGTTCGACGCACTGTGCGTTCAGAGATGCTCTTCTGCCTACCTTGGTTGTAACGGGTGGCAATTTGAGTCACTGTTGCCTTTCTATCAGCTCGAACCAGTCTGCCCATTCTCCTCTGACCTCTGGCATCAACATGGCATTTCCGGCCACAGAACTGCCGCTCACTGGATTTTTTTTCTTTTTCGGACCATTCTCTGTAAACCCTAGAGATGGTTGTGCGTGAAAATCCCAGTAGATCAGCAGTTTCTGAAATTCTCAGACCAGCCCTTCTGGCACCAACAATCATGCCACGTTCAAAGGCACTCAAATCACCTTTCTTCCCCATACTGATGCTCGGTTTGAACTGCAGGAGATTGTCTTGACCATGTCTACATGCCTAAATGCACTGAGTTGCCGCCATGTGATTGGCTGATTAGAAATTAAGTCTTAACACACAGTTGGACAGGTGTACCTAATAAAGTGGCCAGTGAGTGTATATTATATGTTTGCCTACAATTAATAGATGTACTTTTATAGCAATGGTTTCCAACCTGACGCTCTCCACCTGTCGACAGGCTACAGCCCTCGAGGTTTACTGTCAGTGCCACTTGTTAGGAACCACTGCAATATAGGATGTATGTAGTCGTATGCGGATGTGTCATGTACATTTAGGATGTATGTACCAATATAGAGTGCATATTTGTAAGAAAAAAAATCCTATTTTATCCTCAGTTTTGGGTTGAATGTACCAGAAGTCACTTTTCCTTAGGCACCCACTTAGGGCCCACTTAGTTTAGTCTACCGTGACTGTTAAATGACTGTCCATTGGCTATATACAGTGGGTATGGAAAGTATTCAGACCTCTTTATTTTTTTCACTCTTTGTTTCATTGCAGCCATTTGGTAAATTCAAAAAAAGTTAATTTTTTTTCTCATTAATGTACACTCTGCACCCCATCTTGACTGAAAAAAACAAGAACTGTAGACATTTTTGCAAATTTATTAAAAAAGAAAAACTGAAATATCACATGGTCATAAGTATTCATACCCTTTTCTCAGACACTCATATTTAAGTCACATGCTGTCCATTTCTTTGTGATCCTGTAATGACTCCTGGAGTGGACCCTCTGGGTCGCGATACCAGCCCACCCCGGGCGACCTGACCTAGTGAGGACAACCCCCTATACAGGGAGTGTCAGGGACAGACCCAGGGGGGTAAAGTACCATGACTGCTGGAACCAGTTGGCCGGCTCACAGGAGACGGGAGAGACTGTGTTAGCAAGGAGGAGACGGGAACATGAAGGATACAGAAGTGTGTAAAGCGTGGACACGGGAGCACGCAGGGTACAGGATAGTGCAGAGCGTGTACACGGGGGCACGTGGGGTACAGGATAGTGCAGGGCGTGTACACAGGGGCATGCTGGGAACAGGAGAACGTATAGCGTGCGCAGGGAAGCACGCCCGGGTACGACACTAAACAGAGCACATGCGGGGAAGCACGTCTGGGTACAAGGCAAGGCAGAGCGCATGTGGGGACGCACGCCCTGGTACAAGGCAAAGAAGAGCGTGCGCTGCAAAGCATGCCTGAGTACAAGGCAAAGCAGAGCGCGCGCTGGGAGCACGCCGGAGTACAAGGCAAAGCAGAGCGCTCGCTGGAAAGCACGCTGGAGCACAAGGCAAAGCAGAGCGTGTGCTAAGAAGCACGGCAGAGCACAGGGCAGGGGACCTGAGTACAGAGAGAGGCCAAGCAGGTCTAGCAAGGAAGCACAGCAATAATCAGGCGCCGCCTACAGGAAGAGGCAGCCTGATGTAGGGCGTGTGTGCAGAGACTTTCGGGTCAGGTCCTCCTGGACCATAGAGACGTCAGAGATGAAGTGGCTGCAGTCAGGCTATGGACAAGTGCAGGCACACTAGACAGAGTCATGGAGTCGAGTGAACAACCACAGAATCAAGCACGGGAGGTGCATGTGATACCGGCCGTGATACCGGAAGTGATGACGTCGAGTACTGAGCCCTGGCTCCGGAGGAATGCGGTGAGAGCAGCATGACAGATCCTCCTTGAGATGGTTTTACACCTTCATTGGAGGCCAGCTGTGTTTAATTAAACTGATATGACTTGATTTGCAAAAGACACACACCAGAATCATGAGGTCAAAGGAGCTCAGAGACAGAATTGTGGCAAGGCACAGATCTGGCCAAGGTTACAAAAGAATTTCTGCACTACTCGAGGTTCCTAAGAGCACAGTGGTCTCCATAATCCTTAAATGGAAGAAGTTTGGGACCACCAGAAGTCTTCCTAGACCTGGCCATCCAGCCAAACTGAGCAATCATGGGAGAAGAGCCTTGGTGAGAGAGGTAAAGAAGAACCCCAAGATCACTGTGACTGAGCTCCACAGATGCAGTAGGGAGATGGGAGAAAGTTCCACAAAGTCAACTATCACTGCAGCCCTCCACCACCTTTATGGCAGAGTGGCCCGACAGAAGCCTCTCCTCAGTGCAAGACATATCAACACCCGCATAGAGTTTGCTAAAAAACACATGATGACTGGTTGCTATTGAAGGAAACATGAATGCGACCAAGTACAGCGATATCCTGGATGAAAACCTCTTCCAGAGTGCTCTGGACCTCAGACTTGGCCGAAGTGCACCTTCCAACAAGACAATGACTCTAAGCACACAGCTAAAATATTGTGGCTTCAGAACAACTCTGTGACCATTCTTGACTGGCCGAGCCAGAGCCCAGACCTAAACCCAATTGGAGAGACCTGAAAATTGCTGTCCACCAACGTTCTCCATCCAGCCTGACGGAGCTGGAGAGGATCTGCAAGGAAGAATGGCAGATGGTCCCCAAATCCAGGTGTGAAAAACTTGTTGCATCATTCCCAAGAAGACTCATGGCTTTACTAGATCAAAAGGGTGCTTCTACTCAATACTGTGCAAAGGGTCTGAATACTTATGACCATGTGATATTTCAGTTTTTCTTTTTTAATACATTTTCAAAAATGTCTACAGTTCTTTTTTTCAGTCAACATGTGGTGCAGAGTGTAACATTAATGAGAAAAAAATGAACTTTTTTGAATTTACCAAATGGCTGTAAGGAAACAAAGAGTGAAAAATTGAAAGGGGGCTGAATACTTTCTGTACCCACTGTAAAAACTAATCAGTGACTATTTCACAGCCTGGTCAGATGTGCGCACAAGACGGTTGTTAATACCCTGATTCTGTGCCCAAAGTAGTATTATCATTATCGGCAGCACATCTCCTGTGGTACAGAATGCTATGATATTAATACCTGCATGAATGATCCAATCAGCCTTTGTGCTCGTTCAACGGGTGATTGACGGCATATTTACATTCGCGGATAAGGACGAGCGCTATGACGTTCCGATTATTGGCTCTTCTAAATGGATCTGTAGAGATACAAGAAGGCTTACAAATACACTGCAGAAGTATTATAATATTGTCTTAGTTAGATGGAAATGGGATACATGGCAGATCATAGCTCCACTCCACATCTGTTCATGACGCAGATCCCGCCGTCTGTCCTCAAACCACCCGCTCTACAGCACTAGGACTTGTCCAAACTACGACGTCACTCTGGCAAAATATGTCTCAACATAATTACCTCCAATGGATTTTTTTTTTATCAATGCGAAGTCATTTAAAGTTAGACTTTCTGCACTAAATTGCTCTAGTTAAAATTGCTGACTAAGTCATATGTATTTGTAACCTTTTATCCAGATTAAATTGCAGGAATATGGTAATGAATGCGCCTCCCAGCCAACAAGCATCGCATTATTACCTTCTGTAGAGCAATTTTCCTGCTGAAATCCTGTACTCTGTGGGTCAGAGCCTTCTCATGTCAGTTTCATCAGAAAATCATCAGAAATCTCATCTGAAATAAGGCTTAAAGAGGACCTGTCACCTAGTCTGACATGTCCAATTCAGCAAATTCATGTCCTCGCAAAGAAATAACTGTTCTGGAGCATCTTTACTTAGAGATCGCAATGTGCCATTCCTCTAATGTACCTCCAGGAACCTTGTGAAAAAATTAATAACTGGATTATAACATTCCCTTTTCACGCCTCTACCTGGTAACACCCAGTTGTATGTTTATTCTCACACCTCTACCTGGTAACACCCAGTTGTATGTCTATTCTCACACCTCTACCTGGTAACACCCAGTTGTATGTTTATTCTCACACCTCTACCTGGTAACACCCAGTTGTATGTCTATTCTCACACCTCTACCTGGTAACACCCAGTTGTATGTTTATTCTCACACCTCTACCTGGTAACACCCAGTTGTATGTCTATTCTCACACCTCTACCTGGTAACACCCAGTTGTATGTTTATTCTCACACCTCTACCTGGTAACACCCAGTTGTATGTTTATTCTCACACCTCTACCTGGTAACACCCAGTTGTATGTTTATTCTCATACCTCTACCTGGTAACACCCAGTTGTATGTTTATTCTCACACCTCTACCTGGTAACACCCAGTTGTATGTTTATTCATACATTTCTTGAGAGAAATAACAGATGGGACACCACAAAGCCTCCTAATTGGTAATTCATAGTGATAGCAAGTATATACTACAGCGGACATGTTAGCATTGTTGACTGGTGCGTTTTACAAGGCTTTAAAAATAATCGCCATTTTCTATCAAACACTTGACCTCAGTTTTCTGTTGTAAAAGTGCCTGAAATGTTGCATCATTTTTGTTCAACTGAGAGTTGTGCACAAATTTTACAACTTTTGGCATTTTTACCCCCCGACCTAGACATGATTGACAGGTTCATCGTAATTTATGACCCTGACTGGCATAAATGTCTTGCAGTGGTGCACAACAGCTTGATGATCTGCCAAGTTGACTAAGACCTCCTGATAAATTTGTCACATTTTGCTGCCTTCATTTAGCCTGGGATACAAAACTACAGTCTTGATGAATCGGGGGCCTATATCTATCTAGTTGTCCACCTTTCCAAATATTCTATATGATTCTTCTGAATCCCTATATTACCCCCAATACAATAATAGCACTTATACTCACTTCAGGCACTTGGTCTCCCAGGGATCGCGTGACATAATGTCTTGCAATCACTGCCAACAATCAGCACTGGCTTCACTCTCTTTTCCTACGGACGTAATTGACATCGGGAAGAAGTGAGCGCTGCGGCGGCTCTCCCACTTTCTCTTGATGTTTTGATTTGTCTCAATAAATGGATAGTGAATTGGACACTCATTGGCTGCAGCGATAGTGTCACATAATGTCATGCAATCCCTGGGAGAGCCAGTGTTGACACTGCAAAACAGTGCCAGCATCGGAGTTGACTATAAATTCTATTATTTTACAGCGGGGGGAACTTAGGCATTCAGAAGTGTTTGTCTGAGTAGTGGAGAACCCTTTTAAAGAGGTGCTTAGTTCTCCTGCTTAATTGATTGACAGTACCAGCAGCATAATCCATCGCTGGTCCAAACTGTGCCCTTCCAATGTTACGAGCAAAGACAGCTTTGCGTCATCAGAGGAGCGTAGGGGCACTTAAACTGGCTGACCCAGGAGCGAACATTGCGCTCCAGTGATCTGTCCAAAGTCAGTAGTGTTTACAAGCTCAGTAGAAAAGAGCTTGTAAGTGCTGCAGATGTTCAGCCACATCTGCTAGTCTGCGGTGGTGGTTGGTAACCTAGGCAATAGTAATCAATAAAATTAAAATTAAATCACAATATTCTTGAGAATTTTGTAACTTTATATCATAAAAGTTCTGCAACTTTCCACATGTTCTAGTTCTTGAGAACTAATGCCGCTCACTTATGATCGTTTACAACCGTTAGGTCTGCACTGATTCGCAAACGCCAAATGTTTCAATTAACTGACAGCAAGCAGAGATCTTGAAAATGATGAGAAATGGAAGGACAAAATAGATCAGAAAGTCGTTGCCCTTTTCATTATCTGTTAAGTTGTTTGAGCGCCAGACTAAATGCCCCTGGAACAGTCGGGTAGTGAATGACATTGCACCAGCTGTACAAGCCCCTGACCTTGTGTCTGACCATAAATCGATGTAATTAGAAAGAGGAGGGTGCAGCCGCTGTTTGTCAGATTTACATTTACTCTCTTCCCTTGCAATGTTTTGCCAGCCTGCTCCGATAAGCGTCACAACAGTGATTCATGACATGTAAAAGATCTCGATACCTCCAGCTGTCACTCACCCTGACACAATTATGTAGGTGTCTGTGACATTTTAATGAGAAGGAAATGGAAACCGCACATTACCCCCGGAAAATGGAGCGAAAACCAAATTGTTACCACTGAACTCTGGCAATTCATAAAATTCAAGGCCAGAAATGATCAAAAAAGGTGTCGGAGGTTATTAAACACCCAGGGAATGTTTAAAAGCTGAGAGATAAACATCAAAGTCAGCGGCTCCCATCTGTCAAACGAAAAGCGTAAATGTCGGCGCCACGAAGAGAAAGTCTCCGGTTTGTGCCATCTTATAAAATTTCAGAACAGATACATGACGGACCCCAGAGCTTTAAAATATGTCTAAGCTTCTACTTTATGTACGGTGGGGGGTGAGGGATGTTATAAGAAAGGTCAGTCATTCAAGGTCATTGACCACAGCATCTAAGATATGTGCTCGGGCGGAAAATGAGTTATAGTTGCCATATAGATTGCATAGATTTTCGGTAGCACAATTACACAGTAACACTAATTAAATCATTAATGTAACCAATAATTTACAGTTTACATACATAATTAAATTACAACGTAAAAAATTACTATCCTGTACTGATCCTGAGTTACATCCTGTATTATACTCCAGAGCTGAACTCACTATTCTGCTGGTGGAGTCACTGTGTACATACATTACATTACTGATCCTATACTGATCCTGAGTTACATCCTGTATTATACTCCAGAGCTGCACTCACTATTCTGCTGGTGGAGTCACTGTGTACATACATTACATTACTGATCCTGTACTGATCCTGAGTTACATCCTGTATTATACCCCAGAGCTGCACTCACTATTCTGCTGGTGGAGTCACTGTGTACATACATTACATTACTGATCCTGTACTGATCCTGAGTTACATCCTGTGTTATACTCCAGAGCTGCACTCACTATTCTGCTAGTGCAGTCACTGTGTACATACATTACATTACTGATCCTGTACTGATCCTGAGTTACATCCTGTATTATACTTCAGAGCTGTACTCACTATTCTGCTTGTGGAGTCACTGTGTACATAGATTACATTACTGATCCTGCACTGATCCTGAGTTACATCCTGTATTATACTCCAGAGCTGCAATCACTATTCTGCTGGTGGAGTCACTGTGTACATACATTGCATTACTGATCCTGTACTGATCGTTACATCCTGTATTATACTTCAGAGCTGTACTCACTATTCTTCTTGTGGAGTCACTGTGAACATACATTACATTACTTATCCTGTACTGATCCTGAGTTACATCCTGTATTATACTCCAGAGCTGCACTCACTATTCTGCTGGTGCAGTCACTGTGTACATACATTACTCTACTGATACTGTACTGATCCTGAGTTACATCTTGTATTATACTCCAGAGCTGCACTCACTATTCTTGAACGTCTTGAATGTCTTTCCCCATCTCACTCTACCCCACCACCAGACCTATCCATCAATGTCAATGGCTGCTCACTTTCCCCAGTCCCGCATGCTCGGTGCCTCAGGCTTTTCCTAGACTCTGCTCTCTCTTTCAAGCCACATATGCAATCCCTCGCCTCCTCCTGCCGACTCCAACTCAAAAACATTTCCCAGATCCATACATTCCTTGACCAAGAAACTGCAAAAACGCTCGTGCATGCCCTCATCATCTCCCGCTTCGACTATTGCAACCTTCTACTCTCTGGCCTCCCCTCTAGCACTCTTGCACCACTCCAATCTATCCTAAACTCTGCTGCCCGACTAATCCACCTGTCTCCTCGTTATTCCCCAGCTACTCCTCTCTGCCAAGCCCTTCACTGGCTTCCTACTGTCCAGGGGCTCCAGTTCAAAACCCTAACTATGACATACAAAGCCATCCACAACCTGCTTACCTACATGCAACCGTCGATCCTCTCAAGATCTCCTTCTCTACTCCCCTCTTATCTCTTCTTCCCACAAACGCGTACAAGACTTCTCCCGTGCTTCCCCTATACTCTGGAACTCCTCTACCCCAACACATCAGACTTTCGCCTAGCACGGAAACATTCAAAAGGAACCTGAAGACCCACCTCTTCCGGAAAGCCTACAACCTGCAGTGATCCTCAGTCTACTGAACCGCCACACGACCAACTCTACCCTCTCCATCTGTATCCTCACCCATCCCTGTAGACTGTGAGCCCTCGCTGGCAGGGTCCTCGCTCCTTCTGTACTTGTGTGTGCCTGTATTGCTCATGTTTATTGTACTTATCTATGTATGCCACTTTTTCACATGTAAAGTGCCAGCCATGGAATAAATGGCGCTCTAAAAATGAATAGTAATAATAAATGTCCCACAGGTTAGAATCGGACGGATATGTTGGGAGGTGCCCATTCGGCCTGTATGGGCTGTATATTAAGAATAGAGATTGTAGTTGCTGTATTATTATTGTCTCAGTGTCTGATCTACAATTACTACATTTTACCATCTCCGTCCCCCAAAGTTCACTTGTTTCCCTCATTTGCAGCCAGTTGACAGTCTGTAAAATGCATCTAAATGAAGTATTCTGTAGCACTGGATACTATTCTTATTGATTTGTGTGCAGATTTATGTGCAGTATTCAGTTCAAGGATAAAAACTGATGTCATAAATAAGCAGAGATTGCAGCCAGCAGTTAGGAGCCTTCTCCCGCATGACCTGTACTGATATACAGCTCTCATTCTACATTACAGCATTTACTACGCCAAGGTCGCACGGCCGTGCAGGTGTCTCATGAGCTGGAAGTCATCACGACGGAATATGAGCAGGAGACGATGGCCATGAGCGGCGACATCACAAAGCAAGGAGTGGTCAAACCTATAGGAGTCCATACCGTTATAAAAGGCCGCCTCCACCTGCGCATGGGGAACATTGGTAAGACCGTTCACTGAGAATGAGGCTCATTCCTGCAGAATTTATGTAATTAATCTTAATATGCACGTAAAATTCACAGTCACCATATACCCATAAAAATAACTCTTATTAGATATGTATTAAAAGCCGTTGGATTCTGTCCTTTTTCATTTTGTTTTTACAATTGCTCATTTTGCCTTTCTACCCAGCTAATTCTCCTCCGTTTCCATTAAGCCTATGACGTCACTTGATTAAAAACTGATGAATCCTTCTAAGGCAGGGGTCTCAAACTCAATTTACCCGGGGGGCCGCTGGAGGTAGAGTCTGGGTGAGGCTGGGCCACATCAGGTTTTCCACAAGAAAAGCTCTTACAAAAACATTCCAATGTTATCAAATATCTTTATTTTTCATCTTATTTTGTGTTAAAAAATAAAAATAAATTAACAAAATCATAAGAAAAAAATAAATCAATCAGTATTAAATAAATAAAATGAAAATGATAATAATACAGCAGATATAGAAGACTGAAGAAACTACATATAGTTACTGACTAGAGAAATGTAATTATTATTATTCAGATGTCTGTATTAACAGTTCTTTAACATTTAACTTTCTGAACATGAATGGAACATTGAACATAAACTGTTTTGAACATGGCTTCTTCTGCCTACTTCTTGCTACTAGAGATCTGGCAGCGCTTTCTCTCGCATAGCCGAGCCACATTTGGCTTAAGGGAGGAAGCAGTTGAGACCCTCAGTAGGGCTTGAAGATGCTCATCAGTAAGTCTGGACCTGTACTTGGACTTATTGAAGTTCAAGGTAGAGAAGAGCTTTTCGCACACAGTATTTGCTCCCCAAAAAGACACATGGTCCGCTTGAACATTCCGGAAAGCTCAGGGAAGCTGGGGGGCAATTCTCTCAAAAATTCCCCGAGCTTGTCTGCTTTTCCACTCACCTCCCTGAACTTGGCTTTGAGTTCAGAGTTGCACTGCAGGTCAGTGAGCTCCATTTGAAGCACAGGAGGGGCATCTTGCACATCAAAGGAGAAGGGGTCCGCAAAAAATTTGAAATGTGGCTCTGTGTGTCTTGAAGTCTGCAAATCTGTGATCAAATTCCTCCTGTAGCTTCAAAATGACATCCATATACTCCTCACCACTGAATGGCGTGCCTGCTTCCATGAGTGCCTTGCATGATGGGAAATGGCAAAGGTTTGTCTGAGAAAGCTGGGCTTTCCATAACAGTTTTGTAGAGAATGCTCTCACGTTGTCATAGGCAGCACTGACAAGTTGGCAGAAAGGGTGATGTTGCTAAACTGACCTTTCTTTTCTGGACAGACAATACTTACAGCCTGTAATATGCCCTTTTTTTACAAATTCACCTTCTTTGAATCTCACTAACCACGTAGCTAGCTTCGACTGCTGCATCATTCTCTTTGGTTGCTTTCTTAAAGAAATCTTGTTGCCTCAGTAGATATCTTTTAAGACTAGCAGCCCGGTTGGCTCTTTCATCTCCCTGGTATTTTGCATACTCCTCAGCATGTCTAGTTATGTAGTGACGTTTCAAATTGTATTCTTTGTGCACTGCAACTTTCTCTGTGCAAATAAAACACGTCGGGATGCCCCTGTGCTCAACAAAGCAATATTGCACTTCCCACTTTTCCTGAAATTGTCTGTGCTCATCACCAACCTTTCTCTTCACTGCAGGCTTTGAAAAAGACATGTTTGGGGCTGTGTAATAGATGGTGTCACTGTTTCAGTGTTAGCCGATGCATAATTTCCGCGTCCGCTTCTGAGCCCGGGGTAATGGCACAAGTTCGCAATAAGGCCGGCTGATGTCCCGCCTCCGAGAGCAATATACCGTACCGCCCCACCGCTCATTCTGAACCCAGCGCACCTGAGTCTGTGGCGCGGACCGGTCCCTGCTCGGCTACTCCTGTTGCATGTGTTGTGAGTGTGACTCATACGCCTTGCCTGCTGACAGCAGGCTGCTGTGACTGTCTAGCCATCATCATACTCACCTCCTCCTGCTGCAACTCCGATGGTCCAGCACCGACATGACATCTTCTTCCTGTATGAGCGCGCGGTCACACTTCACGTGGTACCGCTCATTAAGCTCATGCATATGTGCGCCACGCCTATGAGAGTTGAGTGGCATCCATATTCATGACCTTAATGAGGGGTACTACGTGTGACTGGGATTTCACATGCAAGACTCGGCCGTGTTTCTCGCATGTGTGATCCCGGCCGAGGTGAGGGCCACAAACTATTGTCCCAAGGGCCCATGAGGTGAGGGCCGCAAACTATTGTCCCGAGGGCTGCAGTTGGCCCGCAGGCCGCGAGTTTGAGACCCCTGTTCTGAGGCCTATGTGGAAACAGGAGGTCAATTTTCCCTGTGTGAGTCATCACTGCAAAAGTAAATGGTGGAAGGGGGGAGGAAGCAGCTGGGTCAGGAGGTGAAGAGGGGAATGATTAATGCAGGGAAAAGAGTCTTCCTGTTTATACATAGAGCAGAGAAAAGAGAAGAATTAACTGGGTAGAAAGTCAAAATGAGCAATTGTACGTACACAGTGTTATGTAATATGATGATTGCAATATATTAAAGGGATAAAAACTTTTATGGCAGTGATGGTTTATAAAAGAAAAAATAAATCAAAGGGATAGAACGACTGTTCAAACAAAGCATACACGTTCTGTGTTTCATTGCAAGGCAAATTATTTAAATATATCTACCCACCTGTTTGTTTTCCCTCATTGTCCCCCTACCTTGCTTTTTTGACAGCTCCGGCTTCATAGAGCCATAGATGGTGGAGATACACTCACTGGCCACTTTATTAGGTACACCATGCTAGTAACGGGTTGGACCCCCTTTTGCCTTCAGAACTGCCTCCATTCTTCGTGGCAGAGATTCAACAAGGTGCTGGAAGCATTCCTCAGAGATTTTGGACCATATTGACATGATGGCATCACACAGTTGGCGCAGATTTGTCGGCTGCACATCCCTGATGCGAATCTCCCGTTCCACCACATCCCAAAGATGCTCTATTGGATTGAGATCTGGTGACTGAGGAGGCCATTTGAGTACAGTGAACTCATTGTCATGTTCAAGAAACCAATCTGAGATGATTCGAGCTTTATGACATGGCGCATTATCCTGCTGAAAGTAGCCATCAGATGCCTGTTCTTAGCTGAGAGGAGTGGTACCCAGTGTGGTCTTCTGCTGCTGTAGCCCATCTGCCTCAAAGTTCGACGCACTGTGCGTTCAGAGATGCTCTTCTGCCTACCTTGGTTGTAACGGGTGGCAATTTGAGTCACTGTTGCCTTTCTATCAGCTCGAACCAGTCTGCCCATTCTCCTCTGACCTCTGGCATCAACAAGGCATTTCCGGCCACAGAACTGCCGCTCACTGGATTTTTTTTCTTTTTCGGACCATTCTCTGTAAACCCTAGAGATGGTTGTGCGTGAAAATCCCAGTAGATCAGCAGTTTCTGAAATACTCAGACCAGCCCTTCTGGCACCAACAATCATGCCACGTTCAAAGGCACTCAAATCACCTTTCTTCCCCATACTGATGCTCGGTTTGAACTGCAGGAGATTGTCTTGACCATGTCTACATGCCTAAATGCACTGAGTTGCCGCCATGTGATTGGCTGATTAGAAATTAAGTCTTAACACACAGTTGGACAGGTGTACCTAATAAAGTGGCCAGTGAGTGTATAGACAACAAGCAGGAGGGAAGGTGTATTTAATCATGATGCACTGAGCGCCTGTTTGGTTTGACCAGTCATTCTGTGATGACAGAGTCCTTTTAATGTTAGTTGTTTGCTACTTTTCATTCTAGATGACAGTCTTGGGTGCAGAACCAGATCAACCTCTTTATGACCTTGCGATTTTCCATTTTTGCGCTTTCATTTTTTCCTCCCTTTCTTCCAAGAGCTATATTTTTTATTTTTTCATCAATATGGCCTTGTGAGGACTTGTTTTTTGTGGGACGAGTTGTGGTTTTGAACGACACCATTGACTTTTCCATTTATTGTACTGGAAAACAGGCAAAAAATTCCAATTGCGGTGAAATTGCAACTCCACATCTATTTTTTGGGTTTTTTATTTACCGTGCTCACTATATACTAAAACTGACCTGCCATATGATTCCCCAGGTCTGTTTGAGTGCACAGATACCAAACTTTTATAGGTCTTTTTTTTTTTTTACTTACCCGTAAATGGTAAAATTAAAAAATTTAAAGAAATTTTTTTTGCCTATAACATTTTTCTAGACGTGTAGCATTTTTCTTTTTTTGGGATATGGGGCTGGGTGAGGGTTTATTTTTTTGCGCCCTTAGGTGACTGTTTTATTAATACCGTTTTGGGGTGGATATGATGTTTTGATTGCCTCTCATTCCATTTTATCGCATTTTTTCAGAGGCAAAAAAATGTAATTCTGACTTTTTGATTCTTTTCCTACTTACGCCATTTACATATCTGATTAATGTATTTTATATTTTGATAGATCGGACATTTCTGAATGCAGCAATATCTAATGTGTTTTTTTTTCTACTTTTTAATATTTTTTTTCAGTGGGGCAAAGGGGGGGTTTGCATTTGAACTATTGTGTTTATTTTTAACTTTTTTTTTCACACTTTTTACTTATTACTTACTTCAATAGTCCCCTTAGGAGACTTGAAGCTGCAATTGTCTGATCACCTGTGCTACCATAGCAGGGCTTCATCCCTTCTATGTACAGCAAAAATCACAATCACTTATGAACACCGGCCATGAGCCGGCGTTAACAGGAGATTCACAATGAAAGGCACGGTGGTCTTCTGCATGCTGTGATGGGGGACTGTTATGACAACCTATCGGCGCTGATGGGAGGGATTTGTGGTTTAGGCTGGCACATCTTAAATTCCACTGTCTGTAAATAATTGCGGGATTTAAAGGGAACCTGCAGCAGGATTGTGCTCAGTAACCAACAGACAGTGTTATGTCGGCGCCGTTATACTGATTACAATGATACCTGGTGATGAAATCTGTCTTGTGGTTCTTGTTTAATCTTTATTTTCAGTTAATGAAATGCTTGTGCTCCGGGGCAGCCTTTGTGTGGGGCTTTATGTGGTTCTCTGCTTACATGTGCATCTGTATGGGCTTCAGACAGGTCACTTATCCTTCACTGACCTGCAGGGCTGTGGAGTCGGAGTCGTGGAGTCGGAGTCGGTGCTCATTTTGGTGGAGTCGGAGTTGGAGTCGGTATAAAATGGACCGACTCCGACTCCTAAAATATATAATAAATTGGGTACAGTAATTCAATGCAGGATGTGCTGAATATTTTTTCATAGGAGTTTGGGAAAGTTATGAAATGTCCTATAAATGGCTGTTCTATTCCTGATCTAAGGCTACATTCACACACAGCGTTTTTCCTGTGTTTTTTGAGGATACGTTTTTCAGCTGCAAAAGCTGATCATCTTTTTAAAAAACCGCATCACCTGAAAGGTTTTTGAGCTCATAGATAATGTTTTCAATAGCAAAAGCAGATTAGAAATCTGCTCTATCTATCCATTTATCCATATCTGTCTATCCATATCGTATCTGTACCAAAAAGAATGAAAACCGGGTAGTACACCAATATATATTCTGTTCTATCTAAATATCTTGATTATTGGATCATAAAAATGATTAAATGTCTGAGGTTCACATTGTACTACAATACATTTTTCACTTAAATATAAGCAATATGTGTGGGAGTCGGAGTCGTGGAGTTGGAGTCAGAGTCGGTGTAAGGGAAATTGAGGAGTCGGAGTCGCAGGTTTGGCTCACCGACTCCACAGCCCTGCACCTGCCCCCTAGTTTAGTTAATGAATATTATATATACATAGTAAAAGAAGAAAACCTTCTGCAGGCAGGCACCAGCTGTGGCCCCTGCGCTGCAGCATAATTGCATGTGTACTGTGTATATAATTAATTTGGTTGAGGTTATCCTGATCCCCCCCCCCCCCAAAAAAAAAAAAAAAATCCATTTGAAAATGGCGCATGCGCAGTAACAGGTATCAGTGATCTCTAATACCTGCTACTGTGCAGGCTCCATCTTGCAACGGAAGAAAATAAAAATTTACTCCTCCAAGATGGCGCCGCCGAACCTGCACATTATCAGCTAATTGATCACCTCTATTTAAACCGATAGCTGCTTTTGCGCAGGCGTGGCAGGCGCCATTTTCAAATGGATTTTTTTGTGGTAATATCAGGATAACCTCAACCACATTAATTATACACACATTACATATGCTGTTATGCTGCAGCGCAGGGGCTACGGCTGGTGCCTGCCTGCAGAAGGTTTTTTTTTTTCAATATTTATATAGAATATTCCTTATGTAAAATAGAGGACAGGTCAGTGAGGGATCAGTGATCTACCAGTAGTCTGCATTATGAATATCTAATCAGAGCAGCACATGAAGCCCCCCACAGCCGCCCCTGGGCATGAGCATATCATTAACTCAAAACTGAAAATAAAGATTAAACAACAACCACAAGACGGATTTCATCACCCCAGGTATCATTTTAATCAGTATAACAGCGCCAACCTGACAGTGTCTGTAGGTTACTGTGCACAATCCTGCTGACAGGTTCCCTTTAACAGGACCACTGCTCTGCCTGTGTCTGTTAAAGGCACTTGATTAAGTCAGCCATCAAGTGCAGGGATAAAGAACGATCTTTAACGTAAATACAGGTCAAAGGTCATGAAGGCGTTAAATAATAAAACAGATTCCCACGACCAACACTAGAGGGAGCTAAAAACCTTACTGCATAGTAAGGGTCTTAGCTCCCCCCTAGTGGCTTCTTCAGGCTTACGAGTTTTATGGATGAACTGTATCACAAAGATATATAAAGATACTAATCAGTACAGAATGTCGGATCTATATGGATGTATGTATTGGGTGCCCTTGTATGACATGTAGATGGTGCTGATCTCAGCATGGAGCCGGCACTGTCTGAGCCCCCCGGGTGGTGGAGTGTACAGGGATTCTCTTGATTTTCCTCTTTATACTGTACTTTCCATATAGCACTAATTGCTGAGAGATAAAAGGCCTACGCACAATGCTCACTAATTTGCAAGTGCAGTCTAATAACGAGCTGTATGTTCATTTGAAGAGAAAAAGAAAAGCACAAAGCTAATTTAATTTCAGAATTGAATTTCATGTTTCTCATCACGTGAAAGCAAAGCACTATTACTGCGGCTCTTCCCAGAAGTGGAGTTTTTACTTTTATTGCAGCTTCTTTATATTTTATTGAGCGATTAGGCAATTAAGTTTATTAGCGTTTGCTCTTACGAAAACCAAAATATGAGAGTCCTGTGCATGTGGCTGGAGGAGCTAATGGGAAATCACTTTAGCTCTATTCATTAATCTGACGGGATGATGTTCAGGTCGCGCGCTCATAGGGGTTGTAGGAACGGCAGCCCAAAGTGCTCCTTAAGACCCTCGCGCCTACACTATACAGTTACTGCCTTTTACGCCTATTTCCTTCTAAGTCCCATCTTGGCATATCTTCAGGTTAGTCGTCTTCTAAGGAAATATATGGTATCATGAGTAAGAGACATCTATTTCAGCGTCCCTGGAGTCCTAGCAGTTTCCAGGTGCAGGACACAGATACCTTGGCATTGCCATATGCCTCTAGGTCTTTGGTGGCTGAGAAATATATGATTTGAAGTTCTTGGGAAGCAAACTAAGGATGGCAACTATTGTACATGGCGTGACCGAGCATGCATGCGTTCTCCGGAGTAAGCCGCTGTCAGCATCTTCTGGCAGCAGCTTATCTCCCTGATATCCAAAGGATCCGATGGTAGAAATGCCGTTCGTTATCTTCCCAGCCTTTTGGGAGGCCCCATACAATTTCACTTTGAATATTGAAGAGTGTAAGAGTACAGAACTGTATATAAGTTTTAAGCCTTTATGGATCTAATGGTTAAGGGGTCTCCTTGTGGAAGGTGACAAGCAAGGCCTGGCATGTCAGAGTAAGGAGACTTTTAATCTATGCACGCTCCTCTGGGTAATTAACTATGCAAATTGGCTCTTCAGAGAGGAAGAGGACCAGAACTGTAGCGCAGTAGCAGTCCTAAAAGTCAATACTGATCCTTTGACGATCGTTGTCGTATGACTTAGGATAAAAGCCAAATTAGAATCTCAATTTGCAAACACGTGTTTTGAAGTATTACCCCTCATCAGTGCAAAGTATGAGATCTGATTTGGCTAGATGAGATGCTTAAGACTGGGAGCTAAGGGGGTAACGTTTTCTCCTTGTGAAGCGTGACTTGCCAGGTGTGGCATGCCAGCTTGGGGAGATTTATATGGAAAAATTGCTGCAAAGTAACATTGATTTCAAAATTAGGAGCGTTCACAGTTTATTTTTCTCAAATTGCAAAGTGAATGAATAAAAGAGAAGTCTATATCAGATCAATATTTGGTGTGATCGCCCTTTTCTTTCAAAACCGCATCAATTCTTCTGCGTTCACATTTGCACAATGTTATTTGCATATATGTATATGTCCCGGAATGAGAAATCCTGCTTGATATTTTATCTAACGGCTTCCAAGGCTTGCATTTAATTTTAAAATATACAGTTAAACAATGCGACCTCTTTATGATTCTGACATCTAATCTTCATAAGAAAGATTAGCTATATTAAAAGTTAAATTGCCATTATCGTACTTCTTCATACGTTGCCTGCAGGGGAAAGATAAGCTTATGGAGGGAGCGATGCACAAAATCCAAAACCTGTCACCAGGAAAATGTCAGAGGAAGCAGATCACCTACGGTAGTTCCATAAATCTGCATCTGTAAAATTACCAGCCTTTATCACGATGCATAAGGGGCTGGGTATGTTTCCATAGACTCCATGTGAGGCATGGGGTGTGCAGTCGCCCTGTAGGAACCACTTGGGCACACGGTCTACACACCCACTGGCTCAGGAATCATGAGCATTAAGCCCTGACTCATGAATGGCTGCTAATCCTCCGCTCTCATTTGAATGTTTTGTGAATCTAGGTCATATTGAAATGAATATGGATTTCTGGGTACTTATAACGTACAGTATGTTCGCACATAATAAGAAGTTCTTAGGGCAGCCTATCTGAATGTATAACATGACCATCTGTTGATCTTCATAGATCAGGGAGCTGGCATGGTTGGCGTTGTTGTCTCCCCTTTCTGTTGACCCATGTTGTTGGTCTTAGTGACCCATACAGTAGTATTAAAGGGGATTTCCATCTTCATGTCATAAAAACTAGACGTTATATAATGAAAACATATAGGTACACTTTTCTAATATGTGTTCTTTATCAGTTCCTCATTGTTGCCAATATTGCTTTCAGTTTGGCACCATCTGGCAAACATTTTCAGCGTCGGTATCGGGTTTATAAAAGGAACTTATCACATTATTGTTGCTTTTAACTCTTGAGATGCTTGTAATGCTGCCCATGGAATTAATCATGTGAAATTCCCTTTAACGCCAAGAATCATATATGAATGACATGGGAATTAAATAAACACTCCTCCTCCTCCCATCAAATTTTTATCCTATTACTTTATTACAATCATCAAATTATATAGCATTGTTCACTTACAATTGCTCATTTTGCCTTTCTACCCAGATAATGCTTCTCTTTTCTCTGCTCTATGTAGAAACAAGAAGTAGCTTTCCCCTGCATAGATCCTTCCCCTCCTGATCCAGCTGCTCCCTCTTCTCCCTGTCGGGACTTTTGCAGTGACTCATGATTCCTACAGGGAAAATTGACCTCCTGTCTCTACATAGAGCTTAGAAGGATTCAGCTCATCAGTTTGTAATCACGTGATGTCATAGACCTAATGGAAAAAAGAATTAGCTGGATAGAAAGGCAAAATGAGCAATTGTAAGTACACAGTGCTATATAATATGATGACTGCAATATATTTAGAGGTTAAAACTTTGCTGGAAGTGCTGCTTTAAGTAGTCGCTGTACCAGTGTCCTCTGCAGTGCCATTTGTGTACTCCTATTAGGGCCTACCCAGATTGTTACAATGGATTAATAAACTGTTTTACAAAATTAAAAAAAAACCTTTTTCCTATTATAAAACCTTCCAAAACACAAAACCTTAAACTCAATCAATACTACAGCCATACTAACCCTTGCTATAAATCCAACATGTTATTAATCCTGGGCAGAGAACACCATTAAACAATTATAAAATAAAAACCTAAAGGAGACTAAAGGCTATAATGCAAGGAAGAAAAATTAGAAAGTGGTTAAAAAAGTCAATAAATCTAATGTCCTGTAGCCCAAAACAGTGGCATAATAAAGTACAACTCGCTGCACTAAAATAAACAAACAAGCCTTAGTTTGTCAATGAGTCCAGGAGATCCACTACCCAATATTGAAATTGCAACTTCAGGAAGTAAAAATCATGGAATTAATGAAGTCAAAGGATGGATAGACAGGGTAATGATACAAAAATGATTAAAAAATGGAAACAACATTTTTAATACCTCAATTTGTTCAGTATCAAGTATGAATGCCACACGCAGAAATCCCCCACTTACAGCCTCATCTGCTGTCAGTGATTTTATTAATGTTTGTTTGAGGAATTTTCTGCTGTGCTTAATGCACTGCTGAATGCACTTTGGCAAATCATCAAGATCCGCTGCTGGCAGCTCCTGTGTAAGACCAATGACATCTCAGATGTGCTCGATGGGAGACTAGTCTGGAGACACTGCAGGCCATGGTAGCAATTTTAGGCTACACAGGCTTAGCATGAGCTACATGTGTCCTGGCGTTGTTGTTTTGAAAACGGCTCCTGGGACAATTTGAGGTGGGGGTGGACCCAGACGTACAGCCTTTTCTACAATATATCACCAAGCTGTTAGTGTACCTGGAATTAAGTCTAAAGGGGTACGACTACAGTAAATTATGCCATCCCACAACATAATCCCAGGAATATGACTGGTGTGATGTTCCCTGGAGAAGGCCTCTTCATAGCGTTGCTATCGCTGCATCCAAGATAAAAGCAAGATTCATAGTTAAGGCTGCAATGGAGATCTACAGTTGTGCTCAAAAGTTTACATACCCAGGCAGAATTTTTGCTTTCTTGGCCTTTTTTCAGAGAATATGAATGATAACACCAAATCCTTTTCTTCACTCATGGTTAGTGGTTGGGTGAAGCCATTTATTGTCCAACTACTGTGTTTTCTCTTTTTAAATCATAATGACAACCCAAAACATCCAAATGACCCTGATCAAAATTGACATACCCCATTTCTTATACTGTGTATTGCCCCTTCTAACAATCAATGAGAGCTTGAAGTCTTTTGTGGTAGTTGTGGATGAGGTTCTTTATTTCCTCAGATGGTAAAGCTGCCCACTCTTCTTGACAAAAAGCCTCCAGTTCCTGTAAATTCTTGGGCTGTCTAGCAGGAACTGCGCGCTTGAGATCTCTCCAGAGTGGCTCAATGATATTGAGGTCAGGAGAATGAGAATGCCACTCCAAAATCTTCACTTTGTTCTGCTGTAGCCTTTGACAGGTTGACTTGGCCTTGTGTTTTGGATTGTTGTCATGTTGGAACGTCCAAGTACGTCCCACGCACAGCTTCCAGGCTGATGATTGCAATTTGCCTCCAGTATTTGCTGATAACGTGCTGCATTCATCTTTGCTTCAACTTTGACCAAGTTTCCTGTACCTTTGTAGCTCACACATCCCCAAAACATCAGAGATCCACCTCCATACTTTACAGTAGGAATAGTCTTCCTTTCATCATAGGTCTTGTTGACTTTTCTCCAAATGTAACGTTTATGGTTGTGGCCAAAAAGCTTAATTTTGGTCTCATCGCTCCATATTACCTTGTTACGGAAGTTTTAAGGCTTGTCTCTGTGCTGTTTTGCATATTGTAGGCGAGATACTTTGTGGCATTTGCGCAGTAATGGCTTTCTTCTGGAGACTCAACCATGCAGCCCCTTTTTTCTTCAAGTGCCTCCTTATTGTGCACCTAGAAACAGCCACACCGCTAGTTTTCAGAGAGTCCAGTATTTCAGCTTGTCACTTTCGCCGCTGGTACTTACCCTTGCCCGAGCGTGTCCCGACTCTTCTACGCGCTTCCCGGCGCGCTCCTGCTCTCCGCTGCGTCCCCGCTGCTGACATCCGGGGTTCCCGGCGAGTTGGTACCGCGCGCATGCGCACTGGCATCTCCTCCAGCGCACGGACTCCTGGGAGCTCTGACCCAGAGGTGCCGCCCCCAACATGGCGGCGCCCAACAAGTATTTCTGTGCGGCGTTGGGCCAGGTAAGACACCTGATTTTCGCACGCAGTGGCGCTGGTCTCCATTGCTAGCATTCTCCCTGTCCTCAGGACCCAGTACTTCTCCCTTGTGGTCTCTGTCTTCGCTACTGTTGTTTAAGTTTATGGTCCTGTCCTGCCTGCTTTGCTCTGTGTCCCTGCTGTTTCCCCTGCATCTCACCCTCTTGTGCTGACACCTCCGGCTTGTCAGTCAGGTTGTTCCTGTCGTCCCTTGTCTGCGTTGGCACCTGTCCAGCCATTCTGTTTCCTCTGTATTATTGTTACCTTCTGCTTCTCTCTTGCAGCCTGCCAGTCCCTTGTGCTCCCGGTCCCATTTGCCTCCCTTGCTCTGCAGTCCCTGAAGTCTTCTTTTCTCTAGCGGTACGCATTCCGCTCCGCTGTCTCTCCTGTGGTTTGCCTTAAGTCACCCCTTTGGCTCCAGCCGTTGCGGTTCCATACCCCTTGGGCTTGCCCCTAACACTCTCTGTATAGGGGGTGATTCCACCTGGTCGGCTCGCCCTCGGGGGCTCTGGAGCCGTGACCCAGAGGGTCCACTTCCAGGTTTCCCCTAACATCCTACACCGTAACACAGCTGTTGTTATTTGTGGGTTTTTCTTTGCAACCCACACAATTCCTGGCAGTTGTGGACGACATTTTTGTTGGTCTACCTGACCATGGGTTGTCATTATGAGAAAGAGAAAACACAGTAGATTGACAATAAATGCCTTCACCCAACCACTAACCATGAGTGGAGAAAAAGTTTTGGTGTTATAATTCATATTCTCTGAAAAAAGACTAACAAAGCAAAAACTCTGCCGGGGTGTATAAACTTTTGAGCACAACTGTATTTGCTTGAATTGCCAAATTGCTCTGCACCATGATAGCCGGTCATCTGGCTCGAATCCCAATTTCGTGCAAACTTCTTATGGTTTGTGTAGACACTGACCCCTTAAGCATAATATGTGGCGGCGGCCCATTTTACTTGCAGTACAGAACGGATCAATTGGACTCAATGGTACAGCCATTTCTCCAAAGTGTCTCAGGACCTATTTTTCATCACAACAACACCAGGCTGCTTGTTGCCCTTTCTACTGTGAGCAGCTTGCATGGCCGAAATGTGCTTCCATGGCCTGCAACATCAAGTCTAGCTTCCAGGACTCCAGGACTGGTGCTGAAATTGGGAATTTGGTGGATTTTATTGTGATTGACCGCCAGGAAGACCTTAGAGGAGAGAGGGGGCTTTTCAAAGTAACAGCCGCCGCTTCGTCAGAGCTGTTATGGCGATCATTCTGCTTTGTCAGACAGCTGCTTTCTATTCATTGCAAACATGTCAGCATACATGATGGTTGATGGCGGTCCCTAAATTAGAAGATACACCGTATATGCACAATTTTTTTCATGCGCTGGATAAATTAATGTCACTTCAGTCGTTTTATTGTATTTAGTGCGGTTTCTAAATTAATTAATAAGCATGAAAATGAAAATCTGTTGAGTAATATAGATGTAAATTCAGAGAACTACAATCCAGCAAATCATACAAGCAAACTGTCCGTTCATCCTGGAGAAGCGGTCTCCGTGTTTGCCAAGTGCTTGAAGTCCTAAGGACACGTAGGTGTAGGCAACCAGAGGACAGAGCTACGTTATGTGTGTCCTCATCTGTCAGACCTGATTTCAAATATTCGAACTTGTTTGGTCGCTTTCTGATATAAAAATAAATGTCCTACAATTCTGGTGTTTTTGATTTTTCTTTTTCTTATGCCATATTTTTGTGGGTTGAAAGATCGGACTATTTCTGGCACGGCAATACTAAATATGCTCACTTTTATATTTTTGATTTGGACAAAGAGGGTGATTGGAATATATTTTTTTCAATATTAGAAGTATTTTTTAGACTCTTTTAGTCCTCTTCCCACACTGTCAAGTAGACATGAATTCTCCATTCTCCGTGGCACATCCGTAACTGCCATGCTAACCCATCAATACTCCATGAAAGCAGGGAAGGGTTGATGGGCCATTAATTGAATCCCCCGATCGATCCAGCTCCCTCAGTACAACCCCAGTTTGATGTGTATTTAGGTTATTTGATTGTAAAGCGGTTCGGCACAATGTAGTGCAATCGAATACTTACTGCAAATGCTAAAAGAAAGCCCTTTATAGGGCAGCACCTTTTTATGAAGGGGTAGAATTTGGGTTTCCTTCAATTTGCTTCTTGTTCTGTGCTCACCTGGTGATGACATGTACAGAACATAACACCTTAAATAGCCTCCAAGGTGTGGTAGCTGCTGGCGTCCCTGTGCCCCGGGGTACTCTTTGGTCCTTTCCCTTCGCTGTGATACTTCTTTTCCAACGGTAATCAAGGCAATGGCATCTTATTCAACGGATTATTAATTTCTAAAAAATCATTATAACTGGTCAACCCAATTTCTCTGGAAAAATCGGAATGGAACAGATTGGGGAAATACTGGCATGGTGTCGCTGCCAATTTGTTCTAGTGGTTCATTCCCAGGATAGGTCATCATTTTCTGATTTGGATGAATGGGGGTGGATCTGCAGTACCCAACAGTGTCCACTAAATAGATGACAGAGCTGTGCAGCTGCTTACAACGGCGGCACAGAGAGCAGCTGATTGTTGCGGATTCTGAGTGTTGACCCCCTCACAGATCTGTTATTAAAGATCTAACTTATGGCTAGTTTACAATATGAAAGTATTGGACAACCCTTTAAAGGATTGTAGTTGCTAACTGCCGGGGGCCGATCTCTGCCGACACAGAGAGGTCACACACTGCTCCTGCTGGTGATACAATGGCTTCCACTGACTTTACGTTGAGAAAGAGCAGCTTCTTCTTTTCTGCTCTGCTGACAGGGTGTGACTGCGGACATCATACTGGTTGACAGCTGGCTCCCTGCTGCCTAACTGTGGGGAGCCTGCTGTCAATCAGCATGACATCGGCAGTCACGCCCCATTTAAAGAGCAGCATGGAAGAAGAAGAGCTGCTCTGTTGGCGTGGAGCAGCTGAATCAGCGTCAGGAGCCGTCCGTGTTTGCTGTAAGGCTTAGTCTAAGCCGACATCGGGTAGAACAGGCAGATAGTTAGCAATAACCTGCCTGTTTGTTTTTAAGCCCATAGAAAAAAAAAGAAAAATAGTCCTGGATGAACCCTTTTTTAAGCTAAGTGTCCTGACTGGAAATTGCAAAACAATTTTTACGTAAGTAATGATATGGAATATTTATTAGAAAAGAAAAAGGCAAAAAAGATGTTCAAAGTATGTGTAGCCTAAAAAAATAAATTTGACCACTAGATCATTTTCTGATGATTACATTGCCTTTAGATGACATTTTTGAAAATTTGCAGAAAATTGGAAGACTTGCCGGCAGTCGGGAAATACAGGAATTTATTTTTGCTCCTTCAAAAAGCAATGATGAAAAAGCAGTGAAGTATTGTAGGGACATTTGCCACAGGGAGAATATTGTCTTCATACCGTAACTTAGCTTCTGTAATTACATAGAAAACAACTTTCCTTCCTTAGTTTGTTATTGTGCAGAACAATCAATATTAGCCCATCCGAAAAATAACCGTGTCCGTTTTGCAGAAAATAAGTAATAATAATTGAAAAAAAAACTATATATATATATATTTATATATACTGTGTGTATATATATATATATATATAATGAGAAAAAAACCCAAAACAAACTAGAAGGCAGTGAGGCGTGAATTGCTTCTACTACAATAGCACTGGACACAATCAGAGAAAGTGTGAGAAACAACATTTGGAGGCCCCTTTTTCGGAGCACTTCTTCCTCATCTGGTTCTTTTTGTCTCTTCCCCCCTCCACCCTACTACGGTGAAATAAAATGATCCCCTAGAAGAAGTAATGGCGAGCATTGTAGACACAGCTATAAAACATCCTCTTGTACATAGAGCTAAATGCATCTCTGTTTTTCGAGAGCGCGGCTGATGTTGGAAGAGCGGTATGTTGACAACATGGATTTTCGACTCTTTGAAGTTGTCAAGCTTTTAGAGATGTGCACTGTAAAGCCACTGGAGGCTCAGTCAGACATCAAAGCCGGCGCAGCGCTCCGTAGCCGTATAGAAATGTTGTCATATTTTATTCTTTTTGATTATTCTATTAGTAACGCAGGTCATTTTTGATGAATTAATCAGATGCGTGGTTATGTAATGAAAACAAGGAATGTGCATGAAGAGATTGAGATCGTAATTGTAACACTTATCAGCTTTGTTACACAGCGGAGGACGTGCGCCTTCCAGGAGTGTTGGGGGAGTAGCTCATAGTATCATTTTCCAGTCTACTTTTTTTTTTCTTTTTTTTACAAAATAATGTATCCTGTGTCATGTCGCCTCTTGATTAGGTAAGTTTTTTTTTTTTCTTTTTTTAAGATCTGACACCTATTACGAAAAACAGGCAATAAAAAAATAAAATTAATTTGCAATATGTTATTTAAAAAATCTCCATAATAATTATAAACTTGTTCTTTGTAGATTTTTTTTTATATGCAATGCTGTTATCTAATCTGGTTCTACAAAAGAGCACATTTTACAGCTTGATCTTGACGTCTAGGATTAGAGATACACAGCTGCTTTCTGCCCATGGGAAATGTATGGCCTTGCTGCTCAACTCTATTGAAGTACATGGGGTTGGACTAATGCGCTGAATATTCAGCTACGCACAATTCGGGATAGAGCTATAGATCCCCGGTCTCAGGGTACCACAACCCTGACCTTAGTACCTTGAGGGTCCCAGCAATCCATCCCCAGACCTTAGGACCTTGAGGGTCCCAGAAATCAGACCCCGACCTTGAGAGACCCAGTAATCAGACCCTCGATCTTGGGACCTTGAGGGTCCCAGCAATCAAACCCCCGACCTTGGGACCTTGAGGGTCCCAGCAATCAGACCCCCGACCTTGGGACCTTGAGGGTCCCAGCAATCAGACCCCGACCTTGAGGGTCCCAGTAATCAGACCCTCGATCTTGGGACCTTGAGGGTCCCAGCAATCAAACCCCCGACCTTGGGACCTTGAGGGTCCCAGCAATCAGACCCCCGACCTTGGGACCTTGAGGGTCCCAGCAATCAGACCCCGACCTTGAGGGTCCCAGTAATCAGACCCTCGATCTTGGGACCTTGAGGGTCCCAGCAATCAGACCCCCGACCCTGGGACCTTGAGGGTTCAAGCAATTAGAACCCCAGGTTATCAGTAAGTTATGCTCTAACCCATGAATTTTTTTGGGGAAAATAATCCTTTAATTATAATATTTATTTATTTTTACAGGTCGTGTTGCTGACCAAAGATTAAAGATATCTGCTGCGTTACCTACACCAAGATCTCGTGTTATCACAGCGCATGATGAGAGAAGCAGTTTTCGTGGAGGAAGTTTACTTTCAAGTCGAACTGTGGGCAGTAAGTGTTGTGCTGCAGGATCATATACCAAGTGTCCTTATTATCTGGGAATATAGGTCATAGCACCAATAGAAGTTTCCACATATCTTAATGGCTTGTAAATATGCTGTTACACCACTGCTGCAGCTCTGGCAAAGTCAGTGTCAGGCTTCACTTTTCTTCTGGAATTCCTTTCTTAAACCATTAAGAAGTATCTACACTTTCTTCCTGATTTTTCATATCAAACAGGCACTTGAAGATCGGTGGGGGTCCAGATCCTAAGAACCCTACAGATCGCTCAATAGACCGAGAAGTGCACAGCTCAGCAGACACAGAGCGGGGTATGGATGCAACAGAAAACATAGACAATGAAGCCTATGCGTTCTCTTGAATCGGTACTCTTGGCTGTGTAAACTCTCAGACAGGAGCTTGCTCATCAGTTTTTTGAACTCTATTGAACGATCGGTGGGGTTCCCTAGAGTCAAAATACCCCCAATCTGCAGGCAATTCACATGCCTGCTAAATATTAAAAATCAAGAAGAAAGTTTATTTTCTCTTCAATGATTCAACTTTTTAAAGAGAATATCCACACTTGAATGCCATTTAATTTCTGCACTGAGTATTGTTCTCCGATGCAAAGTTTGCAGTCCTCTGCATAGACAAAGAGAATTTTCCACATTTTGGTTCTCTGCAGCCAGCACTAGAGGGAGCTTACTGCATATCCTTTATACAGGAAGCTCAATAATAATTAGTATGCAGCAGCTCCCTCTAGTGGTGTAACAGTTCCTTACAGGTCAAAAAGGGGATTCTGCAATCAGATTTGATGCAGTCCATTCTGTTTACCAGAATATAAGAATTCCCTTAGTTTTTGCCCTTTTAGTCCCCATATAGGGATCTGTTCCTCACTGCAGGGCTTCCCAGGGTTTCGTCCGCAACGTATTGAAGGACTATATATTGGCAATGTGGGTGTCAGGCCGCATCAAGATCCAAGAGGGGAACAGAATACTAAGGCAGACGAACCGCCAAAAATCAAAATGGGAGCAAATGGGTTAATCAAGAAGAGTACTCTTCAATAAAGTGCTGCAGAAGTGTCGGAGAACCAATAACTGGCACGGAAATATAGTAAGACAGGTGCCAGACTCATTGATTTGTCTGCTGACCAGGCTCCCTGGTTTGCAGCTGGATATATCATTGGCTGCGGATTGGGAATATGAATGGCAGGGCAGCCTAGTATTTGGCACATGTGCTGTCCTGCCTCTTACATTGCTGCCGAGATAACCAGAGCATCGATGGCAGGCAGTGAAGAACGTTGCGGGATCTTGGCAAGGGAAGTATGTTAAACATTTGGGGTCCATTGTCATAAAAATAAATCTATGATTTATTAAGAAATTTATCAGCGCAGAAGATTGAACCTAAATGTAGCCTCGAGGTAAAATGAGAACTTCCACTTTAAGGCATCTTTCATTATCTTTCCAACGTGGTGACTATGCCAATCATCAGCGGTTAGTAATCCAGTTCAGCAGCTTGCATCATTACAAGTAAATATGCTTTGTCTGGATGGCAAATGATGAAATGTCCAACTTTCCGATCACAGCGCATGGTGTAAATACTCTCTGCAATAACACAATTAACCCTTATTTAAAGGGCCACTATTACAATGGGACAATCAGGCTTAATTGCTCATACTCCACACACAATATGGCTTACACCTTGTAATGCGGCTATTTAAATAAAAAAAAAAAAACCCGCACATTGCAGAAGGCTCTACAAGCTCAATTATGTTTAATGGCGCACCATTGTGAGATTTAGCCCTGTAATCACTTTGCTCAAAACCCCTTTCATATTCCATTGACAGAGAAAAATATCTCCCAAGCCCAGAAGTTGGCTGACCTAGACAGCGAGCTGGCAGCAATGCTGTACAGCCGAATGAAAGAGGTAAGCATCGCATACCAGCAACCAAACAGTGAGACGGATGCCATTCAGAGGCGTAAAATGGAGAGGATGATGGCAGTCCGACAGCTCGAGTCACAAGAGGACCCTAAAACGAGAAAATCGCTCCTACTGGTAAGTACAAGTCTTGAGAGATTCTCACTTTTCTTGTAGCCAAACTGTGGCTTAGAGACTGGTACCAGTCTATTACTGGTTCCTTGTCGCTGTTGACATCTCATGGCAGCTTGGGTTTATACATTCGTGTGGACTCAGAATGGACTGAAGAAAATGTCATCCAAGTCCTGATACGTGTGGCAGAAGCATACATGAATCATTGTGTTCCTTAGCAGTAAGGCTCAAAATTCTACCTTATATTGCCCATATGAAGGCTTTTACACTTTAGACCTACAGTAGCATGTAAAAGTTTGGGCAGCCCTGGTCAAAATTACGATTATTGTGAACAGGTAAGCACATATTACTTGATCTTCTTAAAGAGGACCTTTCACCAAATTTGTTCATGTTGAACAGGACACACGATGTAATAGTGGCTGCAGAGCAGAAAAAAAAACATTTTTTTTTTTTTTTTTTCTTTCACCTCACTGTTGCAGAGTTACTAGCAATCAAAGAATTTGACATCTAAACAGTTACTTATTTTTTTTAAAGTCTAAGTGGGTGTTGCCTGAAAGATTTCACTGGGGGGCGTGTAATGGGACTGTTTGTCATTGCACAGTTTTTGTAGAGGGCGTGTTCTTCTTTCTCCAATGTGTTGCTGCCAGCTTATGATTGGTCAGAATTAGAAAGAGGAAGAAGTACACACCCCCAGTGAAATTTTTCTGGTAATCTCTCTGGTAATGCCCACTTGGACTTAATTGTTTAGGTTCCCAAATACTTTGATAGCTAATATCTCTGCCATAGAGAGGCAAAATAAAAAAAACAAACAAAAATGTTTTGTTTATCATTTATTTTACTCACTTCTATAGTGCCATTAATTCCACAACAATTGTCAGAACTATCTCCATTGGGGCTCGCAATCTAGATTCCCTTATCAGTATGTCTTTGGAGTATGTGAGGGAAAACTGAGAACCCAGAGGAAACCCACCTGGAGAATATCCAAACTCCTTGCAGATGTTAGATTTGAACCCAGGACTAGAGTTGAGCGAATTTTTCAGTTCAATTTCGACTATGATCGTTGGTGAATATTGTTTTTGCATTTTTCGCCGAACACAGCTGAACGTCATTGGAGACAATGGGAGTAGAAATGACCAAATAAATATGTTCAGAACTGATCATCAAACATAAATTTGGCACGAATAGGATCTCAATATGGCACAAATATGGCAAGTTCAGATTTGGCAGCCAATTCCGAACATATTTGCTCAACGCAACCCAACCGAAACCAACCCGTACAGCTACACAGCTAGTTTTACTGATCGTCTTCACACGCACTGGGACCTAGTATGTCCTGATGTGCCCAGAAGTTTGCTCTTTTGCTCTTGCATTACTATAATATATTTTTTTGTAGAAGAGAGGACTTTGTTCCCTTATAGTTTAATTGTATCTTAGTTTTTCAGGAGATTTTTATATTTACCGTAGTCTGTGACAATACAACACATTTTATATGTCAAGCAGAAAACTATTAAAACCATGTTTTTAATTTTTAATATGAAAACACTGACTCCCAGTTGCTGCCATGTCAGGATAAACTTTGCATTTTTTGGCTGCCGCCCGGCCCATATGTCTGTAAAAGGTTAGCAGTAATTTAGTGAGCATAAATACATTTTACATCTGAATAGATTATAAGACTTTGTGTAAAAACTAAGTTGATCTTTTCTTATGCATTAATCTCAGTAAATTTTGTAGCCGCCCTGATACTTATATAAATAGACATTGAGAACTGAGCGCTATCTTCACACATTAATAATGGCTTTGTGCCGTGTGTGGAAGTTATCGCCTAGCCACAGGACCACATGATAGGCATAACTTCCCAATCACTTGTGGTCTGCTAGGACCTCCTCTGATTCTGAGAATGGGTTTCTGAGGAGGTCGAGGATGCCACCTCTGCTCTATTCATTCTCTATGGCACTGACAGGCATAGCCAAGTGCAGCGCTCTAACTCTTTTCCCACACAGAATCAATGAGAGCAGGGGTGTGAACCCCCCCTTTCATCTGGGACGCCTGATGCCTCGTTTTTGGGATTGGTGGCAATACCAGGTATTAGACCCTCAGCGATTCAGAACGTATACCCTATTCTAATGGTAGGGTACATCCTCCAATCTTGGCACAAGTTTCTTTCTTTCATTCTCTTTCTTTCCCTTTCTTCCTTTTTTATTTAATCTGATCCATGCAATTCTTCATGCCTCCTGTGGTGGTGCTGTTACAAAATTGAACACACGCAACCAAGATCTTTCACAGATTACCACTGATCTCTGGGGCTAGATAGTTGTTCGTGCTGTGATCGATTAAATGTGGTTTTCCTTTTAAACAAAATGGCGTTTTCCAATTTGGACATAATCTATAAAAAGGCATTTCCACCTCAGTTCAAATTACCAGTGAATAGACATCTCTCCTACTTAATGAAGGTATTCCCAACATATCTTGGGGTGCAGTGCATTTGCCATGTATGTCTAAGAAATCTCCTGGGGCAAACATCAAGGAATCCATAGTGATTCACCCAAAATTTTTTTTTCCTCTTGGGCATAAACTACAGGTAAAAAAAAACATTATGAACAGTTACATACATTACATTTTTTTCATATGTGAGCATATAAGTGGTGTACATCATATAAGTGGTGTACATCATTTAAAACCAGTGTGAATACTCCCTTAGGCCTGTTTCACACATCCATTTGTGTCCATCAGTCAAAATCCGCCGTTTTGCAAAAATAAAAAAAGGATCCGCCATTTTTCTTGGCGGATCCGTTTTTTCCCCATTGACTTGCATTACCGGCGGATCTTGACGGATGGCCATCCGTTGGATCCGTTTTTTTGCGGATCCGCCAAAATTTTGACATCCGCCGACATTCCCGAACGGACCATGCAACGTTTTTTCGGGCGGCCGGATCCGCATTTGTCACTGCGCATGCCCGAAAGACTTCACTCAGCCGCAAATTTAACCCTTAACTCTGTTCTGGCGGCTGAAAAATTCTCTCTCTCTTTCTCTCTCTCCTTCCCCAGGCAGCGGTTCCTTTCTCTCTCTCTCGCTCTCTCTCCTTCCCCAGGCAGCGGTTCCTTTCTCTCTCTCTCTCTCTCCTTCCCCAGGCAGCGGTTCCTTTAAAATTCTTCCTTTGACGGATCCGTTAAAATAACGGTCCGGTGCCAAACGTTGTGGTCACTACAGGAACGGATCCGTTATCCGCCATTTTAGCGGATTTTGACTGACCAAAAAACTGATGTGTGAAACAGGCCTTAGTTGCACCTGTTTTTTTTTTAATTGTTATATATTTTAAGCTGCTTAAAGGTATTGTCCGGTGAAAAGTTATCACCTCTTACTAAGATACTAAGATTGGCGGGGGTCCAACTGCTATAGAATATGGAACTTTTTTCCCTGTTAGAATAAAGCTGCGCGGCGCATGCTTGACCGCCGCGCCATTCATTTCCCCGACGAGTGGCCGAATGCTGCATTCAGCCTCTTCCGACATCTGCTGCGTCGGCCTCTTCCGGCATCTGCTGCGTTCGGTCTCTTCCGGCATCTGCTGCATTCAGCCTCTTCTGGCATCTGCTGCGTCGGCCTCTTCCGGCATCTGCTTCGTCGGCCTCTTCCGGCATCTGCTTCGTCGGCCTCTTCCGGCATCTGCTTCGTCGGCCTCTTCCGGCATCTGCTTCATCGGCCTCTTCTGGCATCTGCTGCGTTCGGCCTCTTCCGGCATCTGCTGCGTTCGGCCTCTGCTGCGTTCGGCCTCTTCCGGCATCTGCCGCATTCGGCCTCTTCCGGCATCTGCCGCATTCGGCCTCTTCCGGCATCTGCTGCATTCAGCCTCTTCCGGCATCTGCTGCGTTCTGCCTCTTCTGGCATCTGCTGCGTTGGCCTCTTCCGGCATCTGCTGCGTTCGGCCTCTTCCGGCATCTGCTGCGTTCGGCCTCTTCCGGCATCTGCTGCGTTCGGCCTCTTCTGGCATCTGCTGCGTTCTGCCTCTTCTGACATCTGCTGCGTTGGCCTCTTCCGGCATCTGCTGCATTCAGCCTCTTCCGGCATCTGCTGCGTTCTGCCTCTTCTGGCATCTGCTGCGTTGGCCTCTTCCGGCATCTGCTGCGTTGGCCTCTTCCGGCATCTGCTGCGTTCGGCCTCTTCCGGCATCTGCTGCGTTCGGCCTCTTCTGGCATCTGCTGCGTTCTGCCTCTTCTGACATCTGCTGCGTTGGCCTCTTCCGGCATCTGCTGCGTTCGGCCTCTTCCGGCATCTGCTGCGTTCGGCCTGTTCCAGCAGCTTCCTAGAGAATGAATGGAGCGGCTGTCATGTGTCAGATCCGTTTTATAATGGGGATAAAGTTGTCACCCAATGTTCCCAGTATCAGATCAGATGTATGTGATAAAAGATGGCTTCTGTTTCGGGATGTACTGTGCCACTTTTTGATGTATGAGACATTAGTATTGAGCTATTTTTCTGTGTTTTTCTCACTTATTTTTTTTTGTTTCTAGTCTCATCATGAGCAGCGCACTCAGCACACTAGAGATTTGCAGCTCATTGAAGCGTACCGGGAACGCACCAAAGCCGAGTGTATCTCCAGTATGCTGAATCAGGCTATTACCTCAAATTACACCGTGTATGCTACGCTGGGCACCGCAGAATTCTTTGAATTTCAACTTAAAAACCCTTATAACATCCAGTACACCATATCTATTGAGATTGATCATTCAGATCTCAGGTACAAACTAATGTATGGGATCCGTCTTCTGTTATCATTATCCCAAAATATGTAATAAACTGTGTGCGCAGCTAAAAACCAACCTCACGTGGAAAGCTCTGGGACAGGAGGTGGCACACGGTGGAGTAGGTGCCGACCGAGGGGATAGAAGTGAGGTCTACACAACAGGGGGTCTAGAAAAAAGATCTACAGTAATTAGTAAATGAAGACCTGCACTGACTAGAAGGGAAAAAAATGCAAAATTTCAGAACCATGAAACCTTACTTGGTTAAAAAAGAAAATTAAAAAAAAATCCCTGATCGCAGGGCGCTGATGAGTTTCCATGGCAGCCCAGGACCTAAAAAAAGGCAGCCGGGGGCCTAATAGGACGCCTGTCAGCGCGTTACACTGACAGGCGTAATACACTGCAATACCTAATTATTGAAGCGTATTATATCAGCGTTCGAGCCATTGCACGGTCAGGTCCCCTACTGGGACAGAAAAACAAAGTAAAATTAAAATGTTTTGCAATATATGTAAAAAAAATCCAAAAAACATTCTTTTCCTACTAAAGAATGTTTTATTAGGACATGAAAAAAAATAAAAAATCATATTAGTTTCACTGTAATCATAACAACCGAACTCTAAAATGATCACTTTCTTTAATTCTCACGGTAAATAAAAATAAATAAATAACTACATTTTTTTAAAAAAATGCCAGAATAAATGGTACCAATAAGTTATAAAGTGTCCCTAAAAAAAAAATGCCCTTATAAAAATCCATCAATGGAAAAACACAATTAATGGCTCTCAGAATGGCAACATAAAAGCAAATGATTGTTGTCGTTTTTTTATTGCTCAGAAAGCCGTAAAACATAAAAAAGCAGATCAAGTTGACATGACATTTGTATCGCACTATGTGCAGTTAAAGAAAAAAATAGTTTCAGAATTGCTGTGTTTTTTCTCATCCCACCCCCCAAAAATGTAAACCATTTTAGAATAAATTATTTGTACCCCAAAAATGGTAGCATTAAAAAAATACAACTTCTGTTACCCATGTAGTGGTGCAAAAACAAAAAAAGGCTCTGTTGCTTCAAGACCTCAAATAGCAGGTTTCTTAAGGGGTTAAATGGTGTGCAACAAGCGCCCTCTAGTGCAGTAATTTTTTAAATTTAAATCTATTTGAAGAGGTTGTCCAAAACAATAATTTTTTTTACTTTGGGCCTAATATTAACAAGGCAGGTAGTAGCTAACTGAGGCAATCACCTGCCTGTTCTACCCAGCGCCGGCTCAGAGCAGTCACAGACCGGTCCTGCCAACACAGCAGCTCATCTTCTTCCACTCTGCTTTATAGATGGGGTGGGACTGCAGACGTCACGTCATGTTGATTGACAACTGGCTCCCCGCAGTTAGGCAGCAGGGAACTAGCTGTCAATTCAGCATGACAAATGCAGTCACACCCCATCAACAAAGCAAAGTGGAAGAGAAGCCACTGCTCTGTTGACATGTCGACAATGGAAGCTGCTGAATAGATGGCAGGAACAGTGTGTGACCGCACTGTGGTGGCAGAGATTGGTGTTGGGCACAACAGGCAGGAAAGTAGCAACTACCTGCCTGTTAGTTCTTAGACACACAGTAAAAAAATGATTCCTGGGTATCCCCATTTTTAAAACAAGCCGCAGCTGATAACATAAGATTGTCATGGTGCCTAGTGTTGGACTCCATGATGATGATGATGATGATGATGGCCTATCCCAACAATAGGTAATCAATATCAGTGCTGTGGAAAACCCCTTTAAGACATCAAATAGTGCAATATTTTGGGCCTAGATTACGCAAAACTTAATGGTGTGAATGTTCACTACAGTGAGACCCACCAGAAGACATCTTTAAAAAGATAATTTGGTGCATCTCAAAAATATGGAAACTGATTTTTTTTTTGCAAAAATTTGATGATTTGAAGATACTGGCCCCAAACCTGAGGCTGCATTACTGAGAAGTTTTGATGACAAGTCCTCTTCTGGTACGACATTGTCGTGAAGTCCTGTTAGGGATTCACATCACCATGAATATTTACATCTACTGGAGACATACTTGCCAACCTCTTCTACGAGGCTCCAGGAATAAGGGGAAGAGTCAGCAAATTTCTGGGGTCCTGTAAAACCTGCCTGAAACCTTCAGAGGGTCTCCTTATTCAGGAAACTGACGAGAATGGGGCAGGTCTTCAGAAAATAGGCGAAATTTGCCAACTATGTTCACCACCAAGGGAAACTCAGATCCTTTGTGGTAATAGTTTGCTAGTATGGCCTGAAGCTAATGGTGATTAGTGTCGCTCCCTATAGTCACCATGTCATGGAGAGAAAGAATCTGAATCTCAAATCGATGACATGATCCCATGGCCATGGACTATAAAGCTGAAGGTTTCTCTATACCCTTCCAGGGTGATCGTGGACACACAGGAATGGAGACATTTTAAAGAGCTGACAAACACAACGACGCCCATAGAGGAAAATATGTTTCATGTTCAGCAGCAGAGCGACACCCCCCAGCTGTACCTCCGACCCAAGGAGACCGTTTATATTCCATTCAGGTACCAGACTGTCTGCATGGATCCCACGTCCTTGCTGTCGGTGAGTTTGGGAATGATACCATAGATTATACGGTACATGGTATTGTATCCTAGGGCACACACTTAAAGGGGTTATGCCCTGTCAGAAAATTATGGTCCCTGGGCACAGCTTGTTATAAAAACCAAAACAAACCACGCTTTACTTACTCTCATCAGGTCCATTTCTGTGTCTCTGCTGCTGTTCCTGGTGACCTATATCCGCTGCAACGCTGAAATCAAGTCTACAGTGCATCAGCTAATCAGTGAGCTGAACTGCACTGTCTGTGTAGACGGAAAGCTCTGCTCAGATCAGCTGAGCTCACTCATTGACTGTAGCACTGTTCAATCAACATCTGGTCTATAGTCAGTATCGGACACAGGATGCTGCAGCTGAGACAACCTGGGGAGAGTGAGTAAAGCGTGTTTTGCTCTTTTTTTTTTTTTTTTTTTTTTAGAACAAACTGCACTGGGGTTGGAGGACCCCTTTACTACTTACCTGTACACCTAACAATCCTCCTCAAAGCTTATGAGATCTCATCCGTTATGTCTTAAAGGGAACCTTTCGGAAAGTTTTTCCATATGAAAGTCGTGATGTTGCTGTGTAACTGCTTGTCACTCAGTAAAATAACTTTTTTGTAGAAATTCAAATCAGGCTGGAAGTGCACTGTGAGTGTGTCATTGCACTCAGACCTCTTTTCCCAAGTGCATTGACTCCCCAGTGCACTTCCAACCTGATTTGCATATGTCTTCTACGCTAGATTTCTTATGACTTTCACATAAGGTAATATTTTTTTTATTGGGATACACGTGCTGTATTCATATGTAAGAATGTGCTAACAGAGTCTCTTTAAGTGAATGTGTGTGGTAGGTTTACATCCAGCTTCTTATAGCTCCCTGCATTGAGGTCTGCAATATAAGTGGAGTAACCGCCTCATCTAGGAGAATAACAAACATTATATATTTTACCATGGCCGTTTAATGTCAGTCATTATTATTTATATTTATAGTCATTAACCTTAACAATAAGCCCTGCATGGGCAACTACCAGCTAATCTCTGTAATATCTGCACATTTTCTGGGCAAGACGTGATATACACTACATTTCTTTTGTGACTTCAGAGTCCTGATCCCGGACTTTTAGCAAAAGACCCCGACAAGTCGTCGCAATTCAAGCCAAACACCATGTCTTCTAAACGGATTAAGGTGAGATGATAGACCTAGTATTTGTACGTCAAACTTTTTAGTTGTTTTCTGTCCCTATATCATTTTATGATTGGTGGGGCCCAACCTGGATTTTCTTTGATCCTGAACATAAAAGAGATGCAGAGTTGGTTTGGAAGTAAGACCCCCCTTCTAAGTTTTCCCCACCAAATGGTGGGACTAAAGCCAGCATCATATCCTTGACTAGGGTCATGCCGCAGGTTCCTGCATAATAGGTGGTCAAGGTACCACTGTCATTGGGGAAACAATGAGGAGGTGCGCTGTACCACCGTTCTGGGCCTTTGATTTCCTTGGGTTAGTGGGAGACCCCCACCCATAATAAGATGATCACATACCCATCACTTTATCAGGTAGGAAAACCCCTAATAGTAAAGCTGTGATAACCAATATGGCTACTATATAGGCTCCTAAATGACTTGTCAGCAAGCTTTCCAAGATTTCTTAATGGCAAACCTGTTAAAGGTGGCCATAAACTATAGATCACTGTCTACCAACAGTTACCATTGCACCTTGAGCTTGGCTGCTCTTGCATGTGCTCTCAATTGGTAACCTGTTAATTTCTCATCTTGTTACAGTTGTGGCCAAAAGTATTGACACCCCTGCAATTCTGTCAGATAATACTCAGTTTCTTCCTGAAAATGATTGCAAACACAAATTCTTTGGTATTATTATCTTCATTTAATTTTTCTTAAATGAAAAAACACAAAAAGAATTGTCCTAAAGCCAAATTGGATATAATTCCACACCAAACATAAAAAAGAGACCTGAATGTTCCTGTGTCTACCGTGCGCAGTGTCATCAAGAAGTTTAAAGCCCATGGCACTGTGGCTAACCTCCCTAGATGTGGACGGAAAAGAAAAATTGACAAGAGATTTCAACGCAAGATTGTGCGGATGTTGGATAAAGAACCTCGACTAACATCCAAACAAGTTCAAGCTGCCCTGCAGTCCGAGGGTACAACAGTGTCAACCCATACTATCCGTCGGCGTCTGAATGAAAAGGGACTGTATGGTAGGAGACCCAGGAAGACCCCACTTCTTACCCCGAGACATAAAAAAGCCAGGCTGGAGTTTGTCAAAACTTACCTGAAAAAGCCTAAAACATTTTGGAAGAATGTTCTCTGGTCAGATGAGACAAAAGTAGAGCTTTTTGGGCAAAGGCATCAACATAGAGTTTACAGGAGAAAAAAAGAGGCATTCAAAGAAAAAAACACGGTCCCTACAGTCAAATATGGCGGAGGTTCCCTGATGTTTTGGGGTTGCTTTGCTGCCTCTGGCACTGGACTGCTTGACCTTGTGCATGGCATTATGAAGTCTGAAGACTACCAACAACTTTTGCAGCATAATGTAGGGCCCATTGTGAGAAAGCTGGGTCTCCCTCAGAGGTCATGGGACTTCCAGCAGGACAATGACCCAAAACACACTTCGAAAAGCACTAGAAAATGGTTCTAGAGAAAGCACTGGAGACTTCTAAGGTGGCCAGCAATGAGTCCAGACCTGAATCCCATAGAACACCTGTGGAGAGATCTAAAAATGGCAGTTTGGAGAAGGCACCCTTCAAATATCAGGGACCTGGAGCAGTTTGCCAAAGAAGAATGGTTTAAAATTCCAGCAGAGCATTGTAAGGAACTCATTGATGGTTACCGGAAGCGGTTGGTCGCAGTTATTTTGGCTAAAGGTTGTGCAACCAATTATTAGGCTGAGGGTGCCAATACTTTTTTCTGGCCCATTTTTGGAGTTTTGTGTGAAATGATCAATGTTTTGCTTTTTGCTTCATTTTCTCTTGTATTTTTTCATTTAAGACAAATTAAATGAAGATAATAATACCAAAGAATTTGTGATTGCAATCATTTTCAGGAAGAAACTGAGTATTATCTGACAGAATTGCAGGGGTGTCAATACTTTTGGCCACAACTGTAGCTAGATTCTCTAAGGCATAGATCAGGGTAGATCAGAGGCCATGTTGTAGTATTGTTGGACTTGCCGGATGGCATGGGGAGCAGCCAGGACAAGTTCAGTTGGATATGCAGGATGGCAGGAGGATAAGCTGAGCTGGAAGCACTATTTCTAGCAGAGCCAAATGTGCAAACAAAACTGATGTGTAGGCAGTCTGGTACCTTGCTGCATGAATGCAGTAGTAGACAGGAGGAGCAGAGTTGGATAGGCAATTATTTATTTTGGCAAGAATGAGATTGTTATAAGGAACCTATATTTAGTAGGATTAATGGTGCGGTAATACCAAAAAATAATAGAAAAAAGTTTATCTCATACCTTCATCTTACAGAGTTTAGTGTGTGACAGCGCCAGGAATTTCAGGCAAGTTTGTTATCAAGTAACTTGATTTAGCAAAGTTGGGGCTGTGCACAGCGCAAAGAATGCATGTGCTAGCAGACTGCACTACCTGAATACTCAGACAGTGCACAGCTGCCTAAGCCTGCCTTAAAAGTCCTTGGATCATGACATAGCAGGGGCCATAGTAACCAGGCTTGGACTAGCACAAAGGGAACCGGCCATAGGGGTAGGGAGAAAAGCCCGGAACTTGAGCCAGTATAAACAATGGCCTCTTTTGGTGGCTATTTATTTACTAAAATGTATGCTGTTATGTAGTCCAAAATACCCCGACCCTTCATTTCTATACCGTTTGCTGTCAGGACTCCGTTTTATATACATTAGGTGGTCAGCCGACATTCATGTTATGTAGGAAAACATTTCTCATCACTATGTAATTTGACAGATTACTTGCTCAGGAGTCTAGGAAAGTTAGGTGACAACCTCTCTGGGATGTCTAATGGCGGCTCCATCACAATCTTATTTTCATGTATGTGTCAGGTTGCCTTTAAGGCATCAGATGGAAAACCAATTGCCATTCTCCAAGTGAGCGTGGAACCGCAACCGCACATCGTGGACCAAACATTTAGATTTTATCACCCCGAGCTGACATTCCTGAAGAAGTCCATCCGGTTACCCCCGTGGTACACTCTTCCAGGTACAGTAAGAAAATATTGTTTTCCACGCTATTTTCTTGTTGTGAATTTATCGATTTTTTTATATCCATGGTATCTTGCTTTATTCTAGGTGCCCCTGTTGGAATGCCTGGAGGGGAACCGGAGCTGTATGTGAGGTGCAGTGACCCCAATATTATCTGTGACACCAAGAAACTGGTAAGTGAGACCATGCCATTCATCAATGAATCACATTAATCCTTGTTCAGTGTCTGAGAGCCCCTCACAGCATTCGGTCCATATCTGCTTCTTTTAGTGGATGTGCAATCACTGCGGCTGATGCAGTAGAACATGATTGTTTTGATCTTGTATTAGGCATAGAGTCAACATGAGGTCAGAGACAAGAGGGAGAGACTGATAGGAGCATATAGGGGTTTAGGAGAAGAGTGTGTTGGCTTTTGTGAGAGGCAGTAACTAGTTCCTTTCTTACATAGCGAGGAGAAGTTGCCTATGACGGGAAAGCATTATGAACCTACCAGAAGCCACTTGTGACCACCAGGTGATAGGAAGACAACATACCATGTCGTAAACAGTGATCAACCAGTTGAGTTTTGACCCCATCTTAATATTTTCTCGAAGATAAGCAGTGCTCAATGAATCCACTGATCTACCATCACCCACCCGCATGGCGTGCCGATTGTTCCAAGCCAAGGAGATGACAGATATTTAAAGGCCTCTGGGGCATCGGAGGCAGCATGCCTTTCATGTGATTTGTTACTGTGTCGTAACACGGGTCAGAATGAATTCCGTTTTTGTCCATTTTTATGCCGCACTCCGAAGCTTTCTAGGATCAGCTCCTCTGATCATTTAGTCTTTTGTCTTCTGAGAACGGCGGCTGACGAGATCTATTGTGGCACCTGGAATAATTACAACATTTTATCTCCCAGCCTGCTCCTAATCTCCCAACTACACTTCCAATCAGCATCATAGTCAACCCGTGGACGGCAGCGCTAGCTGCTAGGCGGCTTCTTGTTTTATTGGCCGCAGATTGACCAGATTTCCAGCCGTCACATGTATTATGCAAAATATCAGCAAATGAGTTATTGTGTTGCCGCACGCAGAATGACACGGCATTACAACAATAACACGCAAACACCGAAACAGACATCAAGAGATACAAAAGAGTATTTACAGCCAGTCTTCCATCATACTGACACATCAGCGGGATGTAGTGCGCCGCCTGCTCATTCACCCCGCGCAGAGCTGCAATCTATGAGACCACGTCAAGTTGTTTTTCTTTATACCAGACCATTTTTTTTTACTTTTCTATTGTTGCATTCCAGGAGCCATAACTTTTTTTTTTCCTTATATATTTTTTTGGCGACATAGTTGTATGAGGGATTGTGTTTTGTTTTTTTGGTGATCACTTGTCATCATATTCTGAGAACCATAAGTTTTATAATTTTCTATCAGTGGAGCCTTATGAGGGCTTATTTATTGGGCTCAAGCTGTAGATTTATTGGTACTATTTTATGGTATATGCACATTTGAACACTTTTTATTACACTCTTTGGGAGGCAAAATGAACAAAAGAAAATTTGATTTTGAATTTATTTTATTCATTTTTTAAATACTATTCACTGTATGGTGAAATTGTCATGTTATCTCTCTTCTGTGGATCTGTACGATCACGCCAATACCACATTTATGTGGGTTTTTTTATGTTTTGCCACTTTTGCGCAATACAAACCCCTTTTTGTGTTTTTGGTCACCATATTTTGATTTTTTATTACATTTTTCTATAGACAGAGTTGTATGAGGGCTTTTTTTGCAAGGAAAGTTTTGTGTTATGGTACAGTTCGTTATGAACTCAGCGATACCAAGTATGGTATTTTTTTTTATTTTTATTAATAAAACTGGGATATGTATTTTCTTTTATATAATTTTTTTATGCGCAAATTTTTTTTATTTTCTTTTTTAGGGGATGTGCACACAATCAGTATTTGCATTAGAAAATCTGCTGCAAATACTGTAGTGTTGGCAGGAAAAATGCTGTGTAAAATGCTTTTTTTGCGTGCATTTTTTCACATTCAATGGGTGAAAATGATGCAAAAATGCTGAAAGAATTGACGTTCTGCGGATATGCAACCGCTTCAAGTCTGCAAGGATAAAATAAACAGCATAGGCAGGAGATTTCAGAAATGGAATTCACTTTGCTGTTACATTAAACTGCTGCATTTTTTTGCCTCAAAAACGCAACATTTGAACATACCCTTATAATACTTACCTGTCTTTTAAGGGTCTGGTCAATGGATAAACAGTCGCACTCAAAAATGAATTATTCTTGTACAAAAGTCTTTGAAGAAATTATGATTTTTTATTGATTTTTTTAAAAAGATTTTTCAATAAGTCAAAATAGTGAAACACCGCAAACAAAGGTCAAATTCCAGATGTGAGTATTTATATTGTTACGTTTCGACCTAAACCTAGGTCTTTCTCAAACCATACTGCAAGATAAAATATAAAGAATAATTACAACACTGAGCAGAGTGGAAAAAATAGCACAAAGAAAATAGCACATAAAACTGGAAACATAATGGACATGAATATATACAAAAATGGAAGAATTAACTTTTTGTGATTTATCCACGCTCAGTCAGCTAGAGTGCGTGTCTTTTCTTCTCCACTTATAAGGGTCTGGGGCATGGGATATTGATTGGACTGATAATACACTGAACAACCTATGCAGTTCATTGCATTATCTGTGTATGCCCATCAGACCCTGCCCCCGATGGGATCTTAGAGATTGCATTGCGGAGGTGCCAATGGGCTGACAAAGGGAGCGATCTCCTTTTATAAAATTCCTGCAGTCACTAATGACAGTGGTATGAGAGGGGTTATAGTCCTGGAATTAGAGATTTGTCCGGTTCCAGCACACGTAGCAGGAGCCGGGCAATATGTAGTATCCGGCTCCTGCTGCGTTTGGCACAGGAACAAGACCCGAGTCTGTGCCATCCCTCTAATGTAACACAAAATTACACTATATCAATCATCTATGGGATGCAGTGAATTTCTACCTTTTGTAGGTCAATAAATCCCTATTATTAAAAATTATACCTTTTATTCATACTATTAAAAGGAAACTTTGATATTCGGATCCAACAAATACTTATACATAAATCTATGTAGTGACCAAAAAATATCCAAATAATCCGTCACATAGAAAACAAGACTGAAAACAAGATCAGGTAGGGGGTTGTCCTAACATTTTCCCTCAATGGTGCACCCTAAAGATAAGCCCTGCCTGAACACAGAGGTTGGCACCCTAGATAAAACATGCACGCTATGGGGCCCCCACTCATCCTTGTCTGGCCATTGGGGACTTACCTTAGTGAGGTCTACTCAGAGTCAGCTAGGGTAAGACAGTGGTGAGCGGGTCCCCATAACTTGCGTGCTTAATCTAGGATTCCAACCTCTGCGGTCAGGCAGGGCTTATCTTTAGGGTGTATCATTGAGGGAAAATGTTGAGACACCCCCTGCCTGATCTTGTTTTCGGTCCTGTTTTCCATGTGACGTATCACTTAGATATTATTTGGTCACCACATAAGTATATGTATAAGTATTTGTTGGATAGGAATTACCAAATTCATTTCCTTTTTCTATAGTAGTATTAATAAAGGTATCATTTTTAATAATATGGATTTAATCACCTCGTTAGAACATCCTTCCACTGTAACTGTATGTCTCATTGGAGGAATCACCTGCATTCTGGATGTACAGAAACGTCATTTTATGGGAAAATGTTATAGGAGGCACTCCAGCAGTTCCTTTTTATTGCCCCTTCTCTTGGCCATCAGTAATATGTATACAGTGTGTTTATTAAAATATTGGCTGGTCCTCTCCTGCATGGTGTGACCACAATTGTGACCAACCGGATCGGTCACACAGCGCCCCTATGGACTGGAGGTCACTTTCTCAGTATAGGTGTCATGATCCAGGTTGGATTATGACAGGTAAGTGCACTAGTAACCTTTTTTTTCCTTCAAGCCTTTGGCTTTAAGGTAGTTTTGCCCCCGGTGGCCATTAGGGTCATTGCACTGTGGTGATTTCAGTTCTAGTTTTGCCCCCGGTGGCCGGTAGGGTCATTGCACTCTGGTTTCTTTAGTTTAGTGCACGTGATTATCACTAACAGGTGTAATTGCTCTGGTTTAACTATATAGGTGTGTCTTGTTCTCTCACTCACTGCTGGTGATATTTCTCATTTCCAACCAAGTCTGGTGGAGGAAGGAACTACAGAGAGGAGTTCCTTGCAGCTCAGGCAGAGCTCTGGTGTAGTAGCATCAGGTGGAAGCTGAATTCTGGTGGTGGACTCTGTTGCTGGGAGCAAGAGCAACAGAGCAAAGCTAAGTAGTGTTACCCCTATTTTGTAACTTTCCTTTTGTGTGTTTCAGTGCAGTGGTGGGATTAGTTTCTGCACCGTCCATTTCACTAGAAAGTGCTATGTGCAGAGCGAGCTAGGGTTTTTAGGTTCCTGATCGGCGCCTGGTGCGTAACCGGCCTAGGGATCGTTAGGAGTGTAGAGACACTGACTCAGGGGAGTGCAGGAGGTTTACACGTCCCCGTTCCCTATCGCAGGGCCCTCTATTGTATCAGTTTCCCTGGTGTTTCCCTTTATTATTTAAATTTGCCCTGCTGGAGGCGGTGTATCCAGTTATACATGTAATTCTGAAATTCGCCTGCTGGAGGCGGTGTATCCGGCTGCACGTTATATTATTTAAATTCGCCCTGCTGGAGTCGGTGTGTCCAGTCACACGTTGACCATCACAATAGGTTTCTGAGACTCAGAACAAAGCGTTCATAGACTTACATTGAAAAATTAAGTAACTTTTGTGAGACTGCAAGGAATCACCTTCCAAAAGCAGTCAGCGCTGGACACCCATGCTCTGTTGATCCTCTTCTCTCTCCCCGGTATCAATACTGTGGCGGCATCCCTCCTAATGATGCGCCTCTCTATTAGCAGACAATAGTTTACAGCTCCATCTTCTCGGGAGTGGGATTTTAATGGCAGAAAACTGCAGTGTATTACTGGAATGTAGACTGCGAAAGAGGGTCACGTGGCACGGCACTGCTGCTCAGCTTAATGCATTAAAAAGGGAAATCTTTGGGTAACAAAGCAAGAAAAGAGATACATTATTGTGACTTCTAGTTATTTGTACTGATTTGTAACATTAATCACCTCTACTTTTTGTAAGAGGGTCCATGGGATAATTCCTGTAATGTTCCTCTGCTTATTCTAGGGTCACGGAGAACCTCAAGATGTGTTCCTGAAAGTCGCTGGAGGACCAAGTCCACAGATTAAAAGATTCTTTGTTGTACTTTATATGTAAGTTACATTGTGTTCCAGTGCTATTTGTGATGTTTCCAGCACACTCCTATCACCTGCTATTTACATTGTTTTCATCTAAAAAAGCATCCAAAGCTTTTTATGAAACCATCAGGGGTTTCCATTGTGAACAGCACCTGATGTAGACTATTTCACAAATTAGTAGTTATTGTGCTAAAATTGTCTCCTCTGGAGATTGAACCGGTCTGTCTCCAGGTGAAGGGATTTCCCCCCTTTTTTTCTCATGTGATTGTTACATGAAACCGCTTTTAACCATACTCTATGTGTGGGTCACTTATGTACCAGTACAAGTTATTCTTCTCAAGACTAAATATATTTAATTATTTTAATATATTTGACACTTAAAGATCCTAAATGACCCTTATCAGTTGTGTGGCTTTTTCTACCACCAGGGCATCTTTTTTATGAACTGATGCACAGAATTAAACTGCATATTCCAGATGAGGTCACACTAATGCTTTGTAAAGTGGTAGTAATATGTCCCTATCTTGTGAGTTCATACCCCTTTTAATAGGTGACAATAGCCTCCTGGCTTTAGAAGCCGCTGATTGACACTGCACGCTGTTTTTTAGTCTGTGATCAACAAGTATTCCAATATCCTTCAATAAAAGTGACTCTCCTAGTTTTACTCCCCTTAGAACACATGATGCCCACATATTATTAGTGCCCAGGTGCATAACTTTATATTTCTCTATATTGAACTGTGTCTGCCAGGTGGATATCCAAACATAAGTAACAAACCCTCACCTTTAAGAAGTGTTAGGATCTTCAGCCTTTTCAAGTAACCAATCATCTTCCCATTCAGAGATCTTTAGATTATTGTATCCAAAAATAAAGTCTAAACATTGACTTTAGTATAGAACTTTTTCTGTTCTCTCAATGTAGCCGATAAGGAGAATGATGAGTGTTTTCATAGTTGTTCCCATGGCAGCAAACAGAGATAAGTAAATAGTAAATCAATTATAGTCATAGTATCCAACTTTTTTTTTTTTAGATTTCTCTGCTTTATTTGTGAAACATTAGAACCTTTTTTATTATTATTATTGCGGTATCTTTTGGTAGCCATGAAGTGAAATCTTACTCTCGCCTGTAATGGAGAGCCATCGGACCAGCCTTGTTTTGGGAATTGCCCACTGATTGATCCTTACAGCAGCTGCTCTGTATACATTCACTTTGCAGTTAATAAAGCTGCCAGGCTGAAGCCTGATGGAAGTAATGTGCTTTCTATCCTCTTGTTACCGCACAATCACATTTTATAGCTACACAAATTCTGCATCTAACACGTTTATAAAACAACCAATAAAACTGTCAGAGAGACCCTCGTTTTATAGTCCCACCAGTGTTGGTTGCAGAGATAAATGACCCGAATTATATCATTAATTGTTTAATTTCGATATTCCAGAAAAGTTATATACTTGATTGTTTATAAATCTCACTAGTATTGGTGTAATCATGAGAAAGCCGGTGTCCATACAAGGATGGTCTGGAGGGTCATATACAGAGAGTTATATTACTCACTTAATATTATCCTGAAATTTATTTTCATATTGTTGCCAATAGGGGGCAGTAATTATATTCTTGTGCATAGCGGGCAGTATTATAGTACTTATATTCTTGTACATAGGAGCAGTATTTTAGTAGTTATATTCTTGTACATAGAGACAGTATTATAGTAGTTATATTCTTGTACATAGGAGCAGTATTATAGTAGTTATATTCTTGTACATAGGAGCAGTATTATAGTAGTTATATTCTTGTACATAGGAGCAGTATTATAGTAGTTATATTCTTGTACATAGGAGCAGTATTATAGTAGTTATATTCTTGTATATAGGAGCAGTATTTTAGTAGTTATATTCTTGTACATAGAGACAGTATTATAGTAGTTATATTCTTGTACATTGGGTCAGTATTATAGTAGCTATATTCTTGTACATAGGAGGCAGTATTATAGTAGTTATATTCTTGTACATAGGGGGCAGTATTATAGTAGTTATATTCTTGTACATAGGGGCAGAATTATAGTAGTTATATTCTTGTACATAGGGGCAGTATTATAGTAGTAATATTCTTGTACATAGGGGCAGTATTATAGTAATTATATTCTTGTACAAAGGAGCAGTATTATAGTAGTAATATTCTTGTACATAGGAGCAGTATTATAGTAGTTATATTCTTGTATATAGGATCAGTATTATAGTAGTTATATTCCTGTACATAGGAGCAGTATTATAGTAGTTATATTATTGTACATAGGGGCAGTATTATAGTAGTTATATTCTTGTACATAGGAACAGTATTATAGTAGTTATATTCCTGTACACAGGAGCAGTATTATAGTAGTAATATTCTTGTACATAGGGGCAGTATTATAGTAGATATATTCTTGTACATAGGAGCAGTATTATAGTAATTATATTCTTGTACATAGGATCAGTATTATATTAGTTATATTCTTGTATATAGGATCAGTATTATAGTAGTTGTATTCTTGTACATAGGAGCAGTAGTATAGTAGTTATATTATTGTACATAGGGGCAGTATTATAGTAATTATATTCTTGTACATAGGGTATTATAGTAGTTATATTCTTGTACATAGGAACAGTATTCTAGTAGTTATATTCTTGTACATAGGGGCAGTATTATAGTAGTTATATTCTTGTACATGGAGGGCAGTATTATAGTAGTTATAATGTATGCAGAAGCAGTAATGAAGTAGCTATTTTCTTGTACCTATAGGGGCAGTCTTATAGTAGCTATATTTTAGTTATAGTCTACATCCAAGCAACTTGTGCTTACAGTTATCACATTTAAAAACACAATAGCAAACAATTAAGTTAAATGTATTTCACCGTTCTACAGCGATCGTTGGCTGGCTGCACCTATTCAGATCTGGCAGATCTATGTGCATTCCTTGAAAAGAGTCGATGTCAGTTGCATAACAGGTCAGCAGACCCAAATGTCCCTGGTCCTGAGAGGAACACAAGTGGTGCGGAAAGTGAAAGCCTACAGTTCCCACCCCCTAGAGCTAAAGGTGAGTTGTTAAAAGTTAATCATAGTATCTTCTACTTGTAGGGTGTGTATATATTACAATCGTTTTTTATTCCAGTGTACTAACAATAAATTAAGCAACTTTGCAAATTGCATTGAAAAACTTCTATTTGGCGCAGGCAGCTCCTTTGAAGATCTACAGTATGTGTTTGCATCATTACAGGCTACAAAAATAAATATGTGTGTAGTCTGAACATGCAATTGGGTGTTACTACCCTTTACCTACCACCTTATTGCTAAACTACAACTAGAAAAAGAGACAGATGGAAGAGAGTAAGACTGCATTAATACTGGCTGATCGTGGCTGTTTATCAGTTGTCAGTTGGCAACCTGTTAATACGATCATTCTATGCACGTACAGCAATGTTGTTCTCAGCACTTGTCCTGTTTACACAGGATGATGTGCTGCTGAGAATGATGATTTAAAAATAATTGCACTCAACAAAAGAACGTTTTTCTTGTTCGACGTGTGATTCACGGTCTTTTTAGAGAAAAAATTGGGAGCGAGCGTTCTTAGGAACACATTGCTACTAGAGTACACAGGGTTTGTGTGAATGTTGTAACCATGGAGACACAAGTTTGCGCAGGATAGAATATAAGCATTACAGTTTAGCTTTCATCTAAAAACAAACTTTTTGTTCTAGGTGCAATTTTCAGGGTTTCTAACTTGTGTGAATTCGGGAGCAACATTAAAAGTTTTTCTTCCTAATTCTGTATCTCTGAAAGGCAGAAAAGATGCAGTGGGAGATATAAAAATGAAAGTTCCAAGCCTGGTACTGTCACAGGAGCTTTTCATCTTGTTATCAACCCATTTACCAATCTGATCACATTTCTCCCCTGTTACTATCAAAGCTTTTCTTCATGTTATCACTCCTTTTACTAATCTAGCTGTATTTATCCCATTACATTTAAAGCTTTTTTCATGTTATCACCCCTGTGAAGACACGGGGTCAGAGGGTGCTCAAGTCCGCTAGCCGAATCCACATGGATCAGGGTACATACCACTGAACTCCCACTCTCCATTCCCGTGGGCACAACACTACTCAGACAACACAGGGTGAGGGTAAAACAGTGTGGCAATACTTTATAGAACCACCAACAAACAGCATATAGAACAGTCCCAGCAAATACTCAAGATGGTGCAAACTACAAAGTCTCACCCTTCCTCTGTCTCGCCAGAATTAGAGCTGCTTCCAGGACTCAATACCCCCGATCAGTGGCACCCCTCTTTTAGCGGCCCCCACAGAGAGGAGGTAATGACAAGCTTAGGAAGCTAACCGAGAGCAGTGAGGTATGTGACCAGAAGACCCGATTGTCCCAACCTGGATTCTTCAAGATTTCTTTGAGGGTTCAGTGATGGTCAGTGAAGCAGTTCACTGTTCTTCCAGCTGGGGCTGCTGTGGTCCCCTAAGCTGACATCCTGTAGAGTCTCTTGGAACAGAGGAAAAAGTCTCCTTATATAGTTTACAACTGTCCTTCAAGCCAGCTTGCAGAGGTCAAGAAAAAGATGTGAATAAGTTAACTCGCATTGTTTGTTTACAGTTGATCCTTCAATGTTTGCGAGTCAAGAAACTGAATGGCACTCTGCAATGTGTAATCAACATAGAGAGTTGGAAGGGACCTCCTCGGTCATCTTGTCCAGTCCCCTGCTCCATGCAGGCTTCACTAAACCATCTCAGACAGATGTCTGTCCAGTCTCTGTGTGAAGACATCTATTGAAGGAGAGCTCACCATCTCTCGTGACAGCCTGTTCCACTCATTGATCACCCTTCCTGTCAAAAAGTTTTTTCTAATATGTATTTTTTTCCTTTCAGTTCAGTTCAGTTTCTTTCCATTGCTTCTCATGTTTCCATGCGCAAATGAGAATAAGGATGTTACTTCTACACGGTGACATCCCTTCAGATATTTGTAGACAGCTTTTAAGTCGCCTCTTAGCCTTCTTTTTTTCAAGCTAAACATTTCCAGATCCTTCAACCGTTCCTCGTAGGACATATTTTTCAGTCCGCTTACCATCCTAATCGCTCTTTTCTGAACTTGCTCCAGTTTTTCAATGCCTTTTTAAAACGTAGTGTCCAGAACAGGACACAGTATTCCAGATGAGGCCTGACCAAGGAGGAGTAGAGGGGGATAATTACTTCATGTGATCTAGACTCTATGCATCTCTTAATACATCCTCTAACTGTGTTTGTCTTTTTCTCCTTCGTCTCATTGGGGGACACAGGTACTGTGGGTGTATGCTACCGCCATCTGGAGGCTGACACTAGGCAAACAACACAAGGTTAGCTCCTCCCCCGCCGTATACACCCTCGCCCTGATTGCGGGCGGAAGCCCGTTTTTTGCTTAGTGTCTATGGAGGCACACGTCTGGTCCTTTTTCTCCAGACTTTTTTTGTCCATGAAGATTAGACAGGGGCAACGGATCCTATTGAAAGGGTCCGATTTCCCAAAACCATCAACGGGCGAGCACGTGTGAGTGTCGTCTCCACATATCCTTTCCCGCGACGTGGGACAAATCTGGGCATTTTCCCCAGAACTTTTTTATTTTCTTTTCTTTATTTTTTTAAGAAAAAGAGACAGGGGCAACGGATCCTGTTGAAAGGGTCCGATTTCCCCAAACCAGCAACGGGCGAGCACGTGCGAGTGTCGTCTCCACGTATCCTTTCCCGCGACGTGGGACATGATGCCGGACCTAGCCCTGACCACCCATTGGTAGAGAAACTATGGGCTATTCAGAGGCACAAGACGGTCCGAGTGGCCCCCACTGCTCCACCAACGCAAGACGAAGGTGCTGCAAGGAGGCGGACGGTCCCTCTCCTTGGCTGAAGCTGGACGGAGTTAGGGTGCCTGCACCGTCCAGGATGCCCTCACCAGCCCCCGCTCCCTGGCCGCCCTAAAGGGCCTACATGGATCCTGTGTTCAGCGACTCAAGGTACGGGCATGCGGGGGGCTCCTGGGCAGCAGTGGCAGGCAGCAGCATGCGTCCCCCTAGGGCCGCGGCGCGCCGCGGCCGCCGCAGCATTTCACGGGGGAGAAAAATTTAGCCCCCGTTTTTTTTTGCCTCTGTTAGGCCGCGGCGCGCCATCGCCGTCGCCCCTGCGTCGCCGCGGAGCGGTGGACAGTAGCCGTCGGCGGGGGGGAAATTGAGCCCCCGGCTTTTTGCCGGTGTAGGCCGCGGCGGAAGTACCGCCCTCGGCGCGATGCGTCACTTCCGGTGGCCCGCCCCTTGGAGCGCTGGGCGGGCGCCGGATAAATCCATGCCCCGGCTTTAGTGCGGGGTAGGCCGCGACCAGGGAAGAGGTCGGCTTAGCCCACGGAGATACAGAAGGTCAGGCACGCAGTCGGGGGGCACAGGTCGGTAAGTGCAGGCTGTGGAGACCGCTAAAACAGCAAGGGGGCCTCTCCTCCCCCACCCCTCCTCTCCCATATAGAGAAAAAAAAAAAAAGCATTTTTTTGTTTGGATATATAAAACGCCTAGCAGGCTCAATATGGCCGGGAAAGGGAAGACGCACACTTTTCTCTACGCTGCATGCACTTTTTGTAAGGCCCCGTTTCCATGAGCGCAGAACGCCAAAGTGTGCGAGGCCTGCGACTCCAAACGCGCCCAGGAGCCTCCCTCGGTGACTCAATCCAGAGAAACGAATCCTCCGGATTGGGCGCTATCATTATCCCAGTTTATGGCTTCGCTTACAAAGGCGATTGAGTCCCTTCACGCCCCAAAGGGAGGCTCACTTGTCTGGGAAGGGTCCTTCACCTCACAGGAACCTCCGGCCTGCAGGGGCCGTTCCCATGCCAGACAGAAGCGAAGGAAACGAACCCATACGAGGTCTCCCGGCTTATCCGGTGCCTCGGCATCGGGTAGTTCAGCATCACGCTCCCTTTCACCAGCGAGCTGGAGCGGGCAGAGTTTGGATCGTGACTCAGACGAGCCACTTGATCTAGATACACCGGGATGCCGGGAGACAGTGGACAGCCTCATTGAAGCTGTCAATCAAACCCTGGGGATCGAAGATGATGCTACCTTGGCCGCGAGCCATAAGGTAGCCTTTAAGCGGGCCAAGCACCCGCATAGAGTATTTGGCACTCACCCAGAATTTGAGGATATAGTGCAGAGCCACAGAGAACGCCCAGACAAGCGCTTCTTGGGTCAGAAGCCTATAGAGGCAAGATACCCATTTGCCCCGGAACTCTGCAAGAAATGGGCAGAATCCCCAGTGGGGGACCCGCCAGTATCACGCCTGGCCTCGAAGTCCTTGTTGTCGGTGCCTAGCGGCTCGTCCATTAAGGACCCCATGGATCGGCTCATAGAGGGTTTGGCGCGATCAGTTTTTGAGGCATCAGGTTCGGCGCTCGCCCCTTCGTTCGCGGTGACGTGGGTAGCCAAGGCCATGATGTCATGGTCAGAGTCTTTGAATAACGCCTTGCAGGATAGAGGACTACCTGCGGAGGTGTCTGAGGTCGCAAGTCAGATTGCTATGGCTGGAGACTACTTAATTAATGCATCTTTGGATGCAGCTAATTGTGCAGCATTTGCGGCCGCTAACGCGATAGCCATTAGGAGAGCCCTCTGGTCGAGAACTTGGCAAGCCGATTCAATTTCCAAGAAGTTCTTGACTTCCTTGCCCTATCAGGGAGGCCACCTGTTCGGGGAGAAGTTGGATCGGCTCATCTCCGATGCGACAGGAGGGAAAAGTAGCTTCCTCCCGCAGCAAAAGGCGAAACAGCCTTTTCGTCAGGTCCCGACACGTTTTCGAGCTTTTCGCAACACCGGATGGATGGCAGCAGCCAGTTCGACCGGCCCACCTCGCTTCAACCAGGATAGGGAGCGACAGGTCTCATATAGACCTAGACCGGTGGGAAGGATGCGCGCTCGCCAGCCCAGGTCGAGAGGAGCCAGGACCCAGAGGCCCTCAGCCAAATGACTCGGAGCCTTTGGTAGGCGACAGCAGCAGGGTAGGGGGCCGCCTGCTCCTTTTTCGCCATATCTGGGCCGAGGTAGCACACGACTTATGGGTGGTAGAACTGGTGACTTCAGGGTACAAGATAGAGTTCATCAGGTACCCTCCAACACAGTTTTTTCCCTCCTGACTTCCCAAGGTGGAGTCTTGGGCGAAAGCACTGCTAGGGGCCATCGATTCACTCCTAGACAACGGAGTTATTGTTCCCGTACCAGAGCACGAAAAAGCTCAAGGTTTTTATTCCAATCTGTTCGCCGTCCCCAAAAAAGACGGGACGATCAGACCAGTTTTGGACCTGAAGCTCTTAAACAGGTTCATCAGAGTCAAACATTTCAGGATGGAATCTCTCCGTTCTGTTATAGCAGCCATGGAGCAGGGAGAGTACTTAGCCTCCATCGACATTCAGGATGCCTACCTGCACGTTCCCATTTTTCCTCCGCATCAAAAGTTTCTTCGGTTCGCCATCAATGGGCGACATTTTCAACTCGCAGCACTCCTATTCGGGATAGCCACTGCCCCCAGAGTGTTCACGAAGGTAATGGCAGTCGTGATGGCCGTCTTACACTCGAGGGGCATAGTCGTCTTGCCATATTTGGACGACCTCTTGGTGAAGGGTCCCTCGTTTCAGGCGTGCAAGGAGAATGTCAGCATTACACTGGATACACTCTCCCGCTTAGGTTGGTTGGTCAGCAGGAAGAAATCATCTCTGATCCCAGCTTGGAGGATTGTTTTTCTAGGAATGGTCTTCGATACCTCCCAAGGGTTGGTAAGTCTCCCTCAAAACAAGGCCCTAGCGCTCCGACAGGGAGTCCTGAAGCTCCAGCAGCCGGTCCCTCACACCATTCGGTTTGGGATGAGGATACTGGGGAAGATGGTGGCAGCAATGGAAGCAATTCCGTTTGCTCAATTTCATCTTCGACCCCTACAGCACGCTCTCTTGTCAGCCTGGGACAAGAATCCGTTCACCCTCGATCAGCGGTGCCGGCTATCCTCTCAGGTCAGGCAATCGCTGGAGTGGTGGACGACCAGATCCTCCCTTCTTCAGGGGAAGCCGTTTCCCCCAGACCACTGGCTAGTGGTCACGACCGACGCCAGTCTCCTTGGCTGGGGAGCGGTTTTTCGCCACCACACGGCACAAGGCCAGTGGTCGCAACAGGAAGTTCGTCTTCCGATAAACTTGTTGGAAACACGAGCGATCTGGCAGGCGCTGCAGCATTTCCAGTACCTCCTATTAGTACGGCCAATTCGGATACAGTCAGACAACGCCACAACTGTCGCTTACGGAAATCATCAGGGGATGACGTAAATCATCTGACATAAATCATCTGGTGCCAGCAATTCTGCTGGCACCAGACTGGCCCCGACGGGCGTGGTACGCAGATCTTGTGTGGCTGCTCACCGACGTCCCATGGCGACTACGAGAGCGCCCAGATCTACTGCACCAGGGACCGATCTTCCACCCGAACTCAGGGGCCCTGTGTTTGACGGCATGGCCGTTGAATCTTGGATTCTAACTCAAGCAGGTTTTGAGCGTGAGGTGGTCGCCACAATGGTTAGCGCCAGGAAACCGACCTCAGCGAGAATTTACCATCACACCTGGAAAATTTTCTTCACTTGGTGTCGAGAGCGGGGTCATTCGCCCCTGACGTTCTCTATTCCCAACATCTTGGCCTTTCTTCAATCAGGCCTAGACTCGGGGCTGGCCCCGAGCTCCCTTAGGAGACAGATATCGGCGCTGTCCGTCCTGTTCCAACGAAAGATTGCTTCTAATATGCAGGCTAAGACCTTCATCCAGGGAGTCTCTCATCTAGTACCCCCCCTATAAGGCGCCGATGGACACCTGGGATCTTAACCTGGTCCTGAGCGTTCTGCAGGAAGCGCCCTTCGAGCCGCTGAAGGATATTTCCTTATCGTTCCTCTCTTGGAAGGTGGTATTTTTGGTAGCCATTACCTCCATTAGGCGAGTTTCTGCGAGTTGGCGGCCCTATCTTGCCGAGCACCTTTTCTCGTTTTCCGCAAGGATAAGGTGGTGCTTAGACCAGCTCCCACCTTTCTTCCGAAGGTGGTGTCCACTTTTCACATCAATGAGGATATTGTCTTGCCTTCATTCTGTCCAGCATCGGTGCATCACGTAGAGAAAGCTCTTCACACCTTAGACCTGGTGAGAGCACTCAGGAGGTACGTGTCACAGATGGCACCTTTTCGCCAGACGGATACACTGTTCGTGCTCCCTGAGGGGCGCAGGAAGGGGCTCACGGCCTCAAAGGCGACCATAGCCAGATGGATCCGTTTAGCTATTCAGGAGGCCTATCATATCAGAGGTGCGTCAGTTCTAGCAGGGATCAAAGCGCATTCTACTCGGGCAATGGGCGCCTCTTCGGCGTTTCGGCATCAGGCCTCGGCGGAACAGGTATGCAAGGCAGCAACCTGGTCCAGCCTGCACACATTTACTAAACATTACAGTATCCATACTCAGGCTTCGGCGGATGCGAGCCTGGGTAGAAGGATACTCCAAGCAGCAGTGGCGCACCTTTGAACAAAAGAGGTGCATGCAGCTTGGATCGGTGAGTCAATCTCCCACCCAGGGACTGCTTTAGGACGTCCCACAGTACCCGTGTCCCCCAATGAGACGAAGGAGAAACATGGATTTTTGTGAGTACTCACCGTAAAATCCTTTTCTCCGAGACGCTCATTGGGGGACACAGCACCCACCCTGTCAGCCGGTTGGCTCATGTTTATTTAATTAATGTGCCTTTGTTTCTTAATATCAGGGTGGTCCCTTGCCAGACACATTGTTTACTGCATTAAGGCTGATTGTTGTTGTTCTCCTACTGCTTTTACACTAAACTGGCTTCCGCCCGCAATCAGGGCGAGGGTGTATATGGCGGGGGAGGAGCTAACCTTGTGTTGTTTGCCTAGTGTCAGCTTCCAGATGGCAGTAGCATACACCCACAGTACCTGTGTCCCCCAATGAGCGTCTCGGAGAAAAGGATTTTACGGTGAGTACTCACAAAAATCCATGTTTTGCTGCTGCATCACACTGTTGACTCGTGTGCAGTCTGTCATCTATTAGTATACCCAAATATTTTTCACACGTGCTGTTGCTTAGTTCTATTCCACCCATTCTATAGATGCAATTTTTGTTTTTCTTGCTCAGATGTAGAATCTTGCATTTCTCTCTGTAAAATACCATTCTATTAGTCGCTGCCCATTGGCCAAGCTTATCTAGATCCTTCTGAATCCTTTCTCTGTCTTCTCTAGTGTTAACTATCTCTCGTAGCTTTGCATTGTCTGCAAATTTGATTAGTTTACCTTCAGTTCCCTTGTCTAGATCATTTTTAAAAATGTTGAACAACACTGGGGCCAGGACAGAGCCTTGTAGTACCCCACTTGAAATACTTTATCAATTGGACGCGCAAACATTTATTACTACTCTTTGAGTACAATCACTGAGCCAGTTATGAATCCATACAGTGGGGCAAAAAAGTATTTAGTCAGTCAGCAATAGTGCAAGTTCCACCACTTAAAAAGATGAGAGGCGTCTGTAATTTACATCATAGGTAGACCTCAACTATGGGAGACAAACTGAGAAAAAAAAATCCAGAAAATCACATTCTGTTTTTTTTTCATTTTATTTGCATATTATGGTGGAAAATAAGTATTTGGTCAGAAACAAGCAATCAAGATTTCTGGCTCTCACAGACCTGTAACTTCTTCTTTAAGAGTCTCCTCTTTCCTCCACTCATTACCTGTAGTAATGGCACCTGTTTAAACTTGTTATCAGTATAAAAAGACACCTGTGCACACCCTCAAACAGTCTGACTCCAAACTCCACTATGGTGAAGACCAAAGAGCTGTCAAAGGACACCAGAAACAAAATTGTAGCCCTGCACCAGGCTGGGAAGACTGAATCTGCAATAGCCAACCAGCTTGGAGTGAAGAAATCAACTGTGGGAGCAATAATTAGAAAATGGAAGACATACAAGACCACTGATAATCTCCCTCGATCTGGTGCTCCACGCAAAATCCCACCCCGTGGGGTCAGAATGATCACAAGAACGGTGAGCAAAAATCCCAGAACCACGCGGGGGGACCTAGTGAATGAACTGCAGAGAGCTGGGACCAATGTAACAAGGCCTACCATAAGTAACACACTACGCCACCATGGACTCAGATCCTGCAGTGCCAGACGTGTCCCACTGCTTAAGCCTGTACATGTCCGGGCCCGTCTGAAGTTTGCTAGAGAGCATTTGGATGATCCAGAGGAGTTTTGGGAGAATGTCCTATGGTCTGATGAAACCAAACTGGAACTGTTTGGTAGAAACACAACTTGTCGTGTTTGGAGGAAAAAGAATACTGAGTTGCATCCATCAAACACCATACCTACTGTAAAGCATGGTGGTGGAAACATCATGCTTTGGGGCTGTTTCTCTGCAAAGGGGCCAGGATGACTGATCCGGGTACATGAAAGAATGAATGGGGCCATGTATCGTGAGATTTTGAGTGCAAACCTCCTTCCATCAGCAAGGGCATTGAAGATGAAACGTGGCTGGATCTTTCAACATGACAATGATCCAAAGCACACCGCCAGGGCAACGAAGGAGTGGCTTCGTAAGAAGCATTTCAAGGTCCTGGAGTGGCCTAGCCAGTCTCCAGATCTCAACCCTATAGAAAACCTTTGGAGGGAGTTGAAAGTCCGTGTTGCCAAGCGAAAAGCCAAAAACATCACTGCTCTAGAGGAGATCTGCATGGAGGAATGGGCCAACATACCAACAACAGTGTGTGGCAACCTTGTGAAGACTTACAGAAAACGTTTGACCTCTGTCATTGCCAACAAAGGATATATCACAAAGTATTGAGATGAAATTTTGTTTCTGACCAAATACTTATTTTCCACCATAATATGCAAATAAAATGAAAAAAAAAACAGACAATGTGATTTTTCTGGATTTTTTTTTTCTCAGTTTGTCTCCCATAGTTGAGGTCTACCTATGATGTAAATTACAGACGCCTCTCATCTTTTTAAGTGGTGGAACTTGCACTATTGCTGACTGACTAAATACTTTTTTGCCCCACTGTATATCAGCAAACATCATTGTTGAGTGATCCTGCATCCCTTTTTTGCAAAGATAACAGTACAATAAACTGCAGGAGCTGATATAGGAAGTAAATAACCATTCGTCCATTTGCAAATATCAGTTCAACCTACAAGAGTCAATAATTCAGACAAGTAGTGGGCCTGCTGAATTTACATCTGCCATAATTGAAGGGAACCTGTCACCACTTTTCTGCTGTTTCAGCTAAAATTATAATTTTATTCAGTGTCAGCTATGCATTCCCTAAATAGTTATGTAACCCCCTGACTCCCCATGTATCACCCATAAAAACCTTTTTTATTTCTCCCACAATGTATGCTAATAGGGTCTGTCTGTTCCGATGGGCATGGCTTCGGTTCACTCACTCCACCCATCTTCTCTGCTGCTGTACACAGTTCTTGACGTGAATAACTCAGATCTCTGTGAGATATCGTGCCTGCGCAGTCAAACTGTTTCTCGCACGTGCGCAGTATGCTTTGCCCAAGTGCGGGCAAAGGTGAAAAGCAGAAGTGCACATGCAGGAGCTTTTCTTTATGTTAACATCCCCTTTACTAATCCAATCACATTTATCCCCTGTGATGTGATGATGTAAAGAGAAATGATGTATATGAACTATACACAATGTGAACTTTCCACTCTGGTAGGTGTTGTATGTCTCAGGCTGTTCAGGTCAGACTTTTAGCCACAAAACAGACATTGATGCAAAATTACATGAATTTGAAATTTGATTGTAAAGCGCTGGATGGCATATTCATAATCTGCCCGATGTCGTCTTCCAGAAATATATACCATATGTATGGGGAATTTTTTAAAAAAATTTCTAAAGTACAACAATTGTCCTAAAATAAAGGGGATAATGAGAACCTTTCAGAAACATGCTATAACACGCCGTCTGCTTTACACAAAAGGGCTTTAGATCTTACATTTATCTTGACCGATGCCCGAGATTGTGATGGCCATGCTAGACATATGCAGTCAGTTCTTTTGGAAATCAAGAATTGGAAATGTTTCTTGTAGGTACGGTATCTTTCACTTTGCATCAGAAGCGGCTCCAGAGGGGTCCGAAATACCACTGATCTCTGTCTTTTCTACTTACACTGCGTGCAGAATTATTTGGCAAGTTGTATTTGAGAGGATTCTTTTTATTATTGAACAACAACTATGTTCTCAATCAACCCAAAAGACTCATAAATATCAAAGCTTAATATTTTTGGAAGTTGGAGTGTTTTTTTTTCAGATTTGGCTATCTTAGGAGGATATCTGTTTTTTCAGGTAACTATTACTGTGCAGAATTATTAGGCAACTTAATAAAAACCAAATATATACCCATCTCACTTGTTTATTTTCACCAGGTAAACCAATATAACAACACAAAATTTAGAAATAAACATTTCTGACATTCAAAAACAAAACAAAAAAGTCAGCGACCAATATAGCCACCTTTCTTTACGATGACACTCAAAAGCCTTCCATCCATAGATTCTTTCAGTTGCTTGATCTGTTTACGATCAACATTGCGTGCAGCAGCCACCACAGCCTCCCAGACACTGATCCGGGAGGTGTACTGTTTTCCCTCCCTGTAGATCTCACATTTTGAGGGACCACAGGTTCTCTATGGGGTTCAGATCAGGTGAACAAGGGGGCCATGTCATTATTTTTTCTTCTTTTAGACCTTTACTGGCCAGCCACGCGGTGGAGTATTTGGATGCATGTGATACAGCATTGTCCTGCATGAAAATCATGTTTTTCTTGAACGATACTGACTTCTTCCTGTACCACTGCTTGAAGAAGGTGTCTACCAGAAACTGGCAGTAGGTCTGGGAGTTGAGCTTCACTCCATCCTCAACCCGAAAAGGTCCCACAAGTTCATCTTTGATGATACAAGCCCATACCAGTACCATGCCGCCACCTTGCTGGCGTCTAAGTCGGAGTGGAGCTCACTGCCCTTTACTGATCCAGCCTTGGGCTCATCCATCTGGCCCATCAAGAGTCACTCTCATTTCATCAGTCCATAAAACCTTAGAAAAATCAGTCTTAAGATATTTCTTGGCCCAGTCTTAACATTTTATCTTATGTTTCTTGTTGAAAGGTGGTCAATTTTCAGACTTCCTTACCTTGGCCATGTCCCTGAGTGTGGCACACCTTGTGCTTTTTGATACTTCAGTAACATTGCAGCTCTGAAATATGGCAAAACTGGTGGCAAATGGCATCTTGGCAGCTTCACGCTTGATTTTCCTCAATTCATGGGCAGTTATTTTGCGCCTTTTTTTATCAACATGCTTCTTGCGACCCTGTTGGCTATTTGCCATGAAACGCTTGATTGTTCGGTGATCACGCTTCAAAAGTTTGGCAATTTCAAGACTGCTGCATCCCTCTGCAAGACATCTCACAATTTTTGACTTTTCAGAGTCCGTCAAATCTTTCTTCTGACCCATTTTGCCAAAAGAAAGGAAGTTGCCTAATAATTAACCACACCTTATATAGGGTGTTGATGTCATTAGACCACACCCCTCCTCATTACAGATATGCAAATCACCTGATTTACATAACTGGCAGCTGGCTTTCAAGCCTATACAGCTTGCAGTAGGACAACATATATAAAAAGGATGATGTGATCAAAATACTCATTTGCCTAATAATTCTGCACACAGTGGTAAATACCATGTTTGTTCGGCCGAGCCAAATGTTGATAGGGTTCGTTGGGGCGGATGACTGTTGACCAGTGACTTCCTAATGTCTACAGGCAGTTTAGGACAGAGCTTTTATTTTACCTGCAGGCTGTAGATCAGTCAACACTGCTGTTTTAATCATTACGCCCGGCCACCTCATTCCGTATCCTGCTTTGTTTGCTTCGGTTGCCTCGTAATTTAATTTAATTGCATCTCTAGATTAGGAGGCATGCCGCTGATTGACATTCATTTCAGCCCAGCGAGACGTAATACCAGGTCTCTACAGTACAGATGAAAATAGCCGTCAAAGACGATACAACATCTGTGCTTGTGTTAGGCAGCACTAATATTATTGAAGAATTATTATTAAGATTAGTTTGGATTTTTTTTACTTTTCTTTATTATGTTTATGTTGATACTTTTTCAGTGTTATTTTTTTTTTCTATAACCCGTGTGATCATCACATTACCAGCCATGATGGTAATAACGACAAGCAGAGATCTGGAGAACATTGAAAAATGTAGGCTCTTGATCGGCCTCAAAGAAGCCTAAAGTGATTTTGATTTCTTGACTTTAAGAGTTAGTGCCATCTTTGGGTTAGGCAGCAGTATATAGCATTGTGTCCAATTCCCTTCTTGTCTGAATGGCGGCGAGGCTGCCGCCTACTGTGCAGGGTAAATGTAGTCTAGCACCTTCTTATTGATTATGGGAGCCATCCTGCCGCTCTCTGTACAGCAGGTGGCCAGGAGGCGCTGCTTAAAAGTTGCTTTAACTGGTTTTTATAACTTGTTTTATCTGTGTTTTTAGTGCTGGAAATCTCAGAACCTATGCTCAACAACATTTCCTTGCTCTGACCTTTACGGTCTTTTCACAGTGACTTGGTGTGAATTTCATATCGGCAACCATATGCTGCCTGACTTACTGAAGTGGATGGCGATTTAAAGGAAATCTATCACTAGGTTTTCCCAATATGAAGTACGGCCAGTACATTACAGTATTCTAGTAAGCTGTATGCAAGTCTCCAACCCCCTCTGCATAGCACCAAAAATACCTTTTATTATCCCCCCTTACGGCTCAATACGATGGGCGTCACTGGTCTTGCTTCAGCACCTTCTCTCTCGTCGCAATCACCGACTTCCTGCGCCCACTCCATGTTGATGTCTCATCCTATATCATCCACACAGTGTCCCCCAAGCGCGCTCCTGCCCCGGCTTACATCGCTCTTCTCTGCCAAAGGTAGAGCAAAGTCAAGTAAAGTGCATGCGCCGGTTTCACTTCCGATCCATCGGCGCTCCTTGGTCTTTCCCAGCACACGTGAATTACAGTTCTTTGCTCTTCTATCAGCAGACTACTGTATAATGTCCTTCATGCCTCTACTTTTTCTGTCTACACATTACCAAGGAAAAAAAAGCAAGAATCACTTTGTGTTCACAGCATATAAGAGAAAGCATAGCAGCTAGTCTCCATCCACTAGCTAAGAGTCAATTGCAAATTCGAGATAAAACCTACAGAGGGGAAAACTAGGTAAATACAAGATAGAAGTCATATAATGGGCAAAAATGGTTTTATTCCTCATCTATATACACACAGAACAGCTTATTCTGAAAAGTTGCTTGGAAGCGTGGTTTCCCTTTAACATTCTGTAGTCTATAGACCTCTATGAAGTTATGAAACATGTCAGATTTCATGGCACTGTTGATCATAATGGACATTACAACCTATACACGAAGCTTATTACTGATCCTCTTTATTATGTGTAGGTTGACCCGGAAAGCGTGTTTGTACTTCCTCCAAATGGAATCCAAGATCTGCACATTGCGGTGCGCCCCCTAAAGGCCGGCAGCAAATTTGTCTATGTTAATTTGGTTGATGTTGATCAGCATCAGCTCGTTTCATCGTGGCTGGTGTGTGTGGTAAGCCGGAACCCAGTCATATCCAAGGTAAGATGTAAAAAAAAAAACCTCATGCTATTGTATTACTATGATGTTCTTTATACTTTTTAGTAGTGATGAGCACATGTGCGCGGATAAGTTATCAGAGCATTCTCGGGTGCTAACCAAGTGTCTCCGGCATTCTTGAATATTATGCAGCTGCATGTCTTGCAGCTGTTGGGCAATCCCTAGAACATATTATTCGAGCACACCGAAGACACTCGGTTAGCACCCGAGCATGCCGATATAACACCTTATCTCGCGCGGTCACTCATCACTACTCTTTAGACCTTTCTGACTTGTAATCAGGCCATCATCAGTCTCAGATGCTCATTCTGAATTTCTGGCATTTTCTATTCCATCTTCACCCCTTCCAAACACCATGTCTTATTCAGCTGAGCCAGGATCGCTGTCCCTTTTTAGTGGGATTGGCGAAAGACCTAATGAGTGGGACCTCCAATGGTGCAGCGTTAGAGGTTGGATTAAAGACATAAAATATCTTAGTTTTCATTGTCCCCGATTCCTTGGTCTTGCTGTAGACTGGCTACTCTCAGTGGTTTCCAGAAGACACCTGTATTCCTATCCTATTTGGAGTTTGCTCATCAATCGGAGTTTGAGTGTTTATGGAGGAATCAATAAAAAATAGCTGTCAAGTCTTTTTCCTGGAGCTATTTCACGTGTATGGCCATCATAATGTGGGTGCAGCAGTCACGTAGTGAGGCTTCAGTGCTGCCGCAGAGTAGAGTAGAAATGTGTAGGAGATCGGGCAGCTTGACTGTGGGATTGATAGACTGTAGTGAGAATTACAGTACTTATTTTATTTTACTTATTTTGAGATTTAAAAAAAAATTATTACCCACTTGACAACCCATTTCGGGAGAGGGTCATGTCAGCAATGAGCTTGTTGGGGGCTTCATTAGAAGAGGGAGCAATGATGGGCCGATGCTACGTCAGCATCACAGATCGCTTTATTTCAGCTCTCTCTATATGTCAATGTATGTTTTTATAATGTATAGTGGTGTTTGAGCTTTTTCTAAGTCCAAGTTTACTTTCTTTGGGGGGGTGATAGAGTTAAGGAAATAACATTGTTCATTTAGGATTTCTTCATGTCTCATCCTTTATTCCCCCATCCCTTATTGGAATTGTTATATCTAAGCATGCAAGTTTATTGGGGTAGTCCAGTCTAAGACTAATACATTTTTTCTGCTGTGTGATCCCAAATAACACAACCCCAGTTGTATGATGTGACTGCTGGATATGTCGAATGACATTCTGATAGGTGGGTAAGTATGGATGTATTGCTCCCTTTTGACTTGATTGGTATTTGGTAAGTCAAGCCAATTCTAGATTAAAGATCAAAATATGTTTGCTTTTCATCTAAGGAATGTGGAATCGGGTGAAAAGTATAACAAACACTGTGGTGTGCCTAATGCAGAACCTGGGGGGATGGACCACATAGGGACACCAGAGGCAGTCCTTTTGTCAAGCTCCACCCCTTCAGATCAGGAGCTAGGGATAACACAGCGTATCAGTCATCCCTGTAGGGTCCCTTTAAGTTATAGTCTGTTCCATGCCATCACACGTTATTTGGATAAAGTATCTCAACTAAAAGTGTATTCGATTTAACAAGTGAAGTGTGCTGATAATATAACCCCCTTCACAATTAAGTATAAGATGATGTACATGGCTGCTTGGCGGCAGAGCGACATTTCTAATTTACTGGCACATAATTGTCTATGAAATTATAGTGCATCAGTGACCTATCTCCAGTCTGAAATAAATCACCTCGAGCTCCATCCATCATGAAGATTTAATTCCATCTTTACTAGCCTCTTATGGATTGCACTACAAAGTTGCAGAAGTTGTTAACATAAACTTGTTCACTTGTTCTTCGCGGCTCTTTCATTTTCATTCGCATAATCAGACTTTGTTCCTATTATTATTATTATTATTATTTATTGTTATAGCACCATTTATTCCATGGCGCTTTACATGTGAGGAGGGGTATACATAATAAAAACAAGTACAATAATGTTAAACAATACAAGTCATAACTGGTACAGGAGGAGAGAGGACCCTGCCTGCGAAGGCTCACAATCTACAAGGGATGGGTGAGAATACAGTAGGCGTGGGTACAGCTGGTCGTGCAGCGGTTTGGTTGATCGGTGGTTACTGCAGGTTATAGGCTTGTCGGAAGAGGTGGGTCTTCAGGCTCTTTTTGAAGGTTTCGATGGTAGGTGAGAGTCTGATATGTTGTGGTAGAGAGTTCCAGAGTAGGGGTGATGCGCGAGAGAAATCTTGTATGCGATTGTGGGAAGAGGAGATAAGAGGGGAGTAGAGAAGGAGATCTTGTGATGATCAGAGGTTGCGTGCAGGAAAGTACCGGGAGACGAGGTCACAGATGTATGGAGGACACAGGTTGTGGATGGCTTTGTATGTCATGGTTAGGGTTTTGTACTGGAGTCTCTGGGCAATGGGGAGCCAGTGAAGGGATTGACAGAGGGGAGAAGCTGGGGAATAGCGGGGGGACAGGTGGATTAGTCGGGCAGCAGAGTTTAGAATAGATTGGAGGGGTGCGAGAGTGTTCGAGGGGTGGCCACAGAGCAGGAGTTTGCAGTAGTCAAGGCGAGAGATAATGAGGGCATGGACTTTTGCAGATTTTTGGTTGAGGAATGAACGGATTTGTGAAATATTTTTGAGTTGAAGTCGGCAGGAAGTGGAAAGGGCTTGGGTATGTGGTTTGAAGGAGAGATCAGCAGCAAGGATTACCCCGAGGCAGCGAGCTTGTGGGACTGGGGAGAGTGGGCAGCCATTTACTTTAATGGATAGGTTCGTTGGGGGGGTCACGTGAGATGGGGGAAAGATGATGAATTCTGTTTTGTCCATGTTAAGTTTCAAAAATCTAGCGGAGAAGAAGGATGAAACAGTGGACAGACATTGAGGGATTCTGGTTAGTAGGGAGGTGATATCTGGTCCAGAGATGTATATCTGTGTGTTGTCAGCATAGAGATGATACTGAAAGCCATGAGATTCTATGAGCTGTCCTAGGCCAAGGGTGTAAATGGAGAAGAGCAGGGGTCCTAGTACTGAACCTTGTGGGACTCCAACAGATAGGGGGCGAGGTGAGGAGGGGGTGTGTGAATGGGAGACGCTGAATGTCCGGTCTGTTAGGTATGATGAGATCCAGGATAGGGCCAAGTCTGTGATGCCAAGGGATGAGAGGGTCTGTAATAATAGGGAATGGTCCACTGTGTCAAAGGCAGCCGACTGGTCCAGGAGGAGGAGGACAGAGTAGTGTCGCTTGCTCTTGGCAGTTAAAAGGTCATTGGTGACCTTAGTAAGGGCAGTTTCAGTGGAGTGGTGTGACCGGAAGCCAGATTGTAAGCGGTCGAAGAGGGAGCAAGAAGAGAGATGGGAGGACAGTTCAAGGTAGATGTGTTGTTCCAGTAGCTTGGAGGCATAGGGGAGAAGTGATATAGGGCGATATCTAGATACAGAGGATGGGTCAAAAGAGGGCTTTTTGAGGATAGGTGTGATGGAGGCATGTTTAAAGCTTGAGGGGAAAACACCAGTTGTTAGTGATAGGTTGAAGAGATGGGTTAGGGTTGGGATGAAGACTGTGGTGAGGTTTGGGATGAAGTGGGATGGGATCGGGTCAAGTGCACAGGTGGTGAGATGTGATCTTGAGAGTAGAGTGGAGAGTCGATCTTCTGTGATGGTGGAGAAGTTGGTTTTGGAGGTGGAGGGCTGGGAAGTCGGGAGGAAGGGCTCTGGGGATTGTTGACCAAAACTGTCTCTGATGTTATCAATCTTCTGCTTGAAAAATGAGGCAAAGTCTTCAGCTGAGATGAGTGGGGAGGGAGGAGGTGGGGGGGGGACGGAGGAGAGAATTGAAGGTGTTGAATAACTGTTTAGGGTTGTGAGACAGGGAGGATATGAGAGATGAGAAGGAGGTTTGTTTAGCTGTGGCGAGTGTGGTCTTGAAAGTAGTGAGGGACTGTTTGAATGCGATGAAGTGCTCGTTGGAGTGGGATCTTTTCCATCTGCGCTCAGCAGCCCTGGAAGCTCGCCTCAGTTCTTTGGTCAGGCTGGTGTGCCAGGGCTGTCTGTTGATTTTGCGAGCTTTGGTATGTGTAAGTTGGGCAGCAGATTCCAAAGCTGCAGCTATTGTGGTGTTATATAGAGAAGCAGCGTCATCCGCATTGTGTAAGGAACTTATATCTGTGAGAGGGAGGAGGGATTCAGAGAATGAGTGTAGGTCAAGGTGTATAAGATTTCTGCGAGGGTGTGAAAATTTGTGGAGTGGGGATTGTAAACATGGAGGAGAATGTGAGAAGGTTGTGGTCAGAGAGAGGAAGAGGTGAGTTAGAGAGGTTAGATAGGGAGCAGAGGCGGGTGAATATGAGGTCCAGAATATTTAAAAAGATCTTTTCACTGAACCTTTTCAATGGAAACGGAACATCTCATACGATTGTCGCAGCTCCACTGATTCTGGAACAGTTTTTTTGATTTCTTTTGTGCCCCTCTGTTTCAAAGTTATGCCCCCCAGTAATTGGTGTAAATTTCCCCTTTTGACCAGTGGGATGTATATCACAGAAGTGTTTGCTTTTTCTCCTCTGATTTTGGCCAATCAAAACACAGCCACGCCCACAGAGCCTTTCAGTGTTATACGCCCAGTTGGCTGAAGGGAAAATTTTCCAACACTATTATCGGGGGGGACATAACTTTGGCACACAAGGAAAAGAAAAACTGTTCCAGAAACAGTGAAGCAGGTGCTTAGTTTAAAAAATAAAAAAAAATCCAATAAAAAGTCCTCTTTAATGACGACAAAAACTAAAAATAATAGAAAATATATCTAAATATTTTCTATTACCACCGAAAAATATTGCAATACAAATATCTTAAAGGGAATGTCCTCGTTGATTCTATTGTTGCAAAGATGTTGGAGACAAGATTGTAGGGCACATACCAGTATATACGGTAAGTATTATAGGATTTCCACCTGGCAGTTAATAGAGAAGCATGCGACCAGACCATGGGAAAATGGTCATGGCCATTGGAGGAGGCTAATGGACAGGTCTAGTCACTTGCTCCTCTGTCGAAAGCTATTTTTATGGACAGAAGAGCTGTGCAATCTGTGAGGAAGGTGGTACTAACAAGTGAAGGAAGAGAACCAGTAAACTTGTATATTAGTAAGTGCCAAAAAAATCATAGGTGGACAACGCCTTTAAAAGGAACCTTTTACCCCCCACCACATCCCAAAATCATTTATATGATTGTGAAACCCTTTAAAAGATAGGCCAGTCTATTCCTTTATGACCAAAAAGCACAGCTTCGGGACCAAGAAATCCCGTTGTGAAAGTGTCTGTAAGTGCATTGGGGTGTGACGATGCACTTACAACTTCTCAGCCTCACGCTATATTCCCTGCCGTTTATCATCCTCCCCATGCTGATTGACAGGTCATTGGCTGTCTACCAGAGAAAACAACTTGTCTATCAGCCAGGGGAAGGGAGGAAATAAATTGTGAGGCTGAGAAGCTAGGAGTGCATCATCACGCTCCCCAGGAACTTCCAGACATAAGTTCAAAATGGGATTTCTCGCTGCTGGAGCATTGCTTTGAGGTCATAAAGAAAATTATAACTATGGAATCTTAGACTATTTATTTACATTTTCTATTACGTGAAGAGCTACTGTGTATATAATTCATAAGGTCCAACCAACAGGCCTGAGCTTGCTGAGAATCTTCTGATTTTTCAAATACAATCCTAGCAAATTTGGAGCTTTCCAAGGCCAGAAAGGGAGATGATTTATGTAAAGCCTGGCCCATGGTTACTTGTGGCAATCACCGATGCGACAGCTGGCAGGACTCAAACCCCATGACGGTGAGGTTTCCTCATTTCGAATCTCAAAAAAAAAAGGGATATTGAATTACATTAGGGTTTTGTCTCGGAATGGAGAGAAATCTATAGCCCGATTCAGCCATTGGCCTCAAATCATAATTATAGGTTTACACAGTTTACAGAGGTTTCTTCCCTTTAAAGGGTTGTCCACCTAGAAAAAAAATGATCTTTAAGGTAGGTTTGAAGTTGCAATATATACAATGTACTAGTATACTTTCATTATAAAAAAAAAAGCGCTTTCTGTATCTGCAAAGTGACCAGTGATGTGTATAAAGGGGGCTGTCTGTCTGTATCAATTCAGTAGCTATGTCAACCCCCTTCTCCATCATGGCTAAGTTACAGACACAGAAAGACTTAGCTATTGAAATGAGCCACTTAGCTAGCCCCCTTAGAAAGAGAGAAGAGTTAAGTTAGTCAAGTGATTAATCTGTGTAAAAAGAGGTGTTTTTAAAGTACATTGAAAAATGTGTGCACTAGGTATTAGGCTGTGTGCCCACATAGGCGTTTTTTAAGCATTTTTTCCATGCAAAAACTCTTAAAAAGACATACATTAAGCATCCTATTCTTATAATGTATTTTGCAATTTTTGTGCACACGATGCTTTTTTTTCCGCAAAAAAACGCATCGCGGTAAAAAACGCATTTCCAACTATATTCTATGAAAATGTGGATGCTCCGGAAGAGAACGCATAAAAAACGCGCCAAAAAAAAGTGTTTTTCCTGGGAAGGAGTCCAGTTTTTAGTCAGGAATTTTCTGCATACGTGGGCACATAGCCTTAAAGTGATTGGGGTTGTGCATTCCAAAATACTGGTGCAGCATGAGAGAAATCTTGGAAATGGAATTGAGTGGTTCGGATAATGGAGGATGTTAGTCTTAGACCAGTTGCAGGATGAAGAGTACTAGCTGGATGATAGAAATGAGGGAGGAGACATATGGCAGTGCAGAACAAAGGAGAGCTTTGTAGGCAAGAGTGATGAGTTTATATTGTACTCTATAGCGGAGGGGTAACAAGTGCAATGACTGGCACAGAGTGGAGGTGTCGGTGTAGCGGCTGGAAAGAAGTATGACCTTGGAGAGGAAAAATGTAGTAAACAGGAGACCGATCAGTGAAGAGTTGCAGTAGTCTAGATAAGAATGAATAAAAGCGATAAGGGTAGGACGTTGCTGGAGATCTGATATTGAAGATTCTGCATATTTTAATTTAGGACAACCTATTGGCTTTTCTTGAATTGCGTTAAGTTATACAACATGATACTAATTCAATAGTCTTGTGCCATGTTTAAATGTTATTTAACATGATAGGCTATAGGTGGCGAATATCCTATTTATGTAAACCCTCAGAGGCATCATTTACCAACATCAAGTCAAAAAAGTATACGTGAAATGTATAATGTTTTAACATAAGAGCCTACAGGTGAGGGATGGCTGACGGATGGTATACGTTTTTTTCATGTTTGTTTAACACATCGTGCCATCTATCCCAGGATGTGTCAAGTTAAGAGATAAGTTAAGGAAGGAGACATCTCTGTGTTTGTTCACAAAGGGAACAGAAAAGTGTCATGCTTTATTATGGGTGAAGGGCAACTGTGAGCTCTTTATAGAAATCAGGAATCCATGGCTCAGAATAAAAAATGGTGTTTTATTTAAAAAAAAATGTAGAAATAAATTATCTCTTTTTTTCTTGCTTGGGAATGGCATGGAGTAAAACTCCATAATATTTAAAAATCTATTTCTATGTTTTTTGTGGATAATGTTAGAATAAAAAATAGTTATTGAAAAAAATCATTAAAGTGTCTGTCCCATGATAGTGCTTTCCTCTGTTACAGTAGATAATGCAAACATAATCTTACATCATGCCCCCCTCCCCTCTCAGAGTGCCAAGATTTGGGGGAGGGGGCTTAAAGGGAACCTGTCAAAACTTTTTACACCCTCCCCCCAAAACCATTAATATTTTTGTCTAGCTCTTTAACAGATAAGGCAACCATTCCCTTCATGATCCAAAAGTGATTCTTCAGCAGCAAGAAATCACATCTTAAAGTTATGTCTGAAAGTTCATTAGGGCATGAGGATGCACTTACAGCTTCTCAGCCTCGCTGAATTTTCTACCTAGCAACACCCCCCTCTGGCTGATTGGTAGGTCATTGGCCGTGTACCAGAGGAACCAACCTGTCAGTCAGCCAGCCAGGGGAGGGTGCTGCTAGGTAGGATATACAGCACAACGCCAAGAAGCTGTAAGTGCATCCTCATGCCTGATAGCACTTCCAGACACAAGTAATGTGATTTCACATTTCTGGGGCAATGATTTGAAATAGGACACACAATCAAATTAATTGTTTCAGATGGTGGTGTAAAAGTTTGACAGGTTCCCTTTAAGAGAGAACACTTTGTTTCTGTGGGTCAGCTCCTGTGATTCCTTTTCTGTTTCCCTCCAATGACGACGCAGGAGGTAGTAGTCCCGGATTGTGCCATACGGATCTGGTGTTGAATGGTGCTGCCGGGCACAGCTGGTGACATCACTCTCCAGTGTCTGCCCACACGAAAGCTAGAGAAGGAGTACAGGGAAACAGACGAGAAGGGCATGTTACCCTTTATTTTTAGCCCCCGCCCAAGTGATTCTTGTTCCCGTAGGAGGCCATAATAACCGTCCACTCGATACTAGACAGTGACTTTAACCTTGTAGGTTCTGGACATCCCTTCACCTTCGTTTGAAAGCCCTTGAAGAATCTTCTTGCTGTATTCAGATGTTACATTTCTTCTCGGCTGTTTTTCTCCTTTAAGTTTCCAGCTATTTTCTTGCATTATGATAAATGACTGGAGCATTCTCTCAGAAAGGGATTATTACAAGCTGACATGTATAATTTTGCTGGGCTGTTCATTGTTAAAACAATTTGAGTTAGTGTGTCAAGCGGCAGATCCTGGGGGAGCAGAAATGAAACATTACAATCTGAAAATATTAATGCTCTCCTGTAATTTCTTTATAAAAATGCCATGCAAGCTGAATAAGGCACGAAGGTATCCTGGAGGAAACGACTTAACAAGTGTAAGCGCTGCTCAGAGTTTCCTGGAACTCGGCATCGGGTTGCGCTCGATAGCATTATGCTGGGCCTGGGCTTCAAGTTAGTCAATCTTACTGCTAGACATGCAACTCAACATTGCCATCATTTTATTTCCCACTACATGTGTGGAAAATAACGCAACTTTGGATAGTCTTGATTGACAATTTTTCATTTTGTGTCTACAGCTCCTGTGCAGACTTATGCATCACCATAGTAACAGACTACAAACAAATCCTATGTAGTCTAATCCTTCCATCACAAATGTTTCCATTTGTGCCTTACTTGTTGCCATCATACATATATTAATTGAGTAAAAAGTAGAAAACAGTGGATGAAAGCAGTGCTACCGGATCAGACTACATAGTGTTTATTTGTAGTCTGTCACTACTACTGTAAAAGACATTTATCCATCCAGTTCAGCCTATATTCCGTGAGAATAAATCCCCAGATCTATGTCCTTCTTAAGAACCTAATAACTGTAACATACAATATTGTTACGCTCTAGAAAGACATCCAGGCCTTTCTTGAGCCCCTCGACGGAGTTCACCATCACCACCTCCTCTGGCAAGGAATTCCAGATTCTCACTGCCCTAACAGTAAAGAATCCTTTTCTATGTTAGTGGAAAAACCTTCTCGACTCCAGACGCAGAGAATGCCCCCTTGTGACCGTCACCTTTCTTGGTATAAACAGATTCTCGGAGAGATATTTGTATTGTCCCCTTATCTACTTACTAGCCATGAACCCGTTCTACGCCCGGGTGGCGGGCTTTTTTATTTGTATAACCGCTCCCATCCTGGTATGTGCTGCACCCCTCATCCCTATCCTGGTATGCATGGTCCCCTCACCCCCCAATCCTGGTATGCATGGCCCTCTCATCCCTATTATGGTATGCGTGGCCCCCTCATCCTTATCCTGGTATGCATGGTCCTCTCACCCCCTATCCTGGTATTTTTGGTCTCCTCACCCCCCTATCCTGGAATGCATGGTCCCCTCACCCCCCTATCCTGGTATGCATGGTCCTCTCACCCCCCAATCCTGTTGGCATGGTCCTCTCACCCCCCAATCCTGGTATGCATAGTCTCCTCACCCCCCAATCCTGGTATGCATGGTCCCCTCACCCCCCAATCCTGGTATGCATGGTCCCCTCACCCCCCAATCCTGGTATGCATGGTCCCCTCACCCCCCAATCCTGATATGAATGGTCCCCCTCACCCCTATTAAACTGCACAGTGCGCTGTCTTGTTCTGCGCATGTTGTGGTGCCGGACTGGGCGCCTGCGCAGTCCTCGCTTTCCGCCGCCATGTTCTTGAAGACACTACAGTGTGTCTTCAAGAACATGGCGGTGGAAAGCGAGGACTGCGCAGGCGCCCAGTTCGGCACCACAACACGCCCACTGCAGACATGAATCGGCGCCTGCACAGTCCCCGCTTTCCGTCGCCATGTTCTTGAAGACACAATGCAGTGTGTCTTCAAGAAAATGGCGGCGGTAAGTGCGGACTGCGCAGGCGCCGATTCATGTCTGCAGTGGGCGTGTTGTGGTGCCGGACTCGGCGCCTGCGCAGTCCTCACTTTCCGCCGCCATTTTGTTGAAGACACACTGCAGTGTGTCTTCAACAAAATGGCGGCGGTAAGCGCGGACTGAGCATGCGCCGAGTCCGGCACCATAACCCTCCCTTTTCTGACATCACATGAAGGCGCAAGACCCCGCGGCAACAGCAACACCGGCTCGGTAAGGTGTTGCAGAGATCGCGGTATGCGTTCAGTGCTTACGCATACCGCGATCTCTTGGGGGTTGCGTCACTCTGTGGGGGGATACGTCACTTTGTCTGGAGCAAGACTGTGCAGGCACGTCGCGCTTGCGCAGTCTATAGAGGCTTCAGACAGAGTGACGTTTAGCCCATTATATTATAGATACATGGTTATATCCCCATGTCCGGGGTTACCTTGCAGGAGCTCTGGCTCCAGATGCCGACTCTCTGTCAATCATCTCTTTCTCAGGGAAGCTGCCATACTGGGATCACCGTCCCGGACAACACCTTTCTCACCAGGCTAGCCTGATAGTCCAGATCCACAGACGGACAGTAGCTCCCCCAATGCAGTGCCGACACTGACTCTACAAACACACGTGGCCTGTCTGTGTGCTATTCAGGACGTCCGTCCCCACTTTGGAACCATCCAACACACAGGCCTCACCAGGTCCAAGGTCGCAGCACGTGCTCCAGGTATCCGATCCTTCTCCCAGAATCTCCCAACACTGACCCTTCAGGACCTTGCACCCTGAACCATTCAGGTACACACTCTCTCCCCATGTGACCAAACCTCAGGCACATTACATGGTACATAACCACACCCACAGGTGAGGTTTGGATCAGATGGTCATGACCTCACTACAGGTCCTATTACACACACATACAGGCTTTACTTTGGGGGTTCAGACACACCCCTGGGTGGGTTTGTAGGTGACTGGTTCCACCCATCTCACCAAGTTACCTGGAAGCTTCCCTAATACACAGTAACAAACCCTCAGCAGTAGATCTGCTGATCAACACATGTTCCAGCTTCCTTCACAGGCCACCCACCCAGTGATACATATCGGCCATTTACAATCCTGCCACTCATCATTTCCCCATCACAACACAGGGAATGCCTGCATGCATGTCCCAGGCAGCCCATACAGCACCCCCTAGCTGTCACAGGGGTCACTGCATCACATACCCCCCCTCTGTTCAAACTTGTGGGGTTGAACACTTGTCACAAACCAGGGGCCTCTAGACCGGGCACCCATGTTACCTTGCCCTACCGGTCGAGAGGGCCCTCTTAGTCATCTTTGAGTGTCAGCTCTCGAGACGTAGTCCATCACTGTCACAGTATCCCTCTCTGTGACCAACACATTTTCAGATTCTATCCTTTCACGTTTCAGAGTCCGTCTGTTAGGCCTCCCCCACCCCCAGCGGTCCTTATGTTGGCCTTGAGCTTTGGCCCTTAAGTCACAGTCCAACTGTGTTACCAGACCCTTGTTAGTCTCCACATTTCTGCCGTATGCTCCGTCACCCGACCTTTCTATCACTGGCCGGCTCTCCCGGTTGGTACGGTCAAAAGTCCCACTTACAGTCGAGTCAACTGTCTGGCCTGAGTCTGACCCATTTAGTACATCACATGAGCTAAGGTCTTTCAGTTTCTTACTGACAGTAGAACTGCCACTTGCAGATTCTCAATGCTCCCGTCTTGCTGACAGTCTTCGGCTACCTGCCATCTCATTATTTGGAGGATCCTTTTGGGTCCTTATACCTTGGGTTGGAGGCCGCCGCCACCTGATGTTCTGCATTTGTTTATTAATCTGCAGTTGGTCCAGTCTCAACTGCTCTATCTCCTGCAGGTAGGCTACCTGATATTCCAGTAGCATTCGGATATTTCTAAGGTTTTCCACTGAGCCAACAGCAATGACTGGAACCATGTCATCTTCAACAGTTACATGGATGTCACCAGCAGGTGGGATCCTCACTCTCTTCACACCGGATGCATTCACGATCTCCTGCATCACCTTTCCAAGTCTTCCAATGACTTTCCCCACCAGATTTCTGGGTACCGGAATTACATCTTCCACAAAGCCCAGCCGCATTTGAGCTTCCCTCGCAAGCTCCAGGCGTCAAGCGGCTTTCTTATTACCCAACACGACCATCTGTTTCTGTTACATTGTAGGTGCATCTCCTTCAGGACAGTCACCCGCTTCTCTGTGACTTCCCTTTCTGCCAGTATCACCAACTGGTTCGTCTCCGAGGCCCAGTTCACACTATAAGCTTTTATTGCCTTTTTAAAGGCCTCATGCGCACCCTCACTGGCACACGCTTCTTACATGTCTTCGGGTACCTCCATCACGTACTTGAAGAGCGAAGCCTCACTCTCTTCATGGACAGACGGCTCCTGGTTTACCACGGATACTTCCCTGAAGACATCTGCCACGACCGGGTGACTGTCTTGTTCAGCTCTTGGCTCACAATCTTCCTGACATTTACAGTCTTCAGGACTCTTTTCCAAGATGGGCATTGGCAGTTCTGCCTTGCTATCAGTCAGGCATGGCTGCTGAGTTTTTGACTACCACCTTCTCCTCTTGCAGAAGACCTCTCACTGCTTCTCTGAGCACTTCCATATCTCCGTTTAGGGTCTTATTCCCACCTTGCCATGTTGTCAGGTGACCTCTGAGCTTCAAGACTTCTTTCTCCAGCTCATCCACTCTGTGCTCGTCCGTTTGTCTCAGGGCCTTGACTGCCGAGAGCTTGGACTCTAGGTGGCGCAGCCGCTCCAACTGCGTGTAGTTGGCGACTTCCATACTCGCCACCTTTAAACACTCCTTCGCCAGCTGTTGACAGATCTCTTCGCGCTCTCTCTCCGAGTTTCGTATGTGCGCTTCTACCTGGTGAAAACTGTCAACTCGCTCTTTCCACGTGCACACTTCCTTGGTCAATTTGTCAACTTGACCCTCTAGCTGTCTGGTGATAGCGGTCAAATTGGAGAACTTTTCCTCTTCAATGGTCACACATTCTGGTATGACTACCAGTGACCTGCTGCCTTCACCTTGTGGAGCACTGTCATTACACTGGGTTCATGCTTCTGTCTGACAAACATTGTCTTCAGCCCTAGTGGTTGCTAATGGCAATAACATATTATAGTCATGCCCGGTACATGTGTCACACCCCACAGTATGGTAAACGCTCAAGTCGCCCTTTGTTCGGGTGTCAGCTCCACTCTTTTTAATTACCACATCACTATCAGTCACCCTGTGGTACATGTCAGGTGACATCATGTCCGTAAGTTGGGCCGACGAACCCTTCTCTCTGGTCATACTTTCGGGCATGGCTGCTACAGCCCTGTCACTAAGTTGGGCCCGTCCATCATTTCCTTTGGTCATGCCTAACTTAGGACTGTCAACTTTAGGGGGCGCACTTTCTACACCATTACCTCCCATACACATTATTTCTACAGACACTTCTCCTTTTGTCCACCAGTCACAGAGGGCTTCTAAGTCCTGCCCTATTACCATAGTACACCGTAAGTCGGGACTACCGTCACTTCATGGTATGAGGAACCCTCATTTGTGTCAATGTAGAGGTAGGCTGTCAAAGGTCCTTTATCGTCCCCACCAAAGCCATTCACTCTCGTCCCCTTCCCAGGTGACACAGAACGTCCAGGAGGGGTCCTCAGCAGACACCCAACTCCCCGGGTGTAACAATCCCATTACCCTTCTCCATCCAGCCAGAAGGGGTACTGTAGTGTCAGTTCACTGACCGAGCTATCCACAGTATAGGAGGGGTCTGCATAGCAGGAACTTCGCTGCTCCCAGCTACAGTCCAATGGTGCCTTTGCCACCGCCTCTTTTTTTGCCATCACCCCAATTTGGGTTACCGCCCCCTTTTGGGCAACTACTCCATTTTGGGATACCACCCCCTTTTTGGCAATCATACCTGTATGGGTTACCACCCCCTTTTGGGACTCCGCCCCCTTTTGGGCAATCATTCCTGTTAGGGTTACCGCCCCCTTTTTTGGGACACCAGCCCATTTAGGGACACCACCACTCTCCGGGGTACACTCTGTGGATTCCCCCACGGCAGTCTCAGGTCCAAGTTTACACAGACCCAATGTCTTGCTGGGACTGGTAATGGCCCTTTAAGAGGTTGCAAAGTCTGTACCTCTGACGTCTCTATGACACCCCACCAGCTCCCGCTGGCACTGCCACAAACCACCACCACCTCCGGCTGTCACTCACAAGCAGCTGCTGGTGTCCCTGCAGTTCCTGCTCCTGCAGAACCTCTTGCTGCAACTTGCAACTGCAGCTCCAGCTGCAGCAAATCTGTGCACGCTTCCACTTGCGCCGTCTTCGTGGACCCGCCGATCCACGGCAACCTTCATAACCCCGCCGAGTTACAGCCAGCCGCTTGTCACCTTCGTGACCCCACCGAGCCACCGCAAGCTGACTTAAAGAAAAAAAAAACTTTGTGACCCCACCGAGTCACCGCAAAACACCTCACACATGCTTTCTGGACCGTTTCCCCTAGCAACCGAGTTTGTGGACCTCGTCCGTTGCCCCTAGCAACAAGGCTACAAAAGTGCTCTTAGCATTCTCCACCATATTTAAGGTAGTGCTCACTGAGTGCGTTGGGTAACACTCCACTTGACTGCGATATTGATGCATATACAGTAGGAACACTTTCCATTTAAACAGTCTAGTGCAGTTTATTATGCCTTCATAAACCGCTGAGGAACATGTTACACGTCACATGCTTACACAAAGTTCATCACAATCCTTAGTACACGGCTTTAACACGCTTTCGCTAAACACGCTGGACCTCTTTGTCCAGTTACCGTGGGTGACCGCACGTCGAACAGTACATTAGTGTCCATAGAACATCACGGGCACCAACAGTTATATCCCCATGTCCGTGGTTACCTTGCAGGAGCTCTGGCTCCAGATGCCGACTCTCTGTCAGTCATCTCTTTCTCAGGGAAGCTGCCGAACTGGTATCACCGTCCCGGACAACACCTTGCTCACCAGGCCAGCCTGACAGTCCAGATCCACAGACGGACAGTAGCTCCCCCAATGCAGTGCCGTCACTGACTGTGCAAGCACAAATGGCCTGTCTGTGTGCTATTCAGGACGTCCGTCCCCACTTTGGAACCGTCCAACACACAGGCCTCACCAGGTCCAAGGTCGCAGCACGTGCTCCAGGGATCCGATCCTTCTCCCAGAATCTCCCAACACTGACCCTTCAGGTACACACTCTCTCCCCATGTGACCAGAACTCAGGCACATTATATGGTACATAACCACACCCACAGGTGAGGTATGGATCACATGGTCATGAGCTCACTACAGGTCCTATTACACACACAGCCACACACTTACAGGCTTTACTTTGGGTGTTCAGACACACCCCTGGGTGGGTTTGTAGGTGATTAGTCACCCCATCTCACCAAGTCACCTGGAAGCTTCCCTAATACACAGTAACAAACCCTCAGCAGTAGATCTGCTGATCAACACATGTTCCAGCTTCCATCACAGGCCACCCACCCAGTGATACATATCGGCGATTTACAATCCTGCCACTCATCATTTCCCCATCACAACACAGGGAATGCCTGCATGCATGTCCCGGGCAGCCCATACAGCGCCACCTAGCTGTCACAAGGGTCACTGCATCACAGCGGTCTAACCAGGGATTTGTACAGAGGCAGTATAATGCTCTCATCATGTGTATCTAGACCTCTTTTAATGCCCCCCCACGATCCTGTTTGCCTTGGCAGCCGCTGCCTGGCACTGACTGCTCCAGGTAAGTTTATCATTAACTAAGTTACCCAAGCCCTTCTCCATGTCAGATTTACCCAGTGGTTTCCCGTTCAGTGTGTAAAGGTGATATTGATTCCTTCTTCCCATGTGTATAACCTTACATTTAGCAATGTTAAACCGCATCTGCCACCTTTCGGCCCAAGTTTCCAACTTATCCAGATCCATCTGTAGCAGAATACAATCTGTTCTTGTATTGACTGCTTTACATAGTTTTGTATCTTCTGAAAATATTGATATTTTACTGTGTAAACCTTCTACCAGATCATTAATAAATATGTTAAAGCAGGGGTCTCAAACATGCAGCCCGTGGGCCACATGTGGCCCCTGAGGCAGGCATCTGCGGCCCACGGAGCACCACATGTCTCACGCCCTGAGTCAGGTTTGCAGGGGGAAGGCACGCATTCAGGAGTGGCGATGGCATTGGCTGTTCTGTGTGCACACACTGCACAGGACCTGTGATGAGGTCACAGGAGGGGGATGAGTCATGGGGTCACATGATCAAGGGCCTCAGTGTGTGCAGGACGGACGCTGCTGTCTGTGTGCTGGTTGTCATGGTACTGAATGAAGGTAAGTTTATGTGTGGGGTCAGGAGGGGTTTACAGGGTGGATGGATCAGAGCCCTGTGTGTACGAGGTGTATGGTACGGAGCCCTGTGTGTACAAGGTGTACGGAGCGGAGCCCTGTGTGTACGAGGTGTAAGGAGCGGAGCCCTGTGTCTACAAAGTGTATGGAGCGGTGCTGTGTGTGTACGGAGCCCTGTGTGAATGAGGTGTACGGAGCGGAGCCCTGGGTGTACGAGGTGTATGGAGCGGAGCCGTGTGTGTACGAAGTCCTGTGTGTATGAGGTGTACGGAGCGGAGCCCCGTGTGTACGAGGTGTATGGAGCGGAGCCGTGTGTGGACGAGGTGTACAGAGCCCTGTGTGTATGAGGTGTATGGAGCGGAGCCCTGTGTGTACGAGGTGTACGAAGCGGAGCCCTGTGTGTACGAGGTGTACGAAGCGGAGCCCTGTGTGTACGAGGTGTACGGAGCGGAACCGCGTGTGTACGAGGTGTGCGGAGCCGCGTATGTACGGAGTGTATTACGTTTGAAAGGAATGCGGCCCCCCAGCTCAAATTTTTTTTTTTTATGTGCGGCCCATTTACTCTGCTGAGTTTGAGACCCCTGAGTTAAAGAGAATAGGTCCCAACACCGACCCCGACGGTACCCCACTGGTCACAGCGACCCAGTTAGAGAATATACCATTTATAACCACCCTCTGCTTTCTATCACTAAGCCAGTTTCGTACCCATTTACACACATTTTCCTCCAGACCCAGCATTCTCATTTTGTGTACCAAATCTCTTGTGTGGCACGGTATCAAACACTTTGGAAAAATCAAGATATGCCACGTCCAATGACTCACCTTGGTCCAGTCTATAGCTTACCTCTTCATAAAAACATTAGATTGGTTTGACAGGAGCGATTCCTCATAAACCCATGCTGATAAGGAGTTAAACTGTTATTCTCATTGAGATAATCCAGAATAACATTCATTAGAAACCCTTCAAATATTTTACCAACAATAAAGGTTAGACTCACTGGCCTATAATTTCCAGGTTCACTTTTAGAGCCCTTTTTGAATATTGGTAACACATTTGCTATGTGCCAGTCCTGTGGAACAGACCCCGTCGCTATAGAGTCCCTAAATATAAGAAATAATGGTTTGCCTATTACATTACTTAGTTCTCTTAGTACTCGTGGGTGTATGCCATCCAGACCCGGAGATTTATCTCTTTAATCTTATTTAGCCGGTTTCGCACCTCTTGTTGGGTTAGATTGGTGACCCTTAATGTAGGTATTTTTTTTGTCTCTCGGCATTTCACCTAGCATTTTATTTTCCACCGTGAATACCTTGGAGAAGAAGGTGTTTAATATATTAGCTTTTTCCTCATCATCTACAACCATTCTTTCTTCTCAATATTTTGAGGGTCTTTCACTTTTGATTCTTTTACTATTGATATAGTTGAAGAACAGTTTGGGATTAGTTTTACTCTCATTTGCAATGTGCTTCTCTTTTTCCTTTTTGGCAGCTTTAATTAGTTTTTTAGATAAAGTATTTTTCTCCCTATAGCTTTTAGAGCTTCAACGGTGCCATTCTGTTTTAGTAGTTTAAATGCTTTCTTTTTACTGTTAATTGCCCCCTCTTACTACTTTGATTAGCTACGTTGGGTTTTTCCTATTTCTTGTCCATTTATATAGTGCCTATTTAGGATGTTCTTAAACATTTCCCATTTATTAGTTGTATTCTTATTTCTGAGGACATTGTCCCAGTCAACCAGATTAAGGGCATCTCTAAGTTGGTCAAATTTTGCCTTCCTAAAGGTCAGTGTTTTCTGACAAGTCCCTCTAGCGAAAGACAAGTGAAACTGTACAATATTGTGGTTGCTCTTTCCTAGATGCCCGACGACCTGCAGATTTGTTATTCTGTCAGGTCTATTAGATAGTATTAAGTCTAAAAGTGCTGCTCCTTTGGTTAGAGATTCTGCACCAGTTGTGAAAGATATTTTTTCTTGGTTATTAGCACAAACCTGTTGCCTTTATGGATTTCACAGGTCTCTGTTTCCCAGTTAATATCCGGGTAGTTAAAGTCCCCCATAACAAGGACCTCATTTTGGGTTGTGGATTCATCTTTCTGCCTTAGTAGTAGACTTTCCATGATTTCTGTTATATTTGGGGGTTTGTAACAGATCCCAATGAGAATTTTGTTACTATTTTTCCCTCTATGTATTTCGACCCATATGGACTCGACATCCTCATTCCCTTTGCTAATATCCTCCCTTAAAGTGGACTTTAGACAAGACTTTACATAAAGACAAACCCCTCCTCCTCTCTGAATTTTACGATCCTTTCTAAACAGACTGTAACCCTGTAAGTTAACTGCCCAGTCATAGCTTTCATCTAACCATGTCTCGGTTATTCCCACTATGTCATAGTTACCTGTAGATATTTCTGCTTCTAGTTCTTCTATCTTGTTTGTCAGGCTTCTGGCGTTTGCGAGCATGCAGTTTGAGGATTTTGTTTTGTTCCAATCTCCTCCCTGTGGATTGTTTTAGAAATTTTCTTACCTACCTTCGGAGTATGCTTATCACGTCAGTTTCCAGTGCTGCCTCATTTTCCATTCTTACATGTATTGGTACAGTAAAAAAAAATTGATTGCAAATATGGACATACCCTAAAAATATCTCTCCCCAGTATGTATTTGTATGTATTTAAAAATGATCCCATGGTGCTTTTTGTAATGGCGGCATACATTAAATCTAACATTCGGTCAAGGACCGCTTGAGAGGGATAGTGTGACACCAAATAATCTGGAAGTAGCCTCTTGTATAGTGTAGTTAATAGATGTTATAGCGCATCACATTCGGATTACGCCACTGTCACCCCTTAATATTCACAATCCAGCTTATTGTTCTTGGAAACAGTCAACAAGAATGTTATCAAACATGCCCAAAGATTAACTTCTATAATGGAGGAGGTTTACGATATCTGTACAAGAACTGGTACTACAGTTCCCAGAATACAAATCAAAAGAGGCAAACTCCTGGCAGACATTGAGTCAACAAGAAATGCTGGGAGATTTCAAAATGCTCAGATTCCTGCAAGCCTGAATTATGTTGGCTTCAATCCCTCTGGCCCCTCTGCAAACCAAGTGTAGACGGGGAAAAAAGTAATTGATAACTAAAGGATCTGACTACGTAGTGTTTGTTTGTAGTCTGTCACCATGGATACACATAGATCTGCTGTATACCCAGGTCGGGGGAGGAGATTTTAATCAGGACTTAGCCAACAAGGAATGCTGGGACATTTCATCTGATGCCTTCAATTCTGAATTATGCTTTGTTCAATTCCTCTGCCTAATCCATAAATAAACCAAGTACAGATGGAAACAAAGTAACTCCTGACTACAGGATCAGACTACATATAGTGTTTGTTTGTAGTCTGTCACCATAGAGACAGATCTATTGTATACACAACGGGAGGGGATTTTTACTCAGGACTGTTTGCTTAGCGGCGTCATTTTAAAAAAAAAACTTTATAAGCACTGGAGAAATAAATGAAAAGATCTAAGAAAGTGCACATAAAGGGAAAAGTAATATTGAAAAGTGGGGTTGTACTTGAAGATGTGCTGGAAGAATATTTACATTGAGTTTCTTACTTTATCTTTATAGGCCTTTGAAATAACCATCTTTACCGGAGAGAAGGGCTGTAACAAGAGGATCACCTACACCAACCCGTATCAGACCAAGAAAAGGTACTCACTCCATACCAACAGGGCCGACCTTCTGCAGTTCAAGGAGAACACCTTTGAGGTAAGGGTCGCCCCCGCCTCTGCTGATGCTTTACAGAGGTCCTTGTTCTGTTTTGTTTTATAGTCATTTCCTATAATAGAAAAAAAAACATGCTTCCTCTTGTGGTACCGCAGAAATACACAATTTACTGCTCACCTTGGGTAATTGGGCTACCGGCACAACACCAAAACGTACATCTGGATTCCACAAAGGGATTCTGTTGTCAAATCCCAGGACCATCAATGAGAAAGTGGGAGAAACTGTTCCAGGAGGAACTGTAGAGTGCACAGAGAAGGATGTTTTTATAAAACCTGAGGAAGACCTCAAGCTGAGGTAGAAACGCGTTTAGCGTACAAATACTAGGAGATGAGGTTACTCTACAGATACTTATGGGACAGTTTCTCCTGCTTTCTCCTAGTCACAGCTTTGACTTGTAAAGTTGAGTGACAAACAATGTAGCACTTGTCACCCATATTTCCCAAAAAAACACAAGAGCCTAGTTGTTTGTCTGCATTTAGAAGTATATCTGTAGGGTGCAGCTAAGCCCTTGAACCTGTGGGATCACATACAAATCCCTCTGCCATATATAAGCAGGGCCAGATTTAGCTCCGAGAACCAGGAGCTTTTTGTTACGCCTCTATATTCTTCCATATCACTATATACAGTACTACCATTCCGGATCCTAGAAAAGCAAGGTGATCAATTTAAGTGAATTTTCAGATTAATCCCATTTTGGGTGCCACTCTGCAGGGAAAACATAGAATGAAGGATCACAGTGCAGATTTACAGCTGGGTCTCATTCTAAAGTCAGTGTGGTCCCATAGACCGGGCCCCCACTGATCATAAAGTGATATGCCATCACTACATAAGGGTATGTGCACACGTGTTTCTGCTGTCAATTCTTTCAGTGTTTAATGTTTTTAATCCATTCATGAATGATTCATCAATGAATGGATAAAGTACACTTGTATTTTTGCAGCGTTTTTCATGCTCCAATATTAGCAAGAGTTTTTTCTGCTGCAAATATTGCAAGGGAAAAGTAAGCAGCGGCTGTTTTTTCACAAGAAAAATGCAACAAAAAACCCAATGGGTGAATATACCTTAAGGTTGGAATAACTCTTTAATGTCCTTCATTTATTGAAATGAGGAACATGACCCATTCTGAAAAATGATTTCTTTATAGAATATGCAAATTAAAGCGACTCGCCCACCATTTCTGTGGGAATAATGGATAGCGTTCCAGTGAACCTGGCAGGGACGGGGCTGATGACTTTCCCTCTCGCCATTGTGCTCCGCTGCTTACATATTCCATCTGCTCTACCTAATTAACACATCGTAATTGCTGGGAACAACGGGTCATCCATACTCGCCGCCGTCACTTGTAAAGCCGGAGATTCCATCCCTGAGAACGGCTCACGGGAAGTGACTTTGAAAGTAGTTAAAACAAGGTCTCTAGCTCCTCGTAAATCAGTGCGTTATAAAGCAGCACTCTACTGTAATACTAGGAGCTTACAAGTTCACGTGTCCCCTAAACGTTTCATTAAATTTGGAATTCAGTGCGGCCGACCGTAATGGGATCATTCTACATGACGGAGCAGAGGTCGCATTTACAGATGATACTTCCTAGTGATTCAGATAATGGAGCAGATGATCTATTAACAGTGTTTGTTTTCAGCTCTCTCTGTACCCAGGAAAACACCAATATCCATTCTAGCGATTTATTACGGTCTTAAAGGGGTTGGGACAAATGGTGTGGAAAATGACAGTTCACAATAAAATATACATTTGCCCAATGCATGTTCATTAAAAATTTCACCTGTTTTCATCACTGTCAACCATCATGCTGGAAGTTGAGTAGTCCTTCAACTTTTTGACACAGAGGAAACTACTCCAGTCCCCTCCCCATCAGATCAGGTGACGAAAGGGATTATCAAATGATCACAGATCCCTGCTTTCTGTTTGGTTACTGATATGATAACATCACAACAAAGAAGAGAGAGGCATCACCTTCCTCTATGATCAGATGGCAAAGGATTGCAGAAAGAAGATGATGAAAGCAGTTTAATGGAGGTCACATGTACAGTTTTTTTTAATTTTATCATAATGGGCAACCCCTTCCTGATTTCCCCATCGGGTGCGCTACACAGCCAGCATCTGCTTATAACAGCAGCGTCCCGAGCTATCTCCGTTCACTGCTGTTTAACCATTTAGGTACCATGGGATGCCGAACCTACTGAAGGCTTCAGTCTCTGCCCTATGGGTTCTCGCATGAAACCGAGAATATAGGACATTTCAGTTTACTACATAAAATTAATAAAATTAATTAACCCATACGGTCAATGATGTAAAGAGGGAAAAAAACGTAAATCATCATAATTGTCATTTTTTGGTCACTGCGCCTCCCTAAAAAAATGTAATAAAAAGTAGTCAAAATGTCTTTTCATTCTTTTTTTTTTTTTTAGTTCCATCAATGGCAAAATTACATTTTCAGAAAATAGCGACAAGTCAAACTTTTTTCTTTACAAAGTTTTGAATATTTTTTTAGCTACTAAAATGATATATACTATATACATAAAATATTACTTTAATGTGGCTGTAATCGTACTGAACTGTAGAATCCTATTGTAAGGTCATTTTTTTTTTTAATCGTACACACTGAACGTCGTCAAAACAAAGCTCAAAAAACAGTGGTGAAATTGTGGTTTTTTTTTTAAACATTTCATCTCATTTGGAATTTTTTCCTCATTTTTCTGTACCTTCTATGGTAAAATGGTTGCTATTGTTCAAAACTACAGTAAAACAAGCCTCATGTGACTAGGCTAATGGAAAAATAAAGAAAAAAGTTATAGCTGTTGGAAGAAGGGAAGGAAAAATTGAAAGCACAAAAAATGAAATGAATTGATTTGAAGTAAAGGGGTTGGAACCATTGTTGTTCTTACAATCCCCTTCTTTTATCCATGTCTTGTAGGTCAGCGCTGGGGAAACGTACACAATTGGGCTACGCTTTGCGCCTGGCGAGAGCTGCGGACAGGAAGAAATTCTCATTTTTATCAATGACCATGAAGACAAAAATGAAGAGACGTTCTGCGTCAAGGTCAACTATGAGCAAGCGAAGAAAAAAGGTTCTCTAAAGGTGTAGAGTAGAGGTTAACGTCCTCCCAGTTCCCATAGTTTCACTTGCCTCTTTGCTCATATCTCTACATGCCCAAGCAGGTCTCTGCAGAAATCTGTGCCAGGCATAACTAGCTGATAGACATGGTCATTAACCACGCAGAGGTCTGTGCCAGGCATAACTACCTGACAGACATTGTTATTAACCACGCAGAGGTCTGTGCCAGGCATAACTACCTGATAGACATGGTCATTAACCACGCAGAGGTCTGTGCCAGGCATAACTACCTGACAGACATTGTTATTAACCACGCAGAGGTCTGTGCCAGGCATAACTACCTGATAGACATGGTCATTAACCACGCAGAGGTCTGTGCCAGGCATAACTACCTGACAGACATTGTTATTAACCACGCAGAGGTCTGTGCCAGGCATAACTACCTGATAGACATGGTCATTAACCACGCAGAGGTCTGTGCCAGGCATAACTACCTGACAGACATTGTTATTAACCACGCAGAGGTCTGTGCCAGGCATAACTACCTGATAGACATGGTCATTAACCACGCAGAGGTCTGTGCCAGGCATAACTACCTGACAGACATTGTTATTAACCACATAGAGGTCTGTGCCAGGCATAACTACCTGATAGACATGGTTATTAACCACGCAGAGGTCTGTGCCAGGCATAACTACCTGACAGACATTGTTATTAACCACGCAGAGGTCTGTGCCAGGCATAACTACCTGACAGACATTGTTATTAACCACATAGAGGTCTGCGCCAGGCATAACTACCATTATAGACATTGTCGTTAACCACACAGAGGTCTGTGCCAGGCATAACTACCATTATAGACATTGTCGTTAACCACACAGAGGTCTGTGCCAGGCATAACTACCTGACAGACATTGTTATTAACCACGCAGAGGTCTGTGCCAGGCATAACTACCTGACAGACATTGTTATTAACCACGCAGAGGTCTGTGCCAGGCATAACTACCTGACAGACATTGTTATTAACCACATAGAGGTCTGTGCCAGGCATAACTACAATTATAGACATTGTTATTAACCACATAGAGGTCTGTGTCAGGCATAACTACCTGATAGACATGGTCATTAACCACGCAGAGGTCTGTACCAGGCATAACTACCTGACAGACATTGTTATTGGCCACACAGAGGTCTGTGCCAGGCATAACTACCATTATAGACATTGTCCTTAACCACACAGAGGTCTGTGCCAGGCATAACTAGCTGATAGACATGGTCATTAACCACGCAGAGGTCTCTGCCAGGCATAACTATCTGACAGACATTGTTATTAACCACATAGAGGTCTGTGCCAGGCATAACTATCTGATAGACATTATCGTTAAACACGCAGAGGTGTGTGCCAGGCATAACTACCTGATAGACATGGTCATTAACCACACAGAGGTCTGTGCCAGGCATAACTACGTGACAGACATTGTTATTAACCACATAGATGTCTGTGCCAGGCATAACTATCTGATAGACATTATCGTTAAACACGCAGAGGTATGTGCCAGGCATAACTACGTGACAGACATTGTCCTTAACCACGCAGAGGTCTGTGCCAGGCATAACTACCTGATAGACATGGTCATTAACCACACAGAGGTCTGTGCCAGGCATAACTACGTGACAGACATTGTTATTAACCACATAGAGGTCTGTGCCATTCATAACTACCATTATAGACATTAGTGTAAACAAGCCACTATGTATGGACAACTCAATTATATAAAAACAATAGGACTAAATATGTAAATAAAAAATATAGTCTTTAATAGATCAGATTTGGGCAATCATAAAAATAGACATTATAGACATTGTCCTTAACCACACAGAGGTCTGTGCCAGGCATAACTATCTGATAGACATTATCGTTAAACACGCAGAGGTGTGTGCCAGGCATAACTACCTGATAGACATTGTTATTAACCACACAGAGGTCTGTGCCAGGCATAACTACCTGATAGACACGGTCATTAACCACGCAGAGGTCTGTGTCAGGCATAACTACCTGATAGACATGGTCGTTAACCACGCAGAGGTCTGTGCCAGGCATAACTACCTCATAGACATTGTCATTACCACGCAGAGGTCTGTGTAGGAAATAACTTTCTCTACTGATTCCTTTGCCTTGTTTCTCTATGTGCTGACACTGACCACCAGGGGGCGCTATTGTCTATACAAACTCCTGTGCAGCTGTTAGACAGTGCCACTTGGATAGTTGTGCTGGATGCAGATTTCTAGGTTGAGATCTGCTGCAGGACGGCGATGGGGGATATCAGAATTTGTGGGAGTGAAGCAAGTTGAAACTTTAGGAAATGTAGAATGCCAAAAGTGAAATTTCTATTTTTAATTTTCTTTAATTATTTTCCCTTCCTTTAGGTATGAATGTGCAACTCATAAAAGATCTATGAAAAATCACTTTTCTAAAATATATAAAAAAAATATAAACTACGGTAATTAGAGCAAACATTTCTGGCTGAGAAGTTCAGCTCTATTTAAAGAAATGTGTACTGTACAGTTGTGGCCAAAAGTATTGACACCCCTGCAATTCTGTCAGATAATACTCAGTTTCTTCGTGAAAATGATTGTGCAAACAAATTCTTTGGTATTATTATCTTCATTTAATTTGTCTTAAATGAAAAAACACAAAAGAGAATGAAGCAAAAAGCAAAACATTGATCATTTCACACAAAACTCCAAAAATGGGCCAGACAAAAGTATTGGCACCCTCAGCCTAATACTTGGTTGCACAACCTTTAGCCAAAATAACTGTGACCAACCGCTTCCGGTAACCATCAATGAGTTTCTTACAATGCTCTGCTGGAATTTTAGACCATTCTTCTTTGGCCAACTGCTCCAGGTCCCTGATATTAGAAGGGTGCCTTCTCCAAACTGCCATTTTTAGATCTCTCCACAGGAGTTCTATGGGATTCAGGTCTGGACTCATTGCTGGCCACCTTAGAAGTCTCCAGTGCTTTCTCTCAAACCATTTTCTTGTGCTTTTTGAAGTGTGTTTTGGGTCATTGTCCTGCTGGAAGACCCATGACCTCTGAGGGAGACCCAGCTTTCTCACACTGGCCCCTACATTATGCCGCAAAATTTGTTGGTAGTCTTCAGACTTCATAATGCCATGCACACGGTCAAGCAGTCCAGTGCCAGAGGCAGCAAAGCAACCCCAAAACATCAGGGAACCTCCGCCATGTTTGACAGCAGGGACCGTGTTTTTTTCTTTGAATGCCTCTTTTTTTCTCCTGTAAACTCTATGTTGATGCCTTTGCCCAAAAAGCTCTACGTTTGTCTCATCTGACCAGAGAACATTCTTCCAAAGCGTTTTAGGCTTTTTCAGGTAAGTTTTGGCAAACTCCAGCCTGGCTTTTTTATGTCTCGGGGTAAGAAGTGGGGTCTTCCTGGGTCTCTTACCATACAGTCCCTTTTCATTCAGACGCCGACGGATAGTATGGGTTGACACTGTTGTACCCTCGGACTGCAGGGCAGCTTGAACTTGTTTGGATGTTAGTCGAGGTTCTTTATGCAACATCCGCACAATCTTGCGTTGAAATCTCTTGTCAATTTTCCTTTTCCGTCCACATCTAGGGAGGTTAGCCACAGTGCCATGGACTTTAAACTTCTTGATGATACTGCGCACGGTAGACACAGGAACATTCAGGTCTTTGGAGATGGACTTGTAGCCTTGAGATTGCTCATGCTTCCTCACAATTTGGTTTCTCAAGTCCTCAGACAGTTCTTTGGTCTTCTTTCTTTTCTCCATGCTCAATGTGGTACACACAAGGACACAGGACAGAGGTTGAGTCAACTTTAATCCATGTCAACTGGCTGCAAGTGTGATTTAGTTATTGCCAACACCTGTTAGGTACCACAGGTAAGTTACAGGTGCTGTTAATTACACAAATTAGAGAAGCATCACATGATTTTTCGAACAGTGCCAATACTTTTGTCCACCCTCTTTGTTATGTTTGGTGTGGAATTATATCCAATTTAGCTTTAGGACAATTCTTTTTGTGTTTTTTCATTTAACACAAATTAAATGAAGATAATAATACCAAAGAATTTGTGTTTGCAATCATTTTCAGGAAGAAACTGAGTATTAGCTGACAGAATTGCAGGGGTGTCAATACTTTTGGCCACAACTGTATATAAGGCTTGTTTGCGATGTGAGCTTTTAATGACCCTTTTTTTATTTGTCTTTGATTTAAAGTTTTATATTATATAAATATCTATTTTTATAAGATTTTATAACTTTATAATTGTTGGAGTGTTCATTTTGTATACAGTGTTTTAAATAAAGTTTTGCATTCAGTAATTTATATATGGATGACCTAGTGCCTGCTGTGACTTGTAGTCTGTGCGGAATGGGTAACCACAGACATCAAATTTTAGACTTCAGAGTACTGGGCGGCCAAGGAAACCCATCCAATATTGCAGTATTTTGGTTACTGGTATTTCCTACAATTATGTGCTCTTCATAAATAAGCGGTCCTGTACCCTATCCTGATTCCCTTTTTAATAAATAGAATTCCAGAAATACAGTGAACACTGACACCTGTTTAGTAGCTCAATATAAAATAGCAGATTTATGTGTCCTTTTGGGTGATGTCACTGTAGATTCCAGAATGATGGTCAACTACATTGTTAGCAGACATTGCAGAAAACCAAGAGGAAGTTGCAAAATCTTAAACAAAAGTGAGGAGACCCTTTGTCAAGGGAATAAGATCGATCTCAGGTTACATAATTATACCTATGCCCGTGCCATGGCTGGAATGGACAAACATGGCTACTACCAATATCTCCTAATAACCTTCTTCAGTGAGATAACATAAAAGTGGCACTCACCATCCCAAAAAAATAAATTGATAATTAGGACCCATTGAACCACTGATATAACTCGAATTGTCTATCCTCCAAAATACTACCTTTGCACCCCTGCAGCCAGGTTTTAATATGTAGATTGTAGAAAATAAAGGATCTGTTTTATCGTGAGTGCCGCTTATTTCTCATCTTATTGAAGACAGTTATATTTGCTCTTGTTGAAGTTGAGCACAACGAGATCCCATCAGTCAAATTGTGTGCCCCAATTATCAGAGAACAAGGTTTTTTTATGGTGCCGAATCACCCTTGTCTTACTTTCTATTTTTCTAAAAACCTTGTCACACTATATTAAAGGGAAACACCACTAAAAGACAGAGTTCTTCATGGATATAATAAATTATTAATTATTTTACCCTCCATAATGATTCCTTCTACAGGTGTACTATTTTGTGTGCAGTGGTTTTAATGTTTGCAGCTGGTGGGTCGTATATAAGATGTCCTCGTTCATTAGAAGATCCTAATGGGCTGACGGTTCAGTAGAAGATCCTAGTGGACCAGTGGTTCAATAGAAGATCCTAGTGGTCCGGTGGTTCAGTAGAAAATCTTAGTGGGCTGGATGTTCAGTAGAAGATCGTAGTGGGCCAGTGGTTCAATAGAAAATCCTAGTGGGCCGGCGGTTCACTAGAATATCGTAGTAGGCTGGCGGTTCAGTAGAAGATGCCAGGGGCAGTGGTTCCGCAGAAGATCCTAGTAGGCTGGCTGTCCAGTACAAGATCCTATTGAGCCAGTGGTTCAATAGAAGATCCTAGTAGGCTGGCTGTTCAGTAGAAGATCCTAGTGGGCCAGTGGCTCAATAGAAGATCCTAGTGGGCTGGCGGTTCAGTAGAACATCCCAGTGGGCTGTCTGTTCAGTAGAAGATCTTAGTGGGCCAGTAGTTTAATAGAAGATCCTAGTGGGCCCTCGGTTCAGTAGAAGATCCCAGTGGGCTGGCGGTTCAGTAGAAGATCCCAGTGGGCTGGCAGTTCAGTAGAAGATCCTAGTGGGCCCTCGGTTCAGTAGAAGATCCTAGTGGGCTGGCGGTTCAGTAGAAGATCCCAGTGGGCGGCGGTACGGTAGAAGATCCTAGTGGGCCGGCGGTTCATTAGAAGATACCAGTGGTTTGTGTTTTTTGTTCACCAGCACTTTTTTGCACAGTTGCTGCAGGAGAGAGGAGGATGGAGGCCAATATCCAACATTGCATCTTCCTGAATTCAGTTCTGTGTCATACAGGGTTGTTTAAAGCCCAGTGACAAATGTTATTGTACAATACTGGTCGTAAATCTGGTCACATAAGAGTGCTGTGCGTTGACAATGGATCTGTGGGAATCTGGTAGGTGTAGCTGCCAGTTTGGTTTCATTCCATACAGGGACTTAAAGGGGTTGTCAGGGTATTTAATTTTGATGACCTATCCTATCAAAGAGACAAGGAGTCGATGTGCATAATCGCCAGCGGCTGCTACACATTGAACTATACAGTGTAGCTCCATTTAAGTGTTTCCATCCCGCCACTGGAGCACACATATCTGATCATAAGTGTGACGGCTGATCTTATATTGATGCCATCAGTATTAATGCCAATGACTGGAAAGGGTTGGATCCAATAGCAAACACTTGGATGCCCCCCTTGAACGTTTCTCTCTTTAATATGAAAGTCAAGAAAGGACACATTTTCCCGCTAAGGTATGTTAAAAAAAAATGCAAGCAGGCTGCCAAAGAGCTAAGCAATTAGACTACTCACAAAAATTTAGGGATATTTGGCTTTCGGGCAAAAGATTCAATTAGAATTGGTATTAAACAGTCCTCCTTATCTTGCTGTTCACATTTGGACATCAGGAGACCCAAGACGACACCTAATAATTGATCACCAGGAGCTCGCCATTTGCGAGCCTTCAAGCAGGATGTTTTCAGACATAAGTGGTCACTGAGCATAGAGTGTTGCAGAGTCATTAGCGGGTTGCAACAGTGATACAGAGAGATTGGAAGAGTCACAGAAAGACAGAGAAGTAGACGTCCTTGGGCCATATCCCACACTGTGGACTATGCCCTTCGGAACCGGATGATGAATGCCACACAACTCCCGCCACATGTAAGGGAGGTGAGAGGCACCCAAGTATCACGTGTTTACCACGATAGAGAGTAGCCAGAAGACTGCAGCTTCGGATTTTACCTACTCCTGCACTGGTTAGAAGCACTTCACCTTCATATTAGACTGTGTAGTTTTCTTTTGGCAGTACAGGTGTTAATCTGCTCAGATGAGAGTTCCTGAAGAGTTTAGGCTCTCAGCTGTGCAATGTTAGCCACTCCCATCTCCTACGTAAACTGGGTCCTTGCTAGCTCTCATTGTCAGAGCAAGCTTATGCTACATGGCTGGTGGTTATTGGAGAAGGCATTTGGTGGATTTATCTGTGACTGTTGCTAGGTTTTGAGTGTGTGATAATTCCCTTTTTTCTCCTAATTTGGTTTACCACCATCCTCTACTCCCCGATGCATCCCTCTGTTACTTGTGTGAGTATATTTGAATGTTTGATATTTTTCGTTACCCCTGTTTGTATTACCTTGTCAGTCTGGTTGGTGTTTTACGGTACACTACTACTCACCTCTTCCCTGGGTAGGGGAAGGGTACAAATTGAGGGAGGATTCAGGAGTTAAGGCAAGGTATGTGGCCCCAGTGTCTTCATCATCAGAAGTAATCTGGGGAACAGGGCAAGCTTGGTTCGCCCCTAGTGTTAAAGACAGGGAAGGAGCCCCTGGTCCCAGGACACCTGACAACACAGGTGTGACATTAGCTCTGACCAAAACTATTTTTTGATCCATTATGGATCCTATCACTGCTCTGACAGAGCAACTGCAACAGGTCAGCCTGGAGGTGGCAGATCTACTTACGGTTGTTTTGCAGCACCTTAACACATTAGATTCGCCAACCTTGACTCCTAGGCAGCCCTTAGTAGAGCCCAAAATCGCTTTGTCTGACAGGTTCTCTGGGGGGTGTGACAAGTTTACTGTTTTCTGGGGGGCCTGTAATCTATACTTCAGGTTACATCCTTGTTCCTCAGGAACCGAGGAGCAATGGGTGGGGATAACTTGCTCCTTCAGGGTGACCCCCAAGCATGGGCATTCTCTCTCCCTTCTCACTCCCAGTCACTGCAGATGGTCGAGGATTTTTTTCTGGCATGGGGTAACTTATAGGATAACCCCAACCGCATCTCCCTGGCTGAGTCTACACTACGTCACCTTCAGCAGGGAGACAGGCTGGCGGAGGAGTATTGCTCTGAGTTTTGGAGTGGAATGACTGCACGCCGTAGCCAGTTCTGTGAAGGGCTATCTGTAAGGGTGAAGGATGCCTTAGCCCTGTATAAGACTCCAGTTTCCCTTGAGGCGGCCAGGTCTCTGGTGATCCGGGTGGATCGCTGTCTTAGCCAGAGACCTAAAGAGGCATCCCAATGTGCAGGAGGTCCGGGGCCAAGAGAAACTTGGTTCGAGTCATCTGAGGAACCCATGCAGTTGGGAGAGGCAACTCGTTCTCGAAAGCAGTCTGTTGTTCGGCACAAAGGGGAGTATGTTTTTACTGTGGTAGAAAGGACCATTTTGTGAACATGTGTCATTCTCTATTTCATGGTAAACAGTTGCCAGAAAACTAAGGAGCCCAGGTTGCTGGGAGGTTAGGAACCCGGGTGTGCATATCTCCTCTGTGGCTAGGGCACAATTTTTTATGCCAGCTGAAATCTATATGGACAAAAATAAGGTGGTTATTTCAGAATTTTTGGACAGTGGGGCGGGGTTTAACTTGATCGATGCTAGGGTTGTCCAGGTCCGGGGCCTCAAACCACATACACTGTCCAGACCAATAACCATAATCGCCATCGATTCCACACCCTTGAGACAGGGGTATTTTACTCAAGCCATCCAAGGGTTACATCTACAGGTAGGTGCCATGCACTCAGAAGGTATTGACTGTTATGTGCTAGAGGGTCTGCCCTCTTCTGTGGTTCTTGGACTTCCTTGGCTCACTCTGCACAACCCTGTGGTAGATTGGCAGACTCAGGAAGTGGTAAAGTGGAGTGAGTATTGTCAAAGACACTGCTTGGGTACCCAGCTTGCAAGGGTGGATACCCAGTCTGTGCTTAAATACCTGTCAGATTTTTAGGATGTGTTCTTGGAGTAGGGGTGTCAATAACTTCTTTCCCATCATCCTTATGACTGCGCTGTTAATCTTGTCCCTGGGGCCAAGCTGCCTAAAAGCAGATGATATATCTCTGGTCCAGAGAGGCAAGCCATGAAGGACTATATCATGGAAACTTTGGCAAAGGGTCATATCAAATCATCCTCATCCCCCATTGCAGCAAGGTTTTTTTGTAAAAAAAAGAAAGATGGGGTTATGCCTCTGCCTAGATTTCCGTGAAGTCAATCAGATCACCATGAATTTCCCCATGGTGGGACGATTAAAGGATTATCTTATCACAGTCTGGGATCCGTATCCGCTCCCTCTGATCACGGACCTCTTTAATCAGATTGTAGGAGTAAAATGCTTTTCTAAACTGGATCTCAGAGGGGTGTATAATCTCATTCGTGTTAAAGAGGGGGATGAGTGGAAATCAGATTTTCATACACCTGAAGGACACTATTAGAACCATGTGTTGCCACTTGGGTTCACAAATTCTCCCGCTGTCCATCAGTACTTTTGTAAATTACTTCTTTAGTCACCTAGTAGGTAGATTTGTGGTAATCTATCTTTATAGCTTATTAATTTATTCACCTGACCTTAAGTCACATCTGGTACGTCAGGCAGGTCTTACAAATACTCAGACAATAAATTGTCAAACCTGAGAAATGTACAGTGGGGAAAAAAAGTATTTAGTCAGTCAGCAATAGTGCAAGTTCCACCACTTAAAACGATGAGAGGCGTCTGTAATTTACATCATAGGTAGACCTCAACTATGGGAGACAAACTGAGAAAAAAAAATCCAGAAAATCACATTGTCTGGTTTTTTTTTCATTTTATTTGCATATTATGGTGGAAAATAAGTATTTGGTCAGAAACAAAATTTCATCTCAATACTTTGTGATATATGCTTTGTTGGCAATGACAGAGGTCAAACGTTTTCTGTAAGTCTTCACAAGGTTGCCACACACTGTTGTTGGTATGTTGGCCCATTCCTCCATGCAGATCTCCTCTAGAGCAGTGATGTTTTTGGCTTTTCGCTTGGCAACACGGACTTTCAACTCCCTCCAAAGGTTTTCTATAGGGTTGAGATCTGGAGACTGGCTAGGCCACTCCAGGACCTTGAAATGCTTCTTACGAAGCCACTCCTTCGTTGCCCTGGCGGTGTGCTTTGGATCATTGTCATGTTGAAAGACCCAGCCACGTTTCATCTTCAATGCCCTTGCTGATGGAAGGAGGTTTGCACTCAAAATCTCACGATACATGGCCCCATTCATTCTTTCATGTACCCGGATCAGTCATCCTGGCCCCTTTGCAGAGAAACAGCCCCAAAGCATGATGTTTCCACCACCATGCTTTACAGTAGGTATGGTGTTTGATGGATGCAACTCAGTATTCTTTTTCCTCCAAACTCGACAAGTTGTGTTTCTACCAAACAGTTCCAGTTTGGTTTCATCAGACCATAGGACATTCTCCCAAAACTCCTCTGGATCATCCAAATGCTCTCTAGCAAACTTCAGACGGGCCCGGACATGTACAGGCTTAAGCAGTGGGACACGTCTGGCACTGCAGGATCTGAGTCCATGGTGGCGTAGTGTGTTACTTATGGTAGGCCTTGTTACATTGGTCCCAGCTCTCTGCAGTTCATTCACTAGGTCCCCCCGCGTGGTTCTGGGATTTTTGCTCACCGTTCTTGTGATCATTCTGACCCCACGGGGTGGGATTTTGCGTGGAGCACCAGATCGAGGGAGATTATCAGTGGTATTGTATGTCTTCCATTTTCTAATTATTGCTCCCACAGTTGATTTCTTCACTCCAACCTGGCTGGCTATTGCAGATTCAGTCTTCCCAGCCTGGTGCAGGGCTACAATTTTGTTTCTGGTGTCCTTTGACAGCTCTTTGGTCTTCACCATAGTGGAGTTTGGAGTCAGACTGTTTGAGGGTGTGCACAGGTGTCTTTTTATACTGATAACAAGTTTAAACAGGTGCCATTACTACAGGTAATGAGTGGAGGAAAGAGGAGACTCTTAAAGAAGAAGTTACAGGTCTGTGAGAGCCAGAAATCTTGATTGCTTGTTTCTGACCAAATACTTATTTTCCACCATAATATGCAAATAAAATGAAACAAAAACAGACAATGTGATTTTCTGGATTTTTTTTTCTCAGTTTGTCTCCCATAGTTGAGGTCTACCTATGATGTAAATTACAGACGCCTCTCATCTTTTTAAGTGGTGGAACTTGCACTATTGCTGACTGACTAAATACTTTTTTTCCCCACTGTATGTTCTCGGTTGAGGAGATCCCTTTTCGAGGGTATGTGTTATCGTCCACTGGTTTTCGCATGGATCCGTTGAAAGTCCGGGCGGTACTGGAGTGGCATCGTCCTGAAGATTTGAAAGTGTTCCAATGGATTTTGGGTTTTGCCAACTAGTACTGTAAGTTCATCAAGAATGTTTCGGTAGTGGCCATACCTCTGATGGATATGACCAGGAAAGGGACAGACTTTTCCTAATGGTCCAGTCCGGCCAGGGAGGCATTTGATATTTTGAATGAGTGTTTTAGATCTGTGCTGATTCTCATATAGCCTGACATCACTCAGCCTTTTTTTTGTAGAAATTGACGCGTCTGAAGTGGGGGTTGGGGCTGTATTGCCGCAGGGTGAGTCTCTGGTAAATGGTGTCCATGTGCATACTTTTCTAAAAAAAAAAATGCATCTGCATAGAGAAATTATGACATTGGTGACAGGGAACTCTTGGCAATCAAGTGGGCCTTTGAAGAGGGGCATCATTTTTTGGAGGGAGCAGTTCATACGTTGTATTAATCATGGATCATAAGAGTCTCGTATATCTAGACTCTGCAAAACGTCTAACGCCTTTCCAGGCAAGATTGCATTGTTCTTCACCAGGTTTAACTTTTTTGTCGCTTATAGGCTGGGGAACAAGAACATTAAGGCAGATGCTTTCTCTCGTTGTTTTCCTGGGGTGGAGATAATTGTGAACTGGTTCCTATGCTACAGAAAGGGTTTTTTATTTAGTCTGTATGCTTCGATCTTGAAAAAGAGGTTGTTGACGCTCGGGGGGACGCCCCTGCTGCCTGTCTGTTAGGTAAACTGTTTGTGCCTGTGAGTCTCTGTCTGAGAGTTCTTAGTGAACATCATGATTCGTTCTTTGCCGGATATCACGATAATAAAGCCACCACAGATCTTCTTGCTCTGCTTTTTTGTTGGTCAAGGGTACATCAGGATGTCCGAGAGTATGTAGCTAACTGCATTGTCTTTGCGCTTTCTAAAACCTCTCATACTCGTCCATCGGAGTCTCTCCAACCATTGGCAATTGCCAGTAGATCTTGGACTAATTTATTGGTCGATTTTTATCACTGATCTACCCGTGTCAGCAGGTAATACTGTAAGTTTGGTGGTGGTGGTGGACAGATTTAGTAAAATGTCACATTTTATTGTGCTACCCGCTTTACCTAATGCCAAGACCTTGGTGCAAATTTTCATCAGAGAGATTGTAAATTTACCTGGGATCCCCTATCTATAGTGTTTCTGACCAGAGGGTGCAGTTTATGTCCAATTTTTGGAGGGCGTTTTGCACTTGTTTAGGGATCCATCTGTCGTTCTCTTCAGCATTTCACCCGCATTCTAATGGGCAAACTGAATGAGTTATCCAGAATCTTGAGCCTTATCTTAGGTGTTTTGTGTCTGAGAATCAGGAGGATTGGGTTACCTACTTACCTCTGGCTGAATTTGACGTAAATAATCGTCACAAGCCTACTGGTAAGTCCCCATTTTTCCGGGTATACAGGCTTCATCCTCAGTTCAGCTCATTTATTAGGAATCGTTTTTCTGGATTGCCTGGAGGAATGCTTTTCATCACCAATTACATCTGTGTGGCAAGTGTTTGTTGATAATTTGAGGAAGATGGGGTCCAAATACAAGTGTGGCTGATTGGAGACATTTGGTGGGTCCGGACCTGTGCGTTGGCGACTTGGTGTGGTTGTCCTCAAGGAACATTACGATGAAGGTTCCCTCTGGAAAATGGGTCCCAGGTTCATCGGTCCTTATAAAATTGTGACTGTCATCAATCCCGTAGCATTCCCGCCCACCTTTAGGATCTATAATGTGTTTCATCGATCTCTACTCAAAAAATACTTTGCTTCCTCTGTACAATCATCACTACTGCCATCTCCTGTCATTGTGGATAAAAGTTTAGAATTTCAGATAGCAAAGATCGTTGATTCTCACTTAGTTCGTCAGTCGCTTCCGTATCTGGTACACTGGAAGGGCAGCGGCCCTAAAGAGAGGATGTGGATACCAGCATCTGACGTCCATGTGGCCATAATGATCCGGTCTTTTCACGTGGCCCACCCTGATAAACCGGAATTTCAGGTTGCGGAGGTCCCTTGTAGAAGGAGGGGTACTGTCACGGGCTTACCAAGACAGAAAGGAGCCAGAAGACCGCAGTGTCTCTCTTGTGCACCGTCCCAATAACAGTGCCCCCTTTGAAGCCTCTTAAAAAAAAAAAAAAAACCAGTAACTTATACACAGTGTTCCAAATTATTATGCAAATTGGGTTCCATTGTCATACTGGTGTTTTTTTTAAATAAACTCATGGATGGTACTGTGTCTTGGGTCACTGAAATCAATCTCAAAAGTGTGATAATGAGTGTGCCAGGTGAGCCCAATCAATGGAAAACTACTAAGGAAAGATATTGTCAGGATCCGGTCAGCGCCGGCATGCAGCATCCGCTGAGCAGGGACTCACCCGCACTGTAGGGGGGCCCGGGGTCAGGTACAGCCGGAAAGTACAGATACACAGGACCTGTGGACGCTGAAGTTTAGCAAGCAGTCACAGGACCTACGGTCATGTGACTGCAAGGGGGCGGGGCTTAGCGTCCTGCTTTCAGAGATGGCAGGACGCAATACAGAAATACTCGGAGTCAGGCAAAATGGAGGTCATACACAGAGATATCAGCAAAGTACCAGGGATGAGACAGAACGGATAGTCAGGGCCAAGCAAAAGTCAAAACCAAACAGACATAGAAGGTACCAAGCAGAATCCAAAGCAATATCCAGAGAACAGACCGAATCATACACAGAGAATCAAGCAACCAGGACACAGCACTAACACACTCAGAGGTCACCACACAAAGCCAAGGGTGAAAGTACAACTGACGAGGGATGGGAGCTTCTTGAGGCTACAAGAAGCCTCTCCAGAACCAATGAAAAGCCACCATAATAGGTCCCAGGTATGCAGGTAAGAGTCTGCACTGAGATCAAAACATTAACCCCAGAAGTGCCGGTCACCCAGCACTGGTATCATGACAGATGTTCCCTATAATTAAGCATGGCACAGACTTCAAACAATATGGGAAAGAGAAAGGATCTTTCTGCTGCCAAAAAGCTTCACATAGTGCAAGGTCTGGAACATGGTATGAATACATTAAATATTTCATGAAAACAACTGTGACCAATATACTTTTGTGCTCTGTATCAGCCACAAATCTCAGATGGGTTTGCACAGATGAAGGCATAATTAGGAAGGTTTCTGTCAGACAAATTTATTAGATTAAGAGAACAGCTGCTAAAATACCATTACAAAGCAGCAACCAGGTATTTGAAGCTGCTGGTGCTTCTGGAGTCCCACGAGCCTTATGGTGTACAATCCTTCAGAGACTTGCAGTTGTGCATAAACCTACATTTTGGCCATGCCTAAAAGTGCTCAAAAAACAGTCTCTCACTGATGAGTGTCATACAGCTCTGAATGGATCAGATGGATCTAATAGTGGATGGCCACCATGTCCCAAAAAGGCTGTGACGTCAGCAAGGAGATGACAGAGTCATGTTTTGGGTTGGGGTCATCTGGAAACAGCCGATGGGACCCTTTAGGGTCCCTGAAGGTGTGAAAATAAACTTAGCAAAGTATAAAGAGTTTCTGACTTTTAAATGCATTAAGACTTCAACCCAAAACCTTTAATTATTAGATCTCAGTAATAATGTCAGCTTTTATGCCTCCTACCGAGTGACGCTTCCCTTTGGGCCATTACAAAAGTAATCACTTAGTAGTTCTCTCTTGCCTACCATCCCAGTAACCCTGCCCTTTTTGAAGCCTCTAAAAAGAAAGAGAAAAAAAAACAACTTGTGCGAACAACTGCCAAGTGCAGGTAGGAGGCATTGACATCATTCTGACATGTCGGCGTCTCTTTTCCAGATGTCTCAACGGCTTTCTTCCTAAACCAACCCGCTAATGACTGCCAGAATTTTGATTAGTTGAAAGTGGCCGCCCCCCCACAACTAATCTACAGTAAGGCAACTAAGCATTTGTGCCAGTTGCCCGATGCTGGTGATACAGCTGCTGGCCAGCCCAGAGTCCCCTGGGTTTTATGGCCGCCTCTATGGCAGGAGTTACACCACTGACCACATCCATTGCACTGCTGATCATAAAACTTTTTTTCCACAAAAAAACCCTTTTATTGAGTAACTACTATGATAAGTTTCCCTTTAAGTGGCTTATAGCTGAATTCTACCCTTTCAGCTTTGCTTTGATGCTTGGTTATGCCGGGGGTGCATGTGCCTCGCTGACATGGTACAGAGGGTCCTTTCACCCTTTGTTTCATTTAATATTTATAGCATATTACAGAGCCGGTAACCCCGACACTTACTGTGCATCTTTCCTTAAATATGAATTTCTTGAAGGCTGAAGAACAAAGCGATTACAAGGCAGGTCCCTGTATTATATTTCTCTTAAATAACAACTTAAATCACAGGCGCCGTTGATGCCGCTGCTCTTTGTAGCTAGTCAGGAATGACCTTCAGCTCTTTGGTTGCCGCGCAGCCCTCTGAATAATGATTGTTACTATTGTATCCCTACAGAGCACCCTGACACTCTTCTTGTCCAATTAATGTATCTAAGCAGGGGTTAGAAAATTCTCAAGCGCAAAATGAATCCCCTGTTTAACTCTCTGGGCGTCCGGAGCCGCTCCATGTCCACGTATAGAAACCTAGAGAGAAGAGCGTACCGGCTGGTGAAGACTATGGCCACACGCAGCTCTCGGCTGCAGCAGTCACGTAGAGTTGGGCCTTGAAGGATTTGGACTGAGGCAAGAATCTTGATACTTTAGTGTCAGTACAACTCAAAGGATTTGAAGCAAAGCTATCCATATGTGATTGAACTGTAGACTAAAAGGGTTGGCCAGGATTTTAGAAAAATACACTTTAAAGGGAGCATTATTAATATTATCAGAAAACATATAAATATCATTTAAAACAGCTTTTTTGGTCACATATATTCATATAATTTGTGTTAAAAAATAAACTCGGTAATTTGGCAAATTTCACAATGACTGCTACTACTATAATAGACTTCCAGCTCTTTCAGGAAGAGTTTCCAGCCATTTCCTCCAGCATGAGGGGCAGGCACACAGCTGATAATGTAATGCAGGATCCAGCAATCACAATAGGCGATGTCACAGCTGACCACCTCCCCCTCCCTTTACAATGACCTTTTGCACTGCTCATTAGATGCTTCAAATCAAAAGATAGGGTCAGAGCGATTCTAGTGCTGCTAATGTACATGTTCATTTTCTTGAACAGCGGAAAGTTAGAATGTGAAATAACCCAGTGGACGGGATGAAAATTTAAACATTTCTCAATTTTGTTTTCAACACAGATTATGATATGAAAAGAAAACTATTTTAAAGATATAAAAAAATACATGAACATAAAACCTGATTTTAACAATGGGTCATTTGATGATAAAACATACCATTTAATTCATTCCTGACATATGACATACAGTTGCGGCATATGCCAGGTCCTTGATTTGGATGCGGGCTCAGAAGCTGACATCGTTCCCGGCAGATGATGGCTGGTTTAATCAGCCATCATGTGCCTCCAACAGCGGCAGGCGGAGCAGTGCTCTCCCATGACTTATCTAGTTAAATGCCGCTGTCATTCTGACAGCATTTACAGCTTTGCTGGCGTTGGGGTACATTCTGTGTGCCCATTGGGACGTGAACGCTATGCTCCTATAGGTGACATGACGGCCAAAAAAATCAAACACATAATTGGCATTGCTAAGTCTATGAAAGTCCGATATATAATATTTTATATTTGTTGGTGCTATATAAATAAAATTATTAAAATCTAAATATATCAAAATATAAAATAAATTAACCCAATTGGTAATGAGAAAAAAAATGAGAAAAAAAGTCAAACCTTTCCGGCTTCTGCAACCCTGCAATAAAATGCAATAAGAGGCGATCAAAACATTGTATCTATACCAAAATGATATCGCTAAAACATGAGATCAATGCCCAATGTCCTCACACAGCCTATTCACCAAAAATTGAAAACGTTACAGGTCTGGGAAAATTGTGACACAAGGAACTGTGGAATTGCACTTATCTATATACTTGGAATTTTTCCCCCACTTTCCGGTGCATCACATGATAAAATGAATGATGTCTTTCAAAAGTACGATTAGTCTTGCAAAAAATAAGCCCTTATACTGCTGTGTGATGGAAAAATAAAAAAAAGTAAGACGTCCTGGAAAAAGGGGAGGATAAAAACAGGAGACTGGCTGTGGCGAAAAGGGTTAAAGTGGGGAATGTGATAAAAAAAATTAAGGCTAGGTAGAAACTGCATTCTGTAGTGGTTTGATGACGTCTGCCTAAATCCCTGAAAAATGGGATTCCGATGTTCCCCTGATAAAGCCGTTCAATACAATGAAACAAACAGAGCTTAGATTGATTCGATTTTTTCTCCTTTGCAGCAGTGTCTGTCTTTTCAGACGTACAATAAAATGTGGTTGTCTATGCTGAACGTTTGAGACAGCGTTATGACGTGGGCATGTATGGCAGCCAAAGGGAAGAGGTCACTGGGGATTTCAGGATGACTTCTGACATACATAGAGCTGTAAGCTGCCACAGTCTGGTCAAATATTGCAAAACTGCAGGTGGATAATGACCAAAATATACTGTAAAAGGATCTCCCCGTGTTTGCGTGGGTTTCCTCCGGTTTCATCCCACACTCCAAAGACATACTGATAGGGAATTTAGATTGTGAGCCCCAATGGGGACAGTGATTATAATGTCTGTAAAGCTCTGTGGAATTAATGGCGCTCTATAAATGAGTAAAATAAATAAATAATGGCCGGATAAGTCGTCTGACCTCAGCCTGGTTCGGCATGCATTACACCCAATCAAGACAGAAATGAAGGTGTAAAGACTCAAACAGGCAGCAACTGAGGACAATGGAAGTAAAGACTGACAAAGTATCTCAAGGAAGTTTCCACAATAAATGGTGGTTTTGGGGCCATGTCTTCTGCTGGTGTAGGTCCACTGTGTTTTTATCAGGACCAAAGTCAGCGCAGCCGTCTACCAGGATATTTTAGAGCACTTCATGCTTCCCTCTGCCAACAAGCTTTTTGGAGATGGAATTTTCATTCTCCAGCAGGACTTGGCACCTGTCCTCACTGCCAAAAGTACCAATACCTGGTTTACAAACAACAGTGTCTGTGCTTGATTGGCCAGCAAACTCGCATGACCTTAACCCCTTAGAGAATCTATGGGGTATTGTCAAGAGGAAGATGAGAGACACCAGACCCAACAATGCAGACGAGCTGAAGGCTGCTATCTACCTGGGCTTCCATAGCACCTCAGCAGTGCCACAGGTTGATTGCTTCCATGCCACGCCGCATTGATGCAGTAATTGATGCAAAAGGAGCCCTGACCAAGTATTGAGTGCATTTAATGTACATACATTTCAGTAAGACAACATTTTGGATTTTAACCCCTTAATGACCCCAGTTTTTTGGGGGGTTTGCGTTTTCGTTTTTCACTCCCCTTCTTCCCAGAGCCATAACTTTTTTATTTTTTCATCACTATGGCCACGTGAGGGCTTATTTTTTGCGGCACGAGTTGTACTTTTGAACATCATCATTGGTTTTAGCATTTCGTGTACTCGAAAATGGGAAAAAATTCCAATTGCCGTGAAATTGCAAAAAAAGTGCAATCCCACTAAATGCTAAAACTGACCTGCCATTATGATTCTCCAGGTTATTACGAGTTCATAGACACTAAACATGTCTAGGTTCTTTTTTTTCCAAATGGTGAAAAAAAATTCCAAAGATTGCTAAAAAAAATTGCACCATTTTCCGATACCCGTAGTATCTCCATTTTTCGTGATCTGGGGTTGGGTGAGGGTTTACTTTTTGCACACCGAACTGACGTTTTTAAGAATACCATTTATTTGCAGATCGCTCGTTATTGCATTTTAATCTAATGTTGCTACGACCAAAAAATCGTAATTCTGGCGTTTTGATTTTTTTCCCACAACGCTGTTTAGCAATCGGGTTAATCCTTTTTTTTAATGATAGATTGGGCGATTCTTAAAGCGGCGATACCTAATATGTGTATGTGTGATTTTTTATTGTTTTATTTTGAATGGGGCGAAAGGGGGGTGATTTAAACTTTTATATTTTTTTTATATTTTTTTCAGATTTTTTAAAAACTTTTTTTAAATTTTGGCATGCTTCAATAGCCTCCATGGCAGGCTAGAAGCTGACATAGCCTGATCGGCTCTGCTACATATAGGCGATGAGCAGATCGCTTACATGTAACAGAATTACAGCATTGCTATGAGCGCCAACCACAGGGTGGCGCTCATAGCAATACCTCATCAACAACCATAGAGGTCTCCAGGAGACCTCTGGTTGTGATGGCAAAGCATCACTGACCATCGATCACATGACTGGGGTCGGCGATACGCGTATTTCGGGCCTTACAGCTGGAAGCGCTGGTTAAATGCCGCTGTCACCTGCACCTATTGCGGGCACATGTCAGCTGTTCAAAACAGCTGACATGTCCCGGCTTGGATGCGGGCTCACTGCCGGAGCTCTCATCAAAGTGGGGGATCTGACCTTGGACGTACTATTGCGTCCAAGGTCAGAAAGGGGTTAAAATATATTTTTTTCAAGCTGGTGTTATAAAGTATTCTAATTTATTGAGATAATGACTTTTGGGTTTTTATTGGCTGTAAGCCATAATCATCAACATTAACAAAAATAAACACTTGAAATAGATCACTCTGTAATGACTCTATATAATATATGAGTTTCACTTTTTGTATTGAAGAACTTAAATAAATTAACTTTTTGATGATATTCTAATTTTGTGAGAAGCACCCGTACAAGGATCCCACACTGAATGGTGTTGTTCCTGTAAGATGGTGGAAAGCGGAAAATGAAGTTAGTCAATGTTCCACAACACTAACAACTAAATGCCACCATCTGCTGGTTTAGCCGAACAGATGGGAACTTAAAGATGGTGGGAGTATTCACAGGGGGAAGAGCTTGAAGGTGACGCTGAGTTAAGTGACAGCTGTGGTGCAGTTGCTAAATATAAAAGGCTGGGATGGTGAAGCGGGAATTCAGTTGGCGCCAACATGTGAGAAGACGAGGATGCACGGGCAGAGTACACAGCTTGTGGTTACTCCTGGAGTAGAGTCTCTTGAGAGCATCTTGATACCAGAGCAGGTGAGACGTCGTTGGTCAAGCACCAAAGTCTAGACTTCGCGGGTCAAGGCTCAACGTCCATTCCCCGCTGGTCAAGCATCGAAGGTCGTATGCTAATCCTTGGACAGGAACAGCAACATAGAAAAATTCAGAAAAATATACCAGAAGGAAACAGCCTTACCAACACCAGTGAGATCAAAATGCAAAGGCAGGATGCAGCAGACCCCCATTATAAAGGCAGGGGCAGCACAGGTGCAAACTACTAATAAAAGCAGCCACTCACAGACCTACCTAAATTATGGACGGGGTGGCTGTCTAGTAGAAAAAATGCACACAAATGAGACTTGAGTAGAACGCCAGTCCTTGGACAGGACAGAAGATCTGTTGTGCTGAGAAGTCCTGGGTGAAGCGCGGGCCCTTACCTCTAGCATAGACGTATGGTGCAGAGTGTAGGTCTGGCTTCAGGGAACAAAGGCGGTCAGTGTGAGGAACGCACTGGGTACCAAGAGATTCACATATTAGGGATTGGCGACCTAACTCGAAGTACCGGTGACCCCTGTTAGGACCATGGTTACAAACAGAGGTGTCTACAAACGAGTACGATGGTGACGGGCCTAGTGCTGGGAGTGACGTCTGTTCAGTTGAGATACCAAGGCCCTGATAGTCGTTCAACTACTAGATATTAAGGACAGTGTATATAATAGCATGTTGAATAAGGTATCACATTTAATTTAGTAAGCGCTATACCATACTGTATTACACTTATTACCTATCATACCGTGTGTACTTGCATATACATATATAACTACAACTAGATTCAGTTTCTGTGTTAAATGAACAGTGAAAGTTGACTACAACTGCATTCTGATTGCGTTGTTGCATCCAAGTGACCTGCTTACATCCCCTATCTGTTAATCTTTGTCCCCAGTTGCAGTTTCTTATGAAAATAAAAAAACACACCGTACTTTGGCAAATCACTGCCGTTGCTCCCGTTTTCTGACATTGGCTGCGGCACGGAGTTCATTTCGACAGCCACTCAGTGGCTGAGTGGGGTGTACTGTCATCACTGACCAAGCTGCTGAGCTCACTGGCTGTCGCACTGTTGGTATGACGTCAGCACCGTAGTCAATGGCAGAGACCGGGAGCAGTGGAGAAGACTTGCTGGTGGAACTGGGAATGGTAAGGATGGCGCGGTTTGTTTTTTATACTAAACTTTGCCCAGGGATGAAAATTTCCTGAAAGGGGACAACCTCGTTGAGGGAGTCTTTAACTACAAGGTATACACAACAGTGCCAGCTGTAGTGGTTCTTAAAACAGGGTCCTTGACAATAGCCTCATAAAGGTGATAACAGTACCCATACTACAGTGCCCCCATTTCTTCCAGCACCAGTTTCCCAACACATTTCAAGTCACAATACCCTTTTAAAGGCCTGTCTTCAGGGTTTCTACCTGTGATGTTAATGCCACCATTAGTAGTTTTGGTGATGGTGGCAGAACAGTAATTTACCCTTGGATCTTACTACCATCAATGAATCTGGTAAAATGTAGGAAAAAACGTATCTTGTACTTTGAGACTTTACGCACATTTTTGGGAGAGTGGGCACAAAGGCTCATGTCCCTATGGCCATGTTGGAGGCTAAGACAACCCAATCGGGGGCATATGCGCCATATAATTGAAGATGCAAACGTATTACTTACATTAAAGTGTTTTTTCAGGATCACAATATTGATGACCGATCTGTCAATGCAGACTTTTCTTTTACCTTACAGGCTACACCAGGGCTTTATTTTTGTCAGGGTGATTGATTGTTTCCTCGGCTTAGAATTAACAGACTTCCCAAACACTAAGCTCAGCGGTGCACAATATTTCCATAACATACATTCATAATTAATCAACCAATCACTTTTATTTCTTGGCACTTAATCAATTCCAAGTTAATCAGATGAGTGGAGGAGCTACATAAAAGGTGCATGGATGGTATAGACGGTAATAATAAATGCAATCACGGCCTAATTATTTAGAGTGGAAGTCAGATTTCATAATGCAATTTTACTGTTTCCTTCATAGATATATGCAGATGTGACATTCCTATTAAATGCAAAAATTATATCAACATAGACCTGATTCGCATCTGTGGCAGTCTCATAATTTCATCATGTAAACTTACAGGCGAGCATGCTTTCTCTGTTACTGGAGCTCAGTGATCACTTATTGTAAAAGATTACCTGCAATTGTACTATCCCTTATGTACAAGAATATAGCCACTATAATACTGCCCCTATGTACAAGAATACAACTACTATAATACTGCTCCTATATACAAGAATATACAGTTGTGCTCAAAAGTTTACATACCCCGGCAGAATTTTTGCTTTCTTGGCCTTTTTTCAGAGAGTATGAATGATAACACCAAAACTCATGGATAGTGGCTGGGTGAAGCCAGTTATTGTCAAACTACTGTGTTTTCTGTTTTCTGTTTTTAAATCATAATGACAACCCAAAACATCCAAATGACCCTGATCAAAACTTTACATACCCCATTTCTTAATACTGTGTATTGCCCCCTCTAACATCAATGACAGCTTGAAGTCTTTTGTGGTAGTTGTGGATGAGGTTTTTTATTTTCTCAGATGGTAAAGCTGCCCACTCTTCTTGGTAAAAAGTCTTCACTTCCAGTAAATTCATGGGCTGTCTAGCATGAACTACGCGCTTGAGATCTCTCCAGAGTGGCTCAATGATATTGAGGTCATAAGACTGAGATGGCCACTTAAGAACCTTCACTTTGTTCTGCTGTAGCCTATGACAGGTCGAATTGGCCATGTGTTTTGGATCGTTGTCATGTTAGAACGTCCAAGTACGTCTCATGCGCAGCAGTATTTGCTGATAACATGTTGCATTCATCTTTCATTCAATTTTGACCAAGTTTCCTGTGCCTTTGTAGCTCACACATCCCCAAAACATCAGCGATCCACCTCTGTGCTTTACAGTAGGAATGGTGTTCCTTTCATAATAGGCTTTGTTGACCTCTTTCCAAATGTTTATGGTTGTGGGCAAAAAGTTCAATTTTAGTCTCATCACTCCAAATTACCTTGTTCCAGAAGTTTTGAGGCTTGTCTCTGTGCTGTTTTGCTTATTGCAGGCAAGATACTTTGTGGCATTTGGCTAGTAATGGCTTTCTTCTGGCGACTCGACCATGCAGCCCATTTTTCTTCAAGTGCCTCCTTATTGTGCATCTTGAAACAGCCACACCACTAGTTTTTGGAGAGTCCAGTATTTCAGCTGTTGTTATTTGTGGGGTTTCCTTTGCATCTCGAACAATTTTCCTGGCAGTTGTGGACAAAATGTTTGTTGGTCTATCTCACCATGGCTTTGTTTTTACAGAGCCTCTGATTTTGCAATTGTTAATCAAAGTTTGAACGCTGCTGACTGGCATTATCAATTCCTTGTATATCTTTTTGCATCCCTTTCCTGTTTTATAAAGTTCAACTACCTTTTCCCGTAGATCCGATGACTCGCAATCCAGAAACGTTAGTGGCTGGATGAAAGATGCAAGAGTCTGTCTGGATCCCAGAAATTCACTCAGCTTTTATGCACACACACTGATTACAAGCAAACAGGTCACAGGTGATTGTTACCTTTAGTAGCCAGTCAAACCTATTTGCGTCAACTTCTGTGCATGTTATCCTGCCAAAATCACCAGGGTATGTGAACTTTTGATCAGGGTTATTTGGGTTTTGGGTTGTCACAATGATTTAAAAAGAGAAAACACAGTAGTTTGAGAATGGCTTCAACCAAACACTAACCATGAGTGGAGAAAAAGTTTTTGTGTTATCATTCACATTCTCTCAAAAATGGCCCAGAAAGCAAAAATTCTGCTGGGGTATGTAAACTTTTGAGCACAACTGTAACTACTATAATACTGCCCCCTCTATACAAGAAAATAGCTACTATAATATTGCCCCTATGTACAAGAATATAACTACTATAATACTGCCCCCTCTATACAAGAATATAACTACTATAATATTGCCCCTATGTACAAGAATATAACTACTATAATACTGCCCCTATGTACAAGAATATAACTACTATAATACTGCTCCTATGTGTACAAGAATATAACTACTATAATACTGCCCCTATGTACATGAATATATTTACTATAATGCTGTCCCTATGTACAAGAATATAATTACTATAAGGCCGGCGTCACACTAGAGAGAAATACGGATGAGTAAGAGGCGCAAAAACAACGCATTGCACTCCGACCAATTTTAATCTATGGGGCAGCTTCCATCAGCCGTTTATTTCTCGGCCGTATTTTACGTGCTGAGAAAATCAGAGCATGCTGCGATTGTCAATGTATTCCTCCAAAAATACACCAATGTATGTCTATGGGGGCGAGAAAACTACGGATTACACACGGACCAGACATGTGACTTGCGAGAAATACGCACCGGTGTCCTTTAACAAAAGCCGTCAATTCATTTTGCAATACAGTAAAATCACACCTATATGTTTAATAAAGAATAGATATAGACACATAGAATATATATATATATATATACAGTGGGGAAAAAAAGTATTTAGTCAGCAATAGTGCAAGTTCCACCACTTAAAAAGATGAGAGGCGTCTGTAATTTACATCATAGGTAGACCTCAACTATGGGAGACAAACTGAGAAAAAAAAAATCCAGAAAATCACATTGTCTGGTTTTTTTTTTCATTTTATTTGCATATTATGGTGGAAAATAAGTATTTGGTCAGAAACAAAATTTCATCTCAATACTTTGTGATATATCCTTTGTTGGCAATGACAGAGGTCAAACGTTTTCTGTAAGTCTTCACAAGGTTGCCACACACTGTTGTTGGTATGTTGGCCCATTCCTCCATACAGATCTCCTCTAGAGCAGTGATGTTTTTGGCTTTTCGCTTGGCAACACGGACTTTCAACTCCCTCCAAAGGTTTTCTATAGGGTTGAGATCTGGAGACTGGCTAGGCCACTCCAGGACCTTGAAATGCTTCTTACGAAGCCACTCCTTCGTTGCCCTGGCGGTGTGCTTTGGATCATTGTCATGTTGAAAGACCCAGCCACGTTTCATCTTCAATGCCCTTGCTGATGGAAGGAGGTTTGCACTCAAAATCTCACGATACATGGCCCCATTCATTCTTTCATGTACCCGGATCAGTCGTCCTGGCCCCTTTGCAGAGAAACAGCCCCAAAGCATGATGTTTCCACCACCATGCTTTACAGTAGGTATGGTGTTTGATGGATGCAACTCAGTATTCTTTTTCCTCCAAACACGACAAGTTGTGTTTCTACCAAACAGTTCCAGTTTGGTTTCATCAGACCATAGGACATTCTCCCAAAACTCCTCTGTATCATCCAAATGCTCTCTAGCAAACTTCAGACGGGCCCGGACATGTACAGGCTTAAGCAGTGGGACACGTCTGGCACTGCAGGATCTGAGTCCATGGTGGCGTAGTGTGTTACTTATGGTAGGCCTTGTTACATTGGTCCCAGCTCTCTGCAGTTCATTCACTAGGTCCCCCCGCGTGGTTCTGGGATTTTTGCTCACCGTTCTTGTGATCATTCTGACCCCACGGGGTGGGATTTTGCGTGGAGCACCAGATCGAGGGAGATTATCAGTGGTCTTGTATGTCTTCCATTTTCTAATTATTGCTCCCACAGTTGATTTCTTCACTCCAAGCTGGTTGGCTATTGCAGATTCAGTCTTCCCAGCCTGGTGCAGGGCTACAATTTTGTTTCTGGTGTCCTTTGACAGCTCTTTGGTCTTCACCATAGTGGAGTTTGGAGTCAGACTGTTTGAGGGTGTGCACAGGTGTCTTTTTATACTGATAACAAGTTTAAACAGGTGCCATTACTACAGGTAATGAGTGGAGGAAAGAGGAGACTCTTAAAGAAGAAGTTACAGGTCTGTGAGAGCCAGAAATCTTGATTGCTTGTTTCTGACCAAATACTTATTTTCCACCATAATATGCAAATAAAATGAAAAAAAAACAGACAATGTGATTTTCTGGATTTTTTTTTCTCAGTTTGTCTCCCATAGTTGAGGTCTACCTATGATGTAAATTACAGACGCCTCTCATCTTTTTAAGTGGTGGAACTTGCACTATTGCTGACTGACTAAATACTTTTTTTCCCCACTGTATATATACACATGTCATTGAGACACATATATATTTATATTTCATTGAGTTCTACACAGCATAATAGCCGCAAAATCAATTGTCGTCTTCTGTAAAATCAATACAAAACCCGACATGAAATGGCACATGGTTTGCATACAGTAAACCATTTCATTTATTTTTTTTATATGTCTTTGACTAATAATTAGATTAGGGCTTGTGTGTAAAATTTGGGACATATAGGTGTTAAATTAAGGGGTTAATTCGTTGAAAACAATTGCGTGGGCTCCCGTGGTAATTTCTCTACCAAAGAGGGAAAGCCAGTGAGTGAGGGCAGATATTAATAGCCTAGAGAGGGACCATTGTTTTTGCCTCCCCGGCTAAAAAAATCTGCCCCCAGCCACCCCAGAAAAGGTGCATCTATAAGATGCACCTTTTCTGGCACTTAGCCTCTCTATTCCCATTGCCCTGTAGAGGTGGCTAATGGGTTATTAATAATGGGTTAATGTCACCTTGCTATTGGAAGGTGACATTAAGCCGGATTAATAATGGAGAGGTATCAATAAGACACCTATCCATTATTAACCCTAGAATAGGAAAGGGTTAAAAAAATAAACACACAATTAAAAATTATTTTAATGAAATAAGCACACCAAGTTTTTGACCAAATTTATTCATCTGCTAATCCAAAAAAAAGCCATGGATCTGTAAAAAATAAAAAAGCAACAATATACATACCTCTCCGCTATTCAGTCAGGTCCCCCACTGCAATCCATCAGAAGGGGTTAACTGGTTTACAACGGGGAGTGGTGCTAATGCCACCGGCCCCGCTGTAAACCACTGCCGAATGAATTAGTTCATCTTTGCGCAGCCTCCTCGGCTGACCAGAGATGAACTAATGAGCTTGGGAAAGTTTCTGAACTAATTCATTCATTTTTTTTGGATTAGCAGAAGAATAAATTTGGTCAAAAACTTGGCGTGCTTATTTCATTAAAATAATTTTTAATTAAAGTGTGTGTGTATTTTTTTTAATCCTTTCCTATTCTAGGGTTAATAATGGATCAGTGTCTTATTGACACCTCTCCATTATTAACCCGGCTTAATGTCGCCTTCCAATAGCAAGGTGACATTAACCCATTATTATTAACCCATTAACCACCACTACAGGGCAATGGGAATAGAGAGGCTAAGTGCCAGAAAAGGCGCATATTATAGATGCGCCTTTTCTCGGGTGGCTGGGGGGCAGATTTTTTTAGCCAGGGGGAGGCCAAAACAATGGTCCCTCTCTAGGCTATTAATATCTGCCCTCACTCACTGGCTTTCCTCTCTGGTTTAGAAATTACCGCGGGAGCCCATGCAATTTATTTCAACGAATTAACCCCTTAATTTAACACCTACATGTCCCAAATTTTACACACATATCCTAATCCAATTATTAGTCAAAGTCATATAAAAAAATAAATGAAATGAAATGGTTTACTGTATGTAAACCATGTGTCATTTCATGTCGGATTTTGTAATGATTTTACAGAAGCCAGCAATTGATTTAGCGGCTATTCTGCTGTGTAGAACTCATATATTCTTTCGTTTGTGTTTTAACCTTTCATTGGGCTCCATTATATGTCCATTTTGCAAGCCTGCAAGAAAATCTCGGCATACGGATGCCATACGGATGTCATACGGATGTTTACATGCGCAAAAAATGCAGCCACGCCTTGACAACGGATGACATACGGATCACTGTTCAGGGAACATTTCTGCATATTATGACCGTAAAATACAGTCTATATTTTTATACGTTGTGCCTGACTCCAGCCTAATACTGCTCCTTTGTACAAGATTATACCTACTATCATACTGCCCCTATGTACAAGAATATAACTATGATAATACTGCTCCTATGTACAAGAATATAACTTCTATCATACTGCCCCTATGTTGGGCAGTATGATAGAAGTTATATAGCTAATATAATACTGCCCCCTATATGCAAGAAAATAGCTACTATAATACTGCCTCCTATGTACAAGAATATAACTGCTATAATACTGCCCCTATATAGAAAAATATAGCTACTATAATACTGCCCCTACACTTGTGGCCAAAAGTGTTGACAGCCCTGCAATTCTGTCAGATAATACTCAGTTTCTTCCTGAAAATGATTGCAAACACAAATTCTTTGGTATTATTATCTTCATTTAATTTGTCTTAAATGAAAAAACACAAAAGAGAATGAAGCAAAAACCAAAACATTGATCATTTCACACAAAACTCCAAAAATGGGCCAGACAAAAGTATTGGCACCCTCAGCCTAATACTTGGTTGCACAACCTTTAGCCAAAATAACTGCGACCAAACACTTCCGGTAACCATCAATGAGTTTCTTACAATACTCTTCTGGAATTTTAGACCATTCTTCTTTGGCAAACTGCTCCAGGTCCCTGATATTTGAAGGGTGCCTTTTCCAAGCTGCCATTTTTAGATCTCTCCACAGGTGTTCTATGGGATTCAGGTCTGGACTCATTACTGGCCACCTTAGAAGTCTCCAGTGCTTTCTCTCAAACCATTTTCTAGTGCTTTTTGAAGTGTGTTTTGGGTCATAGTCCTGCTGGAAGACCCATGACCTCTGAGGGAGACCCAGCTTTCTCACACTGGACCCTACATTATGCTGCAAAATTTGTTGGTAGTCTTCAGACTTCATAATGCCATGCACACGGTCAAGCAGTCCAGTGCCAGAGGCATCAAAGCAACCCCAAAACATCAGGGAACCTCCGCCATGTTTGACTGTAGGGACCGTGTTCTTTTCTTTGAATGCCTCTTTTTTTCTCCTGTAAACTCTATGTTGATGCCTTTGCCCAAAAAGCTCTACTTTTGTCTCATCTGACCAGAGAACATTCTTCCAAAACGTTTTAGGCTTTTTCAGGTAAGTTTTGGCAAACTCCAGCCTGGCTTTTTTATGTCTTGGGGTAAGAAGTGGGGTCTTCCTGGGTCTCCTACCATACAGTCCCTTTTCATTCAGATGCCGACGGATAGTACGGGTTGACACTGTTGTACCCTCGGACTGCAGGGCAGCTTGAACTTGTTTGGATGTTAGTCGAGGTTCTTTATCCAACATCCGCACAATCTTGAGTTGAAATCTCTTGTCAATTTTTCTTTTCCGTCCACATCTAGGGAGGTTAGCCACAGTGCCATTGTCAGAGACACCGTACTACACTCGCTCACAGAGCCAGTGCGCGTGTCCTGAGTACAGAAACAGTGCTAAAAGATACCTGTGGAGCAGGGCAGCAGTGGTGACAATGCGTGCTTCAAACTATTAGTGTCAGGGTCCTGTCAGCACCGGAAAGTGAAGAGGCACAGGACCTGCAGACACTGAAGTTAGCAAGCTGGCACAGGACCTATGGTCAGGTGACAGCAAGGGGGCGGGGCTTAGCATCCTGCATACAGATATGACAGGACACCGTACAATAACTCAGAGTCAGGCAAAACGGAGGTCACAACAGTACGGGCAAACAAGGCACAGGAGGGACAAACAGACGGGTAGTGAGACAAAGCCAAAGGTCATACACAAGAGGGCGACGTGGTACCAAGGGGACGAGCAGAGAGAAGTCGGGTCACAAGCAGAGAGTCATACACGAGAGGTAGCGCAGTACAAGAGGGGCAGGCAGAACTCGTAACAGGGACAGAACCGGATCAAAACCAAACAAGCAAGCAAGATATCAGGCACAAGGCACACGTACGCACAAGGTCAACTAACTCAGCCGAGGGCAGGATCATGACATCCATGGGCTTTAAACTTCTTGATGACTGCGCACGGTAGACACAGGAACATTCAGGTCTTTGGAGATGGACTTGTAGCCTTGAGATTGCTCATGCTTCCTCACAATTTGGTTTCTCAAGTCCTCAGACAGTTCTTTGGTCTTCTTTCTTTTCTCCATGCTCAGTGTGGTACACACAAGGACGCAGGACAGAGGTTGAGTCAACTTTAATCCATGTCAACTGGCTGCAAGTGTGATTTAGTTATTGCCAACACCTGTTAGGTGCCACAGGTAAGTTACAGGTGCTGTTAATTACACAAATTAGAGAAGCATCACATGATTTTTCGAACAGTGTCAATACTTTTGTCCACCCTCTTTTTTATGTTTGGTGTGGAATTATATCCAATTTGGCTTTAGGACAATTCTTTTTGTGTTTTTTCATTTAAGACAAATTAAATGAAGATGATAATACCAAAGAATTTGTGTTTGCAATCATTTTCAGGAAGAAACTGAGTATTATCTGACAGAATTGCAGGGGTGTCAATACTTTTGGCCACAACTGTATGTACAAGAATATACTATAATACTGCCCCTATGTACATGAATATATTGACTATAATACTGTCCCTATGTACAAGAATATAATTGCTATAATACTGCTTCTTTGTACAAGATTATAACTACTATCATACTGCCCCTATGTACAAGAATATAATTGCTATAATACTGCTCCTATGTGCAATAATACTGTATATCTTTTATAATACTGCTCCTATGTACAAGAATTTAACTATTATAATACTGCCCCCTATGTACAAGAATATAACTACTATAATACTGCCCCTATATACAAGAATATAACTAATATAATACTGCCCCCTATGTACAAGAATATACATACTATAATACTGCCCCTATATACAAATAGTAACTATTATAATGCCACTATGTACAAGAATATAACTACTATAATACTGCTCCTTTGTACAAGAATATAACTATTATTATATTGATCCGATGTACAAGAATATATCTGCTATAATACTGCCCCATGTACAAGAATGTAACTGCTGTAATACGCTCCTATGTACAATAATATATCTTCTATAATACCGCTCCTATGTGCAAGAATATAACTACTATAATACTGCTCCTATGTACAAGAATATAGCTATTATTATATTGCTCCTATGTACAAGAATATAACTTCTATAATACTGCTCCTATGTACAAGAATATATCTACTATAATACTGCTCCTATATACAAGAATATAACTACTATAATACTGCTCCTATATACAAGAATATAACTACTATAATACTGCTCCTATGTACAAGAATATAACTACTATAATACTGCTCCTATGTACAAGAATATAACTACTATAATACTGCTCCTATGTACAAGAATATAACTACTATAATACTGCCCCTATGTACAAGAATATAACTACTATAATACTGCCCCTATGTACAAGAATATTACTACTATAATACTGCCCCTATGTACATGAATAGAACTACTATAATACTGCTCCTATGTACAAGAATAGAACTACTATAATACTGCCTCCAAGCTGTGAGGTTGTGTGTCTGTGGTTCTCCTCATGTCTGGAGCAAGCCCAGGGAGGGGCCACCCTGGGCGGGGAAGCTCCCCAAGCAAGGCCCAGGCTTCCAGGCCTACACTCGGAGGAAACTCCCATCCTTCTCATGTGGATGGAAATCCCAGAGTTGCCTCTGCGGGAAATAAACCTCAGAATAGAAGTCCCAGCAGCATGGAGAAAGATCCTGTGTTGAAGTTCAGCACAGGAAAGAAACAAGAGAAAGTTTTGTCTGTGTGCAAGGATGGTGCAGTTAAACAGTCGGCCAGTCAAGGCAAACAGTGTCCAGAACCTGGAAGGAAATCCCAGAAGGCATCTTCTGCTGAGAACCTCAGTGCTGGAGGGCAGGTGGCTGCACAGAAGGTGAGGCAGAGTCCACCAGCTTCAGGTGTGCAGCTCACTCCAGGCAGACAGAGATGGACATCTCTGGAGAAGCAAACACTCCAGGAGAACCTTCAGCTGGGACATGTGGTGACCAGCATGGCGAGCTCTGGACGCACGAGGTTGCAGGCTGGTGGCAGTGGTAAAAGTGTTGCGGATGCTGGAGCCACAAAACCAGCGACATTAAAAACCAACGTGTCAACCCCTAAAGCAAGACCCCAGAAGGAGCCGCCGCGTGCCCCGGAGCTACAGCTGGCAGAGGAAATACCAGGACTGGTCAGGAGGATGGGTGAGTTGCAGCAGCAGAGGAATCTTCTGCAAATGGAAATTGACTATTTACAAGTTGAAGGCTGCGAATCCTGGGGATCACTCTGTATATGACCAGAGACTGAATGCACTGGGGGTAGAACTGGCGGCTGTGGTGCGGGACATAGACTGTGTGCTGGCGAGGATGGGGCCCCTGGCAGAGACATATAGGAACCAGGAGCGGTTTAGGTCCTGCACGCAGGACTCTGCTGGTTCCCGCACAGACATTGTCCCAGGTGGGACCCGGCAGCAGGTACGGCCGGTGCTGCAGCCCGCTAGCTTCTGTTTTAAGGAGGGTCAGATACTGCACCAGCAGCCGCAACTACCTGCGGCAGACCCCAAGCAGGAGCAAGAGGCTCAGATCCCAGCGGTACCACAAGTCCCAGCATGCCCAGCACAACAGCAAGACAGTGGACATGAGACTGCATCTACTGTTGGAGCCCAGGAGAGCACTAATTCTGGGGATATTGATACTGTTCATGTGGGGTTGGGGGCTGAAGGGGGTACAGAGACTGTGGTGGACATTGCGCATCCTGATGATGCTATTGAGGATGATGATGATGATAATAATGTGCAAAATGTCTGTGATTTCCCCCCTTTGGTTTCCAGCACACAAGGTGCAACAGGCCCCTCCGCTGCAGACCCTCGCCCTGTCAGTCAGCCCAGTGTGGCCCCACAGGTCCCTCCCAGTAATGTTTGGAGCCGCGGCGCTCCATCCTTTACCTCCAGCGCCAATTACACTGGGCAGGCTTTCAAAAGGAGGAATGTGGTGCGGTTCAGGCACAGAGGTGCCAAGGAGGATCTGCCGGACAGGAGGCTGGTGGTCAGGGAGCTTCTGTGCCACCAGATGGGGTTTGCGCCGGTTAATATCTTGGCGGTCATCAATCTGCCAGACAGACAGGGCTATGATATCAGCTTTAAGCTTATGTCTGATCTGGACAGATTCTGGGCCAATTTCCCCAAGTTCAGGGACGCTGATGGCTGGAATAAGTTCAGCTTCATTCCAATATCTAAGCCGGATACCGCCACGGTTAATATCATCTTTTGGAATGAGGCTGTTCCCCCGCAGGACATTGTGGTGTGGCTACGGAGGCATTGTGACCTTGTCTCCGACCTCACCAAAAACAGGGATGAGGACGGTATATGGACCGGTGGATGGAAGGTGCTGTTGAAACTGCGCCAGCACAACAATATCACGGCTCACTTACCCAACTCCTTCTTTATCGGGAGGGAGAAGGGGGTTTGCTTCTACCCTGGGCAGCCACGAAAGTGTTTTAAGTGTGGTAAAGTGGGTCACCTGGCAAACACCTGTACCGTGGTAAAGTGCAGCCTGTGCGGGGAAGTCGGCCACTTAGCGGCAGATTGCCAGAACATCAAGTGCAATCTCTGTGGGGAGATCGGCCACCCTCACAGGGACTGTCCTGATGCCTGGCACAATATATGCAAGCTCCTTCCTGATGAGGAGTTAGTGACAGGGACAGAGGCTCAGGAGGAGGAGGCTTTAATGTGAGGGACAATACTGACCAGGTCAGAGGTCCACCAGGGGTCCGCTCAGGTAACATCATAGCAGCTTTGTACAGAGGGGAGCATGGAGGTCGTCCCTCAGGTCCAGCAGCCACATGTAGCCACCTCTTCAGTATCACCATCTCTAGCTGAAGAAAGTGGCTGTAATCAGGTAAAAAGGAAAAAAAAGGACAAGGCCTCCCGTAAACCTGAGGAGTATGTCACTAGCCAGGGTGGCAGGAAAAAAGTCCAGAGTTCGGCAGGTGTGATGGTCGTGTCCAATAAATTTGATGTTTTGTCTGAGTCTGATGGGGACTTGGAGGAAGAGATAAAAAGAATAGAGACTGAGTATGACAGGGACGTAGCGGACGATCCCCCTACAAAACGGAAGCCCGTACTTGCTGACACTGAGATACAGTCTGACATGGAGACCGGTGGTAGTCAGAACATCTGTGACCCAGACTTATGATGGCGGCTTTTACATCTCTGCTCCTCTGTTGTGGCATTGTGATGGCGGATTTCTCATTAAAAATAACATCCAGTAATGTGAACAGCATTAAGGTGAGGAGGACGAGGCACGCTGTCTATGACCATCTCCGATACCTGGACGCAGATGTCCTCTTTCTGCAGGAGATGCGGCTGACGACTCAGGGGCTCATGAGGGAGGCTGAGAGGGAATGGCGGTCTGGTCCCTCTTTTTGGTCACTGGCTGTGGAGTCGTACGCCGGGGTCGCCATTCTGTTTAACACCAGGGATGTGACAGTACATAGGATGACGGAGGTGGTTATGGGAAGGTGTCTGGTCCTGGAAGTCACTGTCCATGGGAGGCGACTTAGGCTTATTAACATTTATGGGCCACAGACGGTGACTGACAGGATACAGTTATTTAATGATGTCAAGCCTTATCTGTTCACCTCTCTTCCAGTGATAATGGCGGGGGACTTTAATGCCATACTGACATCAGGTGACAGCTCCTCAGGTAGAACCATGACGAGGGATGGTAGGATCTTGAATAACATAGTCCTGCAGGCCGGATTAGGGGACGTCTTTAAACGGGGAGGTCGAAAGCCAAAATTAACCTATTCCTGCTCCAATAGAGGCAGTAGAATAGATCTGGTTTTTGTAAGTCCCATGGAAGTCATTGGTGCCATGAGTGAGAGAGTCGTCCCATACTCAGACCATCTTGCCCTATATTTCTGCCTGGGGGCCACTAAGCGAGCTGATGTTGGTAGGGGGTTATGGAGACTCAATTCCAGCCTCCTCCATGATGTCTCTGTCCAGAGTTGTGTCCACTCCCTTTTGCAGGGTCATCTACAGAGAGTGGACTTCTATGACAACATGGCCGACTGGTGGGAGGACGTCAAGGATGACATCAGATACCTCTTGAAGAGACTGTCAGTTAAGGAGGGCAGGAGTAAGTATAGCCAGTACCTAAGGCTGCGCAAAGAATTGGAGTCACTCTATTCGGAGGGAGGGGGTAACAAAGAGAAGATCGACCGATTGAAATCTGAGATAAGGCAGTATCAGTACAGCAGGTATACCTCCTTGGTTCTTGAATGGGATTATGGGGTCTTAGGGGCACCTGATCCCTTTGAGAATTGCCGGGAGCGGGTGGCCAATAAATTGGTCACAGGTCTCATTGACTCCCAGGGTGTATTGCAGGAATCTCGGGAGGGTATCCTGGGGGTTGTGAAATCTTATTATACTGACTTGTTTCAGAGGAAGGCTTTGGATAAACATAAAATGACTCATTTCTTGGAGGCAACTCCAACGCCTGATACTAATGATCTGGACTTTTCTCCTTTGACAGCAGAATTAACGGTGGAGGAGGTTAAGGAGGCCATTGATAAGTTACATCTGAAGAAGGCACCAGGTCCGGATGGTATAACAGTAGAATTTTATAAGAAATTCAGAGACCTCCTGGCTCCAATTCTTGTGGATGTTTACAAAAATTGTCTAGAAAATCACCTGATGCCTCCATCCATGAGAGTGTCCTCATTAATTCTGCTGTCTAAAGGTAAGGAGCCGAGCGACATCAAGAACTGGAGGCCAATTGCCCTCTTCAATGTTGACAGGAAGATTCTGGCGAAGATCCTGTTTTCTAGGTTAGTCTGTTTGTCCCCGACACTGTTGGCAGGCTCTCAGTTTGGCACGGTAAAAGGGCGGAACATCTCTGGAGCGGTCATCTCGATACGGGAGATGTTTGAGAGATGTAAAGCTCTGCGGTGTGGGAGATATGTTGTCAGTCTGGACCAGGCTAAAGCCTTTGACAGAGTTGATCATGATTATCTGTGGGCCACTTTGTCAAAGTACGGTATTCCAGGACAATTTGTGGATTGGCTGAAGACTTTGTACAGAGAGGCGGTGAGCTTTCCTCTGATTAATGGTTGGCAGGGTGGCACTTTTGGAGTTGAGGCGGGGGTGAGACAGGGCTGCCCACTGAGTCCATTCCTGTATGTTTTTGCCATAGACCCGTTTCTGAGGTCACTGCAGGAGTGTAACTTTTGGGGGGTGCCGGTCCCCCACTGCTTGCCTCTGAAGGTGGTTGCCTACGCGGATGATGTGACGCTGGTGATATCTAATCTTCATGAGGTGCAGATGTTGTCTGCGGCCATCAGAAGTTACTCAGAGGCCTCCGGGTCTCTGGTCAACCTTGAGAAGAGTCAAGCTCTGTGGACTTTGCAATCTGACCCAGACTTTGATCTGCCACAGTTTGTTAAGGCCTCCACCCATATTAAGATCTTAGGGGTGAAATTTGGGAGGGAAGATAATGCCAGCCTAAATTGGGAGGAAAAATTGGAGACTGGAAATGCAAAGGTTCAGCGATGGAAGAACTGGAGGCTGACTTACAGAGAAAGGGTTGCTATGTTGAAGTCGTACCTGGTCCCAGTCTTCTTGTATGTCTCTGTCGTTTTTCCTTTGCCAGAATCCTTCTCGGCGAGGCTCCTCAGCCTGTTCTTCCAGCTCTTGTGGGGGAACAGGATGAACCTGATAAAGAGGGGAATAACGTACCTACGGCGGAGTGAGGGCGGGCTGGATATGTTAAATCCAAGGGTTTTCTTTGACTCCTTGTTTCTGAAAGTAAATTTTGGGAGCATGGATTCAAACAGTAGCTCCCTGTGGGCGAATAGTATCAGGTATTGGATATTGCCTTTTGCGGAATCTTGTGTGCGAGGCGGCAGTCTCAAGAGGAGGAGATGGACAGGTGACCACCTCCCCCAGTATCTGGAATATGGTCTGAAGTGTGTCAGGAAGTGGGGACTGGAGAAGTCTTACATTGAGAGTAATACGAGGAAAGATCTGTCTGCTCATATATGTAGGACTTTCTTCTACTCTCCACTGGCCCTAAGAGATTGTGCCACCAGGACCCTTCAGGACAGTCTCCGGTTCCTCAACGGGAGGCGACTTCCGGCAAAATTTTTTGACATTGCTTGGCTGTCGCTACATGGGAAGCTCTTTGTGAGGGGGAACTTAAAATATTTAAGTGTTTCGGATCGGAACTGTCCCCTTGGTTGTCAGCAGGAGGAAACCATGGAGCATTTTATTTGTGATTGCTGGGGAGGTAGGGAAATATGGACGGAAGTATCGACCAAGCTGAAAATCCCCAGACTGCTGTCCCTGAAATACCCTGACATTATCTATGGAGTCCCATCCACTGACGGTAACATCGACAGGGGGACAATGTACCTGATCATTACCACCATTAAGTATTACCACTGCACACACGCAGCAGCCCCACCCTGCCCCAAGCTTTATTTAATTGTGCACCTGTGTTTGAACCTGCATCACCCTTCATCTATGTTTCCTGGTTGGGCAATGTGTGGAGGCTAAACCTGACATGTCTGCATTCAGACCTGGTTGACCTCCATCTGCACTTGCTTTATCTGGCTTCATGGGAGCGATCCAGAAATGCTCAGGTACGGATTGCACTTAAAGTGGTCTTGCTTTTAATGTATCTAGGAGGCCGTATGGCACAGAATTTATTAAAAACCTAGAGTAGGACCCCCCACATGAGATTGCCTTGGCGCGGCGGGGTGGCTCAATTGAATTGATCAATTTTTTTGCCAAATACCTCATTTTGAATACAGTTAGATATTATGTGCATATGCACTTTATGTTATGCATTCTAACCTTAAGCAGCGCTGGCTTCTTTTCTTTTACTGTATGGAGCACTATATGGGACAATTATATACAGAGATGCCACTAGGCATTTCAGGGCCCCATACTGGCAAAATTTTCGGGGCCCCCTTGAGAGTTCGTCCAGGCTCCATCCCTCGAAACTTCCACAGTCCCACCGCCCTCTCTTGGAAAAACTCCACTTCTGCAACACATCCTCACCAATCACACATTTACAGTTCCCATCAACACATACATAACCAGCAGCTTTTATTTTGGCCAATAGATTTTTTAATCCGCCATTATGACAAGATAGACTCTTTTGGCCGGGCACTACTCTAACGTAACTTAGTAAACCTTTGTTATAATATCCATTACAATTTAGATGTATGTTTATTTTTCATATTTTAAAATGGCCAATAATATCACAAAGAACAAATACTGCCACACCATGACCAGAACACATATTACCACCATAAAGTGATCAAATAATACCACATACAAGTAACAAAAACCGCCACACCATGACCAGACCACATATTACCACCACGTAGTGATCGAAAAATACTGCATACAAGGTGTAAATACCGCCACACCATAACCAGACCACATATTACTACCACAGTGACTGAATAAAACAACATACAAGGAACAAATACTGCCACACCATGCTCAGATCACATATTACCACAACATAGTGACTGAATACTACAATACTGATTAGTGATTATTATTAAAAAAACACAATACTAATATCACCATAAGTGCAATTATACACAGGAGATCTGTACTTCGTATACAGTACAGGTAATACAGTGATCACCGATGACATTATACACAGTAGATCTGTATATAGTGTCAGTGTACAGTTAATACAGTGATCACCAGTGACATTACACACAGGAGCTCTGTATATAGTGTCAGTGTACAGGTAATATAGTGATCACCAGTGACATTATACACAGGAGTTCTGTATACAGTGTCAGTGTCCAGGTAATGCAGTGATTACCTGTGACATTATACACAGGAGCTCTGTATATAGTGTCAGTGTACAGGTAATACAGTGGTCACCAGTGACATTATACACAGTAGATTTGTATAAAGTGTCAGTGTACAGGTAATACAGTGATCACCAGTGACATTATACACAGTAGATTTGTATAAAGTGTCAGTGTACAGGTTATACAGTGGTCACCAGTGACATTATACACAGTAGATTTGTATAAAGTGTCAGTGTACAGGTAATACAGTGATCACCAGTGACATTATATACAGGAGCTTTGTATAAAGTGTCAGTGTACAGGTAATACAGTGATCACCAGTGACATTATATACAGGAGCTTTGTATATAGCGTCAGTGTACAGGTAATACAGTGATATTATACACAGGAGCTCTGCATATACTATACAGGGCAGCATGGTGGCTCAGTGGATAGCCCTGCAGCCTTGCAGTGCTGGGGTCCTGGGTTCAAATCCCACCAAGGAAAACATCTGCAAGGAGTTTGTATGTTCTCCCCGTGTTTGCGTGGGTTTCCTCCGGGTACTCCGGTTTCCTCCCACACTCCAAAAACATATCGATAGGGAATCTAGATTGTGAGCCCCATTAGGGACAGTGATGATAATATGTACTAATTGTAAAGGGCTGCGGAATATGTTAGGGCTATATAAAAATAAAGATTATTATTCTTATAATGCACCCCATAGTATATTGCAGCAGCCTCATAGTATTGTGCACCCTATAGTATAATGCATCCCCTTTCCCTTCTCACCATAGTAACATAATGCTCCCCCATACCGGTCTAATATGCCCCACGCCACGGCTTTACAAAAAAAAAAGTTTTTCCTTACCTGGCCTTGCTCGAGTGATGTCCTCACCTATGATTCAGCTGAGGCGGCTCACAGCGTCGTTACGGTGATTGACAGTGACGTCATATGTCGGCGACATGCCTGCTGATGTCAGCTGCCGGCCTGTCACTGGCTGGCGGCTGTTCAGATGTGACTGGCTGGCGACTGACAACAGATTCTAACTGATCGTGTGTCAAAAGACGCTCAGTCAGTTACTGAAGCAGCAGGATCCTGCTTGGGCCCGGTGAGCAGAACAAAAAGGACCCACTGTGGGCTCTCTATTCATCAGGCCTATACGCCAGTAAGGCAGTAATGACCTTATGACGGCCCTGATTATATACTGCTATATATGGGACTAATACTATATGGAACATTATATGAGGTCATTATATACTGTATGGAGTATGTTGTGAGCCATTATATACTGTATGGAGCAATATATTGGGCAATTATACTGTATGGAGGATTATGCAGTCCCTATAACACTGTGAGAACTATGTGGTTCTTATATGGTTCCTATAGTACTAGGTGGTGCCAATAATACTGTATTGAGGACTATGTGTTGCCCATAATACTGTATGAAGCAATATATGGTGTCTATAATACTGGATGGAGGTCTATATGGGGCCCATAATACTGTATGAGGACTATATGGGGCCAATAATGCTGTATGGAGGACTATGTGGTGCCCATAATATTGTATGGCGGACTATACTGTCCTATCTAAAATGAATAGTCTGCAGTCACTGTGCACTGTGAGGATTCTCCGGTTTCTGAGCTATTGTAAAATTTACAATAGATATCACTCATGTAATGTAAGTAGTAAGTGAAATGTTTGCCATTGTACTACACCTATATTTCTTACCTGTGACTCATGAATCATGATATCTAAAGTTGCTCACAAATGCTTTCATCCGGGCCCACAAAAATCTGCCGGCCCTTCCCCCATTTACATTAGGCCAGATGAATGAACAATTTCGATGAAGTTGATAGGTCATCTTTGTTTTTTTAAGATGAGGAATGATTGAGCTCCGATTGATTTTTCAGACGACTATGAACATTTCTTTCAAAAGTCAATCAGGCATGTTTGATATTTTTACACGACTATTGACAATGGCATAACATGGATGTGCTGATTGAAAAATAAAAAGATTTCTTTTTTTTTTTAATACCTCCATCTGTTGGTGTCGATCTCCGATTCTCAAACTTTTTTCCCACTTGACTTCGAAAACGTACTGTATTTCTTAAGCTCAAAGATACATTATACATTTTCATCAGAAATGTGTCCAGTGAGGTTGTGCAAATGAATGATTGTTTTCATTGTTGAATTTCATCTCATGCTTATGGGGGCTTTATATGTGATGGTGCCACCTAAGTGCCCACAAACACCTGCAACTGGCCCTCTTAGTATATTGGAGTAGCAAATGGCCTTCTTTGTTCTAAGGCAACAATGAAGAATTTAGGGCCCAATTCATAATTTGCATTTATTTTTAAAGTCAGTTCTATTTATTTGTCTTGTGATATTCATTGCAGTTTAAAGGTCCCGTTTCACATAGCGACGCACCAGCGAACCCGACAATGATACAACCGGTAAGGATCACTGGTGCGTCGCTACATGATCACTAGTAAGCTGCCAAACAGGCAGATCTCTTCAGCGATGCAGCAACGATCCAGCGATCAAACACAGCGATGCGCGCTGGCCAGCGGGATGCCAACGATGAAGAAATAGCCCAAGACATTCCTGCACGATCAGCGATATCCAGCAGGGGGCCGGTCGCTGCTGCGTGTCACGTGTAGCGAGATCGCAGGCGAGATCGCTGTTGCGTCACAAAATCGGCGACACATTAGCGATCTCGCTATGTGAGACGGGGCCTTAAGAATTTTGCACAGATTTCAGTCTGCTCTTTTCTTTTACCTTTAACCTTTTTTGTGACTAATGTAAAAAAAAAGCACAAAAATTAAAAATAAAATTTCGGATCAAGTAAAATAACTTCAGGGGGTGACTGGAGAACATTTGGACAAAAAGTTTGCAACTTTTTAATAGTCACAAAGGATGAATCAGCTGAAAACATCTGAAAACCCCAAATACCGCACAAAATTTATGAATATAAACCAACCCTTTGGCAAACATATATATAATAGGCTTTAAAAAGGCTCAAATAAATGAAGAATAAGGACAAATGAAAAATAGCTGAAAAATTCCAAAGACCAGACAAAAGAAAAGGTACAAATGCAATAATCAATCAGTCCCTTACTATTATTTGTACATTCACGTTATTGTATAAACCTATTTGAGCAGACTTATCAAAACTGGTACAAAGACAAGTGGAGTCGTTTCCCATAGCAACAGATCATATTGATTTTTCTCATTTTCCAAAAGTAGAATTATGGTCCATCAGACTGGTTCCTATAGACAAACACTCCACTTTTTTTCTTGCAGCAAGGCTAATAAATCTTCCCCTTTACTATGGAAGAAGTGTAATTACATGCTGGATCTTCTTTCTTGTGTATTTTTTGTAGAACTTAACTGATTCTAGGCGACGATCCATCAACTTATTTGTTTTTAGTATTCCAAGGTTATTAGCCAGCTGGAATTTTAAAAGAAAAAGTTTGTCAATCACCCCCTCACCGCTCCGTGACAATGATTCATCTTTCATTCATAGGACATAACCTTGAAACAATGATATTTCCAGAGCAATATATTTCTCCACGGGTTGTAAGCCACCAAGTCAAGGAAATCACTGACTTTTATAAAACTGCCAGGACTCAGACTGCTGCAGAAAATTCTAAATATTACACTCATCCTGTAGGTGATCGAGTGAAGTCTGCTACACCGTTATAGTCAGTGACTGGAAATTGTGCAATCTATACGGTTTTTTAAGAAAGGACTAATAATATAGCAGATGAAGACCGAATTATTATCAGACTTATCAGGGATTCCAATCATCAGACTTATTGCTTGACAACCTCTCTATTCATATTCCTGAAAACAGGATTGTGGCTATATTCTTGTACAGTATGTAGGAGCAGTATTATAATAGTTATATTCTTGTACATAAGCGGCAGTATTATAGTAGTTATATTCTTGTACATAGGAGCAGTATTATAGTAGTTATATTCTTGTACATAGGGGACAGTATTATAATAGTTATATTCTTGCACATAGGGGCTGTATTATAGTAGTTATATTCTTGTATATAGGAGCAGTATAGTAGCAATATTCTTGTATATAGGAGCAGTATTATAGTAGTTATATTCTTGTACATAGGAGCAGTATTATAGTAGTTATATTCTTGTATATAGGGGCAGTATTACAGTAGTTATATTCTTGTACATAGGAGCAGTATTATAGTAGTTATATTCTTGTACATAGGAGCAGTATTATAGTAGTTAAATTCTTGTACATAGGGGGCAGTATTATAGTAGCTATTCTTTTGTACATAGGAACAGTATTATAGTATATTCTTGTACATAGGGGGCAGTATAATAGTAGTTATATTCTTGTACATATGGACAGTATTATAGCAGTTATATTCTTGTACATAGGGAGCAGTATTATAGTAGTTATATTCTGGTACATAGGGGGCAGTATTATAGTAGCTATTCTTTTGTACATAGGAACAGTATTATAGTATATTCTTGTACATAGGGGGCAGTATAATAGTAGTTATATTCTTGTACATAGGAGCAGTATTATAGTAGTTATATTCTTGTACATAGGAGCAGTATTATAGTAGTTAAATTCTTGTACATAGGGGGCAGTATTATAGTAGCTATTCTTTTGTACATAGGAACAGTATTATAGTATATTCTTGTACATAGGGGGCAGTATAATAGTAGTTATATTCTTGTACATATGGACAGTATTATAGCAGTTATATTCTTGTACATAGGGAGCAGTATTATAGTAGTTATATTCTGGTACATAGGGAGCAGTATTATAGTAGTTATATTCCTGTACATAGGAGCAGTATTATAGTAGTTATATTCTTGTACATAGGGGGCAGTAATACAGTAGTTATATTCTTGTACATAGGGGCAGTATTGCAGTAGTTATATTCTTGTACATGGGGGCAGTATAATAGGTTGTTGTGAGTTCATTTTCCCCTTCATTACTGAGGCCCGAGGAACTCCCTCTTCTGGTAAAGAAAGGTAGTGAGCCTGATTATCAAACACCTGAGGCTGATGATGATGACTGGCTGAGTGGAGTTACTGACTGGATATAAGGCTGCCGACGCCCTTCTGCCCTGCGGGTGATTTCTCTGTGGGATCCTTGGAGACCAGTCTGAATTCCTGCTCCTCTAAAGCTAAGTTTGCTGCTCGGCCTTTTGCTTTGGTGCTTTGACTTTGTTTTGCTTTGTTTTTCTGGATTTCTGCCATTCCCTGCTGGGGTGTGCTGAATTCATTTAGCTCTGTCTTCTGAAAATAACTGAGTGCTGATTTAGTTTTTGAAGCCTAGCTGCTTCAGGGCCTTTTTCATATCAGCTTGTTGGCTTACGTCTTTGATAGGGTTTTGGCAGATTGCAGACAGCAACCTTCCTGTCCTTTCCTATCTAGGTAGTTTTGGGCCCCGTCTTTGCTCAGTCTATCTTTCTGTCTGTGTTAGTATTTTCATCTTGCTTCACCGTCATTATATGTTGGGGGCTGCCTATTGCTATGGGGTCTGCTCTGGGGCAGTTTAGATTTCCCCTTTCTTTCTTTAGGACTAGGTAATTCTCCGGCTGTGATCGAGGGGTCTAGGGCATCGTAGGAACCCCCCACGGCTACTGCTAGTTGTGTTGATAGGTTCAGGGGTCTGCAATCTGATAGTTGCCAACTTCTCTGGTTTTCTGGACTTAGCTTGTATTTCTGCTTTTGCCTCCTACGGTGACTCATTCATAACAGAATCACCCGCCATACCGCAGATCCTAGGGTACTCACTAGCAGGAAAGAATTGTAAAAAAAAAAAAAAAGTGTATATTTTTTCCTCTATATCTCTGAGGCCGTAGGGGGAATTTTTTTTTTCTCTCAATGGAGATAAAGCAATTGTCTGATCGTGTGGAGCAGCTCGCTGCGGAAGTGCAGGGAATTTCCACCTACCTTGCTCATTCACATGCTGCTGAACTAAAGATTCCTACACCTGATGTATTTTTTGGGGATCGGTCTAAATTTTTGAATTTCAAAAATAATTGTAAATTATTTTTTGCCTTGAAGCCTAACTCGTCAGGGAGCTCCGCGCAGCAGGTTAAAATTGTAATCTCTTTGCTGCGTGGCGATCCCCAGGATTGGGCGTTTTCTTTGAAACCAGATGATCCTATTCTGACTAATGTGAACGCATTCTTTCAAGCTTTGGGGTTGTTGTATGACGAACCTAATGCCATTGATCAGGCTGAAAAGACCCTGCTGGCATTGAGCCAGGGTCATGATTCTGCAGAATTGTACTGTCAAAAATTCCAAAAGTGGGCAGTACTTACTACCTGGAATGATAATGCCTTGGCTGCTCTCTTTCGGAAGGGGTTGTCAGAAGCCGTAAAAGATACTATGGTGGGATTTCCTGTTCCCTCTGGTCTTGACGATTCTATGTCATTAGCCATTCAGGTTGATCGGCGTTTGCGCGAACGCAAAGCTGCTAGAGAGGTGTTGCCACCTGTTGAACAAATGTCTGAACCTATGCAATGTGATAGAGTTTTTTCCAGAGAGCAGCGTCAGGAGTTCAGAAGGCGTAATAAGTTGTGTTTTTTCTGTGGAGATGCCTCGCATATTATTTCTGTCTGTCCTAAACGAGAGAAACGCTTTGCACACACGTTTTCTGTTGGGGGTGTTCAACCTAAGTTTCTTCTGGCTATTACTCTGATCTGCTCCCTGTCCACATTTTCCGCCAAGGCTTTTGTGGATTCGGGAGCAGCCCTAAACCTAATGGACTTGGATTTTGCTAAACGTTGTGGATTTCCGATGACACCTCTGCAGACGCCTATCCCTTTGAGGGGGATTGATGCTACTCCTTTGGCTAAAAATAAACCCCAGTTTTGGACCCAGGTGGTAATGCGGGTCGCCCCAGACCATCAAGAAAATTGCAGATTTCTGGTGTTGCATAATCTGCATGATACTATTGTTCTGGGGTTTCCCTGGTTACAGATTCATAATCCAGTGTTGGATTGGAAATCTGTGTCTGTGGTGAGTTGGGGTTGTCGGTGTGCCTTTAGTGAGGCTTCGGTGTTTTCCACCTCTCCTCAGTCGCATGATGTTCCTGATTATTTGGCGGACTTTTATGATGTATTTAGTGAGAATGAGTCTGCGTCTCTGCCTCCTCATAGGAGTTATGACTGTGCAATTGAACTGAGCCCGGGGTGTAAATTTCCCAAGGGTCGGCTCTTCAATTTATCTGTACCCGAGCACGAGGCTATGCGATCCTATATTAAGGAGGCGTTGGAGAAGGGTCATATTAGACCATCCTCGTCACCCTTAGGTGCCGGTTTTTTTTTGTAGCCAAAAAGGATGAATCATTAAGACCTTGTATTGATTATCGTGCCCTCAACAAAATTACTGTTAAATATCAGTATCCGTTACCCCTGATTTCTGATCTATTTTCCAGAGTTAAAGGTGCTTGCTGGTTTACCAAGCTTGACCTCAGGGGGGCGTATAATCTTATTCGCATTAAGCATGGGGATGAATGGAAGACGGCGTTTAATACTCCGGAGGGACATTTTGAGTACCTGGTGATGCCTTTTGGGCTCACTAATGGCCCTTCTGTCTTCCAGTTCTTCATGAACGATATTTTCCGAGATTTTGTCGATAAATTTTTGATTATCTATCTGGATGATATTTTGATCTTCTCCAAGGATTGGGATTCTCATGTGGAACATGTTCGGACTGTGTTCCGGATCTTGAGGGAGGATTCCCTGTGTTTCAAAGGATCTAAATGCCTTTTTGGAGTACAGAGGATTTGTTTTTTGGGATTTATTTTGTCCCCGTCAACTATTGAAATGGACCCGGCCAAGTTACAGGCCATTCACGATTGGATTCAGCCCACTTCTTTGAAGGCCCTCCAGAAGTTTTTGGGTTTTGCTAATTTTTATCGGAAATTTATAGCAAAATTTTCTAGTATTGGCAAGCCATTGACTGATTTGACTAAAAAGGGTGCTGATGTGTTAAATTGGTCTCCGGAGGCTGTTTCTTCCTTTCAGGAGCTGAAGCGAAGATTCACCTCCGCCCCGGTTTTGCGGCAACCTGATGTCTCACTTCCATTCCCGGTAGAGGTGGATGCTTCTGAGATTGGTGCAGGAGCTGTTTTGTCCCAAAAGGATCCTGTAACTTCTAAAATGAATCTGTGCTTTCTTTTCCCGAAAGTTCTCTCCATCTGAACGTAACTATGATGTGGGGAATAGGGAACTGTTGGCCATGAAATGGGCATTTGAGGAGTGGAGACATTGGTTGGAGGGAGCTAAGCATCAAGTCGTGGTCCTCACTGACCACAAGAATTTGATTTACCTAGAGTCGGCTAAGCGCTTGAACCCTAGACAGGCTAGGTGGGCCTTGTTTTTTACACGTTTTGATTTTGTGGTTTCTTTTCTTCCTGGAACAAAGAATGTCAAGGCAGACGCCCTCTCTAGGAGCTTCTTTGCTGATTCTCCTGTAGTGACCAAGCCTGCTACCATCTTAGGCGAAGGGGTAGTTCTTTCTGCCATCTCGCCCGATTTGAGATGTGCTCTGGAAGAGTTTCAGGAGGACAAACCTGAGCGTTGTCCCAGTGGAAAGTTGTATGTTCCTCACCAGTGGAGGAAGAGAGTGATGTCTGAAGTTCATTGCTCTGCTTTGGCTGGTCATCCAGGTATTTTTGGTACTAGAGATCTGGTGAGTCGGTTTTTTTGGTGGTCCTCCTTGTCTCGTGATGTCAGGAATTTTGTGCAGTCCTGTGGGACGTGCTCCCGGTCTAAATCGTGTTCTCGCTCTAGTGGGTTGTTGATGCCTTTGCCTGTCCCCAAGAGGCCATGGACCCATATTTCAATGGATTTCATCTCTGATATGCCTGTCTCTCAGAGGATGACTGTTATTTGGGTGATTTGTGATAGGTTCTCTAAGATGGTTCATCTTGTACCACTCCCTAAGTTGCCGTCTTCCTCTGAGTTGGTGCCCCTGTTTTTACAACAGGTGGTTCGTTTGCACGGGATTCCTGAGAACATTGTATCTGACAGAGGAGTCCAGTTTGTGTTTAGATTTTGGAGAACTTTCTGTTCCAGGCTGGGAATTCAGTTGTCCTTCTCCTCTGCTTTTCACCCTCAGACCAATGGGCAGACAAAGAGAACAAACCAGACCTTGGAGTCATATTTGAGATGTTTTATTTCTGCTGATCAGGATGATTGGGTTTCATTTTTGCCCTTGGCCGAATTTGCTTTAAATAATAGAGCTAGCTCTGCCACTTTGATGTCACCTTTTTTTGTAACTTTGGGTTTCATCCTCGATTTTCTTCAGGGCAGGTGGAGCCCTCTGCCTGCCCAGGTGTTGACACTGTGGTGGAGAGAATGCACCAGATCTGGGACCAAGTGGTGGATAAGTTATCTCTCTCCCAGGAAAAGGCCCAGCGGTTTTCCAACCGACATAGGACCATTGGTCCCCAGTTTAAGGTTGGTGATATGGTGTGGTTATCATCAAAAAATATTGCTATGAAGGTGGCTTTTCCTAAGTTTAAGCCTAGATTTATTGGACCTTACAAGATTGTAGAGATTATTAATCCGATCTCTTTTCGTTTGGCTCTTCCTGTCACATTTAAAATCCATAATGTGTTCCATAAATCTTTGCTGAAGAGGTTTGTTGAACCTGTTGTTCCGGGGGTGGCACCTCCAGACCCTGTATTGGTTGAAGGTAACATGGTATATGAGGTAGAGAAAGTACTGGATTCCCGTCTGGCTAGACGGAGACTCCAGTATTTGGTTAAGTGGAAGGGTTATGGTCAGGAGGATAATTCCTGGGTCTCTGCCTCTGATATTCATGCCAAAAGATTGGTGCGTGCCTTCCATCGGGCTCACCCTGATCGCCCTGGTGGCATAGTTGAGGGTTCGGTGACCCCTCCTCAAGGGGGAGGTACTGTTGTGAGTTCATTTTCCCCTTCATCACTGAGGCCCGAGGAACTCCCTCTTCTGGTAAAGAAAGGTAGTGAGCCTGATTATCAAACACCTGAGGCTGAAGATGATGACTGGCTGAGTGGAGTTACTGACTGGATATAAGGCTGCCGACGCCCTTCTGCCCTGCGGGTGATTTCTCTGTGGGATCCTTGGAGACCAGTCTGAATTCCTGCTCCTCTAAAGCTAAGTTTGCTGCTCGGCCTTTTGCTTTGGTGCTTTGACTTTGTTTTTCTGGATTTCTGCCATTCCCTGCTGGGGTGTGCTGAATTCATTTAGCTCTGTCTTCTGAAAATAACTGAGTGCTGATTTAGTTTTTGAAGCCTAGCTGCTTCAGGGCCTTTTTCATATCAGCTTTTGTTGGCTTACGTCTTTGATAGGGTTTTGGCAGATTGCAGACAGCAACCTTCCTGTCCTTTCCTATCTAGGTAGTTTTGGGCCCCGTCTTTGCTCAGTCTATCTTTCTGTCTGTGTTAGTATTTTCATCTTGCTTCACCGTCATTATATGTTGGGGGCTGCCTATTGCTTTGGTGTCTGCTCTGGGGCAGTTTAGATTTCCCCTTTCTTTAGGCCTAGGTAATCCTCCGGCTGTGATCGAGGGGTCTAGGGCATCGTAGGAACCCCCCACGGCTACTGCTAGTTGTGTTGATAGGTTCAGGGGTCTGCAATCTGATAGTTGCCAACTTCTCTGGTTTTCTGGACTTAGCTTGTATTTCTGCTTTTGCCTCCTACGGTGACTCATTCATAACAATAGGTGTTATATTCTTGTAAAAAGGGACAGTATTACAGTAGTTATATTCTTGTTCATAGGGGCAGTAATATAGTAATTATATTATTGAACATAGGGGGCAGTATTATAGTAGTTATATTCTTGTACATAGGGGCAGTATTACAGTATTACAGTAGTTATATTCTTGTACATGGGGCAGTATTATAGTAGTTATATTCTTGTAAAAAGGGACAGTATTACAGTAGTTATATTCTTGTTCATAGGGGCAGTAATATAGTAATTATATTCTTGAACATAGGGGGCAGTATTATAGTAGTTATATTCTTGTACATAGGGGGCAGTATTATAGTAGTTACAGTGCCTTGTGAAAGTATTCGGCTCCCTGGTACATTTCAACCTTTTCCCACATACCATGCTTCAAACATAAAGATACCAAATGTAAAATTTTGGTGAAGAATCAACAACAAGTGGAACACAATTGTGAAATTGAATGAAATTTATTGGTTATTTTAAATTTTTGTGGAAATTCAAAAACTGAAAAGTGGAGCGTGCAATATTTTTGGGCCCCTTTACTTTCAGAAGTTCATTGTGGTTCTCTGAATGATCCAATGTTGTCCTAAATGACTAATGATGATAAATATAATCCAAGAGGCCCATGATCACTCTGGATGAACTGCAGAGATCTACAGCTGAGGTGGGACAGTCTGTCCATAGGACAGCAATAAGTCGTACACTGCACAAATCTGGCCCTTATGGAAGAGTGGCAAGAAGAAAGCCATTTCTCAAAGATATCCATAAAAAGTGTCATTTAAAGTTTGTAACAAGACACCTGGGAGACACACCAAACATGTGGAAGAAGGTGCTCTGGTCAGATGAAACCAAAATCTAACTTTTTGGCAACAATGCCAAACGATACGTTTGGCGTAAAGGCAACACAGCTCATCACCCTTAACACACCATCCCAACTGTCAAACATGGTGGTGGCAGCATCATGGTTTGGGCCTGCTTTTCTTCAGGAGGGACAGGGAAGATGGTTAAAATTGATGCGAAGATGGATGGAGTCAAATACAGGACCATTCTTGAAGAAAACCTGTTGGAGTCTGCAAAAGACCTGAGACTGAGACAGAGATTTGTCTTCCAACAAGACAATGATCCCAAACATAAAGCAAAATCAACAATGGAATGGTTCACAATAAATGTATCCAGGTGTTAGAATGGCCAAGTCAAAGTCCAGACTTGAATCCAATCGAGAATCTGTGGAAAGAGCTGAAAACTGCTGTTCACAAACGATCTCCATCAATCCACATTGAGCTCGAGCTGTTTGCCAAGGAAGAATAGGCAAGAATTTCAGTCTCTCGAGGTACAAAATTGATAGAGACATACCCCAAGCGATTTGCCGCTGTAATCACAGCAAAAGGTGGCGCAACAAAGTATTAAGTTAAAGGGGCCGAATAATATTGCACGCCCCACTTTTCAGTTTTTGAATTTCCACAAAAATTTAAAATAAGCAATAAATTTCATTCAACTTCACAATTGTGTCCAACTTGTTGTTGATTCTTCACCAAAAATGTACATTTGGTATCTTTATGTTTGAAGCATGATATGTGGGAAAAGGTTGAAAAGTTCCAGGGAGCCGAATACTTTCGCAACACACTGTATATTATTGTATATAGGGGCAGTATAATAGTAGCATTCTAGATTGCGAGCCCCATCGGGGACTGTGCCGATAATGTATGTAAAGTACTGTGGAATTAATGGCGCTATATAAATGAATAAAATAAATAGTTATATTTTTATACATAGGGGCAGTATTATAGTAACAATGAAGCAAATTAATTCAGCTCACCTGGATGAAGCAGCGCATGAGAACTCCTGGTGCACTGGAGAAATCCAAGTGAAAGAAGCTAGAAAATCCAGCGCATAAGCTTCAAGGAAATACCTTTATTGGATCATGGTGAGTAGAGCAGAATAAAAAACATCTAGATAGTCGCAGCTATCTGAGAAAAATCATTAAACACATCTTCATACGCGTTTCAGCTAACAAGTAGCCTTAGGCCTCTTTCACACTTCAGTTTTTTGTGTCAGTTAAAATCCGCCAAAAGGATGGATAGCGGATCCGTTTTAATACTGATGACAACGGATGGCACCCGTCCGTTTTTTTTTTTGAGAGAGAATTTTTTTTTGTCCAGCACCCAGACAGAATTTAGGGTTAAGTCAGTGTCTGGAGGATCCACCGGCCAAAAAAACGTTGCAAGCTCCGTTTGGAAATCTTTGAGGATGTTGACGGACAGCAATATTTTGGCGGATCCGCACAAAAACGGATGCAACGGACGGCAATCCGTCAAGATCCGCCAATAATGAAAGTCAATGGGGAAAAAAACAGATCCGCAAAGAAAAATGGCGGATCCGTTTTTTTTCAAAATCGGCGGATCTTGACTGATTGTCAAAAACGGAAGTGTGAAAGAGGCCATAGTCATTGAACACACACATTTAAAATCTGAGCGTCTCATATAGTCCAGTTCAGACATCCCCCTACTAAGAAAACAGCTGCAGACAATATACACAAGCACAGCTTAATTAAGTCTCAGCTATTAAAGGGTTTAAAGACGTGAGAGTGTTCACACTAAGATAAGGAAGGGGAGGATGAAAAAAAACAAAAAACAAAATAAAAAAAAAATTTCAAATTCATATTGTTACTATTCACATAGTTGAGAAAATCCGAAGCAGAGTCTCTTGATCCATCCCATATCAGGAGCAGGTCGTCCAAATAGCGACCATACCACCTGATATATGATATAGTTAAAAATGTGGTTAGAGGTGGAAATATGAGACATAAACTGATGAATCGTGAAACCTGGTGGATGTATGTCCTCAAGACAAGATTCCCTCTAGGAGGTAACATCCGCCAGGACCTTATTTATCATTATTGACCTTCCACCTCTTGAAGTTTCTTGATATACATATACTCCTACTATATAATGGTCTTTTTTTTGTTGTTTTTTTTTTCTATCCTCTCCTTCCTTATCCTATTGTGAACGCTCTCATGTCTTTAAACCCTTTAATAGCTGAGACTTAATTAAGTTGTGCCTGTGTATATTGTCTGCAGTTGTTTTCTTTGTAGGGGGATGTCTGAACTGGACTATATGAGACGCTCAGATTTTAAATGTGTGTTCAATGACTAAGGCTACTTGTTAGCGTATGAAGATGTTTTTAATGATTTTTCTCAGATAGCTGCGACTATCTAGATGTTTTTTATTCTGCTCTACTCACCGTGATTTAATAAAGGTATTTCCTTGAAGCTTATGCACTGGATTTTCTTGCTTCTTTCAGTATTATAGTAGTTATATTCTTGAACATAGGGAGCAGTATTAAAGTAGTTATAAAGGGATGTGTCACAGCGGCAGTTACCCGGTCTGTGGCCGTTTGGTGCCATGTCCTCCAGGTGAGGGGTACAGCAAACTACCAAGGTAGATAGGGATACACCTTTTTCAGGACTCCTTTAAGTGTGTGCCTTTCCTGGCAGTCTTACTGTGTTGGTTTCTCGCCTCTCCTACCCAACACCTCACAGTCAGTGTCCCAGGCCATCAGTGTCCCAGGCCAGCAGCCGCGGAGCTTGTCGGGTAACGTTCTCTCTGCGTTCCCTTGCTCCTGTATGGCTGCCTTTCCAGTAAAGATAACTGTGGCTTGTGGCTGCAACACCTAAAGGTTTCCCTGTTTCCGGCTTGCCAGCTCCGGCTTGCCCCACTGCGACCTGGTCTCTCCACTACTGGAACGGGCCCCACAGATGGCATCCACACGTCCTGTGTCCCTAAGACCCCTTCTGCTTTCTCTGGGAGCTTCTTTCTCTTTCCTTCTGCAGCTCCTCCAGACAGGGAGCTGCTTCACCACACGTGTTACTTTCACTTTCTCCTCATGTTCTGCCTCACTCTGCACTGTTCTTCCTGCTCTTCTTCTGTTACACCCCACCCACCTCCCAGCACCCTTTCTGTTGTGAGTTCATTTTCTGGTCTACCAGTTGTGAGTTCTCCTTCCAGGCTCCCTCTGGTGGTAACAGAAGGTAGTGAGGCTGATTTAATCAGTAGAGATCTGCCACCTGATAAGGAGGATGACGATTGGACCTCAGGAATCTCAGACTGGATTTAAGACAGCCGACGCCCTATTCTGGTGCTGGTGATTCCTTCTGGCTTGTCAGGTCTTGGTTTTCAGCTCTGTTCCAGTCATTTCAAGCTAAGTTTTTCTGCTAATATTCACACTTGATTTTGTTGGTCTATTCAGTTTTTTGTGTGGTCAGCTAGCCCCGGCTGGGGCTGTGCTGAATTTCCACTCTTATTTATCTGTATTTGCCAATTTGCTTTTTGTCCCTTATTGGCCTCTTTTTGCTCTGTCTCAGAATATTTCAGAGTGCTGATATAGTGGGAGAAGTCTAGTGACTTTAGGGTTAATTTTGTTATCAGAAGTGTTGGACATTATTTTTGTAGGGTTTTTGGCAGATTGCAGACAGTATCTTTCCTTTCCTGTCCTTTCTAGTTAGTTTGGGCCCCATCGTTTGCTCAGCCTTTTTTCCTGCCTTTGTTTGTGTTTTCATCTTGTTTCACCGTCAATACATGTGTGGGGGCTGTCTTTCCTTTGGGGTCTGCTCTGGGGCAGTTAGTTTTGCCCTTTTCTTGCTTTAGGCTTATTTAGTCCTCCGATCGTAGGTACGCCCCACGGCTGCTGCTAGTTGTGTGGTTAGGATCAGGGATCTGCAATCTGCATAGTTACCAACCTCTCTGGTTTTCTGTGACTTAGCTTGTCTTGTTTTTTCCTCCTCGGTGACCCAATCATAACACCTTTCCTACCCAGCAGGGCTACCAATGAGAAGGAACAGAACCCTGCTGTGTGATATGTGCTGGGATGTAGGTGTTGGAATCCTGTGGGGTGTTCCCCACTTACCTGAGAGTGGGGTACCACACCTCTGGGTGAGGTGCAGTACTTCTGTGGCGACTGAACCCTCAGGGGCACTACATACAGGGTATGTAAACACAGCATGTGTTAAGGGTATTAAACACAGGGTATTAAACACAGCATGTCCGCTGGCTGAAACAGAGTAAAACAGATGTTAAAGAAACATGCAAAATTTTTGGTAATGCATTACAAGTACAAGAGCCAAACGCAACTTCCCTTTATGGGAGGCACTTTTTCTTTAACATTACAAACAAGAAATTGCAAGAAAAAAATCCCTATAAAATATACTACTTCACATTTAGCGTAGGCTTGCAAGTATTATGCGTCCCAAGAAAAGCATTAGTAGACATCATCATTAGCTCAATTATCAATAAACATTCTATACTGCACTATAAAAAATGCTTCATATCAAGTGCAATATAACAGCGCAAATGCAGAAAAACTTTTATTAAGTGCAACTAGGTTCAGTAAAACTTTAAACAGAGGTAGTCCTTTGGTGCATCCAGGGTGTTCTTCCTTATGTCCTAAGTGTAAAATGGAGGCCTTGGGTGGGCAGCAAGGCATGGCTGGTCTCGTTCTTGGACAGCATCTTCAGCCACGCCTAACGGGTTTTTGTTCTTTGGTCTGTTAAAGGAATAGAGTGTACTATCCACACTCTTAAAGGGGTGATGTAAAACCAATAAGGAGCACCTTAAGAAGTGCTAACTATATACAATGATAGTTTTGATCACTCACTGTTCATGATCCTGTAAAACTTTAACTTTAAATAGTTTAGAAACCTTAATTTTAAATAACATTATCACACATACTTAGCCAGGTGAACTTTATGAACTATGTACAGTCATTATTCAGGATTTCTTGAATTTTCTAGTGCTTTTCCTGTTTCCAGGGCAGCGGGGGCATAAGTTCAGGCTGTAGTGGAACCGCCAGTAGGTCCCCGGTGTCTGCCATCCTGTCCCAGGCTATAGCTGTTACTACCTGGCCAGGTGGTCGGACTGGCGGGGTATCATAGGGCCTATGAGGGTGTCCTCAGCTACCGGGGCAGGGTCAGTCGCCTTACTTCCTGCTACTATGTCTCCGATGCCAGATTCTTCTGTCGGGGTCAGAGATGTTGGGCGCCTGGTCGTCTGCTGCTCCCAGGCTCTGCCAGTGAGAGCCACTTTCCAGTCCAATACCACAGTCTTGTGGGACCTGAGGAGCTGGCGGCTCAGCTCCTCCACTTCAGCATCGAGAACCTCCGGGTTCATTACTGGCGATGAGTCCTTGCTCTCCCTCCACAAGCCGGGGCAGCTTCCTGCTTCTTCCCCACGCTCTGGGTGACCTCCACACGCCATCTTGCCAGCCAGATTCTCTGATGCACCCCCTGGGGACTCCCCTCCTTGGGCGGCATTTCTTTTTCCCGCCGCCACAGGACAAGGCGGATCTCCCTGTTTGACTGACATACCTCTTTCACATAGAAATACTGGTGAGGGGGCAACCATGTCTTTCATGCTGTTTCTCCAGGCTATACCCACGATGGTACACCCCTGTCCTCCTGCCCGCCTCATGGTGTTGCAAATGGCGGCTATTTTACAGTTCATTCCGATTTTAAGTTGCACAAAACCCGGTGATAACGGGTCGGTTCATCCAGTTCAATAAAGTCTCTGGCACACAGGACCTGGTGATACCAGGCTTCAATATCCTGTTTGTGATGCTAAAAATGGATCGCCTGCCAGGGCAGTGGGGATACTCGGTACCGGGCCGGTTCTTAAAGGGATGTGTCACAGCGGCAGTGACCCGGTCCGTGGCCCTGGGCATCCAATAAAAGGGGATATTTACAGGGGAAAAATATAGAGTTTATAAAGTGTTCGTGACACAACTTGTGGTTTCTGGTCAGAGGTGACCAGCGCTGAAATGCAGATCCTATGGGACTGGTGGTGATACAGCAGAGTTGGTATAGCTCTCCACAGGCAGAGCTTAGTGCCAGGGCAGATGTAGGGTAGAAGATGGTAATGTTGGTAGATGTAGCAGTGCTGAGTGGGTGTATAGTGATGATAGATGTAGCAGAGTTGTATGGGTGATGCAGGAATAATTAGAGGACACAACTGGGTGCAGTCCTGAAGCTTTACTCACAGTTTTGGCTGCAGCACAGATGGCTGCTTTTTGCTGTGTCCTCCAGGTGTGGGGTCCAGCAAACTCCCAGTTAGATCGGGATACATCTTTCCAGGACACCTTTAAATGTGTGCCTTTCCTGGCAGTCTTACTGTGTTGGTTTCTCGCTTCTCCTACCCAACACCTCACAGTCAGTGTCCCAGGACAGCAGTCGCGGACCTTGATGGGGTAACGTTCTCTCTGCGTTCCCTTGCTCCTCTATGGCTGCCTTTCCGGCGAAGATAACTGTGGCTTGTGGCTGCAACACCTAAAGGTGCCTCTGCCTTCGGCTTGCCATCTGAGTCTGATGATTATTCCACTGGACTAGGGGACCGGTACCCCACTGCAACCTGGTCTCTCCACTACTGAATCGGGCCCCATGGGTGGCATCCGCACGTCCTGTGTCCCTAAGACCCCTTCTGCTCTCTCTGGAAGCTTCTGTCTCTTTCCTTCTGCAGCTTCTCCTGACAGGGAGCTGCTTCACCACACATCTGTTACTTTCACTTTGTTCCTCATGTTCTACCTCACTCTGCACTGTTCTTCCCGCTCTCCTTCTGTTACACCCCATCCACCTCCCAGAACCCTGCTGTGTGATATGTGCTGGGATGTAGGTGTTGTAGTCCTGCGGTGTGTTCCCCCCTTACTTGAGTGTGGGGTACCACAAAACCCTCAGAGTCACCACATAATCTTGTACATAGGAGGCAGTATTATGGTAGTTATATTCTTGTACATAGGGGGCAGTATTATAGCAATTATATTCTTGTATATAAGAGCAGTATTATAAACATGTGTTTTGTAAAATATGAGGATGCTGCTATTTACAGCTCTGGCAAAAATTAAGAGACCACCACATCGAAACCCTGTCATGGGCAGCCAATTCTCCAAACCTGAACCCCATTGAAAACCTCTGGAATGTAATCAAGAGGATGATGGATAGTCACAAGCCATCAAACAAGAACTGCTGATTTTAAAAAACATGGTTATTCCACAAAATATTGATTTCAGAACTCTTCCTGAGTTAAAACATTAGTATTGTTGTTTTTAAATGATTATGAACTTGTTTTCTTTGCATTATTAGAGATCTGAAAGCACTGTTTTTTTATTTAGACCATTTTTCTTTGTCAGAAAAAAACTACAAAATGTATTATTTGGAAATTCAGAGACATGTTGTCAGAAGTTTATAGACTAAAAGAACAATTTATATTTTACTGAAAAATATACCTATAATGAGAAAAATCAGACAAACTGAACATTTGAAAGTGGTCTCTTAATTTTTGCCAGAGCTGTATACACATATATACTGTATGTGTGTGTGTGTGTATATATATACTGTATATATATATATATATATATATGTATTTTCATACGTATATATTTCAGTTTCTATATATTAAAAATCAGTTTTCTTGGTCCCAGTTGATCGGATCCCATCATTTTCATGTCAATCTTCTCAGTGCTATAGTTTCATAAATCTGTGATTTATCCTCTAAATAACTGTTTTTGAATATAGTCTAATCTAAAAAGTGTTTCCCTTTCTCAAGGGGATTTGAAACATTTAATTAAGTCCAAGCTGATATTCCTTGGAAAGTAAAATCAAAACTTTGGCCAAAACATGTTTCCTCAAATTGGTAGTGACAACCTCTTGGCCTTCTTATTCTGCGTTGGCTAAAACATGCAGCAACCTCAGCAGTATGATAGCAAACCATTATTTGCAGCTTAACCAAGGTCATGTCTATGCATAACGTTGTGTTTCAAAGGCATTATCCTGTTCTGGCTGTGGTGACATGCAAAGAATACTACTGCCCACTAATATCATTGTTCTCTATGAATTCTAATTTTCAGATCATTTCAAAGTGCACATGATATTTTTAAAAGAGTTCCATTGATTGTGGTACTTTCCATTAATATGGTCTTTAGATCATCAATGCTGAAATCTCAAAGCAGAAATTACATTATGTAAAGGAGAGGGAGCACCTGCCCATGGGCCATTATGACTTGCATTCGGTGGAAATATAAAATGTGTGACACATTTTGAGTTCCCAGTGTCTCTATATTGACTTTATTAAGGGAAGAAAAGCTTCTAACCTGTCAAAAAGCCCAATCTCAATCTACAGGCAAAGCATTGCAAGTGGAGATTTTTTTTTTCAATTATTTGACATACCTGGTTTGTTTGTAGTCTGTATTATGGAGACACATAGATCTGCACAGAAGCTTTATTTAGAAATAAGTGGAGTATTTTTTAATCAAAACAGTTTTGCAAATTTAATTTTTTTCCCTGACTCAGATTACAGCCAGGCGGGTTGCTCAAATTGCACCACTGCCACTAATATGTCACGGATAACAAGGGAGAGATACCATAGATCCAACTAGTGTCACCAACTTGTCAGGGGACTTAACTCTGCTGCCTACAATTGTCAGGGCAATTCAATTGACTGACGATTGATGGATGAGGCCAGGGCTGCTTCCACTACTAGGCCGGTTATTGGGGAACTCACAGTGAGCATATGGCATATACACCTCTGATTTCAACGCATGAAATATATGTATATGCCCCCATACGGTAACTGCCAGTTCACAATAGCAAAAAAGCGAACCACCACTAGCTGCCGCGACCATTCGTTTATACAGGCCGATTTGGACACCTGTTACAGGTAGCGTATAGCTTCAGGGGTGCAGTTTATAGAACAAGAGGAACGAGACTTAAATTTTATATATTTAATCCAGAAAGGTAGGCAGTGTTTATAAAAAAATACAAAGATGATGCAAAAATGTGAACAAAACAACACAGTATATACAATTACATGGGATAAAAATAAATAATGAAAGAGAATTGCTAAACGTGATGTTGCAGGAATGGCTCTTATCTTAATGGAGGGGAGCACTACGATTGAGAAAATGCCTCAGAAAGATTCTTTCATCAGAGAAAGCTCTTTGGTTTGGAAGCCTTCTTCCCCGCCTCTGTGTAAAGGAATCTCAGCCTTGGAGTCTTCCTTCTTCACAGCAAATTTTCCTGGTATAATTACCTGGTCACTGCAGGAGGCCCCTACTTCAATGGAGATGGAAGAGTCATATCTCTCTCACACTTCCCCTGTTTTTCACTGACAAGCAAAATGATAGCAATGTTTTGAACTTTTCACTTTCAGGCTTGATATCTCACCATCCACTACAACTTCGAATGTGAGACTACTATCATTCTATAGGCAATCATCTTGGCTATCTTTAATATAAATTTGACTTGCAACTATTTAGCACAAGATTAGTTATGCACATTCTTTTCATGCCACTGCAACATTACTGTTTGGCTACTGGTGGTGGATAGGATCGATGCTTATCTCAATGCTGAGCTATATGTGAGTGTCCTTCAAGATGACTTATATCATACTCTAGAGTATTATGGGTATGAAAAAAGACAACAGTCTTCCAGCAGTACAACGACCCCAAGCATATGTCGAGATTGGCAAATAAATTATTTGTTTATAATAAAGTAGAGGTGATCAATTGGCCCTCACAGTCCCCAGACCTCAACCCAATTGAATACTTGTGGGTAGAGTGGAAGGAAAAGCTGTATACATACCCAAGTGAGTCAACCAGTATACGTCAACTTTGGGAATGTGTAGAAGAGGCCTGGGATCAGATTTCAGTCCAGAGCATGCAGAGAATGATTCAGTCAGTGTTGAAATGCAAAGGTGGATTTACAAAACAGTAACAAGATAAGAAATACAATTTATATTTTTAGGAGCAAAACAGTAACAATACATTCACATGATAAAAATCTGCATAACTAATCATTTGCTAAATGGTTGCAAGTAGAGATGGATGGACCCTTGGATGTTCAGATCCGGCTGAATAGTTACAAAAAGTTCAGGTTTGGGTACCAGAACAATACCCAGACCCAAACCTCATTCACTTGAATGGGGGGCCCGAACATCTAGTGTATGCCATGCTGTCATGTGCATGACAGCACAGCAAAGACCGCTTCTGATATGTGGTAAAATCATTACTGCCATTCAGAGCCGTGGTTGCCATATTGTCATTTGACTTCGTGAGCCTGCAGCTATGATCAGAGGTAAAAAGTTTACCTCTGGTCATTATCGTCCAGCTATGATCAGAGGTAAAAAGTTTACCTCTGGTCATTATCGTCAGCTGGTTGGACTACTGCTCCCATCAGCCAACGCCTGCTGTCAGCTGATGGGAGCATTCATCAGCCGATGCCTGTGCTGTAAATAAATAATTAAAAGCAAAAAAACAATGGTGTGTGTTCCCCTGTATTTTTGATAGCTAGCCAGGCAAAACTCACAGTTGGGGGCTGCAACTCTCAGCTGTCAGCAAGGCTGGTTATCAAGAATAAAGGAACTTCCACTATGATTTTTTAAATTATTTAAATAAATAATTTAAAAACCAGTCCCCCCCCCATTTTTGACAATCGGCCAAGCTAAAAGACAGCTGAGGGCTGATATTCTCAGGCTGGTAAGGCGCCATTGTTATTGGCAACCCCAGCCTAAAAATAGCAGCCTGCAGCCACCCAGAAAAGACACATACAGTCATGGCCAAAAGTTTTGAGAATGACACAAATATTATATTTTCACATGATCTGCTGCCCTCTGGTTTTTATGTGTGTTTGTCAGATGTTTTTATCACATACAGAAATATAATTGCAACAATATTATGAGTAACAAAAGGTTATATTGACAGTTAGAATGAGTTAATGCAGCAAGTCAATATTTGCAGTGTTGACCCTTCTTCTTCAGGACCTCTGCAATTCTCCCTGGCATGCTCTCAATCAACTTCTGGATCAAATCCTGACTGATAGCAGTCCATTCTTGCAAAATCAATGCTTTTATTTTGTCTGAATTTGAAGGTTTTTGTTTGTCCACCCGTCTCTTGATGATTGACCACAAGTTCTCAATGGGATTAAGATCTGGGGAGTTTCCAGGCCATGGTCCCAAAATCTCTGTTTTGTTCCCTGAGCCATTTAGTTATCACCTTTGCTTTATGGCAAGGTGCTCCATCATGTTGAAAAAGGCATTGTTGATCGCCAAACTGCTCTTGGACGGTTGGGAGAAGTTGCTTTCGGAGGACATTCTGGTACCATTCTTTATTCATGGCTGTGTTTTTAGGCAAGACTGAGAGAGAGCCCATTCCCTTGGCTGAGAAGCAACCCCACACATGAATGGTTTCAGGATGCTTGACAGTTGGCATGAGACAAGACTGGTGGTAGCGCTCACCTCGTCTTCTCCGAATAAGCCGTTTTCCAGATGTCCCAAACAATCGAAAAGGGGATTCATCAGAGAAAATGACTTTACCCCAGTCCTCAGCAGTCCACTCCCTGTACCTCTTGCAGAATATCAGTCTGTCCATGATGTTTTTTCTGGAGAGAAGTGGCTTCTTTGCTGCCCTCCTTGAGACCAGGCCTTGCTCCAAGAGTCTCCGCCTCACAGTGCGTGCAGATGCACTCACACCTGCCTGCAAGCTCTGCACTGCTGGTAGCCCGATCCCGCAGCTGAAACACTTTTAAGAGACGGTCCTGGCGCTTGCTGGTCTTTCTTGGGCGCCCTGGAGCCTTTTTGGCAACAAGGGAACCTCTCTCCTTGAAGTTCTTGATGATGCAATAGATTGTTGACTGAGGTGCAATCTTTCTAGCTGCGATACTCTTCCCTGTTAGGCCATTTTTGTGCAGTGCAATGATGACTGCACGTGTTTCTTTAGAGATAACCATGGTTAACAGAAGAGAAACAATGATGCCAAACACCAGCCTCCTTTTAAAGTGTCCAGTGGTGTCATTCTTACTTAATCATGACAGATTGATCTCCAGCCCTGTCCTCATCAACACCCACACCTGTGTTAATGGAGCAATCACTGAAACGATGTTAGCTGGTCCTTTTAAGGCAGGGCTGCAATGATGTTGAAATGTGTTTTGGGGGATATAGTTCATTTTCTAGGCAAATATTGACTTTGCAAGTAATTGCTGTTAAGCTGATCACTCTTTATAACATTCTGGAGTATATGCAAATTGCCATTAGAAAAAATGAAGCAGTAGACTTTGTAAAAATTAATATTTGTGTCATTCTCAAAACTTTTGGCCATGACTGTATATTAGATGCGCCAATTCAGGCACTTGCCTGGCTCTTCCTATTTGCCCTGTAGCAGTGGCATGTGGGGTTTATGTTTGTGGGGTTGATGTCACCTTTGTATTGTCAGGTGACTAGTGTTGAGCATTCCGATACCGCAAGTATCGGGTATCGGCCGATATCAGCGGTATCGGAATTCCGATACTTAATTCCGATACTTTTTTCATATCGGATTCCGGGATCGGAATCGGAATAGGAAGTTCCCATCATGCTATGAGCCTGCTTGCTTTGATTAAGCCAATGGGAATCCTCCGAAGTGTGGGCACATCCTGTTAGGCATGTAGGCATGTTAACTATTGGCATGGCTGTGATTGGCTGCCGAAATGATGTCATGATGCACTATAAAAGCCACCGCAGCCGCCATTTCTGGTCACTCTGCTGTGAATTCAGTTAGGGACAGGCTGCTGTAGAAGACTGTGAGGGACAGTTAGAAATAGCGATTCTAAAAACAATATTGTGCTTTATCCAGGCTACATAAACCACCACTGTAGCTTGCTTTTCCCTAGCAGCGCTGTTTTCACAGCTGTCTGCAAGGGCTGTGTGAGTGCAGCTCACGCTGTGGAGTGGGTCCTGCAGCCACGTCAGGCTGTAGGCCACCCAGTGTGATCACTGCTGCCTCATACATCTTTTATTTTTTGAGCTGCATTTTTTAAATAATTTCAATCTAGTGTGCTTCCATCCGTATCCATATACGTTGGTTGCAAACACTAGTATCATAGAATCATAGAATCATAGAATCGTAGAGTTGGAAGGGACCTCCTGGGCCATCTGGTCCAACCCCCTGCTCAAAGCAGGATTCGCTAAATCATCCCAGTCAGATGTCTGTCCAGCCTCTGTTTGAAGACTTCCATTGAAGGAGAACTCACCACTTCTCGTGGCAGCCTATTCCACTCATTGATCACTCTAACTGTCAAAAAGTTTTTTCTAATATCTAATCTGTGTCTCCTCCCATTCAGTTTCATCCCATTGCTTCTAGTCTTTCCTTGTGCAAATGAGAATAAAGTTGATCCTTCTACAATGTGACAGCCCTTTAGATATTTGTAGACAGCTATTAAGTCTCCTCTCAGTCTTCTCTTTTGCAAACTAAACATTCCCAAATCCTGCAACCTTTCCTCATAAGACAGGGTTTGCAGACCGGTCACCATTCTGGTCGCTCTTTTCTGAACTTGCTCCAGTTTGTTGATGTCTTTTTTAAAATGTGGTGCCCAAAACTGGACACAATATTCCAGATGAGGTCTGACCAAAGAGGAGTAGAGGGAAATAATGACTTCACGTGATCTAGACTGTATGCTTCTGTTAATACATCCTAGAATTGCATTTGCCTTTTTTGCTGCTGCATCACACTGTTGACTCATATTCAGTCTGTGATCTATTAGTATACCCAAGTCTTTTTCACATGTGCTGTCACTTAGCCCTATTCCTCCCATTCTATATATGCTTTTTCCATTTTTATTGCCCAGATGTAGTACTTTGCATTTCTCCCTGTTAAAAACCATTCTGTTAGTTGCTGCCCACTTCTCCAGTTTATTTAAATCTTTTTGAATCCTCTCTCTCTCTTCTCTAGTATTAGCTATCCCTCCTAGCTTTGTGTCATCAGCAAATTTAATCAGTTTACCCTCAATTCCTTCATCTAAATCGTTGATAAAGATGTTGAACAATACAGGGCCCAGGACAGAGCCCTGTGGTACCCCACTTGAGACATTCTTCCAACTGGATGTGCAGCCATTTACGACCACTCTTTGGGTCCGATCACTAAGCCAGTTATGAATCCACCTAACAGTTGCCTTGTCCATTCCATACTTAATCATTTTTTCAATAAGGATTGTATGAGAGACTTTGTCAAATGCTTTGCTGAAGTCAAGATATACTATATCTACAGCATTTCCTTGATCCACCCAATCAGTGATACCCTCATAGAAGGAAATTAAGTTAGTCTGACATGACTTATTAGTTACAAACCCATGCTGACTCTGTTTAATCACTTCATTCTTATCCAGGTATTGACATACATGTTGTTTAATAATTTGTTCAAAGATCTTTCCTGGTATAGAAGTCAGACTCACCGGCCTATAGTTACCTGGGTCCACCTTCTTCCCCTTTTTGAAGATAGGAACAACATTTGCTCTTCTCCAGTCTTCTGGCACTTCTCCTGTTCTCCAAGAATTTTCAAAGATTATAGAGAGGGGTTCAAAAATTTCTTCTGCTATCTCCTTCAGTACTCTGGGGTGTACTGACAGCGGAGCCTTTCTGCAGCCTTTCAGTGCTAGTGTCCACTTTGCTGCACTGTTCACGGCTGTCTGAGAGGTCTCTGACTGTGTGTGAGTGCAGCTCACGCTGAGTAGTGTGTCCTGCAGCTACGTCTGGCTGTAGGACGCTCAGCGTGCGTCACTGCCTCACACATATTTTTATTTGAGTGCAGCTCATTTTTTCTTCTATTAGTGTGCATCCATCCGTCTCCATCTACGGTGGTTGCAAACACTATATAGGAGTACACAGCGGAGCCTTTCTGCAGCCTGTCAGTGCCAGTGCCCACTTAGCTGCACTGTTGACGGCTGTCTGAGAGGTCTCTGACTGTGTGTGAGTGCAGCTCACGCTGAGTAGAGTGTCCTGCAGCTACGTCTGGTTGTAGGACGCTCAACGTGCGTCACTGCCTCACACATATTTGTCTCTGAGTGCAGCTCATTTTTTCTTCTCCTATTAGTGTGCATCCATCCGTATCCATCAACATTGGTTGGTTGCAAACACTATATAGGAGTAGATAGAGGAGCCTTTTTTTCTGGCTTGTGCCCTGCCGGCGCAGCCAGATTAGTATTACCCAATTTTTTTGGAGCCTCATCTTTTGCATTGTAGGTTACCTGCCTGCATTGTAATAGCTCCAAAAAGTTGGTGATACTATCAGTTTCAATTCTTTGTTCTCATACTTTGAGTTTGTTTCAAACAAAGAAACCACATAAAAAGTTCACCAAACACTACATTTTGAACTTGTGTAGGCCACATCAGCTCCTATTAAAGTCTAGTCCACACACACACACTTCATAAAATTAGTGTTTCTTGTACCTGTAACCAGCTGTTCAGGAATAAGCACACTAAGGCCCCCCTTTGTCCTTTTTTGCCTATCTTAAGCAGTCTTGCAAGATGAAGAAGGCAGGGAGTAAGGCGCGGGGGCGTGGGCGTGGGCGTGGAGTTTCAGCAGGGAGAGGACGTGGGGATTCTGCAGGGAGAGGACGTGGGGATTCTACAGGTAGAGGACGTGGGGATTCTGGGCCTGCTGCGGGCACCAGTGGATCAGCATCCCCCAGTTTTAGCAGGCAACAGTCCTTTATGCGCAGCTTTGTAGGACCTCAACGTACCCCACTGCTGCGGGAGGAACAAATTGAAGCCGTTGTCGGATGGATGGCAGCTAACGCATCGACTTCAATTACTTCCGCATCCTCTCAGGGTCAGAGCACCGAAGAGCAACCATCTGTCTCTTCACCACCTGCCAAAGTGCCCAGGCAGTCAGAGAGACATGGACAGGAGCCATCACAATCTCTACTTCTGTTCTCGGAATCTGTTGGCTTGGAAAGAGGGGGCCAGCCAAGCAGCATTCCTGAATGTGAAGAAGAGGGAGTATGCAGTGATGCGCAACTTCTTTGTCCCTCTGAATCTGAAGAGGCGAGTGGGCCAGTGCCTATGGTCAGCACACCTCAGTACGCATCAGATGATGACGAGACTCAGTTGCCACTTTCTGGTGCGTACGGTGCTGGCGAGACAACCCCGGAGAAGCAGCTGTTTGAAGAGGGGAGGGAAGATGATGAGGTCCTTGACCCATCATGGCGTGAGCAACAGGAAGGTGGTGGGAGCAGCTCGGAGGAAGAGATTCCCCTACCGGCCAAAACAGGAGGCAGAGGGAGGGGGAAGACTTGGTTGCCTGTACCCTCCACTTTGGCACCCGTTAGGAGCATTCCTCCTTCCAAAGGCAAACCGGGCGCTCACAAGAGTTGCAGTGCGTGGTCCTTTTTTGACACAGTTGCAGATGACATTTGCTTTGTCAAATGCAAGCTGTGTCATCAGAGAGTCAAAAGAGGGAGAAATGTCAGCAACCTCAATACCACAAATATGTGGAAACATGTGCGCACCAAGCACGAGTTGGAGTTGCATAGACACCCTCAAGACGTAGGCCAACGTACAGCACCACCTACCACCTCTTCAGTTCGTGTTGGGCCCTCTTCCTCCAGCTCACACACTGCTGGTTCGGCTTCCTCACAGGATCGCCAAGGAAGAATCTCTGCCACTGTTGTCCGGAGACCCTGTCAGATTCCACCCATAACAGCACGTTCCCATCCATCACAGCCATCGGTAGCACAGGCATGGGATAAAAGGCGCCCTTACTCGGCAAACCATCCCCGAGCACAGTCTCTGAATGCTGGCATTGCCAAACTTCTGGCAGTTGAAATGCTGTCATTCAGGCTGGTGGACACTGACACCTTCCGGGACTTAATGGCATTGGCAGTCCCCCAATACAACGTGCCCAGCCGCTTTTATTTCAGCAGGCGAGCCGTCCCTGCCCTGCAGAAACATGTTGAGGGCAAAATAAAACATGCGCTACTAAACGCCGTTAGTAGCAAGGTCCACCTGACCACCGATGCGTGGACCAGTAACCATGGACAGGGACGATACCTTTCCCTCACTGCCCACTGGGTCAATGTTGTGGAGCCGGGTACGGATCTGGAGAGTGGCGCTGTACGTGTTCTTCCAACGCCACGGATTGCAGGACTCCAGTCTGTACACATAGACTCCTCCTCCTACTCAAGTTCCTCAGAAACAGCAGAGCAGGAGCCTGTTACGACCGATATGAGCACAGCCGTGGCCAAACGTCAACAGGCTGTACTCAAATTAATTTCTTTGGGGAATCGAAGCCACACAGCGCAGGAGCTCTGGAATGCTATCAAGCTGGAGAGCGATGTGTGGTTTGGGCCAGCGAATCTCCAGCCGGGCTTGGTAGTGTGTGACAATGGCCGAAATCTGGTGGCAGCTCTTGGCCTAGGCAACCTCACACACATCCCATGTCTGGCACATGTTCTTAACTTGGTCGTGCAGAGCTTTCTGAGGGACTATCCGGATCTTGATGCACTGTTGCACAAGGTCCGCATAGAGTGCGCTCACTTGCGACGTTCCAGCACGGCAAGATCGCGCCTCGCTGCTCTGCAGCGACGATTTGGCCTTCCAGAACATCGCATCATATGTGACCTACCCACCCGGTGGAATTCAACGTTACATATGTTGGAGCGGTTGTGTGAGCAGCAGGCAGCAGTCATGGAGTACCAGCTGCATCAGACGCAAACAAGTCGCACTGTGCGCCGTTCACACTTCAGCACCATTGAGTGGGCCTCTATGAAGGACATCTGCCTCGTTTTGCGTGCCTTCGATGAATCCACGCGGATGGCGAGTGCAGATGATGCACTAGTCAGCATGACTGTCCCCCTTATCTGCCTGCTTCAACAAACACTGCAAGCACTAAGGGATGAGGTTTCAGAAGAGGTGGAGGATGAGGAGTCCCAAATGCCATCTGCTTCTGGACAGTCTGCGCTACGTGTTTCCTCACAAAGGCCTAGGCAGGGGACACTTTGTGAGGAGGATGAGGAGGAGTCGATGGAGGAGGAAGACATCTCTCCAGAGGAGGGAGGTACACAAACCTCTACTCAGTATGTACAGCGAGGGTGGGGTGATGCAGAGCAGGTCGAGGTCACGCCTCAAACAGGGGACAGCGGTTCTTTGGCAGTTGGGAGTCTGCAGCACATGGTTGATTTCATGCTGCAGTGCCTGAGAAACGACCGCCGCATCGCCCACATTCTCGTCTCGGCTGATTATTGGGTGTACACCCTCCTAGATCCTCGCTACCGGGACAGCGTACAAAGGCTCATACCAACATTGAACCGGGAGCGTAAAATGCGGGAGTACGAAGAGTCACTGGTGCAGTCCATAATGTTTTCCATTCCACCCGACAGCATTGTTGCAAGTGCTTTACAAAGCAGCTCTGTGCGTCGAGGCAGTGGAGGAAACTCTGCACAAAGAGGGAGCAGAGGCAGTGCCGCAGCACAAGGCAAGACCACTATGGCCCAAATGTGGCAAAGTTTTGTGTGTCCACCACAATTGTCTACACCATCAGCGACGCCTCGAGTCAGCAGGAGGCAACGCTTCCGTCAGATGGTGTCAGACTACATGTCTTGCCCTGTCGCTGTACTCCCAGATGGCTCTTCCCCCTTCAAGTTTTGGGTCTCTAAGCTGGATACATGGCCAGAGCTTAGCCAGTATGCATTGGAGGTGCTGGCTTGCCCTGCTGCCAGTGTATTATCGGAACGTGTCTTTAGTGCCGCAGGTGGTGTACTAACAGACCGTCGCACGCGACTATCTTCCGATAATGTTGACCGGCTGACTTTTCTGAAAATGAACAAGGCCTGGATCTCCAAAGACTTTGCCATTCCTCTTACAGACTAAATTAGTGGTTGGCAACTGTATCCAGGTCTGCTGGTGTGTTCATTTTTCTACCACCTGAACTATAATCCCTGTGCTTCAACACAGCCAGTTGTCGCTCAGATGTGTCGTCTGCACAGAGAAACACACTAGCTCCTGTGTTACTGGGGTTCAGTAATGCCAGCTGATCCCCTGCTGTGTGGACGGCAGAGTCACCAGCTCCATCAACATTCAAACCACTACTGATTTTTAACCGTGCCCAACTTAGGTCTCTGGCTCCACTGTCTCTACTATTTCCCCTGACCTCCAACCCCGCCATCTACATCTCTGAAGTGGCGTCAGCACAATCTACACATGTTCCTGTGTTCCTGTGGCTCAGTCCCATCAGTTTATCCCCTGATGTGTGTCCGGCAAGGTCTCCTGCTCTGTCCACATTCCCATAACCAGTAGTGGGAATGAGGACAGAGCTGGCGAACTTGCCGGACAAACATCAGGGGATCAACTGATGGGACTGAGCACCAGTAACACAGGAACAAGTGTAGATTGTGCTGACGCCACTTCAGAGATGTAGCTGGCGGGGTTGGAGGCCAGGGTAAATAGTAGAGACAGTGGAGCCAGAGGCCTAAGTGGAGCATGGTTAGAATCAGTAGTAGTCCACAACCTCCATAAAAACCGCTGCCCATTGGCCTCTGCATGCGGCATGCGTAATCCTGGGCACCAACAGCGTCAGTTGGTGTTCAGAAGTGTCGTCTCCACAGAGCCAAACACATTCGTTCAAGTGTTAGTGGGGTTCAGCACTGCCAGCTGTTCCCCTGCTGTGGAGATGGCAAGTCTCCTGCTGCCTTCACCTGCCAAAATCCAGTAGGCCCCAGCCTGCTCCTCGCCTAATCCTGGGCTCCAACAGCGTCAGTTGGTGTTCAGAAGTGTCGTCTCCACAGAGCCAAACACATTCGTTCAAGTGTTAGTGGGGTTCAGCACTGCCAGCTGTTCCCCTGCTGTGGAGATGGCAAGTCTCCTGCTGCCTTCACCTGCCAAAATCCAGTAGGCCCCAGCCTGCTCCTCGCCTAATCCTGGGCTCCAACAGCGTCAGTTGGTGTTCAGAAGTGTCGTCTCCACAGAACCAAACACATTCGTTCAAGTGTTAGTGGGGTTCAGCACTGCCAGCTGTTCCCCTGCTGTGGAGATGGCAAGTCTCCTGCTGCATTCACCTGCCAAAATCCAGTAGGCCCCAGCCTGCTCCTCGCCTAATCCTGGGCTCCAACAGCGTCAGTTGGTGTTCAGAAGTGTCGTCTCCACAGAACCAAACACATTCGTTCAAGTGTTAGTGGGGTTCAGCACTGCCAGCTGTTCCCCTGCTGTGGAGATGGCAAGTCTCCTGCTGCCTTCACCTGCCAAAATCCAGTAGGCCCCAGCCTGCTCCTCGCCTAATCCTGGGCTCCAACAGCGTCAGTTGGTGTTCAGAAGTGTCGTCTCCACAGAGCCAAACACATTCGTTCAAGTGTTAGTGGGGTTCAGCACTGCCAGCTGTTCCCCTGCTGTGGAGATGGCAAGTCTCCTGCTGCCTTCACCTGCCAAAATCCAGTAGGCCCCAGCCTGCTCCTCGCCTAATCCTGGGCTCCAACAGCGTCAGTTGGTGTTCAGAAGTGTCGTCTCCACAGAACCAAACACATTCGTTCAAGTGTTAGTGGGGTTCAGCACTGCCAGCTGTTCCCCTGCTGTGGAGATGGCAAGTCTCCTGCTGCATTCACCTGCCAAAATCCAGTAGGCCCCAGCCTGCTCCTCGCCTAATCCTGGGCTCCAACAGCGTCAGTTGGTGTTCAGAAGTGTCGTCTCCACAGAACCAAACACATTCGTTCAAGTGTTAGTGGGGTTCAGCACTGCCAGCTGTTCCCCTGCTGTGGAGATGGCAAGTCTCCTGCTGCATTCACCTGCCAAAATCCAGTAGGCCCCAGCCTGCTCCTCGCCTAATCCTGGGCTCCAACAGCGTCAGTTGGTGTTCAGAAGTGTCGTCTCCACAGAACCAAACACATTCGTTCAAGTGTTAGTGGGGTTCAGCACTGCCAGCTGTTCCCCTGCTGTGGAGATGGCAAGTCTCCTGCTGCCTTCACCTGCCAAAATCCAGTAGGCCCCAGCCTGCTCCTCGCCTAATCCTGGGCTCCAACAGCGTCAGTTGGTGTTCAGAAGTGTCGTCTCCACAGAGCCAAACACATTCGTTCGAGTGTTAGTGGGTTTCAGCACTGCCAGCTGTTCCCCTGCTGTGGAGATGGCAAGTCTCCTGCTGCCTTCACCTGCCAAAAACAACAGGCCCCAGCCTGCTCCTCGCCTAATCCTGGGCTCCAACAGCGTCAGTTGGTGTTCAGAAGTGTCGTCTCCACAGAACCAAACACATTCGTTCAAGTGTTAGTGGGGTTCAGCACTGCCAGCTGTTCCCCTGCTGTGGAGATGGCAAGTCTCCTGCTGCCTTCACCTGCCAAAATCCAGTAGGCCCCAGCCTGCTCCTCGCCTAATCCTGGGCTCCAACAGCGTCAGTTGGTGTTCAGAAGTGTCGTCTCCACAGAGCCAAACACATTCGTTCGAGTGTTAGTGGGTTTCAGCACTGCCAGCTGTTCCCCTGCTGTGGAGATGGCAAGTCTCCTGCTGCCTTCACCTGCCAAAACAACAGGCCCCAGCCTGCTCCTCGCCTAATCCTGGGCTCCAACAGCGTCAGTTGGTGTTCAGAAGTGTCGTCTCCACAGAGCCAAACACATTCGTTCAAGTGTTAGTGGGGTTCAGCACTGCCAGCTGTTCCCCTGCTGTGGAGATGGCAAGTCTCCTGCTGCCTTCACCTGCCAAAAACAACAGGCCCCAGCCTGCTCCTCGCCTAATCCTGGGCTCCAACAGCGTCAGTTGGTGTTCAGAAGTGTCGTCTCCACAGAGCCAAACACATTCGTTCAAGTGTTAGTGGGGTTCAGCACTGCCAGCTGTTCCCCTGCTGTGGAGATGGCAAGTCTCCTGCTGCATTCACCTGCCAAAATCCAGTAGGCCCCAGCCTGCTCCTCGCCTAATCCTGGGCTCCAACAGCGTCAGTTGGTGTTCAGAAGTGTCGTCTCCACAGAGCCAAACACATTCGTTCAAGTGTTAGTGGGGTTCAGCACTGCCAGCTGTTCCCCTGCTGTGGAGATGGCAGTCTCTCCTGCTGTCTCCGCATTACAAAGACAGTAGGCCTCTGCCTACACCCTCCTATTTCCTGGGCTTCAACACAGCCAGTTGTAGTTCGGAAGTGCCGTCCACACGGAAAGAGACACTTGCTCCCGTGTCTCAGTGGGGTTCAGTAACGTCAGCTGATCCCCTGCTTTGTGGATGGCAGTCTCTCCTGCTGTAAACTCATTCAAAATACAGTAGGCCTCTGCCTACACCCTCCTATTTCCTGGGCTTCAACACAGCCAGTTGTAGTTCGGAAGTGCCGTCCACACGGAAAGAGACACTTGCTCCCGTGTCTCAGTGGGGTTCAGTAACGTCAGCTGATCCCCTGCTGTGTGGATGGCAGTCTCTCCTGCTGTAAACTCATTCAAAATACAGTAGGCCTCTGCCTACACCCTCCTATTTCCTGGGCTTCAACACAGCCAGTTGTAGTTCGGAAGTGCCGTCCACACGGAAAGAGATACTTGCTCCCGTGTCTCTGTGGGGTTCAGTAACGTCAGCTGATCCCCTGCTGTGTGGATGGCAGTCTCTCCTGCTGTCACCTCATTCAAAATTCAGTAGGCCTCTGCCTACACCCTCCTATTTCCTGGGCTTCAACACAGCCAGTTGTAGTTCGGAAGTGCCGTCCACACGGAAAGAGATACTTGCTCCCGTGTCTCAGTGGGGTTCAGTAACGTCAGCTGATCCCCTGCTGTGTGGATGGCAGTCTCTCCTGCTGTAAACTCATTCAAAATACAGTAGGCCTCTGCCTACACCCTCCTATTTCCTGGGCTTCAACACAGCCAGTTGTAGTTCGGAAGTGCCGTCCACACGGAAAGAGACACTTGCTCCCGTGTCTCAGTGGGGTTCAGTAACGTCAGCTGATCCCCTGCTGTGTGGATGGCAGTCTCTCCTGCTGTAAACTCATTCAAAATACAGTAGGCCTCTGCCTACACCCTCCTATTTCCTGGGCTTCAACACAGCCAGTTGTAGTTCGGAAGTGCCGTCCACACGGAAAGAGACACTTGCTCCCGTGTCTCAGTGGGGTTCAGTAACGTCAGCTGATCCCCTGCTGTGTGGATGGCAGTCTCTCCTGCTGTAAACTCATTCAAAATACAGTAGGCCTCTGCCTACACCCTCCTATTTCCTGGGCTTCAACACAGCCAGTTGTAGTTCGGAAGTGCCGTCCACACGGAAAGAGATACTTGCTCCCGTGTCTCTGTGGGGTTCAGTAACGTCAGCTGATCCCCTGCTGTGTGGATGGCAGTCTCTCCTGCTGTCACCTCATTCAAAATTCAGTAGGCCTCTGCCTACACCCTCCTATTTCCTGGGCTTCAACACAGCCAGTTGTAGTTCGGAAGTGCCGTCCACACGGAAAGAGATACTTGCTCCCGTGTCTCAGTGGGGTTCAGTAACGTCAGCTGATCCCCTGCTGTGTGGATGGCAGTCTCTCCTGCTGTAAACTCATTCAAAATACAGTAGGCCTCTGCCTACACCCTCCTATTTCCTGGGCTTCAACACAGCCAGTTGTAGTTCGGAAGTGCCGTCCACACGGAAAGAGACACTTGCTCCCGTGTCTCAGTGGGGTTCAGTAACGTCAGCTGATCCCCTGCTGTGTGGATGGCAGTCTCTCCTGCTGTAAACTCATTCAAAATACAGTAGGCCTCTGCCTACACCCTCCTATTTCCTGGGCTTCAACACAGCCAGTTGTAGTTCGGAAGTGCCGTCCACACGGAAAGAGATACTTGCTCCCGTGTCTCAGTGGGGTTCAGTAACGTCAGCTGATCCCCTGCTGTGTGGATGGCAGTCTCTCCTGCTGTCACCTCATTCAAAATTCAGTAGGCCTCTGCCTACACCCTCCTATTTCCTGGGCTTCAACACAGCCAGTTGTAGTTCGGAAGTGCCGTCCACACGGAAAGAGATACTTGCTCCCGTGTCTCAGTGGGGTTCAGTAACGTCAGCTGATCCCCTGCTGTGTGGATGGCAGTCTCTCCTGCTGTCACCTCATTCAAAATTCAGTAGGCCTCTGCCTACACCCTCCTATTTCCTGGGCTTCAACACAGCCAGTTGTAGTTCGGAAGTGCCGTCCACACGGAAAGAGATACTTGCTCCCGTGTCTCAGTGGGGTTCAGTAACGTCAGCTGATCCCCTGCTGTGTGGATGGCAGTCTCTCCTGCTGTCACCTCATTCAAAATTCAGTAGGCCTCTGCCTACACCCTCCTATTTCCTGGGCTTCAACACAGCCAGTTGTAGTTCGGAAGTGCCGTCCACACGGAAAGAGATACTTGTTCCCGTGTCTCAGTGGGGTTCAGTAACGTCAGCTGATCCCATGCTGTGTGGATGGCAGTCTCTCCTGCTGTAAACTCATTCAAAATACAGTAGGCCTCTGCCTACACCCTCCTATTTCCTGGGCTTCAACACAGCCAGTTGTAGTTCGGAAGTGCCGTCCACACGGAAAGAGACACTTGCTCCCGTGTCTCAGTGGGGTTCAGTAACGTCAGCTGATCCCCTGCTGTGTGGATGGCAGTCTCTCCTGCTGTAAACTCATTCAAAATACAGTAGGCCTCTGCCTACACCCTCCTATTTCCTGGGCTTCAACACAGCCAGTTGTAGTTCGGAAGTGCCGTCCACACGGAAAGAGACACTTGCTCCCGTGTCTCAGTGGGGTTCAGTAACGTCAGCTGATCCCCTGCTGTGTGGATGGCAGTCTCTCCTGCTGTCACCTCATTCAAAATTCAGTAGGCCTCTGCCTACACCCTCCTATTTCCTGGGCTTCAACACAGCCAGTTGTAGTTCGGAAGTGCCGTCCACACGGAAAGAGACACTTGCTCCCGTGTCTCAGTGGGGTTCAGTAACGTCAGCTGATCCCCTGCTGTGTGGATGGCAGTCTCTCCTGCTGTAAACTCATTCAAAATACAGTAGGCCTCTGCCTACACCCTCCTATTTCCTGGGCTTCAACACAGCCAGTTGTAGTTCGGAAGTGCCGTCCACACGGAAAGAGATACTTGCTCCCGTGTCTCAGTGGGGTTCAGTAACGTCAGCTGATCCCCTGCTTTGTGGATGGCAGTCTCTCCTGCTGTAAACTCATTCAAAATACAGTAGGCCTCTGCCTACACCCTCCTATTTCCTGGGCTTCAACACAGCCAGTTGTAGTTCGGAAGTGCCGTCCACACGGAAAGAGATACTTGCTCCCGTGTCTCAGTGGGGTTCAGTAATGTCAGCTGATCCCCTGCTGTGTGGATGGCAAAGTCTCCTGCTGCCTACACAGTCGTACCACTACTGATTTTTAACCGTGCTCCAATTAGGCCTGTGGCTCCACTGTCTCTCGTATTTCCCCTGTCCTCCAACCCTGCCAGTTACAGCTCCGAAGTGGCGTCTGCACAATCCACACTTGTTCCTGTGTTACAGGTGTTCAGTCCGATCAGTTAATCCCCTGATGTGTGTCCGGCAATGTCGCCTGCTCTGTCCACATTCCCATTATCGGAATGTGGACAGAGCAGGCGACATTGCCGGACACACATCAGGGGATTAACTGACCGGACTGAACACCTGTAACACAGGAACAAGTGTGGATTGTGCAGACGCCACTTCGGAGCTGTAACTGGCGGGGTTGGAGGACAGGGGAAATACGAAAATCAGTGAATCCACAGGCCTAAGTGGAGCTTGGTTCAAATTAGTAGTCTACAACTGATCTTAAAATTTCTTCAATGCAGCCTAAGCCTGCTCCGTGCTTGTCCCTGGGCTTCAACACAGCCAGTTGTTGCTCGGAAGTGCCGTCTTCACAGAGTAAAACACTAGCTCCTGTGTTTGTGGGGTTCAGTAACGTCAGCTGTTCCCCTGCTGTTTTGATGGCAATCTGTCCTGCTGCCTCCCAATTGACAGCACATCAGGCCTCAGCCTGCTAAGTGCTTGTCCTGGGCTCCAACATCGCCAGTTGCTGCTCATAACTGACTTTGGCACGGGTACTCCCTCCTGCCCAGCTTGGTTCCAGCCCTGCCTGCTGTTTCCGGGAAGTGTCAATGTCATTTTGCCACCCCAAGTTGCCATGTCGTGTTGCGGTTGGGTTAGCCGAGGCTAGGGTGCCAGCAGTTTAGGTGCTTCCTATGTGGACTGCGGGTTCTGGTAAGAAAGGTTTGTTCCATAGTGCCAGTAGGACAAGCACCCCCTGTAGGACTGTGTGATTCGGTAACTGCGGCCAGCTTGCGGCATGCCAACTTTGCTTTTCAGGGGTAACTTCTGATACCCCTCCGGGTTCCAGCACCGTCAGCTGGTTCTCATCAGAGCCTTTGGCCTAGGTGCCTCCATCTCGGTATCCGAGTTCCAGCAACGTCTGCTGGTCCTTGGTAGTGCTTTGTAGCACAGGTACCTCCTGCTTAGTAACCGGGTTCCAGCACCGTCAGCTGGTCCTCGGTTGTGCCATTGGCTCTTATTCCTTCTGCTGCCCCTCCGGGTGCCAGCACTGTCAGCTGGTCCTCGCTATTTCCATTTGCTCTTGCAGCTTATGCTACCCCTCCGGGTTCCAGCACCGTCAGCTGGTTCTCGTCAGAGCCTTTGGCCTAGGTGCCTCCATCTCGGTATCCGAGTTCCAGCAACGTCTGCTGGTCCTTGGTAGTGCTTTGTAGCACAGGTACCTCCTGCTTAGTAACCGGGTTCCAGCACCGTCAGCTGGTCCTCGGTTGTGCCATTGGCTCTTATTCCTTCTGCTGCCCCTCCGGGTGCCAGCACTGTCAGCTGGTCCTCGCTATTTCCATTTGCTCTTGCAGCTTATGCTACCCCTCCGGGTTCCAGCACCGTCAGCTGGTTCTCGTCAGAGCCTTTGGCCTAGGTGCCTCCATCTCGGTATCCGAGTTCCGGCAACGTCTGCTGGTCCTTGGTAGTGCTTTGTAGCACAGGTACCTCCTGCTTAGTAACCGGGTTCCAGCACCGTCAGCTGGTCCTCGGTAGTGCCATTGGCTCTTGTTCCTTCTGCTGCCCCTCCGGGTGCCAGTACCGTCAGCTGGTTCAAGAGGACAAAGAACAGGAAGACAACCACCAAGATGCAGAACAACAAGAGAGAGAAGACAAAGAAGCATAAAAAAAACAAAGCAGAAGAACATTAAGCATAAGACTAATACTCTGAGCAAATGATATTATCTTATTTATAAGCAGAAGAAGACTAAGCAGTGTATGGGGGTGAGTCCGTTCCTCCTCGTGGTGCCCCTGGAAAAGGCCTGCTTCTGCAGGCCAAACTGAACGCGGACAAATCCTGTTGTAAATCTTTTGTGACAGGCAGAACGGAAGGTGTAAACTTCTAACTTTTCTAGATAACAACTACAGGAATGCCTGACACAAACAAGAATATGATGAAGAAGAATAGGAAGAAGATGAAGAAGCTGAATATGTAGAATAATAATTGTTGAATAAGAAGAATATGAAGAATGTAAGAAAAGGAAGAAGAAGAAGAAGAAGAAGAAGAAGAAGAAGAATGTAAAAAAAGGAAGTAGAAGAAGAAGAAGAAGAATGTAAAAAAAGGAATAAGAAGAAGAATGTAAAAAAAGGAAGTAGAAGAAGAAGAAGAAGAATGTAAAAAAAGGAAGTAGAAGAAGAAGAAGAAGAATGTAAAAAAAGGAAGTAGAAGAAGAAGACATACATGTCTGGCAAAATATAAATGAGGCTAACATAGTCAATATCTTTGTAACTCCTAACATCTTTAAAAAAAAAAGTTTAATTCCTGCTATTCCATTTGATTGGGCTAAACCTCTATGGCTTTAATGTCTCCTCCACCTCCCACAATACATTCTACATTATTCTTAGTTGTTTTTCTTCATGTAGAATTAACCTACAAGGAAAGAAAGGGTTTTTTTTAATTCCGATATTTTGGCCCCATTGACTTGCATTGGTTCCCGGTATCGGAATCGGCGATACCGATACTTTTTTTTAAGATCGGCCGATCCATTCCGATCCGATATTTTCAAGTATCGGCTGGTATCGCTCAACTCTACAGGTGACAACAAGCCCACGGCTTAGTAATGGACAGTAATGGACAGGTATCTATAAAACACCTTTACTAATCTTATAGTTGTATTGTAAATAAACACACAGCCAGAATAAAGTATTTTATTTGAAATACAAAACACACTTTTCCTTTTTTAATTAAAAATAAACACTTATACTCCCCTAACGCCCATTCCATTGAATCCCTCGTCTCCTGTATTAAAATAAAAATTAAAAAACAACAATATCCCTCACCTGTCCGTCGTTCTGTCTCACACTGTAATCCACGTCTGTGGGATAAAGTTTTCAATCTGAACAGTGCCAAATACGACCATCCAGGCAGAGAACCACTGGGAAATGAGAAGCTGCGAGCGCAGCATCAGCGACTAGCAGTGACGTCATTGAGGTTACTGCCGGTCACCTAGGCTGCATTCCCAGCCAGGAAAATGAACTGCAGTGAACACAGTGAGAAAGTCTCCAGGTGCAGCACTGAGCTGAATTTCTCACAGTGAATTGTGGTGAACTCTCTGACCTCAGCACTGCACCGTGAAACTTTAAATAAATAATTAAAAAAAAGACGTGTGTTCTGCCTTCATACACGTTGACACGGTGTGCAATCTAGCATACAGCATAAACCACCTTCACTCTTCCAAAATAAGCAGACCGTTCTCTGTAGTCTAACTTGTTTATTGGTGAAGCGTATAGAACACGTGGTAAAACTATAAAGAATACAAACGACATGGGTAAGTATTGGGCAGATGATCACACAGCTAACACAATTACAGGAAGTATACAGTGTGATGCAAACTTTACATGGAATACACAGGTGTCTAATTACATCTACTGAGCACTGGCTGCTATACAGTTAATAACATCTCTGTACAACACTGCATTGCAAGAAAAGATTAATCTTACCAGATATGCTTTACCAGGATAGCGACTTAAGTAGGGGAGTTACAGGAGGATAAATAAACGTGTGTCCTATGAAATACACAGAAGAAAATGGCATCATCCTCATCCCAGGATACATTGCTTCAATCCCACAATGCAACACTGTCTGCTATTTAAGGCACAGGCTATAAATGCTATTAAAGACACAGCTATAAATTCAGCCACCACTAGATGGTGCTATAACTAAACCAGCACATAATACAAACATATTTGCCCTATATTCAGAGGGCAGAACACTCTTTACTTGGCATTACCTGATGCCACTTACAGCCTCTTTGGCGAAAGCAATAGAACTAGTTCCGCAACTGGTCTGAGGAATAGTTTACTCTCCCGAGCTTTCCATGCTTTGACCTCGACCTTGCGCACCTTCTCGTCCTTGCTTGGAAATACCATGGTGATGAGGCCTAGTGGGCACTCATTTGGGTGTGACTGGCTGTCTTTCATGAGCACAATATCACCGGGTTTGATGTTCAGCCTGTTGATCTGCCACTTCTACCTAGGCTGTAAGGTGGAGAGATATTGCTTTCTCCATCTGTCCCAGAAAGTATTGGAGAGACTTTGAACTTATCTCCATTTACGTCTGTAGAGGTCCTTGTTGCTGAATTCTCACAGTGGAGCGCTAGGAGTGTCGGTTTTTTGAGTAAGTAACATGGCAGGAGTGAGAATAGTTGGATCCTCAGTGTCACTGGAGAGTGCAGTCAATGTTCTGGCATTTTGGAGCACCCCCAGGGCAAGTGTGGGGATTTACTTACTCGGTACCGGGCCGGTGTCTTAAAGGGGAAGTGTCGCGGTGGCGGTGGCCAGATCCGTGGCCCTGGGTGTCCATGTAAAATAGGTGGAATGAAGCTGAATAAAGTTTATAAGTAGATAATTCGTGACTCCACCTGTGGTACTCGGCAATGAAGGTGTTAAGCCGATGCTGCGGTGCAGATCCTCTGGGACAGATGGTATAAGGCAGCAAAGATAGAATAGCTCTCCACAGGTAGGGCTGTAGTCCCAGGGCAGTGAAAGTAGGTGTTGAGGTAGATTGTGTAGTGTTAGGCACAGAGATGTAGCAGTGCTGAGTGGGTTGGCGCAGGAAGAAGGCAATGACACAGCTGAGTGCAGTTCCAATTCTTTTACTCACGTTTCTGGCACATACAGGTGCCCGCTTCAGTGCCGCAGCCTCCAGGTAAGGGGCTCAGCCAACTCCCAGGCAGATGGAAGACACCCTTCCAGCACTCCCTTTCGTGTGCCTTTTCTGAACGTCTCCTTTCTAGTGCTAATTTGAAGTACTTGTAGTTCTGAATTACACTCAAGTTCTACGTCCTTTCCCTCCTTCCCCCATATGGGAACTCACTGAACTTCCTGTCAGCTTTCCCCTCTAGTGTTTCTAAAGCTCCACCAGCCACCCGCACCCTTCATGAACCAAAGCAGCTGCCAAAAAGGGGGCTCTGCTATTCTAAGGTGTCTGTGCTGGATGTAGGTGCTGGAGTCTGGTCAGGTGCCACCATCTTATCTGGGAAGTGGGATACTACACCTCAGGAGGAGGTGCAGTACCTCTGTGGCGACTGAACCCTCAGGGACGCCACAATTTATGATGGCCAAAACTTCTGCCAAGAATGTAGTGAAACTTTCATGTGTGAGTCTTGTGCTACCTTCTTGCAAGAAGATAGAGTATAAGATTCTACGTGATATTCCTATCATCCTCTCCCAAGCACCTCCCATGTGAGAAGAGTGGTAAATTGAATGTCCAGGTACATCCCTCCTCACTCAAGTATCTTTCCACACTGGTAATGTCTAGGTTGGAAGGAATTTGAAGTTCTTTTAGTGCTCCTATGAAATTTGTGCCGCAATCAGAGCGAATGTGTTTCACGGTCCCTCTGATGGCAATGAAACATCGGAGTGCATTTATGAAACTTGAAGTGTCCATGGATTCAATTACTTTGATGTGGACCGCCCTGATGGACATACAGGTGAACATAACTGCCCAGCGCTTTGCGTTGGCTTGGGCTCTTCTAGTGTGCGGTGCAACCACAGACCATGGCCCGAATACATCCAGTCTGATGTTGGTAAAGGGAGGATTCATGCTAAGTCTGTCTGATGGGAGCTTGGTCATCTTTGGGTTTTGAGTCACGCCGCAGAGTTTGAGACAAGTCACACAGTTGAAGATGCATTTACTCACACATCTCTTTCTTCGACTAACCATAGTCCAGCAGTTTGTAGATTCTCTTTGGTAAACAATCGGCCCTGATGTTTCACCCAAACATAATGGTGCTGTACGAGCAGAGTAGTCACATGATGATGACCAGGAATTATTATAGGGTGTTTTTCCACCCACGAATTCCACCTTGGCTTCTTGAAGACGACCTCCAATTCTTAACAGCTCATTTTGGTCAATGATTGGATCAAGTTTTTTCAAGACACTGTCCCTAGAAATGGGTTGACCTTTGTTGAGGTTGTCTATTTCTTTGGCGTAACACTCATGTTGTATGATACAAATTATCGTGTTTTAGGCATTTTCCAGGTTTGGAGCGGTAAAGGCATGCATGCAGTGGTGCCAACCTGTGACGGAGTCAGCTTCTGCTGAATTGATTTCTAGAGTGGACCCTCTGGGTCGTGGCACCCACCCACCTAGGGCGAGCTGACCTTGTGAGGAACCACCCCCTATACAGAGAGTGTCAGGGGCAAGGCGGCCGGCTCAAGGAAGACACAAGTGTGAGTGTCTGGCAACAGGGAGCGTGCAGGGTACAAGTCAAAGCGTGGTCACAGGGTTTCTTCAATAAAGCGTGGTCTCAGGGCTTAATCAGGTTCAAGACGTGATAACAAGGACAAAGTGATACATAGCAAGGCGTGTGCGAGGGCACACCAAGGTCCAAGGCATGATATGTGCTAGGTGTCACACCAGGGTTCTGGCAAGGGCTAGATGGCATTGGACTCCGGACATCTGGCAACAATCGACAGGCTCCGGACATTAGGCTGCGGACATCAGCTCCGGACATGAGGCCGCAGTCATCAGGCTCTGGACCTCTGTCAGCGATCGGCAGTGTCCGTGCATCCGGCAGGCAAGCCAGGGTTCAGGCTAGGAGGCACGCCAGAGTTCAAGACATGGTGCATGATAGGAGACATGCCAAGGTCCAAGGCAGGGTGCAAGCCAGGATGCGTGCTAGGAGACACACCAGGGTCCAAGGCAGGGTTTGAAGCAGGATGCGTGGTAGGAGACACACCAGGGTCCAAGGCAGGTTCAAGGCAGGGTGTGTGCTAGGAGACACACCAGAGTCCAAGACAGGGTTCAAGGTTCAAAGCAGGGTGCATGCTAGAGAATACGCCAGGTTCAGGCTAGGGCCTGTGCATGCTAGGAGGCACGCCACGGTTCATGGCAGGACCTGCGCTTGCTTTAGAGAAGCACGGGGAAGCATGCCAAGGAGCAGACTAAGGCCTGCACGTGCCAGGAGGCATTCCAGAGTTCATGGCAGGACCTGCACATGCTTTAGAAAAGCACAGGAAGGTATGCCAAGGAGCAGGCTAGGGCCTGCGCGTGTCAGGAGGGCACGCAATGCATAGTGCAGGAACAGCGTGAGTGCCAGGAGGCACAGAGAGCATGGCTGGGGCACTGGCTAGCTGATCGGGCTGAGGCTCAGACAGCCGGGCACGACTGAGGTGAGCTCGGCTGAGAAACAACATGCGGACACAACTAAGTCACTGGCCGACGAGCACGGCTGAGGCACAAGCAGGTGGGCACGACTAAGGCGGGCATGGCTGAGGCACAAACAGGCAACGAAGCAAGGCCAGGCGCATGCAAAGGGCACGCGGAGAAACAAAGCAAGGCAAGGCTAGCTAAAGACAAAGTACAAAGCAAAGAGCGGAACGTAGGCTGAAGCTCAGAGCCGGGTACAAGAAAGAGAAGCGGAGCATATGCTAGAGCCCAGAGCCGGGTCAAGGCAGGGTACTAGATGCAAGACATAGAGTACAGTGCGCATGCACAGCTCGCCGTTACTAGTGCGCATGCACAGCTCACCTTGTGGCTGCTCGCCGTTGCTGGTACGCGTGCACATCTCCTATGCTGGATCCTTCGGCTGCCGCCTGTGCCCAGCACGCGTGTGTGTGCTCATCTCCCTGCCACCTGCAAATGGTTCCTCTCTATGGCCCCGGAGGACCCGACACAGTGATCCTCTCTATGGTCCTGTAGGACCCGACACAGTGATCCTCTCTATGGTCCCGGAGGACCCGACACACTGATCCTCTCTATGGTCCTGGAGGACCCGACACAGCGATCCTCTCTATGGTCCAGGAGGACCTGATCCAGCTATCCTCTCTATGGTCCAGGAGGACCTCATCCAGCAATCCTCTCTATGCCTCTAGAGGACCTGACCTAGAAGTCCTCTCTATGATCCTGGAGGACTTGACCCCGAAGTCCTCCCCATGGTCCTGACCCAGAAGTTCAGGTGCTAATGCCCTATATCAGACCGCCTTATGGTCGGAGCCTGAGTATCGTGTTGCTTTCTGGCTAGACTGCATGGTCCTGCTTGGTCGCTCCCTGTATTGTGTGCCCCTGCACTCTGCCCTGTTGTGCTTCTTTGCACACACTCTGTGATTGTACTTCATCTGGTGTCCTGTGTAGGTCTTTTGTCCTGTACCTCATCTGGTGTCCTGTACCTGGTCCTGTGTCCTGTATCTAGCCTTGTGTGCTTTCTCTGTACTCTGTCTTATTGTGCTCCTTTAGCACAAGCTCTGCTTCTTCCTGCTCTCTGTCCTATTGTGCTCTCTTGCATAAGCCTGTTCTGTACTATGTATGCCTCCCTGTGCTGTCTGTACGCACCTTGACCATGTACTCTGTCTTGAGCTATATCTTTTCATTCTGACTGTCCTTGTTCCTTTAGCACAAATCTTATCTTGTACTCTATGCTTTGTCATATACCCGACTCTGTGCTCTGGCATACTCTCTGCTTTTCCCTTGTACCCGGCTCTGTGCCTCAGCATACGTTCCGCTGTCAACTAAGGCCGGCTTGTGTGCTCCTCCCAGTCAGACGTCTCCTATGATGACCCAACCAAGGTTGTGCCTCTGTGCGTACGGAGCGTTCCTGGAGCCGTTTATACATTCTCTAGCCTTGTGGACTTGTAGTATATCTCTTCCCAGAAGTAGAGCTATTGGGGTTCCTGGATCCATCTCAGGTATCAGGTGGGCTATACGCTTTTGATGGGGGTGATGTGTCGCCACCTTCCATGAAGGTATTTCTGACCTGTTGTCAGGAATCTGGCTGCACTCCAGGATGGTCGGTAGCGATAGGCAGGTTTGGCCATCTATGGACTCCTCCTTGTATCCGGTGGCTTTTCTCCCCGCCATCTCAACGGTACCTGAACACGTCCTCAGGGTGTAGGCAGAACCAGGGGCTACAATGCTGAAGTTATCAAATAAGATGGACCTGGCTAGAGACCTCTTACTTTGGTCATCCAGGGTTGCGTATATCTTGAGGGCTTTGTCCTTGCGGCCTGCAGGATAGACTCGGACAAGGCAGATTTTTGAACAGGACCTTTCTCCTGTGAGTCTCTTACAGATCTCCATACATTTAGAGCTGACCTCGGGTGTCTTCGTCAGTGTCTTTCTGCTTCTCATCGTGCTCCTCTGCTTGTGACAACATTCGTGGCATTGATCCAGGGTGCATGGCTGTATTGTGATCCGTGCTGCTGCATTCTGCACATTTCACGCTAGCTTCACTTTACTAGGAGATCTAACTCATCACTACAAGAAAGGTTCAGACCATGAATGGCGTTCCGGAACAAGGCTTGCCATGACCTATAGTTCTCGGGTTTGTCAGTGAACTTTACAAGTCATTTTGTAACCAGTTCTCGGCAGGCAAAGAACTTTGCAAAGTCCATGGTGGCTCCGTCAGTGCTGGTACGAGCCGGTGTGTTATAGTCATGTCTAGTGTGTCGTGGATCACCATACCTGTAAGACGCTTCTGACTCCGGATAGTCTGTACAGTACCTTCTCGGTGAAGAAGGTGGCCCTTTAAGGCAGGATGGGAGCTGTACCTTCTTCTCAGTGGAACGGTAGCTGTGGTCGACATCTCTCTGCTGGACGTCTCCTTGTCTGTGGTAGTGAAGTTCAGGATTGGATCGATGGTAATCAGCATAGGCTGATCGATATGATGTGTCAGGGCTGTAATCCACGCCGGAATGTTGATGGATGTACTCTGCGGCGCGCTGTGCTGGATCTTGCTGCTCTAGATCTGGTCCGAGAATGCTGCTGTGTCTCTCAGAATCAGGATTCTTCATAGCTTCCAAATACTCTGCTTTAGCTATTGCAGCTGCTATCTTTGCTGCAAGTCTTTCTAGCTCTGCCTGCAGGCGTGCAGTTTCCGACTCTCTCTCTGCCTGCAAACGTGCGGTTTCGGCTGGCAGACGTTCAGCTTCCGCCTCTCAATCTGCCTGCAAACATGTGGTTTCAGCTTGCAGGCGTGCAGTTTCCGTATCATGATCTGCTTGTCTCAGCTTTAGATGCAGTTCTCGTTTGGCGAAGGAGGATCTTGCTTTGGCTGCTTCGGCCTCGTCACGAGCGACAGTAGCGAGCTCTGCTATTGACGACCTGCCAGAACTTGCTCGTGACCTCGTTTTGAGTGAGGATGTGCTGTTTCGAGACATTGTGAGTTTAGCTGCATACTGCTGCGTGTACTGGCGGGAAATAGTCTATGTGCGGCGGGCTTCCGTGTGGCGGGAAAGATGAAACACTTGTTGTCGGGTTGCACTCTCGGTACTTGTGACTGTATGGCGGCCGCTGCAGTATCTGCAGACAGTGCGGTGTGGGTACAAGCGGCTCCTTAAGTCGTATTCGCTATCGCAGGTGTCTAGCATCTGTTTTACTGTTCTGCCTTCATACCCGTTGACACGGTGTGCAATCTAGCATACAGCATAATCCACTTTCTATCTTCCAAAATAAGCAGACCGTTCTCTGTAGTCTAACTTGTTTATTGGTGAAGAGTATAGAACATGCGGTAAAACTATAAAGAATACAAACGACATGGGTAAGTATTGGGCAGATGATCACACAGCTAACACAATTACAGGAAGTATACAGTGTGATGCAAATGTTACATGGAATACACGTGTCTAATTACATCTACTGAGCACTGGCTGCTATACAGTTAAAAACATCTCTGTACAACACTGCATTGCAAGAAAAGATTAATCTTACACTCCCGTCGTGCCCCACGGTACTTACCGGCCCGCTCCCGCGCTGCAGCCTGGCTTCCCCCGGCAGTCGCAGCGTCCTGTGACCGGCCTGCGATGTCCTTGCATGCTTTGCGCATGGGCCATAGGCCATGGCCCGCGTCCCTCTCTCTTCTTATGCTCCGGCGGTGCCCTGAACCGGAAGCACCGCCGGACCAATGGGGGCTGCGTCCCGGGTATTTCAGGCCGCCCTCCTATAATGGAGGCGCCTGATCGTTGTTGTTCTTTCTGCAAGTTAGGCCCCCGTGCGTCTGCCCTGTGCACTGCGCTGGTTCTCATATCTTCCTCTGCTTCTCTTGCAGTCCTACTCTGGTCCTGTGTGTTCCTGCTCCATCCTGCCTGCCCGTGTCTTGCCCTTGCAGTCCTACTCCGGTCCTGTGTTCTTGCTCTGTCCTGCCTGCCCGTGTCTTGCCCTTGCAGTCCTACTCCGGTGCTGTGTGTTCCTGCTCCGTCCTGCCTTCCCGTGTCTTACTCCTACAGTCCTACTCCGGTCTTGTGTGTTCTTGCTCTGTCCTGCCTGCCCGTGTCTTATTCCTGCAGTCCTACTCCGGTCCTGTGTGTTCTTGCTCCGTTCTGCCTGTTCCCATTGTCTCCTGCTGTCCTACTCCAGTCTCCCCATCCGAGCCCTACGCCTTCTTTAAGCTCGTGGTACCAGGTCCCCTGTCTTGCTCCAGTTCATTCCGAGCCGCCCCTCTTGGTACCGGCTGCCGTGGCATTCGAACCCCTGGGCCTGCTCCTAACGGTCCCGGTATAGGCGTCGGCCCCACCTGGTTGCTTGCCCGGGGCCCTTCTGTGCCACGGTCCAGAGGGTCCACTCCTGGAATCCTGCCTTGCCTAGCTAAACCCTAACAGTACGATCAGACCATGGATTCCGCCGGTGCATCTGCCCCCACTCAAAAGGAGTTGCTCTTTTTGCGGGAGAAACAGGGGTGCATCATGTCCATAATGAAATCCATGGAATCGCGCTTGTCAGATCTTCAGGCCGCCGATCCGGGAAATGCTGCTCAGCTGGCCAGTCTCCAGCAGGAGCTGGGCCAGCAGCGTGACGTCCAGTCCCTTATCTTGACTTATATGGCCTCTGTAGACAATCGCTTGGTGGCTTTCCAGTCCGCCGCAGCATCTGCCTCTCCCCCCGGTCCCATTTCTTTTCCTTCTCCTCGCCTTGCCAAACCACCCCGGTTCAATAGCGACCCCAAACAGTGCAAAGGGTTCTTAAACCAATGTAGCCTTCACTTCGAGCTACTACCTCACCACTGTATCCCTCCGATAGGGCAAAAGTGGCCTTTATCATGTCCCATCTGGAGGGGGAGGCCCTGTCTTGGCTAAACCCTCTCTGGGAGAGGGACGATCCCGTGGTCTCGAATCTTCCGGTCTTTTTGGATAAATTCAGGAGGGTCTTTGACGAGCTAGGTCGGCTAGCCTCTCTTACTGAGTCCCTTTTCAACCTCCACCATGGCACTCTCACCGTCGGACAGTATGCTATCCGGTTCCGCACACTTTCCTCTGAGTTGGGATGGAATAATGCGGCAATGGTAGGGGCATTCTGGCGGGGTCTCTCGGGCAGGATAAAGGATGAGTTGGCAGGTCGAGATACCCCCACCACTCTTGAAGACCTGATTTCCCTGGCTATCCACATAGATCTCCGGTTTCAGCGCGCCCGGGAATCGGCTAGAGACAGGAGACCCACGAGACCAGCTTTTTCCCCAACCAGTCCTCTAGTCCTCGTCCAGCCGGAGTTCCCCATATTCCTCAGTCTGAACCAATGCAGGTTGACCGTGTCAACTTGGCCGAGGTCCGGCAAAGAGAGAGAAGGGCACAAGGTCTGTGTCTCTATTGTGGTGGAGCTTCGCATTTCATCCGTTCCTGTCCTGAGAGACCAAGAAACTTGTCCACCTAGGCCAGGTAAGAGAGGCCTCCCTAGGTGTCCATGATTCCTCTCAACCACTTACAATCTCCGTTCTTTTGATTTCGGGGCAGAGGCGTGGCTCCGATGTGGCTTACGTGGATTGGGGCGCAGCAGGTAACTTCATCCAGTGTGAAGAGGTGGAGAAATACCAGATTCCCGTTGTCAGTCTGAAGAATCCTCGACTAATTGCGTCGGTGGATGGCCGACTGCTACCGGAATCCATCACCATGGTCACAGAGGAAGTAGACTTGCAAGTCGGCGCCCTACACCATGAAAGAACAGCCTTCTATATGCTCCCTGGTCTGTCCCACGTGATCCTCCTGGGACTTCCGTGGCTACGGACACATCAGCCAGTTCTCGATTGGTCATCCGGGGAGGTTCTTCGCTGGGGACACTTGTGCCATGATCGGTGCCTGAATCCTATTCGGCTGGCTGCTTCTTCAGGTCCACCCTCTGACCTCTCGGGTCTTCCCTCAGCCTATAGGTCCTACGCAGATGTCTTTGATAAGAAGGAAGCGGAGGTTCTTCCCCCGCACCGGCCTTTTGATTGTCCCATTGAGCTAGTTCCTGGTTCCGGCTTCTTCGTCAAAAAGAAAGATGGCTCTCTGCGTCCGTGCATTGATTATAGGGGCCGGAACAACATCACCATCAAGAACAGGTACCCCCTTCCTCTCATTCCAGAGCTGTTTGATCGCCTCAGAGGAGCACGGGTTTTCTCCAAGTTAGATCTCAGAGGAGCCTACAATCTGATCCGCATCCGCACGGGCGATGAATGGAAAACCGCTTTTAACACTCGAGATGGTCACTATGAGTACCTTGTCATGCCCTTTGGCCTGTGCAATGCCCCCGCTGTGTTTCAAGAATTCGTCAATGAGATCTTCCAGGACCTCTTGTACTCCTGTGTGGTAGTGTACTTGGACGACATTCTTGTTTTCTCGCCAGACCTTTAGTCTCATAGGAGGAGTGTCTGCTTGGTTCTCCAGCGCCTTCGAGAGAATCGCCTGTACGCTAAGAAGGAGAAATGTCTCTTTGAGCAGACCTCGTTACCGTTTCTGGGCTACATCTTCTCCGACGCTGGGTTGAAGATGGATCCGGAGAAACTGTCCGCCATTCTCAAGTGGCCTCATCCCGTCGGCATCAAAGCCATCCAACGGTTTCTTGGATTCGCCAACTATTACCGGAAATTTATTCCTCATTTTTCTTCATTTACCAAACCCATTTCCGCCCTCACCCGAAAGGGGACGAGCTCCAACTCTTGGACCACAGAGGCTGAAGAGGCCTTTCTGACACGAGTCCATGGGCACCTAGGGAACAGTGATGATAATATAATACAATTCCACTTGTCCTTCAGTAAGGTGCCCTGGAAGGGGGTTACAAAAACGCTGAATTTCAGGAAAACAAAGTTTGATCAGCTTAGAGAGGACCTTCGTCGAATTGATTGGGACAATGTCCTCAAAAATAGGAGCACAGAAAATAAATGGGAAATATTTAAAGTTTTACACACCCACTGCGAGCTAGCCATACGGTACAGAAATAAAAGGGCTAGGAACAGGAGAACACCAATGTGGCTAAATAAGGATGTAAAAAGGGCAATAAATAACAAGAACAAGGCATTTAAGAAGCTAAAACAAGAAGGCAATGAAGAAGCATTAAAAAGTTATAGAGAAAAAAATAAAATGTGTAAAAAACAAATACATTTAGCAAAAGTGGAAACTGAGAGACTCATTGCTAAGGAAAGTAAAACAAACCCCAAACTATTCTTTAATTATATAAACAGTAAAATGATTAAAATTGATGGTGTCGGCCCTTTAAAGAACAATGAGGGTGAAATCATAGAGAGCAATGTGGGAAAAGCAAATGTTTTAAATACTTTTTTCTCAACAGTGTTCACACAGGGAAAAGGATTTGCCAGGGGAAATGCAGAGTGATAATGTAAACTCCCCATTAAGTATTACCTGCCTAACCCAGGAAGAAGTGCAGAACCGCCTTAGTAAGATTAAAATTGACAAATCACCAGGGCCTGATGGCATTCACCCTCGGGTATTAAGGGAGTTAAGTAATGTGATAGACATGCCTCTATTCCTTATATTTAAAGACTCTATAGAAACCGGGTCTGTTCCTTTTGATTGGTGGCAAGCAAATGTGGTACTAATATTCAAAAAGGGGTGTAAAAGGGAACCTGGAAGCTATAGGCCGATAAGCTTAACATCTGTTGTGGGTAAAATTTTTGAAGGGTTTCTAAGGGATACCATTATGGAATATCTCAATGTTAATAAATGTTTAACTCCATATCAACATGGATTTATGAAGGATCGCTCCTGTCAAACTAACCTGATCAGCTTCTATGAGGATGTAAGCTCTCAAATGGACCAAGGAGAATCATTGGATGTCATTTATCTTGACTTCTCTAAAGCATTTGACACTGTCCCACATAAAAGATTGGTAAATAAGATGAGAAAGCTTGGGCTAGGGGAAAATGTGTGTAGATGGGTAGGTAGCTGGCTTAGTGATAGGAAACAAAGAGTGGTTATTAATGGTGCATACTCAGATTGGGCCAGGGTTACTAGTGGTGTACTACAGGGTTCTGTATTGGGCCCCCTACTATTTAATATATTTATTAATGATCTAGTGGATGGTTTACACAGTAAAATATCAGTATTTGCAGATGATACAAAACTATGTAAGGTAGTTAACACAAAGGAGGACATTTTGCAACTACAGACAGATTTGAGTAAATTGGAGAATTGGGCTGAAAAATGGCAAATGAGGTTTAACACAGATAAGTGTAAGGTTATGCACATGGGAAGGAGAAACAGATGCTAAATTTACTTACTAAATGGGAAACTGCTGGGGAAATCAGACATGGAAAAAGACTTAGGCATCTTAGTCAATAAGAAGCTCAATTGGAGTGCCCAGTGTCAGGCAGCTGCCACCAAAGCAAATAAGGTCATGGGATGCATTAGAAGAGGTCTGGGGACACGAGATGAAAACATCATTCTCCCTCTGTACAAATCACTCATCAGACCACACTTGGAGTATTGTGTGCAATTTTGGACGCCGGTGCTCAAGAAAGACATTTCTGAACTTGAAAGGGTTCAAAGGCGGGCTACTAAAATGATAAATGGAGTTGGTTCACTACAATACTCAGAAATGTTATCAAAATTAGGTCTATTTTGCACCTTTTTCTCCCCTCCGCACGGTACTTATACTAGAATAGACTTCTTTTTTGGCAATATACAAACACAGACTGACATTAGACACAGATATTGGGATAATATCGTGATCGGATCATGCACCTGTAATGCTCACCCTCACTCAATCCTCAGCACAGACTAAAGTATGCCATTGGAGACTCAACGAGACCCTGCTTTAGAGACCGCAACATAGAGAGGAGTTGAGGGGGAAGATAGCTGAATATTTTGACATTAATAAGGAGTCAGTTTCTGATTTTTCGACTGTATGGGAAGCACACAAAGCTGTTTTCCGGGGTGAATGTATAGCCCTAGGTTCTCGTATTAAAAAGGATAGAGCTCACCAGACGGGCTTGCTTGTTGCCCAGTTGAGGGATCTTGAGGCTAGGCTTGCCGTTACCCCATCCAAAAGAATCTTAAGGGATATTGTCTCAGCGCGCTCCCATTTAAAAGACATTATTAACTACAAAACTGAAAAAATGTTACTTTATAGTAGACAAAAATACTATGAAAAAGGAAATAAGTCTCACACACTATTGGCAAGACAGCTCAGGGATGACAAAAGTCAGTCTTCAATATATGATCTCAGAGATGAAAAGGGAGCAATAATATATGACCCTGTTAAAATTGCAAATATGTTACAGGGATATTTATCTAAACTATATAACTTACCGAGCAATTTGCCACCGGACTCAGATGTGGGGAAGAGAGTTATGCAATCCTTTCTCCAAAAGTGCAATCTTCCTTCACTTACTATAAAAGCTTTGTCTTCTCTTAATGGGGATAACTTGCAGGAGGAGGTTTTGGATGTCCTTTCTTTCCTTCCCAATGGTAAATCCCCCGGTCCAGATGGGCTAACGTATTTCTACTATAAAACATATAGCACCATACTAACCCCGCACTTAGTCAAGTTATTTAACAAATTCTTGACAGGCTTGCCAATTCCACCCACCATGCTTCACTCTTATATCACCCTTATTCCCAAACCAGGAAGGGACCCTTTAGAATGTGCCAATTATAGGCCTATAACCTTACTTAATGCAGACTTAAAATTTTTTACCAAATTGCTGGCTCTACAGTTGTCTACCCTGCTTCCCCATTTAATTCATAAAGACCAAGTGGGTTTTGTTACATGCAGACAGGGGGGAGATAACACAAGAAAGGTAATCGACCTTATTGAAGTGATCAATAAAACAGAGAAATCAGCACTTTTACTTAGCTTAGATGCTGAAAAGGCTTTTGATCGTCTTGGGTGGCCATTTATGTTTCAAACACTGGCTCATTTTGGCATTTCGGGACCTTTTATAACCGCCCTAAAAAGTTTGTACACACACCCATTGGTGGCTGTAAAGTTACCCCATGCATTGTCTCAGCCTTTTCCAATTTTTAATGGCACCCGTCAAGGTTGCCCACTCTCTCCATTACTCTTCGTTATGTGTATAGAACCACTAGCTGCGGCTATATGCCTTGACCCGAACATTGGGGGAGTGATGGTTAGAGATAAAGAATTTAAACTGTCTTTATTTGCTGATGACGTGCTCTTAACTCTGACCCAGCCACATACAACCCTACCCAGTCTGCATTCACTTCTAAAACAGTTTGGCCAGCTCTCGGGTTATAAAATAAAGAAAGCAAAAACGGAGGCTCTTCCCCTTAATATTCCAGACAGATCATTAAGCTCCTTAAAAGGTAATTATAACTACAAATGGCAGGATACTGCCCTGAAATATTTAGGAGTCTAGCTGACCTCTAGATACAACTTATTATTCAAACATAATTACCCCCAATTGTTTTCGGAATTTAAACAAATACTTAATTAATGGAATAACTTACCACTATCCCTATTTGTGAGAATATCAGTGGTTAAAATGGCTATTCTCCCTAAGCTACTATATTTATTTGAGACTCTCCACATTGTGGTCCCTCCTGCAGACCTGAAGGGTATTCAGTCTTCTATCATCCACTTTATCTGGGCCCATAAAAGGCACAGGATCAAAAACCAAATTATGTTATCTATCAGAGATAGAGGAGATTTGGGTGTTCCAGATATTACCAAATATTATTGGGCAACTGATTTGAGATGTATCCCAGCCTGGTCTGCACCTAGAGCATTCTCTAGGTGGATGGAGATTGAGAAGTTGTGGATGGCTCCAATCCATCCCAACTCTTATCTATGGGCAACTACCTCAAATAAACTCGACTCACACACGTTGGGACCAATAGCTTTCACTAAGAGGATTTGGAATACCTGTATGAAAAAATTCCCACTGATGTCGAAATGCTCTCCACTAACCTCCTTTTTGTTTAACCCCAAACTACCAGACAGCTTTAGGGGGAACTTGATTAAGTTGTGGTTTGATAAGCGACTTTTTTGTTTTGCTGATATAGTTGATAGTCACTCTAGATCCTTGTTACCTTTTGATAAGTCACTCTAGATCCTTGTTACCTTTTGATAAGATACAATCGGGCTTCGACTTACCTTCAAACTCTTTCTATCGGTATTTACAAATTAGGCATTATATGCAGTCTCTTTACTCTTCCTTAGTGGTCTCCAAACCAGCGCGCTTTGAGAGACTCTGCAGGGCAGGAGTATCGACCAAGGGTCTTGTATCTAATATCTATAGGATTTTATTAGACCCGTATCCGGAGGAGTCTTCAAGACACTCCTATATGGACAGGTGGGAGGGTTTCTTGGGGGAAACTTTCTCCGGGTGTGTGGCAGGGGGTCTGGAGGAGGGCAACTAAGACTTCCACTTGTTATACGTATAAGGAAAACCAGTTTAAATTACTTATATTTTGGTATCATACTCCTTCATTATTGCATAAATTTAATCCTAACATATCTGGGCAATGTTGGAGATGCGGTTCTGATGATGGAGACCTAACCCATATTTTTTGGACTTGTTCAATTATACAAGGGTTTTGGAGTAGGGTCAAAACTTTAATCTTCGAAGTTACGGGTATTCATATTCCATTAGACCCTAAATTCTACTTGCTCAATATCCCCCCATTCCAGATTGGAAGTAGGATTCAGCAGATTCTTTTACATCTGACCACAGCCGCAAGATGTTTAATAGCAAGGAAGTGGAGGCTGGCTTATCCTCCGTCACTTAACGAGTTGCATTCCCGCATACAGGACATACGAAGTATGGAACATCTCACTGCTTTAATAAATAATACGTTTGAAAGTTTTGAAGCAACGTGGAATCTGTGGGACGTATACTGGGCTCGGAAGGCTTAGTATCGATATTTACTCCTCAAAATGTGCCATCTTTCCCTGGGATCTTTCCTCTTTCCCTCCCTCGTGTTTCACTGTCTTGTCAATTATATTTGTATCTATTACGTTTGTTAACTGTTTTGCATTGAATTATTACATGCATTGTATCTTCATGTGTTATCATTCTGGAAAATCAATAAATATCCAGTTATATAAAAAATTAGGTCTGTTTACTCTAGAAAAGAGAAGACTTAGGGGAGACCTAATATATATGTACAAGTATATCAGAGGGCAATACAGAGATCTCTCCAATGAACTGTTTGAACCAAGGACTGTGACAAGAACAAGGGGGCATTCTCTTCGTTTGGAGGAAAGACAATTTCTGCACCAGCATAGAAGAGGGTTCTTCACGGTAAGAGCAGTGAGGCTGTGGAATTCTCTTCCTGAAAAAGTGGTGATGGCCAACTCACTGAATGAATTTAAGAAAAGAATGGATGTTTTTCTTGTGAGTAACAGTATAGAAGGTTACGAATAACAGAATATTATAGGTAGATGGTTGACCCAGCTTAGGGGAAGGACTTTTTTTCCCTATGGAGAAAATTGGCTTCTACTCTGTGGGTTTTTTGCCTTCCCCAGGATCAACAATGCAGAACAGCTGCACTAAAAATAGGCTGAACTAGATGGACATAAGCGTTCAACAAACCTCTTCAACAAGGACTTATGAAACACATTATGAATTTTAAATGTGACAGGAAGAGCCAACCGAAAAGAGACCGGATTAATAATCTCCAAAATCTTGTAAGGTCCAATAAATCTAGGCTTAAACTTAGGAGAAGCCACCTTCATAGCGATATTTTTTGATGACAACCAAACCATATCACCCACCTTAAACTGGGGACCAACGGTCCTACGCCGGTTGGAAAACCGCTGGGCCTTTTCCTGGGAGAGAGACAACTTATCCACTACTTGGTCCCAGATCTGGTGCATTCTCTCCACCACAGTGTCAACACCTGGGCAGGCAGAAGGCTCCACCTGCCCTGAAGAAAATCGAGGGTGAAAACCAAAGTTACAAAAAAAAAGGTGACATCAAAGTGGCAGAACTAGCTCTATTATTTAAAGCAAATTCGGCCAAGGGCAAAAATGAAACCCAATCATCCTGATCGGCAGAAATAAAACATCTCAAATACGACTCCAAAGTCTGGTTTGTTCTTTCCGTCTGCCCATTGGTCTGAGGGTAAAACGCAGATGAGAAGGACAACTGAATTCCCAGCTTGGAACAGAAAGTCCTCCAAATTCTAGACACAAACTGAACTCCTCTGTCAGATACAATGTTCTCAGGAATCCCGTGCAAGCGAACCACCTGTTGCAAAAGCAAGGGCACCAACTCAGAGGAAGATGGCAACTTAGGGAGTGGTACAAGATGGACCATCTTAGAGAATCTATCACAAATCACCCAAATAACAGTCATTCTCTGAGAGACAGGCATATCAGAGATAAAATCCATTGAAATATGGGTCCATGGCCTCCTGGGCACCGGCAAAGGCATCAACAAGCCACTAGAGCGAGAACAAGGTTTAGACCGGGAGCAAGTCCCACAGGACATCATGAGACAAGGCGGGCCACCAAAAAGACCTACTCACCAGATCTCTAGTACCAAAAATACCTGGATGACCATCCAATGCAGAGCAATGAACTTCAGACATCACTCTCTTCCTCCACTGGTGAGGAACATACAACTTTCCACTGGGACAACGCTCAGGTTTGTCCTCCTGAAACTCTTCCAGAGCACATCTCAAATCGGGCGAGATGGCAGAAAGAACTACCCCCTCGCCTAAGATGGTAGCAGGCTTAGTCACAACAGGAGAATCAGCAAGGAAACTCCTAGAGAGGGCGTCTGCCTTGACATTCTTAGTGCCCGGAAGAAAAGAGACCGCAAAATTAAAATGTGTGAAAAACAAGGCCCACCTAGCCTGTCTAGGATTCAAGCGCTTGGCCGACTCCAGGTAAATCAAATTCTTGTGGTCAGTAAGGACCACGACTTGGTGTTTGGCTCCCTCCAACCAATGTCTCCACTCCTCAAATGCCCATTTCATGGCCAACAGTTCCCGATTCCCCACATCATAGTTACGTTCGGATGGGGAGAACTTTCGGGAAAAGAAAGCACAAGGATTCATTTTAGATGTCACAGGATCTTTTTGGGACAACACCGCTCCTGCACCAATCTCAGAAGCGTCCACCTCCACCTGAAACGGGAGTGAGACATCAGGTTGCCGCAAAACCGGAGCAGAAGTGAATCTTCGCTTCAGCTCCTGAAAGGAAGAAACAGCCTCCGGAGACCAATTCAGCACATCAGCAATCAGCACCCTTCCTAGTCAAATCCGTCAATGGCTTGGCAATACCAGAAAAATTAGCTATAAATTTCCGATAAAAATTAGCAAAACCCAAAAACTTCTGGAGGGCCTTCAAAGAAGTGGGCTGAACCCAATCATAAATGGCCTGTACCTTGGCCGGGTCCATTTCAATAGTTGACGGAGACAAAATAAATCCCAAAAATGAAATCCTCAGTACCCCAAAAAGGCATTTCGATCCCTTGACATACAGGGAATTCTCCCTCAAAATCCGGAACACAGTCCGAACATGTTCCACATAAGAGTCCCAATTCTTGGAGAAGATCAAAATATCATCCAGATAGATAATCAAGAATTTATCCACAAAGTCTCGGAATATATCGTTCATGAAGCACTGGAAGACAGAAGGGGCATTAGTGAGCCCAAAAGGCATCACCAGGTACTCAAAATGTCCCTCCGGAGTATTAAACGCCGTCTTCCATTCATCCCCATGCTTAATGCAAATAAGATTATACGCCCCCCTGAGGTCAAGCTTGGTAAACCAGCAAGCACCTTTAACTCTGGAGAATAGATCAGAAATCAGGGGTAACGGATACTGATATTTAACAGTAATTTTGTTGATGGCACGATAGTCAGTACAAGGCCTTAATGAACCATCCTTTTTAGCCACGAAAAAAAACCCAGCACCTAAGGGTGAAGAGGATGGTCTAATATGACCCTTCTCCAATGCCTCCTTAATATAGGATCGCATAGCCTCGTGCTCGGGTACAGATAAATTGAAAAGCCGACCCTTGGGGAATTTACACCCCGGGTTCAGCTCAATTGCACAGTCATAACTCCTATGAGGAGGCAAAGACGCAGACTCATTCTCACTAAATACATCATAAAAGTCAGCCAAATAGTCAGGAACATCATGCGACTGGGGAGAGGTGGAGAAAACAGGAGCATCACTAAGGGCACACCGACAACCCCAACTCACCACAGACAAAGATTTCCAATCCAGAACTGGATTTTGGATTTGCAACCAGGGAAACCCCAGAACAATGGTATCATGCAAATTATGCAACACCAAAAATCTGCAATTTTCTTGATGGTCTGGGGCGACCCGCATTACCACCTGGGTCCAAAACTGAGGTTTATTCTTCACCAAAGGAGTAGCATCAATACCCCTCAAAGGGATAGGCGTCCGCAGAGGTTTCATAGGAAATCCACAACGTTTAGCAAAATCCAAGTCCATCAGGTTAAGAGCTGCTCCTGAATCCACAAAAGCCTTGGCGGAAAATGTGGACAGGGAGCAGATCAGAGTTATTGCCAGAAGAAACTTGGGTTGAACACCACCCACAGAAAACGTGTGTGCACAACGTTTCTCTCGTTTAGGGCAGACAGAAATAATATGCGAGGCATCTCCACAAAAAAACACAGCTTATTACGCCTTCTGAACTCCTGACGTTGCGCCCTAGACAAAACTCTATCACATTGCATAGGTTCAGACATTTGTTCTACGGGTGGCAACATCTCTTGTGTAGTTTTGCGTTCACGTAAACGCCGATCCACCTGAATGGCTAATGACATAGAATCGTCAAGACCAGAGGGAACAGGAAATCCCACCATAGTATCTTTTACAGTTTCTGACAAACCCTTCCGAAAGAGGGCTGCCAAGGCACCATCATTCCAGGTAGTAAGGACCGCCCACTTTCAGAATTTTTGACAGTACAACTCTGCCGAATCCCGACCCTGGCTTAATGCCAACAGGGTCTTTTCAGCCTGATCAATAGCAATAGGTTCATCATACAACAACCCCAAGGCTTGAAAAAATGCGTTCACATTATTCAGAATAGGATCATCAGGTTTCAAAGAAAACGCCCAATCCTGGGGATCGCCGCGCAGCAAAGAGATGACAATTTGAACCTGCTGCGCGGAGTTCCCCGACGAGTTAGGCTTCAAGGCAAAAAATAATTTACAATTATTCATGAAATTCAAGAATTTAGACCGATCCCCAAAAAACACATCAGGAGTGGGAATCTTTGGTTCAGCAGCATGTGAATGAGCAAGATAGGCGGAAATTCCCTGCACTTCAGCAGCGAGCTGCTCCACACGATCAGACAATTGCTTCATCTCCATTGAGAGAAAAATTCCCCCTACGGCCTCAGAGATATAGAGGAAAACATATGCACACACAAAAAAAAATAAAAAAATTCTGACACTTTTTTTCTTTTTTCCTTACAATTCTCTCCTGCTATTGAGTACCCTAGGATCTGCAGTATGGCTGGTGATTCTGTTATGATGAGTCACCGAAGGAGGAAAAAGCAAAATACCAGCTAAGTCCAGAAAAACCAGAGAGGTTGGCAGCTATCGGATTGCAGACCCCTGGACCTATCCACAACAACTAGCAGCAGCCGTGGGGGGTTCCTACGGTGCCCTAGACCCCTCGATCACAGCCGGAGAACTAAATAGCCTAAAGACAGAAAGGGGAAAAACTAAACTGCCCCAGAGCAGACCCCAAAGCAATAGGCAGCCCCCAACATATAATGATGGTGAAGCAAGATGAAAACACTAACACAGATAGAAAGATAGGTTGAGCAAATGAAGACAGAGCAAAAGATCAACAGATCAGAGACAAAAATGGAATTCAGCTCACCCCCGGCCGGGGATGGCAGAACTCCCAAAAAACAAGGCAAAACAAAAACAAAACAGAAGAGTACAAAGCAGAGCAGAAAAACTTAGCTTTGAGATGCAGGAATCAGACTGGTCTCCAAGAATCCAGCAGGAAAATCACCAGCCAGGAAGAAGGGCGTCGGCAGCCTTATATCCAGTCCTCAATTCCAGCCACCCAGTCATCATCTAGCTGCCCAGGTGTTTGATAATCAGCCTCACTACCTTCCTTCACCAGAGGAGGGAGTTCATCAGACCTCAATCGTGAAGGGAAAAATGAACTCACAACACATAAGGTCTTCCTTCAGCCTTCAAAACTATGTTACATTAAAATGGGCAGTCTCTACAGCTCCAGTCTTGTCCCGTCCTGAGAGCAGCAAACCCTTTGTGCTAGAGATGGATGCCTCTTCAACAGGAGCCGGGGCTGTATTATCTCAGAAAACAATCTCTGGTCGCCTACACCCCTGTGGATTCTTCTCCAAGGCCTTTTCTCCGTCCAAGTGCAATTACTCAATTGGCGACCGTGAACTCTTGGCCATAAAATTGGCCTTGGAGGAATGGCATCACCTTCTGGAGGAGGCTGTCCACCCTTTTGTGATTCACTTAGCCCACAAGAACCTGGCCTATCTTCACTCCGCCCAGAGACTCAATCCTCGACAGGCTAGGTGATCCTTGTTTTTCGCTCGCTTCAATTTTGAGCTCCATTTTCGCCCGGGTGACAGGAACACCAAAGCTGACGCCTTATCCAGAGTCTTCCAGCCGTCCGAGGATGGAGATGAACACGCTCACATTATTGAGCCCTCAAGGATAATCACCGTGGCTCCGGTGAATCTGCTTTCTCCACCCCCAGGCAAGACTCTCATGCCCGAGGATGCCAAAAGAAGAGTCCTACTCTGGGTCCATTCTTCCAGACTGGCAGGCCATACTGGAACCAAGAAGACTTTCGCTCTCATCTCTCGGTACTACTGGTGGCCTACCCTCCGCCAAGATGTGGCGGACTTCGTGGCCTCTTGTCCCTCTTGCGCAAGAAACAAAAGTACCACGACGACCTCCTTGCGGCTTGCTCCCCCCCACCCGTCCCTACAGTACCTTGGGAACACATCGCCATGGATTTTCTCACCGACTTTCCCCGCTCATCTGGCTGTACGGTGGTTCTAGTGGTGGTATATCATTTTTCCAAGATGGCATTTTATCCCATTGACCGGATTCCCCTCTGCGCCTCAACTAGCCAAGATCTTCACCCACCAGATTTTCAGGCTCCATGGTCTACCTCGACGCATTGTGTCTGACCGGGAGGGTCCAGTTTACTTCCAAGTTCTGGAGGGCACTTTGCAAACGATTGAATATAGCTTTAGATTTTTCCTCTGCCTACCATCCGCAGACTAACGGGCAAGTGGAGCGAACCAACCAGACGATGACTGGATATCTACGTCATTTTTCCAACGTCCACCAAAATGACTGGGTTGACCTGCTTCCCTGGGCGGAGTTCGCCTACAACAACCATACCGGCGAATCCTCGACCAAATCTCCATTTTTGTGGTGTTTGGCAGACATCCCGGTCTTCCTCTTCCAGTGGGTCCAGCTTCCGAAGTACCTGCAGCCGACTCTGTGTCCCTGGAATTCTCTGAGATCTGGGCCGAGACCATCACAGCCCTCAAGAAAGTCAGCGAGCGGATGAAGAATCACGCCAACAAGAGGAGATTGGATCCCCCGACGTTTCATATCGGGGATAAAGTCTGACGTCCTTGCATGCGCCGTAGGCCACGGCCGCGTCCCTCTCTCTCTTATGCTCCAGCGCTGCCCTGAACCGGAAGCACCGCCGGACCAATGGGGGCTGCGTCCTGGGTATTTCAGGCCGCCCTCCTATAATGGAGGCGCCTGATCGTTGTAGTTTTTTCCGCACATTAGGCCCCCGTGCGTCTGCCCTGTGCACTGCACCAGTTCTCATATCTTCCTCTGCTTCCCTTGCAGTCCTACTCTGGTCCTGTGTGTTCCTGCTCAGTCCTGCCTGCCCGTGTCTTGCCCTTGCAGTCCTACTCCGGTTGTGTGTTCCTGCTCCGTCCTGCCTGCCCGTGTCTTGCCCTTGCAGTCCTACTCCGGTCCTGTGTGTTCCTGCTCCGTCCTGCCTGCCCGTGTCTTGCCCTTGCAGTCCTACTCCGGTCCTGTGTGTTCCTGCTTCGTCCTGCCTGCCCGTGTCTTATTTCTGCATTCCTACTCCGGTCCTGTGTGTTCTTGCTCCATTCTGCCTGTTCCCTTTGTCTCCTGCTGTCCTACTCCAGTCTCCCCACCCGAGCCCTACGCCTTCTCTAAGCTCGTGGTACCAGGTCCCCTGTCTCACTCCAGTTCATTCTGAGCCGCCCCTCTTGGTACCAGCTGCCGTGGCATTCGAACCCCTGGGCCTGCTCCTAACGGTCCCTGTATAGGGGTCAGCCCCACCTGGTTGCTCGCCCGGGGCCCCTTGGTGCCACGGTCCAGAGGGTCCACTCCTGAAATCCTGCCTTGCCTAGCTAAACCCTAACAATTACCAGATATGCTTTACCAGGATAGTGACTCAAGTAGGGGAGTTACAGGAGGCCAAGTAAACAATGTGTGTCCTATGAAATACACAGAAGAAAATGGCATCTTCCTCATCCCCGAATGCATTGCTTCAATCCCACAATGCAACACTGTATGCTATTAAAAGGCACAGGCTATAAATGCTATTAAAGACATAGCTATAAATTCAGCCACCTATAGATGGTGCACAGTGGCTCAGTGGTTAGCTGGGGTCCTGGGTTCAAATCCCACCAAGGACAACATCTGCAAGGAGTTTGTATGTTCTCCCCGTGTCTGCGTGGGTTTCTTCCGGGTACTCTGGTTTCCTTCCACACACCAAAGACTTACTTATAGGGAATTTAGATTGTGAGCCCCATCGGGGACAGTGATGAAAATGTGTGCAAACTGTAAAGCGCTGCGGAATATGTTAGCGCTATTTAAAAATAAAGATTATTATTATTATAACTAAACCAGCACATAATACAAACATATTAGCCCTATATTCAGAGGGCAGAACACGTGGGTTCCCCTGTTTTTTGATAACCAGCAAGGCAAAACTCAAAGCTGGAGGCTGAAAGGCTGGTTATCAACAATAGAGGGGTCCCCATGCTATCTCAAATAATTATCTAAAATAATTTAAAAAGGGCGTGGGGTCACCTCCACTTTTGACAACCAGCCAAGCTAAAGCAGACAGCTAGGAGCTGATATGCTCAGACTAGTAAGGGGCTATTAATATTGGCCCCCACCAGCCTAAAAATAGCAGCCCGCAGCCTCCCAGAAAAGGCACCTCTATTAGCGGTGGCAAGGGGTTAATGTCACCTTTGTATTGTTCAGTGACCTCAAGCCCACAGCTTAGTAATGGAGAGGCTTCTATAAGACACCTATCCATTACTAATCCTATAGTTATATTGCAAATAACCACACAGCTAGAATAAAGTCTTAGTTGAAAGAATGACACAGATTCCTTTAATGATTCTAAATTAAACCATACTCACGTCAACGCCAATTCCATTGAAGCCCTCGTCTCCTGTAATAAAACAAAAAATAAAAAACAACACTATCAAGATATAAAAATAATGAATCCAATCGGTAAGCGGAGTAGAGAAAAAAAGTAAAAAATGCCAGAATTAAGGTACATTTTTTTGGTCGCCCAATATTGCATTAAAATGCAATAATTGGTGATGAAAAGACTGCATATACACCAAAATGGTATCATTAAAAATGTCAGGTAGGCACGCAAAAAATAAGCCCTCACCAACCCCAGATCACGAAAAATGGAGATGCTGCAGGTCTCGTAAAACTTTGGATATTTTTTTCACCACTTAAATAAAAAAAGAACCTATACATGTTTGGTATCTATGAACTCAATGACCTGGAGAATCATATTGGCAGGTCAGTTTTAGTATTTGGTGAACTTGGTAAAAAAAAAAAAACAACAAAAAAAGCTGTAGAATTGCACTTTTTTTGCAATTTCACCGCTCTTGGAATTTTTTTCCCGTTTTCCAGTACACGCTATTGTAAAACAAATGGTGTTGTTCAAAAGTACAATTTGTCCTGCAAAAAACAAGCCTTCACATAGCCATATTGACAGAAAAATAAAAATATTATGGCTCTGGGAATCATGGGAGCAAAAAAGACACGCAAAAATGAAAATGGGCTGCAGCGTGAAGGAGTTAAAATGGTGTGGCAAAGTGAATATGTCAGCAGGATTATGCTATGTAATCTGTCAGCAGCATGATATAGGGACTAAGATTCTGATTCCAGCAAAGTATCACTTAATTTATTGGGTGCAACATTTGTGGTAGAATCACAGTTTTCTCTGCTGCAGATCTAGAAAAGTTCTGCATAACCCCGCATACACCACTGATTGTCAGCTTTCTGAATACAATGTGTATAGGCATTTACACCCAACGGTGGTGCACATGAATTTGTGGACCCACTGGCCACTCCAGGACCAGGTAACAACGTTCAGGCACTGGCCGCACAGGGACCAGGGATTCGGGTTCAGGACACTGGCCACACAGGGACTAGAGGACCTCACAACTACTCTGGTAGAACACCACATTATCTAATGACAAAACTTGTTGCCTAAGGGAGACGGAGTCTTTTAAACATGATGACTACCACCAATTGGCTGGGAGCCATCTTGCAGGTGTACACATTATACTAATTGCCTCTCAGCTACAAGGTGATGGCATTTACTTTATGTGCACTGCCCTTTTAAGAGCAGGGGAGCGTGTGAGCACTAGATGTGCTGTCGGGAGCTGCCGGGTGCAAACAACCAGGAAGCACGCCGGGGACACCATGCAGGCAATAGTGCTACAGGCATAAAGCTCCCAATCATTACTGTGAGTGTGAATGGACTAGGAGGCACGAGACACCTAGTCTTGTAGTGATAATATCCTACTGATAAAACACTGATTTTATTTAAACAATACAACACAGTCAAGTAAGCAATACATCGATGGAATGAGGGAATCATGCTTCTCTCAGATTCCATAGCAAAGACCTGTTGGGTGGTTCACTTTTTAAGGCAAGAATCAGTGCAGCAGCAAATTTTCTTTTTCGCTTTTCAACAAATATTAATATGCAGACAATATACAATTCTTAACAAATACTTGAACTTTTCTTCTATTCTGAATGGCAACTTTTAAGACAAAGTACCTCAAGTGGAATGCACAGCCCCTTATTCTTCTTGAAGATGATTTATTTATGAACTTGAATAAATTATAAGTTGTGTACGAGAGATATAAAGGATAGAAATGCTCCGGCTAAAGGTGACGGACACGCAATATATCATCGTTATGGCATAGTGCCTCTCCAGAATCTACGGGGAGCATAGATAATTTACAAGAAAAAAATAAAAGAGTCAAAGGCCGCAGAATTCCCAGGGAATCACATCCACGGTAATGCTCCAAGTAACAGAATAGTTTGGCAAGAGACAAGCTAATCCTGGAATATATGTAGTGCAGCAGCTTTGCGTGCCATCTGAGCCACAAAGCACCAATAATAATAACATGTCCAGCGATTGTCACAAGGACGATGTCATGATCCAGGACGTGGTTTCGCTTTGGCCCGTCCTGATCAGACTGGGGGTTAATTGTTCCGCCTTTCTCTGGCAGAGGACGGCTATTTAATGCTCACTGGACCTAGGACCGGTGTCAGTTATACTCCTGCCCTCGGCTGAGTTAGTTGACCTTGTGCGTACGTGTGCCTTGTGCCTGATATCTTGCTTGCTTGTTTGGTTTTGATCCGGTTACGAGTTCTGCCTGGCCCTCTTGTACTGCGCTACCTCTCGTGTATGACTCTCTGCTTGTGACCCGACTTCTCGCTGCTCATCCCCTTGGTACCACGTCGCCCTCTTGTGAATGACCTTTGGCTTTGTCTGACCACCCGTCTGTTTGTCCCTCCTGTGCCTCGTTTGCCCGTACTGTTGTGACCTCCGTTTTGCCTGACTCTGAATTGTTGTATGGTGTACTGTCATATCTGAAAGCAGGACGCTAAGCCCCACCACCTTGCAGTCACCTGACCATAGGTCCTGTGCCAGCTTGCTAATTTCAGTGTCCGCAGGTCCTGTGCCTCTTTACTCTCAGGCGCTGACTGTACCCTGACACATAGTTTGAAGCACGCATTGTCATCTGCTGCCCTGCTCCACAGGTATCTTTTAGCACTGTTTCTGTACTCATTACACGCGCACTGGCTCTGTGAGTGAGTGTAGTGCGGCGTCTCTGACAGAGGATAGCTAGCTAAGTTCTAGTCACAAATGGGCAACGATGTCGGCTCTGCTTTGTTAGGAGACACTCATATTGAAAATGGCACATGGTAGGTGGGTGACACCGAAGCCGAGGAGCAGATAAAAAAGTGATAAATCTGTTTATATCTGACTGAAAGGGAGACAATGTGTCCCCTCTTGGCCACATTTAAATCCAATCTATCCTCCAGCATTAGAGTCAGCAGTGATCTTCCTCTCGAAGTTGCCATTATTTGAAATTGTTGTTGGTGGAAGACATGTAAGGCAACAAATTAATGTACATACTTGACAATTTTGATTTGTTGGAGTGGGAGGATTTAAATGTTTAACTACAACCTCTTTAAGACAAGACACATCCCATCCATACTCACTTCCAACCCCTTGGATGTGCCTGTGGGACCTGCCACAGCAATCAAAAGTCTGGGGCAGGTTCCCAGAGGCTTCTATGGTGCCCAACTGTTTTTGGAGAGAGTTGGAAAGTATGTCTATATTACCCATTTTCTTTCCTGTCTCTAAGCAATAGCCCCCAAACCTTAGCATGGGTAAAAAGAGTATGGGCTTGCCCATTAGAGCATTCTCTCATATTTTTAGATTCACACTTGATACTAAGGTCAAAGTTTAAGTGCAGAGGAAGTTGTCTCACTCTGGCGCAAGAAAACATCAGGAAATAAATTGACACACGGTAGGTGGAAATATTGATTTTACAAGTAACATCTCTGGATCCATCAGCAGATAGCATCAGTGTCACGGTCCCTGTGCCTCCAGATGCTCACCTTCCCGGGCCTTCCTCCTGCGCGTGCGCTCGCGCTGACACCACACTGCAGCCTCTCCTCCCTCTGCTCCGGCGCCGGCGTCCTCTGTCTGGCCCCAGCCGGTGACGTCATTACGGGCTCTGCGCCTGCGCAGTAGGTCGCGCCCGAGCCTCCATCCGTGACCTCATCACCGGCGGTGCCCTGACCCGGTAGCACCGCCGGACCAATGGGGTCACGGCTACATGTATATCAGACGGCACTCCCATAATGGAGGCGCCTGATCACTGTTGTAATACAGCAGCTCTAGGCCCCTTTCTTGTCCTGCACTAGCCTGCTTTCCACTGAAGGTTCTGTGCTTCCTTGCAGCCTCTTCCTCTGTGTCCTGCCTGCCTGTGTCTGTACCCGCTACCCGACGCCAGTCCTGCCTGCCTGTGTCTGTACCCGCTACCCGACGCCAGTCCTGCCTGCCTGTGTCCGTATCCGCTACCCGCCAACCTTGCCTGCCAGTGTCGGTAACCGCTACACGGCTCCAGCTCTGCCTGCCTGTGACCGTACCAGCTGTCTGACTCCAATCCAGGCCTCCTGTAATCCTTTCCGAGCCACCCCTCTTGGTTCCGGCTGCCGTGGCATTCGAACCCCTGGACCTGCTCCTAACGGTCCCTGTATAGGGGTCGGGTCCACCTGGTTGCTCGTCCAGGGTCCCTCGGTGCCATGGTCCAGAGGGTCCACTCTGGGATTCCACCTTATCCAGCGTAGTTCTTACAGTGTGATCAGGCCATGGATCCCGCCGGTATCTCCGCTCCTGGTCAGAAAGAGTTGCTCTTTTTGCGGGAGAATCAGGGGCGCATCATGTCAGTGATGAAGTCCATGGAGTCATGTCTGTCCGCTCTTCAGGCTGCCGACCCTGGGAATGCTGCTCAACTGGCCAGCCTCCAGCAGGAACTGGGTCAGCAGCGTGACGCCCAGTCCCATATCCTGTCGTATATGGCCTCGGTAGACAACCGTTTGGGGGACCTCCAGTCCGCCGCCGCGGCCTCAGCCGCCATTCCTGGTTCCGCTTCATTTCCCTCTCCTCGCCTTGCCAAACCTCCCTGGTACAGTGGTGACCCCAAACAGTGTAGAGGGTTCCTCAACCAGTGTAGTCTGCATTTCGAACTTCAGCCTCACCAGTACCCATCCGATAGAGCCAAGGTGGCCTTTATCATGTCTCACCTGGAGGGGGAGGCCTTATCCTGGCTGAATCCTCTCTGGGAGAGGGATGACCCCATGCTCTCCAACATTTTAGGTTTCTTGGACACCTTTCGTAAGGTGTTTGACGAGCCAGGACGAGTAACTTTCCTGACGGAGTCACTTTTTAACCTTCACCAGGGCACCCTGACAGTTGGCCAATATGCCATCCGGTTCCGCACCATATCTTCCAAATTGGGTTGGAATAATGCGGCATTGGTCGGAGCCTTTTGGCGTGGTCTGTCGAGCAGGATAAAAGATGAATTGGCGGGTCGGGATACTCCCACTACTCTTGAGGGCCTCATCTCTCTGGCCACTTGAATAGACCTTCGGTTCCAGGAACGCGCCCGGGAGTCAGCTAGAGACAGGAGACCCATTAGGCCAGTCCCGACTGTTAGTCGGTCCTTTAGTCCTCGACCAGCCAGTTCTGTTCACACTCCGCCCCCTGAGCCCATGCAGGTAGATCGGGTCCGGATGACGGAGAGACATCAGAGAGAAAGACGGGAGCAGGGTCTCTGTCTTTATTGCGGAGGAGCATCTCACTTCATCCGCTCTTGCCCTGAGAGACCGGGAAACTCTTCCACCTAGGCCAGGTAAGAGAGGCCTCCCTAGGTGTTAATGACTCCTCTCTAGCTCTCACGTTATCTGTTCTTTTACTTTCAGGGGAGAGGCGTGGGTCCGAGGTGGCCTACGTGGATTCGGGCTCAGCAGGCAATTTCATCCGGCGTGAAGTGGTGGACAAGTATCGGATTCCTGTGGCTACCCTGAAGAACCCCCGAGTGATTGCTTCCATTGATGGCAGACCCCTACAGGAGCCCATCACCGCAGTCACGGAGGAGGTGGTTCTGCAAATTGGCGCTCTCCACAGAGAGAGAGTGGCCTTCTACGTCCTGCCCGATCTGTCTCACGCCATTCTACTTGGCCTTCCGTGGCTACGGACTCATCAGCCAGTACTCAATTGGTCATCTGGGGAGGTTTGACGCTGAGGAGACTCATGTCAAGGTCGGTGTCTGAATCCTATTCGTCTGGCCGTTCCAGCACGCCCACCTCGGGAGCTCCCGGGGCTTCCTTCAGCCTATTGGTCCTATGCAGACGTCTTCGATAAAAAGGAGGCAGAGTTACTTCCACCACACCGGTCCTTTGATTGTCCCATCGAGTTAATTCCTGGTTCCATGCCTCCTAGGGGTAGGATCTACCCTCTGTCTTCCGCAGAAACCACAGCCATGTCTGAGTACGTCAAGGAGAATCTCGCCAAGGGATTTATTCGGAAGTCTTCCTCCCCCGCAGGAGCCGGTTTTTTCTTCGTCAAAAAGAAGGACGGTTCGCTGCGCCCCTGCATCGACTATAGAGGGTTAAACAACATCACTGTCAAGAACCGGTACCCTCTCCCACTCATTCCGGAGTTGTTCGACCGTCTTAGAGGGGCACGAATCTTCTCCAAGTTGGATCTCAGAGGGGCGTACAACCTCATCCGCATCCGTGCCGGCGATGAATGGAAGACCGCCTTCAACACCCGTGACGGTCACTATGAGTACTTGGTGATGCCATTCGGCTTGTGCAACGCCCCAGCCGTGTTCCAGGAGTTCGTCAATGAGATCTTCCGGGACCTCCTGTAATCCTGTGTGGTAGTGTACTTGGATGACATCCTTGTCTTCTCCTCAGATCTCTCATCTCATAGAAGAACTGTCCGCCTAGTTCTTCAACGTCTTCAGGAGAATTGTTTGTATGCCAAGATGGAGAAGTGCCTCTTCGAGCAAACCTCACTACCATTCCTGGGCTACATCGTCTCTGACACCGGACTGCAGATGGATCCCGAGAAACTGTCCGCTATTCTCAAGTGGCCCTGCCCCGTCAGCCTAAAGGCCATCCAGCGTTTCCTCGGATTCGCTAACTACTACAGGCAGATTATTCCGCATTTCTCCTCACTCTCCAAGCCAATCTCCGTCCTGACTCGTAAGGGGACTTCTTCAAACTCCTGGACACCACAAGCTGAGGAGTCCTTCTTGTTGCTAAAACGGGCTTTTTCCACGGCTCCGGTGTTATCCCGTCCTGAAAGCAGTAAACCCTTCATGCTCGAGGTAGATGCCTCCTCGACCGGAGCTGGGGCCGTCTTGTCCCAGAGGACCTCTTCGGGTCGCCTTCGCCCCTGTGGATTCTTCTCCAAAGCCTTCTCCCCCTCCGAGTGCAATTACTCGATTGGCGACCGCGAGCTTCTGGCCATCAAGTTGGCATTGGAGGAGTGGCGCCATCTTTTGCAGGGAGCTGTCCATCCATTTCTGATTTACTCAGACCACAAGAACCTAGCCTACCTCCAGTCCGCCCAGAGACTTAATCCTCGACAGGCTAGGTGGTCCTTGTTCTTTGCTCGCTTTGATTTTGAGCTTCACTTTCGTCCAGGGGACAGAAACACCAAGGCCGACGCTCTCTCCACAGTCTTTCAACCAACTGAGGTTGGGGAGGAACCTTCCCACATCATTGAGCCTACCAGGATTATCACGGTGGCACCAGTGACGCTGCTTTCTCCACCCCCCGACAAGACACTCGTCCTGGGAGATGCCAAGAAGAGAGTGCTGTTATGGGGTCATTCTTCCAAGTTGGCTGGCCATGCCGGAGTTAGGAAGACCCTTGCTCTCATATCTCGGTATTATTGGTGGCCTTCTCTCTGCCAGGATGTGGTAGACTTCGTTGCCTCCTGTTCCTCCTGCGCTAGGAATAAGACCCCACGTCGGTCCCCGTCTGGGCTGCTACTTCCGTTGCCGGTGCCTACGTCCCCTTGGGAGAATATTGCCATGGACTTTATCACTGATCTACCTCGCTCCGCTGGCTGTACGGTGATTCAAGTGGTTGTGGACCGTTTTTCCAAAATGGCACATTTTATTCCTTTGGGTGGCCTTCCTTCCGCACCTGGATTAGCCAAGATTTTCGACCATCAGACTTTCAGGCTCCACGGCCTACCTCAACGGATTGTATCTGATCGTGGAGTCCAGTTCACCTCTAAATTTTGGAGGGCGCTTTGCAAACTTCTGGATATATCTCTGGATTTTTCATCTGCCTATCATTCGCAGACCAATGGGCAAGTGGAGCGAACCAACCAAACGTTGACAGCTTACCTTCGGCATTTCTCCAACGCTCATCAGAATGACTGGGTGGACCTGCTTCCTTGGGCGGAGTTCGCCTATAATAATCATTCTGGCGAGTCTTCGAACAAATCGCCCTTCTTTGTGGTGTTCGGCAAGCATCCTAATATACCTCTTCCTGAAACTCCAGCCTCCGAGGTACCAGCAGCCAACTCCCTGTCCCAAGAGTTTTCTGAAATCTGGTCCGAAACGAACTCGGCGCTTAAGAAGGCAAGCGAGCGGATGAAGAATGACGCTGACAAGAGGTTAGATCCTCCACCGTTTCGCATTGGGGATAAGGTATGGCTCTCGTCCAAGTACATCCGACTAAAATTGCCCTCCTACAAGTTGGGACCCCGATACATTGGCCCTTTTGAGATCCTAGAACGTATCAATGAAGTCGCCTACAAGTTGAGGTTGCCTGCTTTGCTCCGTATCCTGAACACATTCCACGTCTCTCTCCTGAAACCCGTGGTACTGAATCAGCTCCATCCCTCGCTTAGTTCTGCTCCTTGGCTAGTGGGATCTGACGACACCTTCGAGGTAAGAGATATCCTCGCCATGAGGAGAGTTAGAGGCAGGACCTTTTTCCTTATTGACTGGAAAGGTTTTGGTCCTGAGGAGAGGTCCTGGGAACCCTGGGGTAACATCAATGCTCCTCATATCCTCAGGAGATATTTTGCCAATCGCAGCAGGGGGCGGCTTAAGGGGGAGGGTACTGTCATGGTCCCCGTGCCTCCCGTGCCTCCAGACGCTCACCTTCCCGGGCCTTCCTCCTGCGCGTGAGCTCGCGCTGACACCACGCTGCAGCCTCTCCTCCCTCTGCCCCGGCGCCCTCTGTCCAGCCCCCGGCCGGTGACGTCATTACAGGCTCTGCGCCTGCGCAGTAGGTCGCGCCCGAGCCTCCATCCGTGACCTCATCTTCGGCGGTGCCCTGACCCGGTAGCACCGCCGGACCAATGGGGTCACGGCTACATGTATATCAGACGGCACTCCCATAATGGAGGCGCCTGATCACTGTTGTAATACAGCAGCTCTAGGCCCCGTTCCTGTCCTGCACTAGCCTGCTTTCCACTGACGGTTCTGTGCTTCCTTGCAGCCTCTTCCTCTGTGTCCTGCCTGCCTGTGTCTGTACCCGCTACCCGACGCCAGTCCTGCCTGCCTGTGTCTGTATCCGCTACCCAACGCCAACCTTGCCTGCCAGTGTCGTTATCGGCTACCCAGCTCCAGCTCTGCCTGCCTGTGATCGTACCTGCTGTCTGACTCCAATCCAGGCCTCCTGTAATCCTTTCCGAGCCACCCCTCTTGGTTCCAGCTGCCGTGGCATTCGATCCCCTGGACCTGCTCCTAATGGTCCCTGTATAGGGGTCGGGTCCACCTGGTTGCTCCTCCGGGGTCCCTCGGTGCCACGGTCCAGAGGGTCCACTCCGGGATTCCACCTTATCCAGTGTAGTTCTTACAATCAGATGGTGTTAACAGTATAAGAGATGATGGGGGATTATTCTTTTTTTATTGAAGACTACAAGAATAATCATCATAATAAACACCATAGTAAATTTACAAACACATAGGTTGGCAAAATAGGGATTTTTATATCCTGCCTCTAGGATCACCCTAAAATCACCCTTCAAAAAAACACTCCGATTTTGAGCAAGGTTTAGGCAAATCTATTGCTTTTTGGATAGGAACCTGCCTGAATTTCAGGAAAGTTGCATTATATTAAAGACTGTTGGCAACTATGAAACACCACCCCTTTTGCAATGTTATATTCAGAACTGTCATCCAAAAATCAGGATAGTTGGCACATGAAATCCCTTTGTTGGAGTACAATCCTAATTTTGAATAACATATCATTCTCTTATCGATTTTTAATATGATCCAAGGAAGATTTTACTTCCATGATCTTCCTAGTTTTGGATAATTACTTAACTCCATTATTACTATTTTTGCTACTATTATATCATTATATGTTAATATATTAGACTTATGATTATTATATTATTAGTTTCATTATGGGGCAATTTTTTTTTGTTTTATTTTCACATATGCTTGCTTTTACAATTTCCAATTTTCTATTGAGAATGACATTCCCTACAACTCACTAGCTGATAATTTAATGAAGCTTTCGCTCTTTTTCCATTTGTTTCTTCTCGCTCCGATCATCCTGTTATGGAAATAAATTTTATGTTTCTCTATGAGGACACATCCTGTATGACTTAGCCCGGGGTCCAGCTCCATGCTAAGCCTGTTTTATTGGTTCACAATATTGTTAGAATTGCTGGTGAATGATGAGCTTTGGCCGCCTTTACAAAACACATGACGCCTACTCGGCCGCAGGAACGGTCCCCGTCTGCTTTGATAGAATATCAGTATTAACTCTGGGGTTAACGCTTCGCTCCCACATGGGCCCGGGACTGGAAGGAGTTTGCTGTGGGGCAATGTTTGATTGCAAGTTGTTTGTTTAGTTCATTGTGGCTTATATTGTCCCAGTACACGAATTGATTTCTATCCTGGCAGTTCTACAAGAAACTAAATTATTACAATGTGGCGGATCATGGTGATTACTTGCGAGCTCGCGACTGTCCCTGGGGAGCAGAAAGGCATCACAGGGTCCGAGTGTGGCCTTTTTTCTGATTGAATTTACTCTTTACATCCCAAGATAAATAAATGTGAGGTAGATTATTTTATGATATTTGCAGATTTATATGCTTGAGATTTGCTTTTGGAAAACACTACAAAATAAATTGTGCCAAGGAAAAATGAACTATTTCTCAACCTTATAACTTTTGGATATGAAATTTTCGATACTAGATGGGCATTCAACGTGGGAGGTTTTTTTTGCTAGAAGTCCATATGTCCTATTACAGAACAAAAGGATTTGCCCCAGTGCTTCTATCACAGTACCAAGGACTGTGTCCTTATAAGTGAGACAGCCAGTGCATCAGCATAACAGTGCAAGTGCTTCTATAACAGTGCAAGGACATTTCCTATAACTGAGTCAGCCATGGTGGCATCATAAAAGTGCTATCCCCCAGTGCTTCTATCACAACATCAAACTTATAACTGAACTAGCCAAAGTGTCATTATGAAAGTTCTACTTGTAGTACTTCTATACTTCTTTAACAGTGCCAAGGACAGTGTCAGTGTCACTATGAAAGTTCTAGTTGTAGTACTTCTATAACAGTGCCAAGGACAGTGTCAGTGCCACTATGAAAGTTCTAGTTGTAGTACTTCTATAACAGTGCCAAGGACAGTGTCAGTGTCACTATGAAAGTTCTTGTTGAAGTACTTCTATAACCGTGCCAAGGAGTGTCAGTGCCACTATGAAAGTTCTAGTCATACTACTTCTATAACCGTGCCAAGGACAGTGTCAGTGCCACTATGAAAGTTCTAGTTGTACTACTTCTATAACCGTGCCAAGGACAGTGTCAGTGCCACTATGAAAGTTCTAGTTGTACTACTTCTATAACCGTGCCAAGGACAGTGTCAGTGCCACTATGAAAGTTCTAGTTGTACTACTTCTATAACTGTGCCAAAGACAGTGTCAGTGCCACTATGAAAATTCTAGTTGTAGTAGTTCTACAATTCTAGTTGTAGTAGTTCTTGTCCCAGTACTTATGTAGTGACAAAGACAGTGTCCTTTTAACTAAGACAGTCATATACAAGAGTAACATATACATCAAGGTTATATATAGAAAAATCCAAGGAAATGACATAACAATCATTAAAGGGATTGTCTACAACTAGGACAACCCCTTCTTGATCAAAATGTTTGGCCCATTAACAGAATAAAGCCAATACTCAACTCCTGTACCAGAACTGTTCCCGCGCTGTTGGCACTCATTCTCCTCGGGCTTCTTGTGCAGTGTTATGACACGTGACACCGCTGTCTATTCAGTGCTGTCTCTACCTTCGGAAAAATCGAACATGAAGCAGTCTGAGCTGCAGCTGATCCCTGGCTTTCTCTTCATGTTTGATTTGTCTGAAGGCAGAGACAGTGACGCCAGCACTGATTGGGCGCTGGCATCATGTGTTAACACCGCAGGAGAGCGAGTGCTGACACCGCACGCACGAGAGCCCCGGGGATAGTGCGTGCCGACACCACGGGAACAGGAGGTGAGTATAAGCTTTATTATGTTATCAGGGTCAAGCGAGGGGTATGAGAAGAAGTTGCTCAAGTAGTGGAGAACTTCTTTAACATAGTAAGGAAAAAACCCACAAATAAAAATTACTGGAAAAATAACTTTTTTAATATTCAAATCATCCATTTTCCTCCGTAGAGAGACGTATTGGATTTATACCATAAATACTTTGTCCCTGAATGATCTTAACGGAGATTATGAGGTTAATGACATTATGTGAATAGGAAAATTCGATGTTCCTTCATGAATTTTGTCTCTTTTTCTATTTTAGACATCCCAGATGTGCTGATCATATGTCGGATGCATCTTCTCTGCATGGAATCATATAACATGCGAGTGGATATTTATTTCTCTTGCTATGATATTGTAAGATGCTTCAAGTTGAATACATATGACTCTATGGATATATTAGATAGAGATTTATTTAATCATTTTTCTTTGAAGATGAATGAATACAAAAATGGAATTTATATAAAAATATATAAAAATATTACTAATATCAATTATATTAAATAAATATGAAGGATTTATTGATTTATTGTAAATTTAATAAATAGGGATTGATAAATTAATTTTATTAATCCACTCTGCATATATGGATATCCATTGAGAAGATCACATTGTAATTATAATTAATGCTTTTTTTGTACATTATTTTTTTTCGTGTTAAGTTTGATATAATTTGCATTTAATTTCTATACATATGACATGGATGTTTTGAATATTTAAATTTGCTATTTTTCTATTATTTCCTTATGTTAATGATCGTGATGTCATTTCCTTGGATTTTTCTATATATAGCCTTGATGTATAGGTTACTCCACAATTGTCACGGATGTGTCAGAGGCTGCAGACTGTAGCACTGCATCTGTCTGCAGAAGGTCTCAGCAGTTTGCTTTGCAGACTTCTGCTTGGTCCTTCTGATGCTAGGACCCAGTTGCCATGCCCCCCAGCCCTAATTGTGTCATCTCTATCTGGGAGTTGATAACTCCCAGCTTCCTGTTGGGAGTTGCAGGTGATATTTTCTGTTTGCACTTTCCTGTTGAGGCTTGGGGCTGGTGCTTCTCTCCGAGTCCCTCTCCCTTATAAGCAGGGACGAAATGGTTGAGCAGGTAAGAGTGACTGGGACCCTAGGAGGTAGCGACCATGCTATTTTAGAATTTTGGATAATTAGAGGAGGAATACCTGTGAAGACTCCAATGTCAAGGTTAGATTTCAGAAAGGCAGATTTTAAGGGACTCAGAAAGAGAATTGGAAGGATCCAATGGCTGGATATCCTTAAGGACAAAAATGTCCAGGAAGGATGGGAAATCTTGAAAAATGAGATTCTCAAAGCACAATTGTTAACAATTCCAAAAAGAGGGAAGAATAGGAAGCATTTAAGGAAACCAGGATGGATGGACACAGAACTTAAACATATGCTAAAAAGGAAGAAAGAAATGTTTATTAAATGGAAAGAGGGAGGCATATATAAAGAATATAATGCTGTCAGCAGAACCTGCAGGGCACAAATCAGATTACTTAAGCTGACAATGACTTAAGGTTTGCAAGAGACGTCAAAAGCAATAAAAAATTTTTTGGGAGATATGTCAAACGTAAAAGTCATAGATGCTATAGGATTTTTGCAGGATGAAAATGATGAAATATAAGACAGGATGTTTAAAATTTCTATTTTGCATCTGTTTTTTCTCAGAAAGGGAATGTACCATCAACTGATCTTCACTGTCCTTTTAAGGGAATAGAAGAATCCAGGATATCTATAAACAGAAAGATAGTGAGGAAACACTTAGCTAACCTAAATGAATTCAAGTCTCCAGGTCCAGATGAATTACACCCCAGAGTACTGAAGGAGATAGCAAAAGAAATTTTTGAACCATTCTCCATAATCTTTGAAAATTCTTGGAGAACAAGAGAAGTCCTAGAAGACTGGAGAAGAGCAAATGTTGTTCCTATCTTCAAAAAAGAAAAGAAGGTGGACCCAAGGAACTATAGGCTGGTGAGTCTGACATCTATATCAGGAAAGATCTTTGAACAAATTATTAAACAACATGTATGTAAGTACCTGGATAAGACTGAAGTGATTAAAGAGTCAGCATGGGTTTGTAGCTAATAAGTCATGTCAGGCTAACTTAATTTCCTTCTATGACAGAATCACTGACTGGATGGAAAAATGACTAAGTATTGAATGGACAAGGCAACTGTTAGGTGGATTCATAACTGACTTAAGGATCGGACCCAAAGGGTGGTCATAAATGGCTGCACAACCAGTTGGAAGAATGTCTCACATGGGATAACACAGGGCTTTGTCCTGGGCCCTGTGTTGTTCAACATCTTTATCAATGATTTAGATGAAGGAATTGAGGGTAAACTGATTAAATTTGCTGATGACACAAAGCTAGGAGGGATAGCGAATACTAGAGGAGAGGATTCAAAAAGATACAAATACACTGGAGCAGTGGGTAGCAACTAATAGATTGGTTTTTAACAGGGAAAAATGCAAAGTACTACATATTGGCAATAAAAATGAAAAAAAAGCATGTACAGAATTGGAGGAATAGGGCTAAGCAACAGCACATGTGAAAAAGTTTTGGGTATACTAATAGATCACAGACTGAACATGAGCCAACAGTGTGATGCAGCAGCGAAAAAGGCAAATGCAATTCTAGGATGTATTAACAGAAGCATACAGTCTAGATCACGTGAAGTCATTATTTCCCTCTACTCCTCTTTGATCAGACCTCATCTAGAATGCTGTGACCAGTTTTAGGCACCACATTTTAAAAAAGACATCAACAAACTGGAGCAAGTTCAGAGAAGAGCGGCTAGAATGGTGACCGGTCTACAAACCATGTCCTATGAGGAACGGTTGCAGGATTGGGGAATGTTTAGCTTGCAAAAAAGAAGACTGAGAGCAGACTTAATAGCTGTCTACAATTATCTCAAGGGCTGTCACATTGTAGAAGGATCATCTTTATTCTCATTTGCACAAGGAAAGACTAGAAGCAATTGGATGAAACTGAATGGGAGGAGATACAGATTAAATATTAGAAAAAGCTTCTTGACAGGGTGATCAATGAGTGGAACAGGCTTCCACGAGAGGTAGCGAGTTATCCTTTAATAGAAATCTCCAAACACAGGTTGGACAGTCATCTGTCTGGGATGATTTACAGAATCCTGCTTTGAGCAGGGGTTTGGACCAGATGGCCCAGGAGGTCCCTTCCAACTCTACCATTCTATGAGTCTACTCAAGCTAAGTGTGCCCCTCGTTTCATTTATCCTTGCTGTTTTTACTTGTTAGTGGGATTGACTAGCGCTCATCCTGTCTTTCTCAGTGCAGGGCTTATCCCCAGGGTCAGGCAGGGATTAGGTATCTGGCTCGGTGATAGGTGTGGAATCAATATAGGAATGATAGGGCAGGCAGGGTGATGTTAGATCTGTCTAGGGGTCTCCACTCCACCCTTCCCTAGTGTTTGGCTCCCTTTCTCTTATCCCTTCGTATTGCACTTAGCCTTTCCTACACCATACGTGACAACGATTGACAAAAGCCTGGGATGGACTGAAACGTTTTGTGTGGATTTCAATTAAACCAAACTATATTGAACATGTGAGTGCTGTGGTATTCTTTAGTTTACTGCTATTTCCCCATGTGAACGGAGAGACGACTATTTTCTTGAAGTCCATGTAGTCAAGAGTGTAATAAAATGCAAAAATATTTTATAGGGGATCAGAAAGGAAACAGATGGATGTACAAAGGAAGCAAAGGGGCACACACGTGGAATAGCAAAAAAACATATCAATGGAGAGACAGTCATTGTTAGACCTCACCAGTCCCACAAACGATAGCATGCACAAACAGCAAAATCCTGAACTGAGGTCCTCCATTAATATTTAACAGAAATCGATGAATTCTGATTTTGAAGACTTTGTATCTTCGTGAAATGATAAGAAACCAATGAACAGAGCTGGACTTATTATTTGACACATCATAAACCGCCATGACGGCGGCAAAACCATTATCTAACTTATCAAAATAGACACTAATACAGCCCAAAGAGTCACGTGAAAAAAATATCAGCTCAGGTACATCTGTACAAGAAGATGATAGAAGTCATCAAAAGATCTGAGAACAATATGACATATTAGCGCAGACACTAGAACACAAGATACTGTAGATGTGTCATAGGTCTGCAGCTCTACGGCCCCTTATGGCAGTAGGAATTGTCCATCTTTGCAATATTTATAACAATGGCTTGGCTTTGTTTCTGTCAACCAATGCAAAGATTTAGTTTGCTCTCCTTAGCCGTGTATCTGACCAAGTTGGTTGGTTTCCACTCGGGCGCCCAGTGCACACGCTCTACCAAACTCCCTCATTGCTATGTAATTCCATCAGAATAATGAATTCCTGCCATGCACCTGTGAGGTAGTCATACGTGTATTCATTATTCACTCCACTCCTGACCCAACAGCCCTGGTTTACACACTTGACAGCCACATGCATTAAATGGGTCATTGCTCTGCAGCCTGGACTCTCATATAAGACCCAGGGGAGGATGGCAGACGTAGATTTATGGAGATCCATGACTGAACACCGGTGAATTAGTCAATGTGCAAGGTTCTAAGATTAACTACCGACTTCTCTAATAGATTCTAGATGGTTAATTATATATTAGAGATTTTGTAGCAAATCTCTGGATAGAAAATGTATTTACCATACTATGTGATCTGTTGTATGTGGAGCATCCAAACAAGAATATGTTTTTTATCAAATGCCCAGAATAAGGAAACTTCTATAATGCTGGATCCAGTTCTGGATTTTGCTATAAAACCCATCAAAACCAGTTTCAAGAACAAAGGGTTAACTACCAATTTGGACATTGTCTCCCAGTGGTCCCAGAATGCAGAATAACAGATTTGTCTAGTCCTACAGTGATACAAAGGTGGCATCAAAATCAGCGTTTGGCTGAGATGATTCTACGTTCAAGATTCGAGGAAAGCAGGGTAACGATCTTGCAGGGAATACTGTCGGCTGCCAAAACCTACCCGCAAACAATTTGGGAGGACGCCTTCCTACAACTCTCTTCTTGTGGGTAATTTTAGAATATGGTCAGATCTTTAGGTTATGACTCAAGGTGACGATACAAGATCACTTACAAATTATGGAAAAATGGATTCATTGCCGAGGCCCAGTATAACTCTAAACGTTGTCCAATTAGGCCAAGAAAAGATGTTGGCAATTTTGATAACCATGTGGAACCTTAGCCCTAGGTGTCATTCAGACATTCAATTTTTCTCATATGTGACCGATTTTAATCAGTGTTTGGTTAATTTTACCACCAGTAATTTTCTCTAAAGCCAAAAATAAAAAATTGCAAACCTTCTCCTACAAATTACAATTAAAAAATCCAGCAGCACACAGACTCAACACTGATGACATCGGCAAAAAGCAAGGACATGTGAACAGTTCCAAAGATTATTTTGGGTGTGTGTTCTATCCATGAAAAACGTGGATAGAACAATTGCGTGAAAAATGGATGTCCGAATGAGGCCTTAAGGCATAAATGAATTTCTGTAAAATATTACACATATTTGAGGAGGTTTACATCTAAATAACAACCACTTCAAAGTGAAAATTCATCTTTTGGCCCCATGTTATTTTTATGTAAAAAATTCTGTGCCAAATAAATTCTAGGTTAATAGAAGTGTTTTTTCTGCTTTTTATTTTTTAATGAAGTTTTAAATATCCTGCATAGATAGATTTATACATTATATTTTGTGTGCCTGTATCCACCACTAGGGGGAGCTTAATATTGAGTGCCATACATAAACAGAATGCAGTCTGCTCCTATGTCTCCCTCTAGTGGCAAATAAAGGCTAAGTTCACACTGGATGTTTTTACTGCGTTTTCTTTCCGCAGCAAAATCTGAGTGCTTAGCAGGAAAGCTGCGGCAAAAACGCAGGTTTTGCTGCAATTTTTCATGCTTTTTTTTTATCATTCAGTTGAATGGGAGAAAGACTCTGAAAGAAGTGGCATGCTCTAGGTCAAAAAACTCATGCAAAGCACAAAATACTGATGACAAAAAAAACAATGTGCATGAGATTTCTGACGTTTCATAGACATAGCTGGTACTGTAAAATGCAGCTGAAAATTAGCATTAAAAAAGTATCAAAAACCGCAGCAAAAACGCTGCAGTGAACTTAGCCAAAGGCAGACAGAATGTTATGTTTGATATCTATGGCCCTAATTAATCATTGCAGTTTATCCAGTTTTCTAGATTAATTTTCTCTTTATTAGTGGCTTTAGCATTGGTGTCTTATTTTTTTTTTACTTTTCTTTATTGTTAAGACTTTTTTTTTATTTGCTTTCTTATGCAGATATATTAGACAGATTCATTCTCAAATGTTGCATTTTTTGGCACATCTCACTCCAGTCGTTGATTGGAATATGGTTTCTGGTGGTTTTTTTTATTATTTTCGCACATTTGAAGACTAACGTGCGACAGTTTATGATAACACGTACATTTGTGCACAGCAAAAGTCATAAAATTAGTTAAAGACAAAAATTAGGAGAATTTTTTTGTGCCAAATTCATGAACCGGCTGCGCCATTTTTTATAAATCTGGTGTGAAAAATGTCAGAGCACCACAAGACAAAAAGAAAAACTGTCTTAACAAAAAAATGCATCCATTTTGTTATTATCAAACTGAACATAATGGTGCTTAAGAGTGGACATTCACTTTAAGTCTAAGGGCTCGTTCAGACTTGTGTATTATACAGACGTGTGCTGTCGCAGTGATATCGTACAGCACACTGACCAATGGAATTTAATAGTGCTGTTCAGATGACGGTTTTTTCACATGCACCGAGTGACCATATGTAAGAAATTGCAGTGTGCACCATCAATATTCTCTTACGTTTCTTGGATGAGAATCACTATACACACTGAATATGGGGGAAGAAAAAACCGGCAAGGTGGCAGGTGAAAATAAATAAAATATATGCAACAAAGTGTGGTTATAATTAAAATACCCTTTATTAAAATATGGGTATACACATAAAACAATTAAAAGAAAGACATACCAGGCATGTACACGGTGTCATAATATAATATGTTGTAGCACGAGGCTTGATATATAACCATGTAAAAATATAGAAACAAGCTCAATAATAAACAGGTAATAGTTGTATATTTCTATATGGACCCCAAAGATAAAAAGGTGAAAAAAAATGCAAAGAAAAAATATATATAGTGAGGTATAAAATATATATGAATGTTGTGTATATAATAATATACAAATGAAGTGACACAACAATAGTCAATATAAAATAAAAATGGTGAAGACGCACATAATCTAACCAAAAGTGTGCAGAAGAAACCACACTGAATGTGTGGAAACCACAAAATGAAAATCAGGGGATGAACAACTACCTGGTGAGCTGTATAATGTGCCTGGTGACGCGCCCCGACGCGCGTTTCGGAATGAATTACCTGACGAAGGTAATTCATTCCGAAACGCGCGTCGGGGCGCGTCACCAGGCACATTATACAGCTCACCAGGTAGTTGTTCATCCCCTGATTTTCATTTTGTGGTTTCCACACATTCAGTGTGGTTTCTTCTGCACACTTTTGGTTAGATTATGTGCGTCTTCACCATTTTTATTTTATATTGACTATTGTTGTGTCACTTCATTTGTATATTATTATATACACAACATTCATATATATTTTATACCTCACTATATATATTTTTTCTTTGCATTTTTTTTTTCACCTTTTTATCTTTGGGGTCCATATAGAAATATACAACTATTACCTGTTTATTATTGAGCTTGTTTCTATATTTTTACATGGTTATATATCAAGCCTCGTGCTACAACATATTATATTATGACACCGTGTACATGCCTGGTATGTCTTTCTTTTAATTGTTTTATGTGTATACCCATATTTTAATAAAGGGTATTTTAATTATAACCACACTTTGTTGCATATATTTTATTTATTTTCACCTGCCACCTTGCCGGTTTTTTCTTCCCCCATATTCAGTGTGTATAGTCACTCTCTACCGGATGGTCTGCCATCCATAGTTTCTGAGGGGTGTTCCAACTCGGATTTTATTTTATTATGTTTCATTATAGTGCTCTATTAAGTATTGAATTTATTAAGTTCATCACCCTTTTTGTTTTAATTTGGATGAGAATCAGATGTAAACTCCGACGGGGCCACTGAATGGGTGCAGAAACACAAAGTGAATGCACCTTTAGGATGAAAATTCATCAAGTTTTTTTCAGGATCAAACATGGACAGGTGCAGAAATGGGTGCAGAAACACAATGTGAAATCACCCTAAGGGCGCAGTCAGACAGTTGAACAAACCAGAGTGAGATTGGAACGCAGTGCACTGATTGGCCGGCCATTTTCCCGACAGCTGCATTTCATTACATGAAGCTACCGCTCTTGGGTCGGGAGAGCCACTGGCCAGTCCGTGTACCATGTTCTGATCTCGGTCCGATTTATGCGACTGTCTGACTGCATCCTTATTGTCATCCGTATGTCCGTTTTTTACATGACCAATTTAATAAAGAAAAGGCCAAATGCAATTTTCCAGTTTAAAAATTGTAATGGATCCATGACAAATGGATGGTAACCCATAAGTTGTCTATCTTTGGAGCACCCATTGACTCGATCCGGAAAATAGTGAAAGCTGCGACGGACGCATCGGTCCATGTATAGCAACATTCATGTGAAACTAACACGTTGATTTGCATTGGTCCTTGTTCTAGAAGTTTTCCATGTAAATAGCACAAGGACCGATGATTCGCTTGTCTGAACAAGCCCTTCGTAGTCCATTCTATTACGTGTTGTGAAGGGCTAAACAGTTAATAATCAGCGAGTAGCTGCTTACGATACCGTGCGCATGCACTTAATATGAAGGCTGTCTAGCCATTGTCGGAAAATAGCGGCGTACAAATCCATCTCTGTCCCGCTGGATATGTTGCAGGTATTTTGGTGCACATAATGTACTTTGTCTTTTTTATCAAACCATAAATCATAACTAAGATCCAAAACCTACAATGGAATTCTACCGAGAATATTTATTAGGCTTTTCCACTCCCATGTGGCTTTCTGGATTGCTGTTCATTTTTACTAATTTAGATGATTGAGTGCTGCACAAAGCATGGAGTGCTCCTCTCAGAATGTGGAATTAGACATATGGCGAGATCTTCCTCCAAAACTCACCGAATAAAGGATAATAATTGTAAGATATATGCATTATGTATGAAGATGTAGCAGAGCTGTGCTTTCTGCTTGCAACAGCTCACTGCCTCTCCTGTCGATTTACATGTGAAATGTTAATGAATAGGATTTTAATGGGGTTCCCAGCTGTCAGGGCAGGTTGAGAACCAAAAGATAGAGACAAGTGGGAAATAAACACATCTTGGGGTATAGACCTGTAGGATCATCTAACGAGTTGATGGTAACCAGATAATTACAGCATTAATTGTGTGTCATGTAGATAATCAGCTCCATGGAGATGTCCAGCACTAATTATCTGGTCAATGACTTCTGTACAAGTTGGTCTGTAAATAATCACAGCAGGTGAGTTTTAACCCCTTTACCCCTGAGAGTGGGTTGAACGTTAATGACCAGAATAATTTTTACAATTCTGACCACTGTCACTAGAGATGAGCGACTTTGCCTTTTTTAGGGTCGAGTCCGGTTTCATGAAACCCGACTTTCTCAAAAGTCGAGTCGAACAAAATCGGCTGACTATTGGTTAAAGTCGAAGGTCCGACTGAAACACGAAACACAACGTTGCACATGTCATCTCGTTGCCCACAGTGTACGTCCTTGCTCAGTGGCTGAAAAAAGTCACGTGCAAGCATTCTGGGAAATCCGAGTTTGGCGCTCGTTTTGCTGACCGCATGGCCGACTTCACGCTGTGGTCGCGTTTCGGTCGGCGAAACCCGACTTTGCCATAAGTCGGCGACTTATGAATCTGGCCGACCTGTTTCGCTCAACTCTAACTGTCACTTTATGAGGTTATAACTATGGAATGCATCAACGGATCCCGGTGATTCTGAGACTGTTTTTTGTGACATATTGTACTTCATGATAGTGGTAAAATTTCTTTTGTATGACTTGCATTTATTTGTGAAAAAAATGGAAATTTGGTGAAAATTTGGAAAATTTCACCATTTTCAAACTTTGAATTTTCATGCCCTTAAATCACAGCGATATCTCACACATGTCTACTTTACATCAGCACAATTTTGGAACCAAATTTTTTTTTGTTAGGAAGTTATTAAGTTGACCAGCGATTTTTCATTTTTCCTACAAAATTTACAAAACTTTTTTTAGGGACCAGATCACATTTGAAGTCACGTTGAGGGGTCTATAAGAAAGAAGATACCAAAAAAGTGACCCCATTCTAAAAACTGCACCCCTCAAGGTGCTCAAAACCACATTCAAGAAGTTTATTAACCCTTCAGGTGCTTTACAGGAAAAGAAAAAAAAAAGAAAAAATTAACATTTACCTTTTTTTCCCAAAAAATTTACATTAGATCCATTTTTTTATTTTACAAGGGTAACAGGAGAAATTAGACCCCAAAAATTGTTGGGTAATTTCTCCTGAGCATGTCGATACCCCATATGAGGGAGAAAACCACTGTTTGGGTGCACGGCAGAGCTCGGAAGTGAAAGAGAGCCAGTTGACTTTTTGAATGCAAAATTTGCTGGAACAATTGGCGGACGCCATGTCGTGTTTGGAGAGCCTCTGATGTGACTAAACAGTGAAATTACCCTATAAGTGACACCATTTTGGAAACTTGACCTCTCAGGGAACTGATCTAGATGTGTGATGAGCACATTGAACCCTCAGGTGCTTTGCAGAAGTTTATAAAGTTGAGCCTTAAAAATAAAAAAAAAATAATTTTCCCCATAAATATATTTTTAGCACAAAATATTGCATTTTCATAAGGGTAACAGGAGAAATTGCACCATGCAATATATTGCGCAATTTCACTTTTGAGGCACAGTGCAAAGCTCAGAATGGAAGAGGTGCCAAATTGGAGTTCAGATTTTGCTGGAATGGTTTGAGGGTGCAATGTCACATTGGCAGAGCCCTTGTGATGTAATAATAGCAGAACCCCCCATAAGTGACCCCATTTTACAAACTACACCTCTCAATGAATTCATATATGGGTGCAGTGATCATATTGACACCATGGCTGTGTCACAGAATTATATATCATTAAAGTGAAGACAAAATAACTACATTTTTACCACCAAAATTTTGTTTTAGCCCAATATTTTACGTTTTCACACAAGTGGGTAAAAATGACACCAAAATTTGTCCCACAATTTGTACTGAATGTGGCAATACCCCATATGTGGTTGTACAGTACTGCATAGCCATACAGTGAGACTTGGGAGGAACGGAGCGATGTTTGCCTTCCAGAGCGCAGAGTTTCCTATAACAGTTTGCGGACTCCATATACAGAGCCCCTAATTGCTAGAAGCATAGAATCTCCCCTCAAGTGACCCCATTTGGGAAACTATACCGCTTGGGGAATTAATCTACAGGTGTAGTGACGATTTTGACTCCATGGGTATTTTTCAGAAACAAGCAGCAATGAATATTGTCAAGTGAAAATTGCAAACCTCCGCTGTAGTGACCAGTACCTTATGCCCAGCCAGTGCTTCTGGGGGCATGCACCCGTAAGTTAGGCGGGCACTCATCACTTCAGAAACGCCAAATGTGGACGCATTATGTGGTTTAGGTACACTGTGTGGCTCCAGAAGGGAGGGGAGGCATTTGGATTTGGGAGCAGAGAATTTGCTGAATTTCTTTTGGCAGGTGAGGAGCCCCCTATATTTCCATTAACAGATGGCAGACCTGAGCCAGGACTTGCTTTTTTGTGGATTAAGTTGAAGATTTTATTAGGAACATTTTACATAACGTTTAGGATCACATTTATCTGGCATTCTTCTCTGAGCACTTATTTCGGGGTTTCCATCTAAATCTCCGAGTGACGTGATTCAGATTAAACTCCTGAGGGATCCATCTAATGTATAAAGCTCAATGTGTGTGTGTATGTATGTCCGGGATTGGCATCCACACCGTCGCAGCTACAGCCACAAAATTTGGCACAGTCACACGTCTGGACCCCGAGAGCATCATAGGCTATGTTGTGAGGCAAAATTTTAACCCCGCGCGTTCCAATTCACCAAACAATTTTGCCCCTATGCATATAATGGGGAAAAAGTGTATGTATTGGCATCTGCACCGTCGTAACTACAGCCACAAAATGTTGCAAAGTCACACGTCTGGACCCCGAGAGCATCATAGGCTATGTTGTGAGGCAAAATTTTAACCCCGCATGTTCCAATTCACCAAACAATTTTGCTCCTATCTACATATTGGGGAAAAAGTGAAAGGAAAAGTGTTGGAGGCAAATTGACAGCTGCCAGAGGTGAACAAGGGGGACTTAAAGAATGAGAGCGATGGCGCCAAAGAGTATATACCGTACAGTTGCTAAGGTGGGGCCCTGACATGGGATACTCACCACACACGGGGATATGAACACACACACAAAATGCGCTACACACTACCACGTGCTTCAACACATATACCACCCTCAGCACACATTTCACCACACCTACACCAACCTCGCCACATAAAAGTCGAAACACAAAAGTCGCCACTCAAAACTCGCCACGCTGTCCCAGAGCTGTTTAAAAGGTGAAAAATGAGCTTTTGATTGGTTGCTATCAGCAACAGTTTTCTTTGTAGACAGTTGTGGTAACTGAGGCCTATTATTCTTATCATTTCTATGGTGTTATCGTCCTTCTGTAAAGCTGGAAATAGCACAATTTATTACAGTGCCAACACAGACCACCCTCTGACACAGACTGCAGGGGGAGCCCAGTATCACACAGGATAGGATTAGATACACGGCTCAGCAGTCAGTATCACACAGGATAGGATTAGATACACAGCTCAGCAGTCAGTATTACACAGGAGAGGATTAGGCTGGTTTCACATTAGCGCTTTTTAAGCGCACGCACGGCCGGGGGTAGCTCCGCCCCTGAGCCGGCTCTCTGCCCGGCGTGCCCGCCCCTTGCTTGTAGCGCCGCCTCCTAGCGCACAGCGGCGCCTGCGATCGGCGCACCCTATCTTTAGCATAGGGTGCGCAGATCGTGCGCAGGCCGTGCGCTAGTTGCGCTTTGACCTGCGCTGCGCACTTTTGACGGTGCGCCGTGCGCGCCAAAATCCGAAAAGTTTGATTTTGGCGTGCACGGCGCACCGTCAAAAGTGCGCAGCGCAGGTCAAAGCGCAACTAGCGCACGGCCTGCGCACGATCTGCGCACCCTATGCTAAAGATAGGGTGCGCCGATCGCAGGCGCCGCTGTGCGCTAGGAGGCGGCGCTACAAGCAAGGGGCGGGCACGCCGGGCAGAGAGCCGGCTCGGGGGCGGAGCTACCCCGGCCGTGCGTGCGCTTAAAAAGCGCTAATGTGAAACCAGCCTTAGACACATGACTCAGCAGGCAGTATCACACAGGATAGGATTAGATACACAGCTCAGCAGTCAGTATCACACAGGATAGGATTAGATAAACAGCTCAGCAGTCAGTATCACACAGGATAGTAATAGATATACGGCTCAGCAGACAGTAACACACATGATAGGATTAGATACGCAACTCAGCACACAGTATCACACAGAATAGTATTAGATACATGGCTCAGCAGACAGTATCACACAGAATAGGATTAAATACATGGCTCAGCAGTCAGTATCACACAGGATAGGATTAGATGCATGGTTTTTATGTGCAATATAATCATTATAATTTGTTATAACTAACCACAGTTGGTTACTATGCCCAGGCAACGCCGGGCTCTTCAGCTAGTTTACTATAATGAGGCAGCAGAGTTACTCTGGACTCCGTCTGGCCTCTGTTCAGTGGTGTCAGAAGTGCACAAAACTGTGGCCAACCGCACTTTTATGCAATCCTAAAAAGACAGACACCGTTGGATCACAGGTCACATGGCGTCCACAGTGGCTTCATCTGCCTCGTCATAGGTAACCTTTCACCAGAGGTTCTGTTTGAATCACGCATTTCAGAGATTTACACGGAAACCCCAGTTTAAGAGTGCAGTGTAAATGTGTGCCAAGCCTTGCTGTGATCTTTGGGAGGCAGAATGACAAAAATCAACAGCATGTGAAGAATTGGTTTTATTTTTTACGCCGTTCTTCATGCGGTATAAGTGATTAGACGACTTTATTCTTCAGGTCGGTGCGATTACAGCCAGGGCCGGCTCCAGGTTTTTGAGGACCCTGGGCGAAAGAGTCTTAGTGAGTCCCCCTTTAACACATACCACGATTCATGCCATGTGGCATCCATGGTGCTGCCCAAAAAACGGACTTGTCTCCGTGTGGATCACGCTCTGTGGCAAAACACGTTCATGTGAAGGAGGCTATTGATTAGTAGTGTACGTATGAAGGAAATATGAGAAAGAAAGGAAGAAAAGAGAGAGAAAGAAAGAACAGAGAGAGAAAGAAAGAAAGAACAAAGAGAAAGAGAGAAAGAACAGCGAGAAAGAGAGAAAGAGCAGAGAGAAAGAAAGAGCAGAGAGGAAGAGGGGAAAGAAAGAACAGAGAAAGAGAGTAAGAACACAGAGAAAGAAAGGAAGAACAGAGAGAGAAAAAAACAGAAAGAAATAAAGAAAGATTAGAAAGAGTGGACAGAAAAAAGAACAGAGAGAGAAAAAAAGAAAGAGGGGAAAGAAAGAAAGAAAGAACAGAGAGGTAGAGAGGAAAAAAAGAACAGAGAGAAATAAAGAAAGAGGGAAAAGAAAGAAAGAGAAAGAAAGAACAGGGAGAGGAAAGAAAGAACAGAGAGAAAGAAAGAGGGGAAAGAAAGAGAAAGAAGGACAGATCAGAGGGAAAGAAAGAACAGAGAGAAAGAGAAAGAAAGAGGGGAAAGAAAGAAAGAACAGAGAGAAAGAGAAAGAAAGGGGAAAGAAAGAAAGAACAGAGAGAAAGAAAGAGGGGAAGAAAGAAAGACCAAAGAGAAAGAAAGAAAAAGAATAGAGAGAAAGAAAGCATGGACAGAAAAAAAGAACAGAGAAAAAGAAAGAAAGAGGGGAAAAAAGAACAGAGAGGGAGAGAGAAAGAAAGAGGGGAATGAAAGAACAAACAGGGGAAAGAAAGAACAAAGAGGGAGAAAGAAAGAACAGAGAGAGAGAAAGAAAGATGGGAAAGAAAGATGGCAAAGATAGAAAAAGTAAGAAAGAGGGGAAATAAAGAGAACAGAGAGAGAAAGAAAGAACATAGAGAAAGAAAGAACAGAGAAATAAAGAGGGGAAAGAAAGAGAACAGAGAGAGAGAAAGAAAAAAAGATTAGAGAGAAAGAACAGAGAGAGAAAGAAAGAACAGAGAGAGAGAAAGAAACAGAGAGAAAGAAAGATTCTATAGAGACACCATAGCAGCCCGGCTCCCATTGTAGTGCCCACCTGAGCCTCCCGATGCAGGACATATCATGATCCGCTCACATGGCCGACATCCCCGAGTCCAAGGCGATCCCGCTGTTCACGTTGTCGGAGGACACGATGATGGATCTGAAGCATTCCCTGAAGTGCCTCCATGGTTCCGTCACAATCTCTTCCCAAAATTACCTAATTTCCGGTCAGTTTCGAGCACGACACTTCCGGTAGAAAGTCACGTGCGAGTTTTAAAGTGCTCCTCGGGGCTCCGCCATGTACTCCTGTGTCCGTGGGAAAAGTAAACTCCCGGCTGGGGCAGTCTCTCTCTCAAAATCGGGACTGTCCGGCTGGACCTGGGACGGTTGAGAGGTATGAATGCTCCCCACCATACACCTCGTACACGCATGGCTCCTCTCAATACACTTCCGGCTCTGCTCCCCACACACATGGCTCTGCTCCGTACACCTCATACACACGCTGCTCCGCTCCGTACACCTCGTACACACATGGCTCTGCTCCGTACACCTCGTACACACCTGGCTCTGCTCCGTACACATGCTGCTCCGCTCCCCACACCTCGTACACACGTGCCTCCGCTCTGTATACACGGTTCCACTCAGTACACCTCGTACACACGCGGCTCCGCTCCCAACATCTCGTACACACGCGGCTCCGCTCTGTACACCTCGGACACACGCGGCTCCGCTCTGTACACCTCGGACACACGCGGCTCCGCTCTGTACACCTCGGACACACACGGGGCCGCTCCGTACACACGCGGCTCTGCTCCCCACACCTCGTACACACATGGCTCCGCTCCGTACACCTCGTACACCCGCGGCTCCGCTCCCCACACCTCGTACACATGTGGTTCCGCTCCGTACACCTCGTACACATGCTGCTCTGCTCCCCACACGTCCGCTCCCCAGACCTCGCATACACACACAGCTGTGCTCCGTACACACACAGCTCTGCTACATCCCTCCTGTAAACCCCTCCTGACCCCACACATAATAAATTTCACCTCATCCAGCAGCATGACAACCAGCACAGCCGAGTCCTGCATACACTGAGGGCCCTGATCATGAGACCCAACTCTTCCCCTCCTGTGACCTCATCGCAGGTCCTGTGCGTGCAGAGGAGCCCAGCAGGAGCGTTGTCATTGCTGGGATTTATCAGGGCTGCGGTGGCCGGTGGGGTCTCTGGCAGGGTGAGGATTGGGTCGGTACATAGGGGGCATGGCGGCGGCCACGTGTATCGATTCCCAGACAGCGTGAGTGGGCCCCCTCGTCTCGCCAGGGTCCTGGCATTTGCCCAGATGCACCGGGTGCTGACGCCGGCCCTGATTACAGCGATACCAGATTTATATCAAATTTTTATGTTTGGCTGCTGTCACACACTAAAAAACACTTTTTATTGTAAAAAATAGTTTTTGCATCACCACATTTTGAGAGCTATAATTTTTCTATATTTTGGGCCACAGAGTAGATGATCTTATTAGTACCATTTTTGGGCACATGACATTTTTTGATCGCTTTCTATTCTGATTTTTGTGAGATAGAATGAACAAAACCAGCAATTCAGGAATTTCTTTTTTGGGGGATGAGGGAGGGGGGGTTATGCCGTTCCGTGTGTAGTAAAATTGATAAGGCAGTTTTATTTTTTGGGTCACTATGATTACCTCATATATAGTTTTTTTATGTTTTGGCACTTTTATACAATAAAAGCTATTTTATAGAAAAAATAATTATTTTTGCATCGCTTTATTCTGAGAGCTATAACATTTTTGTTTTTCTGCTGATGGAGCTGTATGACAGCTTATTTTTTTGCGGGACAAAATGACGTTCTCAGCGGTACCATGTTTATTTATATCTGTCTTTTTGATGGCGTGTTATTCCACTTTTCGTTCGGCAGTATGATGATAAAGCATTGTTTTTTGCCTTGTTTTTTATTTCTTTTTTAAGGTGTTCACTAAAGGGGTTAACTAGTGGGACAGTTTTATGTTTTATAGGTCACGTCGTTGCGGATGTGGCAATACTGAATATGTGTACTTTTTTTTTCATTCAAATATTTATTTAGAGATACAATATCTTTTGATTCTTGATTTTGTTTATTTTTTAAATATTTTTACAATTATTTAATTTTTTTATTTTTTTTCGAACTTTTTTACTTTGTCTCAATTTGGGACAATCATTTTTTGCAGGCTGATCACTTCTATAGCATGGAGATGCAGCAGCATCCCCGTGCTGTAGAAACTGTCAGCTCTGCACTGACAGACAAACTTGCTCATCACTTACTGGATATGATCAGCAAGTTTGCTAGGTCTGGTGACCACCCAGATGACGACATTGGGTCACCATAGCAACGACTGGCATCCTGTAGCACGCTACGGAGTCTCCGATCCGAAGGCAGAGGGGCTGACATCGCTCTGCCGGCTTCAGAAATGCTGCAATCGTGTTCGATCGCAGCATTTCGGGGGTTTGAGTGCCAGGAGCAGTCTGCACTTAGTGCCAGCGACAATCGCCCGCACACCCCCTGTGTACACGGGCGATTGCTTGGACATATTATTCTGTCCCTGGTCAAATAGGTCCGGGGCGTATGGAAAAAATATTACATCCAATGTCAGAAAGAGGTTAACGGGTGGGACATGAGCCCACATGGGACTCGGGTTAAAGATTTCATTAGCGCACATATCCTTAAAAGGAAAGCCATCATCAGAAAGTACATATTGTTCCAATCAGGATTTTGTATTAAATGTACTTTTTTTTATTTGGCAATTTTTATTTCATTATCACAATTGTTATTAATAATAAAAATGAAAAATAAAAATGTTAAATCTTGCAATTTTCACACTGGCCACTGAAGCTTTTGTAAACTCTAACTTCATGTAGTTTCAGGAAACAACACATGTACATAGCCACAATGAACAGAGTCCGACCCTTTCTTGTGTATTGACGCATCTAATGAGCATATGGAAAGGTCATTGTGAAGAGGGCAGCAGGATAAGTTGTGACATCGCCTAATGTGATTGGTGGACAGTGCCATGACTAGAGACCGATAAGCCCCAATGCAAAATTTAAACCTGGTCACCCACCTGCATGTTGATTTGATGTATGGGCCCTTTTAGTTCCTATAACTCCATATGTTTTCACCCCCCCATCATGTAATGATGTCCCTCATCCTGGCGCCTTCCTGTGAAAATTGCCTGATTCCTGGCACCTTCCTGTAATAATGTCCCCATTTTGTCTCTTTCCTGGTATAATGTCGCTCATCCTAGGCATCTTCCTGGTAGAATGTTCCCCATCCTGGCTCTTACAGTAATAATGTCCCCATCCTGAGCCTTTTCCAGTAATCATTTTCCCTGTTCCATTCCACCACATTTAAAAAAACAAACAAACAGTTCCCACGACAATCGTCGTCCTCTTCTATGGGCAGCGCAGAAGCCCTCAGCTGACTTTGACTTGCCCGACATGGCGCATGATATCACTGCACATCCAGCCGATTGAGGCACTGGTGTTGGGTATCCCTTCCGCACAGGACCAGTTGTGTAGTGACCAGAAAAACCATTACTAATGCATGTTATATGCCATATGGTAAGTGTGGTCTATCCCTTATATGATTGCATTTGTGACACCGGTTTCCTGTCTTGCCTTGGGAGGAGGTAAATTATTTAATATTATGCTGCCCTCTCCTGCCTTGTTTTGGTATTACAACCTGTAGTACTATGCTGCTCTGTTCTGCCTTAGTTTGGTATTGCAACTTGTTTTTCTGATTTGAAAATAAGTGACAGTTGGAGGTTTGAGGGAGACTGAAAAGGTCAGGTGTCGTGCGGTTTTGGTGGTGAGAGGAGGTAGGAAATTCAGACTCCTCATCTAGGACAAGCTGGTAGTACAAATAGCACCTTTTTTGGAGTGCCCCGCATTTACAGCAACAGAGTGCTGAGACAAGTGAAGGAGCTGCAGATTTTTCCGGATACACTGATCCGATTAAGGTCAGCTAATCCTCCTCCTTCACACAGCACAAGTAGTCAAATGAAAAATTACTGCCATCCTCCCAAGGCCGAGACCGAGAAAAGGCTTTGGCTGACACATTGTGTAAGGAAAATTGTATCTGCTATCCATGACTGTTATATGGAAAACATAAGAATTGTCACAAGTATTCAGTAAAATTCATCTTTCAAGTTTGCACGGGACCCCTGGTGTATTCTTCTTTCGTCCGCGGCCTCATACCTTGCGGGCAACAACATAACTCTCAGAGTCATATATCCGACAATTCCCCCTTTTATTAATTGCCACCTATCCTAGGGATTGCTGGAGCCATCGGAGTCAACGTGACTGAACCACCCTCCGAGGTACTATGCCCTGCATCCCACAAGGCGGTGCGACAATTAAAATGGCAGTACGAACAGTATGAACCTTCTGTGCCTGCATGTACACTAACTGTTTACTAAGACTGTGTTAACAGAGCTCACTACTCTGAAAGTGACACACAAAATGGCAGACGAAAGTGAAAATGAGCATCTTCGCAACAGCACTTCTAATAAAGCAATTATGCCACTGCATTTATGCCTCTCACCATGCCATATTATTTGTGAGCTCCCTGGATGCCACAATATAATGGGGAAACCAACACATTACGAGACTTTAGAGAAAAAATGACAGCTTTGTTTCGCCTGTACCCCATGGCCGATGACCAAAAAGTGGAAATCCTGAGTGGCCAACTCCAAGGTGCAGCTTTAAGAGAGATCAAGTCCTCGCCCAAAAATCAGAAAAGGACCGTAGAAAAAAATCCTGGAGCGGTTAGAAAGCATATTTGAGGTCCGCTCCGCATCAGAATTAAAAATGCGTTTTTTCAGAAAAAAAGATGTTAACGAGTCACTAAGAGACTATGCTTTATCCTTTCAAGAAGCTTGGATGGCTATAATACACGTGGAGCCCCAGGAGGCCAGGGTTACAGATGAAATCCTGAAAGAGCAGTTTATTGAAGGGGCTGCCACGGAACCCCTATGCAGTCAGCTAAAAATGTTAGCGCTCCAGCATGCAGATATCTCCTTCCAGGAATTCAGGAATTCAAAGAACTTGCTATTTGGATTTTAGAGACAGAATTTCTCCCAGTGGCTAAAAAACTTGAACTATCTACCTTTGCCAGTGATACAACAGTTCAATCGTTGCATAATTTTCCAAGAAGTAATGTCCTGCTGTCGCAAGCTGCCCAAACGCTTGCTCCAAATACTAATATTGTGATAGAATTACAGAAACAGATGGCGGAGTTAGCTTGCGGAGTAGTCAGGGTCCGTAAGAAAATAGAAAAGCTAGAGAACCCACAACTAGAACCTATGCCCAGAACCCAAATGGAATTCCCTGCTGAACGCAATAGCCAGGTATATCAAACCCCATCCGTGAAAAGATCCACCAACCGTTTTGACAAGCAAGGTAGGCCAATCTGCAGATATTGTCTTTGAGCTGGACATTTGGAACGTCAATGTTGGTGTTTAAAAGAGCAACACCCAAGGCAGAGGGCCGCCCCTCGGGAGGACAGACAGTAGGTCCCGAAAATATTATTTGGTTCTCCAGTTATGTTGGACCTCGTCTGGAAGTGACCATTCGCATTAACGGAGTTCCATTTACCGCACTGTTAGACACTGGTTCCTAGGTCACCACTATAACCAAAGACACCTTTGAAAGACATTGGGACCCTAACCTACTTATGCAACTTCCAGATCATTGGTTAGATGTCATAGCCACTAATGGACAGTCTGTACCTATAACAGGGTATTGGGAACCCACCATTTGTGCAGGAGAAACCCAACTTCCACAACAGGGAGTTCTGGTTGTAAATGTCCTAGAAAAGCCAGACACCTCTGTAATTCTAGGCATGAACGTCCTGCACAACTGTTATGGTGAAATGTTAGAGGCTCTTCACAAATCAGTATCCACTGCTTCACAAGAACAGCAAAGAGCTTTGCAGACAACTATCAAAGTGTTGTCAGCGCAGCAGCAGTTCAGTAATCCTCGAGGCGAGATCTGCCGTGCCCACATCTGTGATGTACGTCCTGTCATTTTGCAACCCAACACTGAAACTATGCTGTGGTGTCGTGCTCGACCAGGGATCCAAGGACAAGACTATCATGCCCTAGTAGAATCCCTACCCATGGCAGAGCATCCTATGCTTATGACTGCAAGGAGTCTTGTTACGGTATCTGCTGGAAAACTACCAATTCGTCTGTTAAACCTAGGTGACACTGCAGTGGAATTGAGAAGGTACTATCCTGTAGCTCAATATATAATAATCAATGCGCTAAGCAGATTCCGTCCGGTTGTAATGCAGCTTCCGTCCGGTTGTAACTTGGTGACGTCACATCCACCACACACCTCTTGCCATGTTAACCCTCAACACAAAGTCCTCCTCAACACACACCTCCTCAACACACACTCCTCTCACCTTTCACCATCTCCACTCACGTCCCCCCCCTCTTTCACTCCACATACGACCCTTTCTCTCACTCCGTCTCTCATACTCACGCCGTCATCGCCGCTGCTCCACGATCCCCGACATCTTCTTCCGCCGGCTCCATCTTGGATCCCGATGTCGCCCATGCCGGCGACATGTTCTTGCGGCGACACCATCTTGGATCGGCGAAATCCCGCGATAGTCAAGATGGCGTCGCCACAAGAACATGTCGCCGGCGTGGACGACATCGGGATCCAAGATGGCGTCGGCGAAATCTCACGAGATTTCGCTGACGCCATCCTGGATCCAGACGTTGTCCACGCCGGCGAAATGTTCTTGCGGCGACGCCATCTTGGATCGGCGAAATCCCGCGATACTCAAGATGGCGTCGCCGCAAGAACATGTCGCCGGGGTGGACGACGTCTGGATCCAGGATGACGCCGGCGGAAGAAGATGTCGGGGATCGTGCAGATGCCGGCAGTGATCGTGGAGCAGCGGCGATGACGGCGTGAGTATGAGAGACGGAGTGAGAGAAAGGGTCGTTTTCTCCCGATGCAATAGCATCGGGCCTTAATCTAGTTATCCATCATTTCCTACCAGGATGTAGTGAGTTCAACTCAAAACAAAGCTCAACAGGCGACTCAAGTAGTAGAGGGGGACATGGAAGCTCCAGAAGCCCTGTGGTGGTCTGACATACATGTAGGAGAGGTAACCACCCCATCTAAACAAATCAAAGAAGTACTGAAGCTTGCTTGAGACTTCCATCAAGCTTTTAGCAAACATCCTATGGATTATGGTAAAGCATCGGAGATAAAGCATACCATCCCCACTGGTTCTCGTCCACCCATTAAAGAGCAGTACCAACCCATTCTACCTGCCATGTATCAGCCTGTCAAAAAAAGATGCAAGAAATGAAAGATGCTGGAGTAATTTGCGAAAGTCACAGCCCTTGGGCTGCACCTTTAGTTTTGGTGAAGAAAAAAGACGGCAGTATCCAATTCTGCGTGGACTACTGCAAGATAAACACCATTACCCATAAAGACGCATATTCTTTACCACACATCAAAGAGTGACTAACAGCTCTGGGGTATACTGCATATTTCTCCACCTTAGATTTAACAAGTGGGTACTGGTAAGTGCTTATGTCAGAGGAAGATCAGGAGAAAACGGCGTTCACCTCCCCAATGGACCTCTTTGAATTCAATGACATGCCTTTCAGGCTCTGCAATGCCCTAGGAACTTTTCAAAGGCTAATGGAACGTTGTTTGGGCCACAAAAACTTTGAGACTGTTTTACTTTATCTAGATGATGCCATAGTCTACTCAAAATCTTATGAGGATCACTTACAGCACCTGGCAGAAGTTTTCCAGATTCTCACCAAACACGGCCTCAAAGTCAAACCTTCGAAGTGTCACTTACTGCAGACCCAAGTACGCTATCTAGGACATGTTGTGAGTGCTGAAGGAGTGAGACCTGATCCGGACAAGACCGCTTTGGTCACGGATTGGCCCACACCTACTACCTTGAGGGAAGTCCAGAGTTTCTTAGGATTTACGGGCTACTATAGATGCTTTATACCTAATTATGCCCAAATCGCTGCACCTTTGCAAGAACTTTTACGTGGTCACCCAAAAAAGGAAGGAAAATGATCTCAAGAAAAAGCTTACCACTCCACCTGTTCTAGCTTACCCGAATTACAGCAAGCCTTTCTGTCTTACACCGATGCCAGTCTAAAGGGGCTAGGAGCAGTCCTAAGCCAGAAGCAAGATGGAAAAGAGGGAGTAATCGCTTTTGCTAGCAGATCTCTTAAAGGAGCGGAACGGAATGATCAAAATTACAGTTCTTTTAAGCTAGAGTTTCTTGCGCTCGTGTGGACCGTTACAGAACGATTCAAGGACTATCTAGCTGCCTCACCATTTATCGCCTACACCGACAACAATCCTCTTGTTCATTTGTGCACAGCTAGATTGGGAGCTTTAGAGCAGAGATGGGCCTCAAGACTAGCTAACTATGATTTTATCATCAAGTATCGTGCTGGGAAGTCCACTGAAAATGCAGATACCTTGTCCCGATAACCAACCTCTTCAGATCGCCTGCCAGATGAAGATCACTGGGAGGAAGTGGAGATGCTGAACTTTTATGCCCGATTTGCTCAACAAAATGTGGCCAGTGCCCTTTGGCAGGAGACTTCCGCCTCCCAATCCCAGGGAGCTAGTCCAGACCCTCCGTTAGAGGAAAGTAGATGGATACAAGTACAGGCTGAAAGTAGAGTTAATGCAGAAATTTGTGAATTCCTAATCATTGGGAAACCTTCCGGGAGAATTCGCAGAGGCGATGCTGACCCTGAATTGATTCGTCTGTGGAGACAGCGAGAGCGGTTCTTTGTGAAGAAAGGGTTGCTATATCGCAGTAGCGTGGATCCTATCACAGGTAGTCGTCTCCATCAAATTGTGATCTCACCACCTATCATGATCAGTCTGGTCACATTAGAGTGCAAAAGACAGAAGCCACAGTCCGTAGACGATCCTATTGGATTGGCATGAGGGGAGACATTGAAAAATGGTGCTAGGAGTGTCACACGTGTGTGACTAGGAAAACTGTGAAAGCTGATCAGAAAGCACCACTGCATCTGATTGTGAGTCGACGTCCATTGGAAATGGTAGCCATTGATCATTTGAAGGTAGAGCCCAGTAGGACAGGCCATAGCTATGTCTTAACCATCGTCGATCACTTTACCAAATTTGTATTGGCCATCCCTGTGAAGGATTTAACCGCCCAGACGACCTCTGTTATCCTCTGGAAAGCCTTCTGGCTACCTTATGGATGCCCGGAGAAGATTTTGACTGATCGAGGTCCCGCCTTTGAATCACAACTTTTTCAAGAATTGTGCAAGTACTACAATTGTCAGAAGCCCAGGACTATGGCATACCACCTGCAGTGCAATGGGCTTTGCGAGAAGATGAATCAAACCATCCTGAACTTGCTAAGAGCTATTCCAGCTCACAGAAAGGCTGACTGGCCAACACTACTTCCAGAACTCATCCATGTCTATGATAATACCCCGCAATGTTCTACGGGTTACACCCCATATTATCTGATGTTTGGATGCCAAGGTAAACTACCCGCTGTCCTTGCTCTAGGAGTGACTGTCTCCGATTAAATTAATCCTCAGCCTGCTACTGAGTGGGTGAGGGATCATCAAAGACGCCTAGTGGAAGCCCAAGAAATAGTGGATACCCGAATGGAAGAAGCTCGCAAAAGACAACAACATGATTTTGATAAACAAGCAAAAGCTACACCTTTGATTGTAGGTGATAAGATCTGGTTGAGAAACAATCATCTTACAGGAAAGCTTGATACGCAATGGGAGAGACAGCCTTACATCATCCAAGGTATCCCGGACCCAGGGAATAACTATTGCAAAAGAATGGGGAGACAAAAAAAGCGCAATAGGGTCTTATCCACGTTACAAAGGAAGGAATATAACAAGAAACTTGCTCACCTGGTTAGGATGAGATAAGCGCATGTAGTCTGGCGGCTGCTGCAGATCCACAGGTCCTCAAGGACGAGAAGAAATCATGTATTCAACGGGAATTTGCAGTTAAAACTCTGCGCTGCTGCAGGGATAAATTCCAGGAGAGAGATTTCTAAGATTCACAGTGGCTTTATTCAACGCGTTTCAGGGGTCTCATGCCCCCTTCATCAGGAAATACCACACAGATGCACAGGCATTACAAGTATATACTGTATATTTCTGAGAGGACACTGTTTCAAAAAAATGAGCGCCAAGACAGCCCCTCTGCCTTTGGATCGGAGACCCTGCAGCATGACACAGGGTCCCAATCGCTCCCATGGTAACCCGATGTCGTCATGACGACATCCGGGTTAGCAGAGCTCAGAGACTTCCTGTTATGCGCACTGCATGTCAGGAGGTCTCTGATATCAGTGTGCACAGAGTGCAGCGCTGACAGCTTATGTCGCATGCAGATCTGCATGCCATATAAGCGATCAACCTGCACAAAATTAGTATAAAAGTGAGAATTAAATTAATTTTTTTAAAAAATAATTTAAAAAATATTTTAAAAAATAAAAAATCAATATTTATTCCATTAATAAATAAATATTTAAATAAAAAATCTAAACAATAAAAGTACACATATTTAGTATCACCGCATCCGTAACGACCCGACCTATAAAACTGTCCCACTAGTTAACCCTTTTAGTGAACACCATTAAAAAAGGCAAATCAAATGCTTTATTATCATACCGCAGAATAAAAAATGGAATAACACGGGATCAATAAGACGGATATAAATAAATGTGGTACCACTGAAAACGTCATCTTGTTCTGCAAAAAAAAAAGCCACCATATAGCTCCATCACCAGAAAAAAGTTATAGCTCTCAGAATAAAGCAATGCAAAAATAATTATTTTTTCTATAAAATAGTTTTTATTGTATAAAAGCGCCAAAACATAAAAAAAGTATAAATGAAGTATCGCTGTCATCATACTGACCCAAAGAATAAAACTGCTTTATCAATTTTACCACACGCGGAACGGTATAAACGCCCCCCCAAAAGAAATTCATGAATTGCTGTTTTTTGTTTATTCTGCCTCACAAAAATCAGAATAAAAAGCGATCAAAAAATGTCATGTGCCCGAAAATCATACCAATAAAAGCGTCAACTCGTCCCGCAAAAAGCAAGACCCCATATGACTCTGTGGGCCAAAATATGGAAAAATTATAGCTCTCAAAATGTGGTGATGCAAAAACTATTTTTTTGTAATAAAAAGCATCTTTTAGTGTGTGACAGCTGCCAAACATAAAAACCCACTATAAATAGTAAATCAACCCACCCTTTATCACCCCCTTAGTTAGGGGAAAATAAAGTAAAAAAATGCATTTATTTCCATTTTCCCATTAGGGTTAGGGTTGGGGCTAAAGTTAGGGTTAGTGTTGGGGCTAAGGTTAGGGTTAGGGTTGGGGCTAAGGTTAGGCTTGGGGCTAATGTTAGGCTTGGGCCTAAAGTTAGGGTTTGAGTTGAGGCTAAAGTTAGGATTAGGGTCGGGGCTAAAGTTAGGGTTGGGACTAGGGTTAGGGTTGGGATTAGGGTTAGGGGTATGTTGGGGTTAGGGCTGGAGTTAGAATTGGGGGTTTCCACTGGCACATCAGGTGCTCTCCAAACGCGACATGCGTCTGATCTCAATTCCAACCAATTTTGCGTTGAAAAAGTAAAATGGTGCTCCTTCCCTTCCGAGCTCTGCCATGCGCCCAAACAGTGGTTTACCCCCACATATGGGGTATCAGCATACTCAGGACAAATTGTGCAAAAAAAAAAGGATTTTTTTTAGTTTTACGGCTCTACATTATAAACTTCTGTGAAGCAATTAAGTATTCAGAGTGCTCACCATACATCTAGATAAGTTCCTTAGGGGGTCTAGTTTCCAAAATGGGGTCACTTGTGAGGGGTTTCCACTGTTTAGGCACATCAGGGGTTCTCCAAACGCGACATGGCGTCCGATCTCAATTCCAGACAATTTTAGAAAAGTCAACCGGCGCTCCTTCCCTTCCGAGCTCTGCCATGTGCCCAAACAGTGGTTTACCTGCATATATGGGGTATCAGCATACTTAGGACAAACAACTTTTGGGTCCAATTTCTCCTGTTACCCTTGGTAAAATAAAACAAATTGGATCTGAAGTAATTTTTTTGTGAAAAAAAGTTAAATGTTCATTTTTTTTAAACATTCCAAATATTCCTGTGAAGCACCTGAAGGGTTAATAAACTTCTTGAATGTGGTTTTGAGCACCTTCAGTGATGCAATTTTTAGAATGGTGTCACTTTTGGGTATTTTCTATCATATAGACCCCTCAAAGTGACTTCAAATGTGATGTGGTCCGTTAAAATAATGGTGCAAAAATGAGAAATCGCTGGTCAACTTTTAACCCTTATAACGTCCTAAAAAAAAAAAATGTTGGTTCTAAAATTGTACTGATGTAAAGTAGACATGTGGGAAATGTTATTTGTTAGCTATTTTGTGTGACATATTTCTCTGTTTTAAGGGCAAGAAAATTCAAAGTTGGAAAATTGCAAAATTTTCAAAATTTTCGCCAAATTTCTGTTTTTTTTCCCCACAAATAAACGTAAGTCATATCAAAGAAATTTTACCACTATCATGAAGTACAATATGTCATGAGAAAACTGTCAGAATCACCGGGATCCATGGAAGCATTCCAGAGTTATTACCTAATAAAAGGACAGTGGTCAGAATTGTAAAAATTGGCCCGGTCATTAACATGCAAACCACCCTTGGGGGTTAATTTTATTTTTTAATAAAGATTCTGATAAGAAAAAAAGCATTACAAATAAAAAAATAAGTGTAACCCAAAAACTTGATTTTAACATTAGGTCATTTTCCCTAATGTTGCTTTATTTTTTTATTTTTATGTAAAACCACAGTTGTTTATATTTTCTGAAAATGGTTAATTTCATTTTCTCAGTACTACTGAAGTATTAGAAAAAAAACGGTTTGCTGTTTTTCAGTAACGGTGTAAAGTTTGTCTATAGGCTGTATCTGGGATTGCAGATCAGCACTATTTTAGTGAATATGACTGAGCTGAAAAATTCGACAGTCACTGGACAGCAGTGGATCCGGTCCCTGAGAAATAAGCAGATATAGTCATTTTAGTTTCATAGAACCCCATGTTTTTTTTCTTACCAACATATTCTCGAATGATGCTTCCATGGTTGTCCATCTCATTGCCTTGTGAAGTGTGCGCGCTTGTAGGGTGCAATAATAGAGAAAATACATTCAATAAGATGGCTGTACAAAGAAATATAACAACTGCTAAAGTATCTACACACATCTCCAAATAGTGACTCTCAAGATCTAAAAGAACAAATTACCAAGAACTCTGTTCACAACTTGTCTATTTGTGCTGTGCTCCTCTCCTTACAACAGGTTGCATTATGTCTGTCGCCAGTAATAAGCATGCCATGTCACTCAGGGAAAAAAACATCTGTTCTTTTTATTGGCTCAAGATTACATTTCTTGGAACAATTCTGTAAATTGGTTTAAGTCATCCTAAGGGAGATCTAGCAAGAATTGGCTAACAAGGTGCATTGTATGGATACCTTTACCTAGAAAATAACGCTCCAAACATAGAGACTCCGAATGAAACCGATACAACTCCATCTCCGCCACTTGTCCCCTCAATTTTATAGCCCAACATCAATGAGGGAAAATTGTGATTTGATAGAGACAAACTTACTCAATTCACAGGGCGGTTATAAAGTTTGGATGTCACTTGCTCCCTCTAATATTTAATGAGCATGCAGTTACTTCCCAACAAGAAACCAAACGGTAGCCATCAATGTGAAAGCAAGATATTTTAAGAATGTCACACATTAAAACTCGTAGAACACATATACAGCCTTTGTACACTTAGTGTTTCTTTTGTGCGCCTGGGCTACCTTCGTCACCAACACACTACCATCGTAGCTCCAGACTCTGGGTCTCAGTGGCTCCGTGCCCACACCTGTTACTTCCCTGGCAGTCTCACTCAACGAAGGCATTCTTACACCCCTGGCATCCTTGTACAGTCCCACAGAGCTTTAGTCCACCTGTCTTATGACCGTCCTCTACTGGGTTCCTGTCCCCTACCATTCTTGGGCCCTCAATTCAGACAACTCTCCTGGCACCTTCCACTGTCTGCTCACCACCTGCTAGACCTTGGTTCTCATGGGGAAATGTTTCTCTGTATCATTCTCCACTACATAGATGCTTTCACACTGTGTTCAGGCACCCGTTCAGTGGCTTCATCGGGGCTTATGTCCAAACCCTCCCCAGCAAAATGGGATTTGGGTGTATGTGCCAACTGGGTCATCGATAATCATAATAATCCTGACAGGGCGAATGTGCACTCTGATGTGCATAATTTTTGGGTGTGTACACTTAGTGGAGGCAGACACTCAAAGTGTACTATGTCTGGGTGTCTGCAGACACCCTGTCTGCAGAGGCGGACATCCAGACGTAGTAAACTTTGTCCGAGTGTCCGCCTCCAGTAGGCATATACGCCCGAAAATGATGCAGCGCCTTCGCTCTGTTGGCATCATTATAGTCTATGGCCCCATCAGTGTATATGTCCATATCCCATTTTGCTGGGGGGTTCGAAAGTGAACCCTGGTTTTGTCACTGAATGGGCGCCTGAACGCTGTGTGAAAACACCCTAACAATTTTTACGTTTTGCTCATGCAGTCTTTAGAGATTATAGCTATTTCAGGTAGTATGCATTCTACTCAACTTCCAGGGTCCTATCACACTTAGGGCAGGTGCAGACGGCTGTAGATTCTCTCATCCCAGAGAATCAGACAGATTATGCAAATGAAAGTGTGATCGCAATCTGATCAGAGTGTAGCCATATTGTCATCCAATTCTCTGTGATGAGAAGATGGAGAACAAATTTCTAAAATATTTTCCATTGTGTCAGTGAATGGAAGTTGGACTGCACTCAAATGTCATCAGAGTACAGTCCGATGAATTCCATGCAAACATTGACTTGCACGGCTGAGAGAGATTTGAATATCGGATCAAACTTTGGCCATCTCTTCCTCCAAAACCCAAGACAATTACAAAGGCAATCTCTCATCTGCAACCTGGTGGAGCACACACTTGATGTTTTCACTATGCATCTGCTAGCCACTACTTGCTCACTAGAGGCCTTCTGTGAAGAATATTGGGCATATAATTTCATACCAATCGTTTGCATCCTATGTAGCATGGGATTATAAAACCCCCTTCAGTGTGCAGCTAGCTCAGCAGAGTGGGGTCAAGCCTATGAGTGACAGATCTCACACCTTGAGACAACTCAGAGCAGAACAAAAGGCTTGCTGGCCATGTGGATACCATGCGGTCTAAACTGCTTTGTTGAGTCAGCTATGTTTCCATAAGGAGTTGGAGATACTATACCTCCTAGTCGTACATTGAGTATATTTCCAAGACCCCCAGAACATGACGAACGTCTGGCTGGGTCTCGACATGTTCTATAGCACTTAGGAGTATGCAGATACATAAAACAGCTAGTAGAAAAAAAATAGCAATGCTGTGTTTGGTCTTAACACGTAGCAGGGGCCTGGCAGGATCCAATGCCACCAATCTTCCTCCACCATATATTAAAGAATTATGATGCATTTTAGGTTTTGGAGTTTTTAGTTGCCAGAGTCAACTTAGGATCATCTCAGCGGGCAAGAGGGGAGTGACCGAAAGAGAATAAAGGCTAGTGTACGGCCATGTGGTCCCTCTCTCTGTGAGGCAAGCGCTCAACTTCGACAGTGGGGGTTGCGTCGAGTAACATGCTGTGAAGGACCTAGGAGCCAGCTGGCAGTCCATTCCCCCTTGTGGCCCAGTGCACCCATTATCTAACATCACCTGTTAAATGACATTCTGCTTATATGTTTTGTCCTACGACTACCTGTATTTGTAAATTTGACCATTGTATATGTGTAATCATCATGTATATAGTGTATTGTCTAGTGTGCCCTTAAGGCGATTAAATATATAATTTAACTTTGGGCTGCTCTTTTATCTTGATCCAAGAATCCATTTCTTGTTTTAACTTTCCATGCTACCGGGGCTTGTTTCTGGCCCAATATAATCCCATTAATTTACTGGGCTTATATCTAACGAGGAACTGGTGGCAGTTCTACTAGGCTGTCAGTGCTCTGTTTCACTGCTGCTAGTGAAACAGGCCTGTCAGGGTTGTGAGTGGGGTGCCACATCAGTGAATGCCTGGGCCACATCCTCTCACTCCATGTGCCACCCTGTGCCAGTGAGGGTAGGGGGGTGTAAAACTGTGCCAAGCTGACCTTATGTGTCTCAGGGGGTGCGGAACATCACTTTGGTGCAAGTGAAGATACTTGTTAGGCATCGGGTTCCTGCACTGCACAGCAGGAATCCAGAGCCTTGCATTCAGCGGTCTCCCATTCTCCACCAACCACACAGGAGCCTGCACAGCAGTTCTGGCGTTCCAGACACTCTGCTCAGACCAGCTCTGCGGCTCTGGCTGTTGCTGCCACCTCTGGGCCAGCAATAGCAATGCAGGCTGCTCAGCAGCAAGCCACTCCAGAGACTAAGTCCTCCCGTCGCTCCACTGGGCATGCTCACGAAACAATCTCCCATTGGAGATCGGGAGACACCTTCTTGTGACCTGATTGGTCCATCTCAGGGATCTGGAAGCTTCCGGCTATAAAAGGTTTGCATGGCCGCCCGGCCATGCGCTAGTATAGACTCTAGTTGCTATCTGTGTGAATGATGATGGATGCATGAACCTGCAAATGACTCATTAAGATACCCTCCCTCTGATATAACGTGTGTGGATAGGGACTTAGTTATAGAGTCAGCGCCAGTCAGTGGCACGCTACAGGCTACAGTGCATATCTCCACAGAACTAGCGTCCGACAGTGCGCCCCCTCTTTGGCATTGTCGTATAGCGGCTGTGTCAGTCGCCGCGCTGCAGGCAGCAGCACTTGTTGGTGTCCACGGTAGCAACACCGCACGCACGGTAGGTCTAGACGGACACTGACCCTGTGTCTTGGGCCCGAGTCCTGTGACCATATACCGTGCTGCACACCGCTGAGACCTGTGAGGTCAACAGGCTCGGTATTTATGTTTATGCCTTAGGCGCCTTTGTGAACTTAACAGAGCTCACCAGCGCACACCGGGTGACGTTCAACCCGCGTGTGCTATACCGCCATATTGTGCGTCTGCCATTACATAGCATCAGTTTAACACCTCTGCACGGTGGACCCCGCACTTTCTATTATTTTATATTTAGTGGTTCCGCCGTCCCTAACATTATACTAGCGCCAGGGTCTGGCTAGTAATGGCGGACCTGCAGCAGCTACGGCAGTACATTCGGCAGCTGGAGGGCATGGTTGCCGTCTCTTGACAGTTCCACCTCAGCTGCGAATGCTACAGTGGCCGAGTCGCAGAGGCTGTCTCGCGTGTGCCCACATCCACACCTGTGCCGACAATATCCCGCCTCCCATTGCCCGATAAATTTTCTGGTGACAGCGCCACCTGCAGGGGTTTTGTGAACCAGTGCTCTATCCAGCTTGAGTTACTGGCTGCGCGATTCCCTACAGAGCGGGTTAAGGTGGGGTTTATCGTCTCCCTCCTGCTGGGCAGGGCGTTAGAATGGGCCACGCCACTGTGGGAGCGTGGTTACCCCGTGGTTCTGAGTGCTGCTCAGTTTCTAACCTCTCTAAAACAGGTCTTTTTGGGACCACAGGTCACTCACGACACCTCTCTCCAGCTATTAGCTTTAACACAGGGGTCTCTCTCGGTCAGCCATTACGCCGTCCGTTTTCGGACACTGGCTTCCGAGCTGGAGTGGCCTGATAAGATACTCGTCCCTGTGTTCTGGAGGGGTTTGGCGGAGCATGTCAAAGATGCTTTAGCTACCAGGGAGTTTCCTGTAACTCTGGAGGAGCTGATTGCCATCTCCACCCGTATTGATCTCCGTTATACTGAGCGCGGGTTGGAGCGAGCTCAATCCAGACAGAAGGTTAGGTTGGCTCCCACCTTCTCTGAACCTCTTGAACCCATGGAGGTGTCCCACACTGGTCCCAAGCTGAGTCCGGCACGAAGCTCCGCACGCTGTTACCAGTGTCGACAGTTTGGTCACCCGACTAACAGTTGCCCTCAGCGCTGGAAAAAACGATCAAGTACCATGGTAGTAGGTGGGGGTCTACCTGATATGTAACCCTTTTCCCCCAAACTGGTGTTCCGAGGGACGTTAGATAGCGGTGCTTCCACCTGGGAAGCAGAGGTCACGGTGGACACTGGGGCAGAAGGAAACTTCATGTCCTCGTCCTTCGCCCAAAAGCATGCTATTCCATTGGTGCTACTGCCCCATCCCATGACCATCAGGGTGGTTAACGGTGCACCTTTACCATCTCAGGTTACCCACCAGACAACACCCCTTGGGCTCCCAATCTCACCATCTCACCACGAGACCTTGTCCCTGTTCATTTTGCCAGATGGCATCGACCAGGTGCTTCTCAGAGTTCCGTGGCTCCGTTGCCATTCCCCTCATATAGATTGGTCTTCGGGGAGTGCACTGGGTTGGAGCAAGGACTGTAAGGGAAGGTGCATGAGGGGCAGTGTTCAAGTAGCCTCCACGGAGGTGCCCGCGGATCTTTCCGCGCTTCCTAGACACTACCGGCAGTACGCGGATGTCTTTTCCAAAAAATCAGCGGAGACGCTTCCGCCGCACCATCCTTACGATTGTCCGATAGACCTATTGACAGGCGCGGAACCTCCTAGAGGCCACGTGTATCCTCTATCTCTCCCAGAGATGGAGGCTATGTCACAATATATCTGGGAGAACCTGGCAAGAGGGATTATCAGAAAATCGGTGTCGTCGGCTGGTGCAGGGTTCTTCTTAGTGCAGAAGAAGAGTGGAGAGTTGCCCCCCTGCATTGACTACAGAGGTCTCAACGCCATTACAGTAAAGAACAAGTACCCTCTTCCTTTGATCTCTGAGTTGTTTGACAGGTTGTGAGGGGCCCGGATCTTTACGAAATTGGATCTACGGGGGGCGTATAACCTGATCCGCATACGCGAAGGAGACGAGTGGAAGACAGCCTTTAATACCAGGGATGGCCACTATGAGTATCTGGTCATGCCCTTCGGCCTCTGTAATGCGCCTGCTGTCTTCCAAGGCTTCGTAAATTACGTCTTTCGTGATATGCTCTCCAGCTCGGTGGTGGTCTATCTGCATGACATCCTCATCTTTTCTCCAGATTTGACCTCTCACCGGAGAGACGTCTGCAGGGTCTTCCACCATTTGCGGGCGAATTCTCTCTTCGCCAAGCAGGAGAAGTGCCAGTTTGAGCAGGAGTCCTTGCCGTTCCTGGGCTATATCATCTCGGCCCAGGGGCTGGCTATGGATCCTGCCAAACTGCAGGCGGTAATGGACTGGCAGGAGCCCCATTCTCTGAAAGCGGTGCAGCGCTTTTTGGGGTTCGTTAATTATTACCGTCAGTTCATCCCCCACTTCTCCACACTGGTAGCTCCTTTGTTCGCCCTCACCAAGAAAGGAGCCAATCCTAAGGTTTGGCCAGAGCAGGTCTCCACGGCCTTCTCGCCTCTGAAGACCCATTCTGCTGGCGCTCCTATCCTCCACCGTCCCGATGTGGATAAACCCTTTATCCTAGAGGTGGGTGCCTCATCTGTCGATGCAGGAGCAGTCCTTTTCCAGAAAGATGCTCAAGGTCGGAAGCATCCCTGCTTCTTTTTCTCAAAGACCTTCTCACCGGCGGAGAGAAACTACTCCATCGGGGACAGGGAGTTGCTGGCCATGAAATTGGCCTTTTCCGAGTGGAGACATCTCCTGGAGGGAGCCCGCTTTCCCTTTCAGGTGTACACTGACCATAAATACCTGGTCTAATTGCAAACGGCCCAGTGCTTGAACTATCGTCAAGCTAGGTGGTCGCTCTTCTTCTCCTGGTTCCGCTTCACCTTGCACTATCTGTCTGGAGAGAAGAACGTCCGTGCGGATGCTCTCTCTCACTCGGTGGTTTCAGCGGAGGAAGAGGAGACTGAGCTTCGGCTAATTATCCCCACTGAGAGCCTGAGGACCATGGCCCCGGTCGCTCTTGAGGCAGTACCGCCGGACAAGACCTTTGTCCCTCCTCGCCTGCAACCAGAGGTCCTCGCATGGGCACACGCGTCCAGGGTGGGTGGTCACTTTGGCAATAAGCGGACCACAGAACTCCTGGCAAGGTCTTATTGATGGCCGCACATAGCTCGGGACACAAAAGAGTACATTCAGGCATGCATCTCTTGTGCTCGGAACAGGTCCTCTAGGCAGAGGCCGGCTGGGTTACTGTATCCCTTGCCGGTGGCAGACAGACCCTGGGAGATGGTCGGCATGGATTTTGTGGTCGGCCTGCCCAAGTCCGGTGGCAGCACGGTCATCTGGGTGGTCACCGATCATTTTTCTAAAATGGTGCATCTGGTGCCACTCGTGCGGCTGCCTTCCGCTCGCGGTCTCGCCGCACTGTTCATAAAGCATGTATTTCGTTTGCACGGTATGCCGGACAAAATAGTCAGTGACCGAGGTCCCCAATTTGCGTCTCGGTTTTGGAGGGAGCTCTGCAGTCTACTCAGTATCGAGCTAAACTTGTCCTCTGCCTATCACCCTAAGACAAACGGATTGGTTGAGAGAGCCAATCAAACTCTGGTCACGTACCTGCGACATTTTTTGTCTCTGCCAGGCAGGATGACTGGGCATCCTTACTACAGTAGGCTGAATTTGTCCTGAATAATACAGTTGCTGAATCCACTGGTCATCCCCGTCCCGATGCCAGTATCTTCCACTGATTCCAGGGTGGCAGACTGAGCAGTGGAGGCTCGTGACTAGAGATGAGCGACTTTGCCTTTTTTATGGTCGAGTCGAGTTTCATGAAACCCGACTTTCTCAAAAGTCGGGTAGAACGAAATCGGCCGACTATAGGGAAAAGTCGGAGGCCGACTGAAACACGAAACCCAGTGCAAGTCAATGGGGAAGCAAAGTCGGCAGGGAGTGGAGGACAGTAAACACACCTACAGTGCCCATTTCAATGCCAAAAACATCAATTCTTATTACTGAAGCTTGTCAACCTTAATTTACTTCATAATAATAGTTACTCATTGAAAACTGGGGGTTATTTAGCTAAAGTTGTGGGGGGGTAGGGCTGGCTCCAGGTTTTCGTATGACTTGGGCCAAAGAGGGTCAGTGCGCCCCTTTAACACATACCACAACTCATGATGCTCCGATACGGCACAGATATATAGGTATAGTACAAAGACACATACTTCACTGCTTACATGACATGACTGATCTATTTTCAATTGTACAATAGGTCAAAAAAAGGACAGTATATTACTCCATACAGTATAATGGCCACCACATTGTGCGCCATACAGAATAATGAGCCCCATATATTTCTCCATACAGAATAATTGGCCACATATAATGTTCCATACAGTATACGATGAGCTCCACATAATGCTACAGTATATGATGGTCCCTATGGACAATGCTCCAGTGTGTTATGGGCCCAAATAATGCTCCACATATAATGGGCTCCATTTCTAATGCTCCAGTGTATGATGGGCCCCGTAAATGCTGCTCCAGTGTCTAATGCCTCCCATTTGGAATGCTCCAGTATATGATGGGCCTCATGGATGATGCTCCAGTGTCTTATGGGCCCTAATAATGCTCCATATATAATGGGCCCCATTTCTAATGCTCCAGTGTATCATGTGCCCCATAGATGCTGCTCCAGTGTCTGATCTGCCCCATTTGGATCTGGGCCTCATGGATGATGTTCCAGTGTCTTATGGGCCCTAATAATGCTCCATATATAATGGGCCCCATTTCTAATGCTCCAGTGTATCATGTGCCTCATAGATGCTACTACAGTGTCTGATCTGCCCCATTTAGAATGCTCTAGTATATGATGGGCCTCATGGATGATGCTCCAGTGTCAGATGTCCCCATTTTGAATGCTCCAGTATACGATGGGCCCCATTTTTAATTAACCCAGGCATGGTATGTGAAAAGAGATCCATGGAGTAATCTGAAGTGTGTGCTGCCGCATCCTTCACTTTTGGTGTGGGTGAAGGACACAAGGAAAGTAGTTGCTCCTGACCAGAAGCCCGCACTTACGACTCAGTGCTTGCATTTTTTTAAACTTCAGAAGAGGAGGCAATAGAGCTGGAGGCTGTTTCAGCAATGTAAGCCAAAAACAGTTCCTGATGCTCCGGCTTTAAAAGCAGTCTACCTACTCCCAGAAAATGGAGCCTTACAGGCCTTCCAGAGCTACACCATGGTGCAGGCTCAACACCTCCTGCCTTAGCTGCTATTGTGTTTTGGCACTACCAGCAGATGCACCACCATCACCATCAGTACCAGGTGGCCCCCCACGCCCACATCCGCATCCTCTTCCACCATACTTCCTCATGTTTTAGAAAATTGACCCAAAATGCCAGCAGATATATGGTACTGTATCAGAAGTGTACAGCTCTATACAGTCTAGGGATAACAGTAAATCTCCGTATATATTTCATGAGTCATACACAGACGCTCACAGGCTCAGTATGGATTACCCAATAAAATAAAAAGGTGAAAAAGGGTACAGTATCACCAGATACAAGGTATATATACACTCACTGGCCACTTTATTAGGTACACCATGCTAGTAACGGGTTGGACCCCCTTTTGCCTTCAGAACTGCCTCAATTCTTCGTGGCAGAGATTCAACAAGGTGCTGGAAGCATTCCTCAGAGATTTTGGACCATATTGACATGATGGCATCACACAGTTGGCGCAGATTTGTCGGCTGCACATCCCTGATGCGAATCTCCCGTTCCACCACATCCCAAAGATGCTCTATTGGATTGAGATCTGGTGACTGAGGAGGCCATTTGAGTACAGTAAACTCATTGTCATGTTCAAGAAACCAATCTGAGATGATTCGAGCTTTATGACATGGCGCATTATCCTGCTGAAAGTAGCCATCAGATGTTGGGTACATTGTGGTCATAAAGGGATGGACATGGTCAGCAACAATACTCAGGTAGGCTGTGGCGTTGCAACGATGCTCAATTGGTACCAAGGGGCCCAAAGAGTGCCCAGAAAAAATTCCCCACACCATGACACCACCACCACCAGCCTGAACCGTTGATACAAGGCAGGATGGATCCATGCTTTCATGTTGTTTACGCCAAATTCTGACCCTACCATCCGAATGTCGCAGCAGAAATCGAGACTCATCAGACCAGGCAACGTTTTTCCAATCTTCTACTGTCCAATTTCGATGAGCTTGTGCAAATTGTAGCCTCAGTTTCCTGTTCTTAGCTGAGAGGAGTGGTACCCAGTGTGGTCTTCTGCTGCTGTAGCCCATCTGCCTCAAAGTTCGACGCACTGTGCGTTCAGAGATGCTCTTCTGCCTACCTTGGTTGTAACGGGTGGCAATTTGAGTCACTGTTGCCTTTCTATCAGCTCGAACCAGTCTGCCCATTCTCCTCTGACCTCTGGCATCAACATGGCATTTCCGGCCACAGAACTGCCGCTCACTGGATTTTTTTCTTTTTCGGACCATTCTCTGTAAACCCTAGAGATGGTTGTGCGTGAAAATCCCAGTAGATCAGCAGTTTCTGAAATACTCAGACCAGCCCTTCTGGCACCAACAATCATGCCACGTTCAAAGGCACTCAAATCACCTTTCTTCCCCATACTGATGCTCGGTTTGAACTGCAGGAGATTGTCTTGACCATGTCTACATGCCTAAATGCACTGAGTTGCCGCCATGTGATTGGCTGATTAGAAATTAAGTCTTAACACACAGTTGGACAGGTGTACCTAATAAAGTGGCCAGTGAGTGTATATAGGATAGTGTAAACATTCTGAATCTCCGTATACATTTCAGGAGGCAGACACAAACACTTTCAGGCCCAGTATGGATTACACAAGAATATGAAAAGCTGTAAATGGGTAATGTAACACAAGCGTACAGCTGTATACAGTGTTGGCCAAATTTGAAATCTCGGTATATATTTCCGGAGTCACCCTCAGACGCTCATTCAGTCTGGGTTTGACCATAATAAAAAATGTTGTAAAAAGGTACTGGATAACAAGATAGCAAGTAGAGATGAGCGACTTTGCCTTTTTTCTGGTCGAGTCGGGTTTCATGAAACCCAACTTTCGCAAAAGTCGGGTCGAACGAAATCGGCCGATTATCGTGAAAAGTCGAAGGCCGACTGAAACATGAAACCCAATGCAAGTCAATGGGGAAGCAAAGTCGGCAGGGAGTGGAGGACAGGAAACACACAGTGCCCTTTTGAATGCCAAAAACATCAATTCTGATTACTGAAGCTTTTCAACCTTAATTTACTTCATAATACTAGTTACGCACTGAAAAATGGAGGTTATTTGGCTAAATTTGTGGGGGGGGTAGGGCTGGCTCCAGGTTTTCATGTGCCCTGGGCGAAAGAGCGCCCCTTTAACACATACCACAACTCATGATGCTCCGATACCGCAGAGAAATAGCGGCATAGTACAATGAAAAATACTTCACTTTTTACATCTCATGACTGATATCCATTTTTAATAGCTCCAAAAAAGGACAGTACATTACTCCATACAGTATTATGGCCACCGCATAGTGCGCTATACAGAGTAATGAGGCCCATATATTTCTCCATACAGAATCATTGGTCCCATATAATGTTTGGAACAGTATATGATGAGCTCCACATAATGCTACAGTATATGTTGGTTCCCAGTGTTTTATGGGCCCAAATAATGCTCCATAAATAATGGGCCCCATTTCTAATGCTCTAGTGTATAATGTGCCCTGTAAATGCTGCTCCAGTGTCTGATGTCCACCTTTGGAATGCTCCAGTGTATGGTGGGCCCCATATATCATTCTCCAGAGTATACATTAGTGCTCCCCAAAAATTGCTGTCCCAACATTGAAAACAATTAAATAAGTCTCCTCGCTATGGAATACCTGCACTAGTCTGGACTCCTCGTCGTCCCCATCGTCCATTTCACTGCACTTGGCTGTTTAGGCAGAGGGCGTACAGACGTGATGTCATTGCGCTCTCTGATCAGACTATCACTGTCAGGAAACGCGGAAGACGTCATGGCGGTGGAGCAGGGAGAGGTAAGTATTTCAACTTTGCAAGTGCTGTGATCCTGAGCAACCAGGGGGGGCCCACTCGTTGGCGACAGCAGTGGCACAGGGCCCCTGTAATAGTACGCGGTGTGTGGCGGTGTGTCTGACGGCGGGTGGGCCCTTCCACCGGCAGAGACACTTTTGCGTACTATGAGGGGCCCTGTGCCAGTGCCGTCGCCCATGAGTATGCCCCGCCCACCAGCTCAAGGAACCTGCACTTTCATCTGCACCTTCCTCTTTGTCACCGTGTAAGGTGTTATAGTATGCGGAAAGGGGAACCTGAGTTTCCTCTGGGTCAGATTCTGGCTGTGTAGAGTGTGAGGGGAATGTAGTGGTCTGGGTCAATGTACCAGCAGAATCATCTAGCAGTGGCTGGGCATCAGTGCACTTGTGGCGTCCCCAGGAGTACGGTCACCACAGTGGCATTACCTTCCTCCTAGGGAGTGTGATGCCATGCTTGGGAGCAATGAAGGATCTCTCTAGCAGTTAAACCAACACACAACACATTTCCCACTCCACGCCAGCAGGGAGACCTCTGAGCATGACTGCTGAGGAGCTGCTCTCTGTGGTCGGGAGGAGGTAAGTTAGGCCATTCTGTGCAGGGAAGGGGAAGTGTGTGGACGTAAGAAGGGGAGCTGGAGGATGAGCAGAGTTAAGGCTCACTCCTAGCTGGAGCGCATGGTCCGGATTCCGGTCTCCGAGTTTGTAGGGACACTGACATTCCTGCAGCAGAATCCGGAGGAAGTAGCAGCTGTAAATGCTCTGTGTCATGATCTCAGTGCGGGTTTGACTCGCACACGTGGGGTTAATGTTTGGAACCAGTGCTGATGACTGGCATTTCTGGGGTTAAAGGTTGTGATCCTGATGCAGGCTTACCTGCACACCTGGGGCTATGATTGTGGCCTCTCCCTGGTTCTGGGGAGGCTTCTTATAGCTTCAGGACACTCCCATCCCTGTCAGTTATACTCCTGCCCTTGGCATTGTGTGGTGACCCCTGAGTGTGTTAGTGCTATGTTCTGGTTGCTTGATTCTCTGTGTATGACTCGGTCTGTTCCCTGGATATTGCTTTGGATTCTGCCTGGTACCTCCTATGTCTGTTTGGTTTTGATCTCTGCTTGGCCCTGATTATCCGCTCTGTCTCATCCCTGGTACTGTACTGTGATCCTGTGTATGACCTTTGGCTTTGTCTGACCTCCCGTCTGTTTGTCCCTCCTTTACTCCGTTTGCCCGTACTGTTGTGACCTCCATTTTGCCTGACTCTGAGTTGTACTGTCATATCTGAAAGCAGGACGCTAAGCCACGCCCCCTTGCAGTCACATGACCATGGATCCCATACAAGCCTTGTCTGATCAGGTCAAGCACCTGACCCAAATGTTCCATAAGCTCAATGTGGAACAACACACGATGGCCCAGACCCAGCAACAGTTGGTGGTTACTGTGCAGGGGGCTGTCGATGCAGGGGCTTCTGGTTCTGGGGGCAGGGATGTGTCATTAGCGTCCCTCGAATCTCCAGTCAAATTACCAGACCTTTTCTCAGGGGATAAAAAGGAGTTCAGGTCTTTCAGAGAAGGATGCAAGTTTTTTTTTTCTCTAAGGCCCCGCTCCTCCGGGGATGAGTTCCAGAGGGTGGGGGTCATTATTTCCCTACTTCGGGGGGCTCCGCAAGCATGGGCTTTCTCTCTGTCTTCCTCTGCTCCTGAACGTATGTCAGTGAACGCATTCTTTGAGGCCCTCGGGCACATTTATGATGAACCTGACCGAGTGCGATTGGCAGAGGACATGTTGATGAGTGTCTGTCAGGGGAAACACTCAGCTGAGTGGTTTTGTTCTGAGTTCCGCCGCTGGGCGGCAGAGGTCTCTTGGAGCGACGCCGCATTCCGAGGACTTTTTTGCAGAGGCTTGTCCGAGCGGCTGCAGGATGCCTTGGCGTTACATCCCCCACCTAACTCTCTCGAGGACGCCATGACCCAGGCCGTCCGGATGGACCGCAGGCTGCGGGCCAGAGGGGTGATGCAGGTAGATACTCCATTATTCCCCAGTGGAAAAGAGACTGCCCCTGAGCCCATGGATGTAGGCGCCCTCTCCCTGAAGGATACGGAGAGGAAACGCCGGAAGGACATGCAGTTATGCTTTTACTGCGGTAAAACGGGACATTGGAAAAGGGAGTGCCCGAATTGCCCGTCTTCAAACCCGGTCGGCGGGAAACGACTAGGTCTGGGTAGTCAACGGGGAGGCTGCTCGGACCCTCAGGTACCATTTTCCTCGTTTTCTAAAGTAGTACTGCCTGTGGAACTGTTTGTGGATGGTAGTTCTTTTTCCTCTACAGCCTTCGTGGACTGCGGATCATCTATTAATCTTATTGACTCCCAATCGGTCACACACTGCAAGATAGAGACAGTTAGGCTCAAGGTTCCGGTCAAGGTGATGGCCATTGACTCATCTCCCCTCACTAAGGAGGGAATTCGCTTTATGTCTGATGTGTTTTCGCTCAGAGTGGGCGCTACTCATGTGGAAAACATAAGTTGTTTTGTGCTGGACAATCTACCTGCAGGGTTGGTGTTGGGCATGCCCTGGTTACAACACCATAACCCAGTTATTAACTGGAAAACGGGGGAGATTGTACAATGGGGGTTTAATGATTTTGAGTTGTATGATAAATCCGCACTGCTGGTTGAACCTGTTAAATCTGTGTCTATCATCTGTCGAGCTGGAAGGTATTCCGGAATGCCTGAAGGACTTCGAAAATGTATTCTCCGAAAGTGAGGCCGAGACGTTACCGCTACATAGACCCTTTGACTGCGCTATTGAGCTGGTCCCGGGGGCTAAATTACCCAAAGCCCGTCTGTTTAATTTGTCCGGTCCTGAGCGCTTGGCTATGAAGGAGTACATTACTGAAAGTCTGCGCAAAGGACATATACGTCCTTCAGTCTCACCTGTGGCGGCAGGTTTCTTTTTTGTAAAGAAAAAAGATGGCGGGTTACGTCCCTGTCTCGACTTCCAGGAGCTTAATCAAATTACTGTACGGAATACATACCCCCTTCCGTTGATTCCCGATTTATGTAACCAACTATCAGGGGCAAAGTGGTTTTCTAAACTGGACCTTCGGGGGGCATATAATTTGATAAGGGTCCGTGATGGGGATGAATGGAAAACCGCGTTCCTCACGACCGAGGGACAATTTGAAAATTTAGTCATGCCGTTTGGTCTTACCAACGCCCCTGCCATATTTCAGAATTTCATCAACGTGGTATTCTCGGATCTCATTGGTCGTTTTGTCGTTATCTACTTAGATGATATTCTGATATATTCCCCCGACAAGTATTCTCATTTGGAACATGTACGAACTGTGCTCCAAAGGCTGAGAGAAAATCATTTGTATGCCAAATTGGAAAAATGTGTATTCTGTGTACAAGAGTTGTCCTTTTTGGGGTTAATTGTATCCGGTGAGGGTTTTTGCATGGACCCCAAGAAGGTGCAGGCCATTGCGGATTGGGTGCAACCCCGAGATCTTAAGGGTCTTCAGCGCTTCTTGGGGTTCGCCAATTATTACCGCAAATTTATCCGGGGGTTTTCGCAAGTGGTCAAACCTCTCACGGATCTAACATGCAAAGGTGCGGATGTGAGAAATTGGTCCTCGCTCGCAAAAGAGGCCTTTGCGACGCTGAAAAAATGTTTTATGTCTGCTCCTGTATTAGTGCAGCCAGATCCGTCCAAACCATTCGTCGTGGAAGTGGACGCCTCTGAGGTGGGGGTGGGGGCGGTGTTGTCCCAAGGGCCTGCCACTCTAACCAACCTCAGGCCATGTGCTTTCTTTTCCAAGAAGTTCTCTGCTGCGGAAAGAAATTACGACGTAGGCAATAGAGAGCTTCTTGCGGTCAAATTGGCGTTTGAAGAATGGAGGCACTTTTTGGAGGGGGCCAGTCACCCGGTTACGGTGATCACGGATCACAAAAATTTGTCGTACATTGAATCTGCTAAAAGACTAACGCCCAGACAAGCCCGTTGGTCACTTTTTTTTTCCCGTTTTCAGTTTACGATTACATTTCGTCAAGGGTCTAAGAATGTCAAGGCTGACGCCTTATCACGCAGTTTTCAGCCGGTGTCGCCCCCTGAGCCACCGTCCTCCATTCTTCACCCTGGGGTTGTGATAGCAGAGGTCTCATCTGAATTGGAACGGGAGATTCAGGGGGCCCAGTCGCAGGCCTCGGCGGCCAAGCCAGAGGGGAAGTTGTTTGTCCCAGAGCAACTTCGCCTGAAACTCTTGCAGGAGTTCCATGAATCCAAGCCGAGTGCTCACCCTGGTATTTCAGCCACACGTCTGGCGGTGGCTAGGATCTTTTGGTGGCCTACCCTTGGTTCGGACATAAAAAAATTAATCGCTGGTTGTGGGGTCTGCGCTCATTCTAAAAGCTCTCATAGCCGGCCGGCAGGGGAGCTGATACCCTTGGCAGTGCCCGAGAGGCCATGGACTCACTTGTCCATGGATTTTGTTACCAATCTCCCTCCATCTAAGGGTAATACAGTGGTATGGGTAGTGGTGGACAGGTTTTCTAAGCAGGCTCATTTCGTACCCCTGTCCGCACTACCGTCAGCTGAGACTTTGTCCAGGTTGTTTGTGCAGCATGTGATCCGGTTGCATGGGGTACCCCTGAATGTGGTGTCTGATCGTGGTGTGCAGTTTGTGGCTAAGTTTTGGCGTGCTTTCTGCAAAAAATTAGGTATGTCTCTGTCCTTTTCGTCTGCATACCATCCTGAGAGCAATGGGCAGACGGAGCGCACTAACCAATCCCTGGAACAGATCCTCAGGTGCCTAACCTCTGCTAGACAGAGTGACTGGTGCGATGCACTGCCGTTGGCTGAATTTGCCTTCAATAGTCGGGTGAGTCAATCCACTGGTAGGTCCCCTTTCTTGATTAACTATGGGTTCAGTCCTCATTTTGGTGAGTTTTCTCGTCTGGATTCGGGGTGCCCCGGGGCTGAGGACTCTGTTCAGCGGTTAAAAGATACATGGGCAGAAGTCCAGCGGCGTATATCCAGGTCTCAAGGCAGGTATAAGTTTTTCGCGGACAGGAAACGAACACCTGGTCCCACGTTTCAGGTTGGAGAGAAAGTTTGGCTCTCCACGCGAAACATTAAGTTAAAGATTCCGTCAGCCAAGTTAGGACCCAAATTCATTGGCCCGTACAAGATTGTGGAAAAAATCAATCCAGTGGCGTATAGGTTGTGCCTTCCACCCTCTTTCAAGATCCCTAACGTCTTCCACAAATCTCTACTGAAACCTTTTGAAGCAGTCCGGGGAGACTCTGAGTCTGCTGCTTCTCCTGTTTTGGTCGAGGGGCAAGTGGAGTACGAGGTTGGTCATATCGTAGATTCCAGGTTGGTACGGCAGTCGGTACAGTACCTGGTACATTGGAAGGGGTATGGACCGGAGGATAGGTCCTGGGTACCGGCCCGGTTGATGCATGCTGATCGCCTGGTACAGGCTTTCCATGCTAAGTACCCGGGCAAGCCTGGGGGTCCAGAGGCCCCCCGTTGAGAGGGGGGTACTGTCATGATCTCAGTGCGGGTTTGACTCGCACACGTGGGGTTAATGTTTGGAACCAGTGCTGATGACTGGCATTTCTGGGGTTAAAGGTTGTGATCCTGATGCAGGCTTACCTGCACACCTGGGGCTATGATTGTGGCCTCTCCCTGGTTCTGGGGAGGCTTCTTATAGCTTCAGGACGCTCCCATCCCTGTCAGTTATACTCTTGCCCTTGGCATTGTGTGGTGACCCCTGAGTGTGTTAGTGCTATGTTCTGGTTGCTTGATTCTCTGTGTATGACTCGGTCTGTTCCCTGGATATCGCTTTGGATTCTGCCTGGTACCTCCTATGTCTGTTTGGTTTTGATCTCTGCTTGGCCCTGATTATCCACTCTGTCTCATCCCTGGTACTGTACTGTGATCCTGTGTATGACCTTTGGCTTTGTCTGACCTCCCGTCTGTTTGTCCCTCCTGTACTCCGTTTGCCCGTACTGTTGTGACCTCCGTTTTGCCTGACTCTGAGTTGTACTGTCATATCTGAAAGCAGGACGCTAAGCCACGCCCCCTTGCAGTCACATGACCATAGGTCCCGTGCAAGCTTGTTCATTGTCAGTGTCCGCAGGTCCCGTGCCTCCTTACTTTCCAGCGCTGACTGGACCCTGACACTATTAGCTTGTAGCACGCATTGTCACCTCTGCTGCCCTGCTCCCCAGGTAACTCTTAGAACTGCTTCTGTACTCAGGGCACGCGCACTGGCTCTATGAGCAAGTGTAGTGCGGTGTCTCTGACACTCTGTACCCAACTGAGGCTCGGAGGCCCCAGCATAGACATGTGTGAGCCAGAAGGAAAAGGCTACGGCTGCCAGCCATACGAGAAAGTTCCAAAAGAAAGACAACAGGGGGAACTTCATTGAACTCAGCACTGTGAGTACCTCAGATAAGCGCTAGAACGGAGGCCACATTACCTATCTGCAGAGAGAGAAATCCAAATAGGCTTCCAGGCTGACCAACTCCTCCATCTGTACTCTGGGTCCTGGACAGCACCTACCAAGTACAGGTAAAGGAACTGCACGACTGTCTGTCACCTTTCTCCTGCGCCTGGCGCACGGCTCAGCTACACCCTGCACTGCACACCATCTCCCAACTCTTTCATCTGCCCTGTGACTACGGCCCTACCTGTGCAGGTCTTCTACATCTTAGCTGCACCACAACATCTGTCCCACAGAAGCGACACTGCAGCGCTAGTCAATCTAATCAGAAACCAGAGGTGGCGTCACGTATCATTCACCTATAAGCGTAATTCATCCCTTTGCATGGATGCCCAGGGCCACGGAATGGGTCACCACCACCGTGACACATCCCTATGAGACACCGGCCCGGTACCGATTAACCCTACTGCCCTGGCTGGCCACCCACACTCCATGTCATATTCATCTTGGACTGGGGAATTCACGATTTGACTTGATAACCCAGGCATGGTATGATAGAAAGAGCTACATGGACTAATGTGAATTGTGACCTGCTGCCTCATTCAGTTTGGGTGAGGGTGCAGGACACAAAGAAAGGGGTTCTTCCTGACCAGGAGCCAGCACTTGACCACTCAGTGCTTGTATTTTTTGAAACTTCAGAAGAGGCGGGCATATTTGATGGAGTCTGTTTCGGCAATGTAAGCCAAAACCAGTTCCTCATGCTCCGCCTTTAAAAGCGGTTAACCTACTCCCAGAAAAGGTATCATTCCAGGCTTTCTGGAGCCAGACCATGACGCAGGATCAACACCTCCTGCCTTAGCTGCTATTGTGCTTTTGCCACTACCAGCAGATGCACCACCACCATCATCACCAGCTGGCCCCCCCGCGCCCACGTCCGCGGCCTCTTCCACCAAACTTCAAAATTTTGCACAAAATAACATCAGATATATGGCACTGTATCAGAAATGTACAGCTCTATTCAGTCAAAGGATAATTGTCATTCTCCATATATATTCCATCAGTCACACAGACGCTCACAGGCTCAGTATGGATTAGACAAGAATATAAAAAGTAGACAAAGTGTACAGTATCATCAGATAGCAGGTATATATAGCATAGTTTAAACATTAACAATATATGTCTATATATCAGGAGTAGTGTTGAGCCACCACGCTAGTGTTTTGGTTCGTCACACAGGAGGCACAGGCACAGGAGGAGACGAATGTTCGTCGAACCCCATTGAAAACAATGGCAGGCAAACACAAACACATACAAACACGTAGAAAACAATTACAAAACACCTTAAAAGGTGTCCCAAAGCAGAGAAAATGCTCAGAAGACAAAAATTACATATGGAAAAGGGCAACTACATTTAGAAAAGAGGTGGAGGAGTAAAAGGAGGAGGTGGAGGAGACACAGATATAGGCTTAGCATTCCCTTATGAAGTCAAGAAAGGCTGGAATAAAAATGTAAAATACCAACCAAAAAAAAAAAATTCTGAAATCGAACATGATCATATACCGTCGGACTTCCCACCAATAAATTATGCCAACTGGCGATCGGGCGGCGTTATTCCCACGAACCTCCAAACAGCGTCCATGAAGGCAAAGTGTTTGCTTTCCGGGGGCAGTATGATTGCAAAGCTGAACCTTAAAGGAATGTCCAAAAGGGCACCACCAGGAGTGGAGCCTGCGCCTTAATTGGACTCCACCCGGGAAACCACAACCATGCCACCTCAAGAAAAGATGCACATATTGAAAGCTTTGTCGATTGTGTGTTTGGTGTGGTATGTCCGTTTGTAGTTGTGCTAGCAATTTGTCAACTTTATTCCATTAACGAACGAGACTCCGGCATGCCCCCGCGGTACGCGTCAAGCTTACTAGAGGGATATGCGAGGCTCTGGCACTATCATGGTCTATCATGGCGTTACATGTCCGGGGCTGCATGGGCGCTACACTGAAAGGACCAGCTTTTGTCGCTTACAGGTGCAGATAACCCGCAGAACACCATTAGTGATGCGGATCTGTGATTCCAATTACTCACCGCGAACGATGATTTCCCAGTAAGTGCAGGTCAACCGCAATTCCTGAATTAGGCCTAACCGGCATTCCTGAAAAAATGCAAAAAATTACGTGTCCAAACCACAGTTGCTGTAGCTTGCTTAACAGCTCGGCAGTCGTTCTCAGGCCCAGTATGGTTTCGACAAGATTCTAGAAAGTTGATAAAAGGTACAGATTCACCGGGTAACATGTATATATGTAGCATAGTTTACACATTAAAAACCTATGTCTATATATCAGGAGGCAGGCTCAGACGGTCTCAGGTCCAGTATGGATTAGACGTGATTGGACAAAGGTGAGAAAGGGTACCGTATCACTGGATAACAGGTATGTATAGCATAGGTTACACATTAAAAACGTAGGTCTATATAACAAGAGGCAGGCTCAGACGGTCTCAGGCCCAGTATCGATTAGACGTGATTGGACAAAGGTGAGAAAGAGTACCGTATCACTGGATAACAGGTATGTATAGCATAGTTTACACATTAAAAGCCTATGTCTATATAACAGGAGGCAGGCTCAGACGGTCTCAGGCCCTGTATGGATTAGACGTGATTGGACAAAGGTGAGAAAGGGTACCGTATCACCGAATTACAGGTATGTATAGCATAGTTTACACATTAAAAACCTATGTCTATAGATCAGGAGGCAGGCTCAGACGGTCTCAGGCCCAGTATAGATTTGACCAGCTTGTACAAAGTTGAGAAAGGGTACATTATCACTGGATAGCAGGTATATATAGCATAGTTTAAATATTTAAAATATCCATGTTCTCAGTATGGATTAGACAACAATCTAAAAAGTAGAAAAAAGGAAATGTATTTGAAGCTTACACCAGTATACACTTTTGGTGGCATTTTTAAATCTTCATATATATTTCTGTCTCAGTAAGACAGTCCAGACTCTCCGCAATAGGAAATGAGACGCATACAATTACTGACATAAATTCTAGTGATTGCAGAAATCTAGGAATTCCTATTCACGGGATAAACATCCGTCACAATTCTCAGAGGCGATGCAGACCCTCAATTAGTGTGTGGAGACAGCGAAAACCTTTCTTTGTGAAGAAAGTGTTGCTGTATCGCAGTACTGTTGATCCCATCGCCATTACTCATATCCATATAATTTTGATCACAGGGAGAGATGTAAACATGGTGCTCACTGCCTATCATGCTCTGTCACGTAACTTTGGAGTGCAAAAAATAGAAGCCACAGGCCGTAGGCGATTCATTTGGATTGGCATGAGAGAGCACATTTAAAAATGTGCGCTGGAATGTCACACGTCTGTGGGTAGGAAAACTTTGAAAGCTGATCAGAAACCACCACTGCATCTCATTGTGAGTCGACGTCCATAAGAAATGGAAGCCATTGATCATCTGAAGCTAGATCCCGGCCAGCGGGACAGGGCATAGCTACGTCTTAACCATCATCTTCTATTAGTTCACCAAATTTGTAGTGGCAGTCCCAGTGAAGGATTTGACAGCCCAGACTACACAGCGGAGGAGCAGGGAGAGGTAAACATTGCAAATGCTGGGGCCCTGCCCAAGAAAGGGGGGCCCACTCGTGGGCGTCGGTACTGGCACTGGGCCCCTCATAGTACAGCGGTGTGTCTGACGGTGGGTGTGCACCCTCACCGTCAGACACTTGACTGCACTATGAGGGACCCTGTGCCAGTGCCCGCGCCCAAGAGTCGGCCCACCCACCTGTCCAGGGCAACGGCACTCGCACGGTGTCATGCGCTAGGTGGTGACCCCGGCCATGGGGGGGAGGCAGCACAGTTAGGGAGTTTTAGAAAGTGGCATATGTTGATGTTGGACATTCAGCTGATGCAAAAGGCGAAATAGGTCAAGTCCCAGGAAGAGGTGGACCAAAGCAAGCCATTTTTCTGTCACCCTATGTGTCATCAGGGGAAGGTGGGACAAAATCCTTGGAAACCCATGCATGGTTCATTTTAATGAAGGTTAGATCATCCACATTTTGGGTTGACAGACGGGTCCTTTTTTCTGTCAGGATTGATCCAGCTGCACTGAAGACTCTTTCCGATAGCACACTTGCAGCTGGGCAAGCGAGCTCCTGTAAGGCATATTGTGCCAATTCAGACCATGTGTCCAGTTTAGCAGCCCAATAGTCAAAGGGGAATGACCTGTGTGGGAGAACATCGATATGGGAGGAAAAGTAGTTTGTAACCATAGTTGACAAGTGCTGTCTCCTGTCACTTTCAATTGATGCAGTATTACCAGTCGTGTGAGCGGAACTTGAAAAATCAGTCCACATCATGAAACCCCTGTCTCCAACGCCACTTCTGATGTGTGCACCACCAACACCTCTTCCAAGTTGCCCCCGGCCCCTACGGCTCGTGTGACAACCATCACTGCTGCTGTGTGCTGGGAATGCCTCAACCAACCGGTTTACCAGCGTTGCTTGTTTGTTAGCCAATATTAGGTCAAAGTTCTCCTGTGGCATGATGTTTTGGAATTTGCCTTTATAGCGTGGATCCAGGATGCTGGCCAACCAGTAGTCATCATCGTTCATCATTTTGGCAATGCGGGGGTCCCTTTTTAGGATCTGCAAGGCATAATATGACATGTGGGCCAATGTTCCCGGTGTCAATGATGCACTGCGAGTGCTGGGTGGAGGAGCACTTTCAGGCAAATCCACATCCTTCCAGTCACACCCAAACCCAGTACCAGACCTTGCCACGCCAACATTTTCTCTTGCCCCACGAGAAGCATCCTCCTCCCCTAAATAATCATCCCCATTATCATCCTCCTCCTCCTCTTCTTCCTCCACCTCGTCCACGACAGTTCCCTGAACAGACAATGGCTGACTGTCATCAAGGCTTCCCTCCTCTTCCTCATCATCCTCGGCTGCAGATGCCTGCTCCTTGATGTGCGTCAAAGTTTGCATGAGCAGACAAATAAGTGGGATGCTCATGCTTATGATGGCGTCGTCAGCGCTTACCAGCCGTGTGCATTCCTCAAAACATTGAAGGACTTTACAGAGGTCTTTCAGCTTCGACCACTGCAAACTTGTCAACTCCATGTCTGCCCTCAAAGTGACTGCCCGTGTATCCTCCAACAAATGCATTACAGCCTGCCTCTGTTCGCACAACCGCTCAACCATGTGCAGGGAGGAGTTGCACCTTGTTGCACCGTCGATAATTAGGCAGTGCTTGGGAAGGTGGAGCAATCGCTGCAGCTTCTGCATACGACTGGAGTGTACCGGCGAACGGCGGATGTGCGAGCACAGTCTTCGAACCTTATGGAGCAGGCCTGTTAACTCCGGATAATTAGTGAGGAAGCACTGCACCTCCAGGTTCAAGGTGTGAGCCAAGCAAGGTATGTGTCTGAGTTTTGAAAGGGCTATGGCTGCCACAAAATTCCGGCCGTTATCACTAACTACCTTGCCTGCCTCAAGATGTAGACTGCCCAGCCATGACTCAGTTTGTTGCTGAAAGTAGTCGGCCAGTACCTCCGCCGTGTGTCTGTCGCCCAAACACATCATCTGCAACACAGCCTGCTGACGCTTTCCACTAGCTGATCGATAGTGGGACACATCGTGTGCACCACTGTCAGCTGCGGATGCAGTGCTTGTGCGACTGCGCTCTGTGGACGAGCTTTCGCTTCTGGAGGAGAGGAGGAGGAGGAGTGTCGAACGCCTACAGCCAACTGTTTCCTATACCGTGGGCTAGGCAACACTGTGCCATCACAGCTGTCCCCTGTGGACCCTGCATCCACCACATTAACCCAGTGCACAGTGATGGACACGTAACGGCCCTGGCCATGCCTACTGGACCATGCATCAGTTGTGAGGTGCACCTTTCCACTCACTGACTGCTTGCGTGCATGGACAATGCGGTCTTTCACAAGAAGGTGGAGGGCTGGGATGGCTTTGCGAGAAAAGAAGTGGCGACTGGGTAGGTCATAGCATGGTACTGCGTAGGCCATGAGTTTGCGGAAAGCTGCGCTTTCAACCAACCGATAGGGCATCATCTCTAACGAGATTAGTTTGGCAATGTGGGCGTTCAAACCCAGTGTACGCGGAAGAGAGGATGAGTACTTTCTTGTCCTATTCATAGTCTCTGGTAGGGTGAGCTGGACTTGAAAGCTGCATATGGTGGAACTAGCGGTGGACATGGCGGACTGAGAGAGGGTTGATGATGGTGATGGAGTTGGTGTTCTTTCTGATGGCCTAGATTCAGTCTTTCGTTGCAATAACAGTGTGATTCCCTGACTGATTTGCCCTTGCGACAACAACTCAACATTTGCTGCTGGTGGTGTGCTAACCGGTGGACTTACAGTGGGGGAAACAATGTAGCGTTGCTGACTACCTTCTTTCGGAGCATTAGCACATGTGGTATGTGAGTTTTGGTAGTCCATCCACTCTTGCAAGTGCATGGTGGTTAAATGTCTTAGCATGCAACTGGTATTCAAATTTCTCAGATTTTTCCCTCGGCTAAAGGTCTTTGCGCGCTTCTTACAGATAACCTTTGCCTGATCATTAGGATTTTGTTCAAAAAAGTGCCACACTGCACTCTTCCTACTATGGAAGACATTTTGAGGCCTTGCACGCTGTGCTATTTTGACCATCTGGCCAAGCTGTCCTGCAACTCTTGCTTTTTGTAACCTGTTTTTGGACTGCTACGGGCCTGCCAGATAACAGCTGTTGCGATGTCGATGCCCGCTGCGGATGCTCCTCCTCCTCTTCTGAGCTATTGGCAGCGGCACCCTCTACTCCCAATGGATGCCAATCTGGGTCAACAACTGGGTCATCCATCACCTCTTCAATGTCATGTGCACCTTCCTCTGTGTCACCGTGTATGGTGGTATAGTATGCGGGAAGGGGCACCTGAGTTTCATCTGGGTCAGATTCTGGCTCAGTACACTGCGAGGACAATGTAGTGCTCTGAGTGAATGTACCAGCAGAATCATCTATCAGTGGCTGTGCATCAGTACACTCCATGTCAGATTCATATTTGCCTGGGTAATTCATGATTTGACTTGATAACCCAGGCATGGCATGTGAAAACAGCTCCATGGAGTAATCTGTAGTGTGGCCTGCCGCATCCTTCAATTTTGGTAGGGGTGAAGGACACAAGGAAAGGTGTGGTTCATGAACATGAGCCTCCAATGATGACTCAGTGCTTTTATTTCTTAAAACTTCAGAAGAGGAGGCGATAGAGCTGGAGGCTGAGTCAGCAATGTTAGCCAAAACTTGTTCTTGAAGCTACGGCTTTAAAAGCGGTTTACCTACTCCCAGAAAAGGGAGCCTTCGAGGCCTTGTGGAGCCAGACAATGACGCAGGCTCAACACCTCCTGCATTAGGTGCTATTTTGCTTTTGCCACTACCAGCAGATCTAGAACCAACACCAACACCATCATTACCAGCTGCCAACCCCCGCCCACTTCCACGGACTCTTCCACCACACTTCCTCATTTTTGGGGAAAATGTACCCAAAAAACCACCAACTATAAGGTACTGTAAAACAAGGTACAAGGTGTATATAGTAGTGGGGAGAATTGGAATCTCTGTAGACTTCAGGACACAGTTGGATTCTGTCAGGCCCTGTCTATATTATACCGCAATGTGACAGGCAGATTCTAGATGGTGTAAGAAAGGTGTATAGAGGACTGTGGAGAATTGGAATCTCTGTAGACTTCAGGACACAGTTGGATTCTGTCAGGCCCTGTTTATTTTACACCACAATGTGACAAGCAGATTCTGGATGTTGTAAGAAAGGTGGATAGAGGACTGTGGAGAATTGGAATCTCTCTACACTTCAGGACGCAGTTGGATTCTGTCCGGCCCTGTGTCTATAACACCGCAATGTGACTGGCAGAAATTGCCTAGTGTATGACAAACTACAAGGTGTATATAGACTTGGGCAGAATTGGAATCTCCCTAGAGTGTAGGTCTGTAAGAACGGACAAACTCCTCGGCTTTTCCTTACAGAGTCACACACGTAGATAGCTTCAATTTGGCCGTGATAACAGCCGTTACACGGTACTGAGAGAGGAGCATGCACGTACACCGCTGTACGGTGTATGTAAAATTGTCATGCTCCGTGTTTTTGTATACGGACTGACACACGCTGTCTCTCTCTAGTTTTGAATGTAATCAAACAGCTAATATACTAAACTGTTTGAAAAACGGACAAAACTATAAGGTGTAGGTCTGTAAGAACGGACAAACTCCTCGACTTTTCCTTACAGAGTCACACACGTAGATAGCTTCAATTTGGCCGTGATAACAGCTGTTATACGGTACTGAGAGAGGAGCGTGCATGTACACCGCTGTACGGTGTATGTAAAATTGTCACGCTCCATGTTTTTGTATACGAACTGACACACGCTGTCTCTCTAGTTTTGAATGTAATCAAGCAGCAAATATACTAAACTGCTTGAAAAATGGACAAAACTATAAGGTGTAGGTCTGTAAGAATGGACAAACTCCTCGACTTATCCTTACAGAGTCACACACTTAGCTTCAATTTGGCCGTGATAACAACCATTACACGGTACTGAGAGAGGAGCGTGCACGTACACCGCTGTACAGTCATGGCCAAAAGTTTGGAGAATGACACAAATATTAATTTTTACAAAGTCTACTGCTTCATTTTTTCTAATGGCAATTTGCACATACTCCAGAATGTTATAAAGAGTGATCAGCTTAACAGCAATTACTTGCAAAGTCAATATTTGCCTAGAAAATTAACTTTATCCCCCAAACCACATTTCAACATCATTGCAGCCCTGCCTTAAAAGGACCAGCTAACATCGTTTCAGTGATTGCTCCATTAACACAGGTGTGGGTGTTGATGAGGACAGGGCTGGAGATCAATCTGTCATGATTAAGTAAGAATGACACCACTGGACACTTTAAAAGGAGGCTTGTGCTTGGCATCATTGTTTCTCTTCTGTTAACCATGGTTATCTCTAAAGAAACATGTGCAGTCATCATTGCACTGCACAAAAATGGCCTAACAGGGAAGAATATCGCAGCTAGAAAGATTGCACCTCAGTCAACAATCTATCGCATCATCAAGAACTTCAAGGAGAGAGGTTCCCTTGTTGCCTAAAAGGCTCCAGGGCGCCCAAGAAAGACCAGCAAGCGCCAGGACCGTCTCTTAAAAGTGTTTCAGCTGCGGGATCGGGCTACCAGCAGTGCACAGCTTGCTCAGGAATGGCAGCAGGCAGGTGTGAGTGCATCTACACGCACTGTGAGGCGGAGACTCTTGGAGCAAGGCCTGGTCTCAAGGAGGGCAGCAAAGAAGCCACTTCTCTCCAGGAAAAACATCATGGACAGACTGATATTCTGCAAGAGGTACAGGAAGTGGACTGCTGAGGACTGGGGTAAAGTCATTTTCTCTGATGAATCCCTTTTTGATTGTTGGGGACATCTGGAAAACCGCTTTTTCGGAGAAGACCAGCTGAGCGCTACCACCAGTCTTGTCTCATGCCAACTGTCAAGCATCCTGAAACCATTCATGTGTGGGGTTGCTTCTCAGCCAAGGGAATGGGCTCTCTCTCAGTCTTGCCTAAAAACACAGCCATGAATAAAGAATGGTACCAGAATGTCCTCCAAGAGCAACTTCTCCCAATCGTCCAAGAGCAGTTTGGCAATCAACAATGCCTTTTTCAACATGATGGAGCACCTTGCCATAAAGCAAAGGTGATAATAACTAAATGGCTCAGGGAACAAAACATAGAGATTTTCGGACCATGGCCTGGAAACTCCCCAGATCTTAATCCCATTGAGAACTTGTGGTCAATCATCAAGAGACGGGTGGACAAACAAAAACCATCAAATTCAGACAAAATAAAAGCATTGATTTTGCAAGAATGGACTGCTATCAGTCAGGATTTGATCTAGAAGTTGATTGAGAGCATGCCAGGGAGAATTGCTGAGGTCCTGAAGAAGAAGGGTCAACACTGCAAATATTGACTTGCTGCATTAACTCATTCTAACTGTCAATATAACCTTTTGCTACTCATAATATGATTGCAATTATATTTCTGTATGTGATAAAAACATCTGACAAACACACATAAAAACCAGAGGCCAGCAGGTCATGTGAAAATATAATATTTGTGTCATTCTCAAAACTTTTGGCCATGACTGTACAGTGTATGTAAAATTGTCAAGCTCCGTGTTTTTGTATACGGACTGACACACGCTGTCTCTCTCTAGTTTTGAATGTAATCAAGCAGCAAATATACTAAACTGTTTGAAAAATGGACAAAACTATAAGGTGTAGGTCTGTAAGAACGGACAAACTCCTCAACTTTTCCTTACAGAGTCACACACGTAGATAGCTTCAATTTGGCCGTGATAACAGCTGTTATACGGTACTGAGAGAGGAGCGTGCACGTACACCGCTGTACGGTGTATGTAAAATTGTCAAGCTCCGTGTTTTTGTATACGGACTGACACACGCTGTCTCTCTCTAGTTTTGAATGTAATCAAGCAGCAAATATACTAAACTGTTTGAAAAACGGACAAAACTATAAGGTGTAGGTCTGTAAGAACGGACAAACTGCTCGACTTTTCCTGACAGAGTCACACACGTAGATAGCTTCATGTTGTGAGTTCATTTTTCCCTTCACCGTTGAGGTCTGATGAACTCCCTCCTCTGGTGAAGGAAGGTAGTGAGGCTGATTACCAAACACCTGGGCAGCTAGATGATGACTGGGTGGCTGGAATTGAGGACTGGATATAAGGCAGCCGACGCCCTTCTGCCTTACTGGTGATCCTGCTGGATTCTTGGAGACCAGTCTGATTCCTGCGTCTCAAAGCTAAGTTTTTCTGCTCTGCTTTGTAATCTTCAGTTTTGTTTTTGTTTTGCCTTGTTTTTTGGGAGTTCTGCCATCCCCGGCCGGGGGTGAGCTGAATTCCATTTTTGTCTCTGATCTGTTGCTCTTTTGCTCTGTCTTCAGAATATACCTGCGTGCTGATTTAGTCTTTTGAAGCCTAGCGACTTCAGGGCCTGTTTTTCCTATCAGTCGGTTGGCACATTTTGGATAGGTTCAGGGGTCTGCAATCCGATAGCTGCCAACCTCTCTGGTTTTCTTGGACTTAGCTAGTATTTTGTTTTTTCCTCCTTCGGTGACTCATCATAACAGCTTCAATTTGGCCGTGATAACAGCCGTTACACAGTACTGAGAGGGGAGCGTGCACATACACCGCTGTACGGTGTATGTAAAATTGTCAAGCTCCGTGTTTTTGTATACGGACTGACACATGCTGTCTCTCTCTAGTTTTGAACGTAATCAAACAGCAAATATACTAAACTGTTTGAAAAATGGACAAAACTATAAGGTGTAGTGTTATGATGCGTCACCGAAGGAGGAAAAAACAAAATACCAGCTAAGTCCAGAAAAACCAGAGAGGTTGGCAGCTATCGGATTGCAGACCCCTGAACCTATCCACAACAACTAGCAGTAGCCGTGGGGGGTTCCTACGGTGCCCTAGACCCCTCGATCACAGCCGGAGAACTACATAGCCTAAAGACAGAAAGGGGAAAAACTAAACTGCCCCAGAGCAGACCCCAAAGCAATAGGCAGCCCCCAACATATAATGACGGTGAAGCAAGATGAAAACACTAACACAGATAGAAAGATAGGTTGAGCAAATGTTGGGGCCCAAGCTAACTACATAGGACAGGATAGGAAAGCTGCTGTCTGCCATCCGCAAAAACCCTATCAAAATGAGCCAACCGACTGATAGGAAAAACAGGCCCTGAAGTCGCTAGGCTTCAAAAGACTATATCAGCACTCAGGTATATTCTGAAGACAGAGCAAAAGATCAACAGATCAAAGACAAAAATGGAATTCAGCTCACCCCCGGCCGGGGATGGCAGAACTCCCAAAAAACAAGGCAAAACAAAAACAAAACTGAAGATTACAAAGCAGAGCAGAAAAACTTAGCTTTGAGATGCAGGAATCAGACTGGTCTCCAAGAATCCAGCAGGAAAATCACCAGCCAGGAAGAAGTGCGTCGGCAGCCTTATATCCAGTCCTCAATTCCAGCCACCCAGTCATTATCTAGCTGCCCAGGTGTTTGGTAATCAGCCTCACTACCTTCCTTCACCAGAGGAGGGAGTTCATCAGACCTCAATGGTGAAGGGAAAAATGAACTCACAACAGTACCTCCCCCTTGAGTGGTCACCGAACCCTCATCCATGCCACCAGGGCGATCCGGGTGAGCCCGATGAAAGGCATGCACCAATCTTTCGGCATGAATATCAGAGGCAGAGACCCAGGAATTATCCTCCTGACCATAACCCTTCCACTTAACCAAATACTGGAGTCTCCGTCTAGCCAGATGGGAATCCAGTATCTTCTCTACCTCATATTCCATGTTACCTTCAACCAATATAGGGTCAGGAGGTGCCACCACAGGAACTACTGGTTCAACAAACCTCTTCAACAAGGACTTATGAAACACATTATGAATTTTAAATGTGACAGGAAGAGCCAACCGAAAAGAGACTGGATTAATAATCTCCAAAATCTTGTAAAGTCCAATAAATCTAGGCTTAAACTTAGGAGAAGCCACCTTCATAGCGATATTTTTTGATGACAACCAAACCATATCACCCACCTTAAACTGGGGACCAACGGTCCTACGCCGGTTGGAAAACCGCTGGGCCTTTTCCTGGGAGAGAGACAACTTATCCACTACTTGGTCCCAGATCTCGTGCATTCTCTCCACCACAGTGTCAACACCTGGGCAGGCAGAAGGCTCCACCTGCCCTGAAGAAAATCGAGGGTGAAAACCAAAGTTACAAAAAAAAGGTGACATCAAAGTGGCAGAACTAGCTCTATTATTTAAAGCAAATTCGGCCAAGGGCAAAAATGAAACCCAATCATCCTGATCGGCAGAAAAAAAACATCTCAAATACGACTCCAAAGTCTGGTTTGTTCTCTCCGTCTGCCCATTGGTCTGAGGGTGAAACGCAGAGGAGAAGGACAAATGAATTCTCAGCTTGGAACAGAAAGTCCTCCAAAATCTAGACACAAACTGAACTCCTCTGTCAGATACAATGTTCTCAGGAATCCCGTGCAAGCGAACCACCTGTTGCAAAAACAAGGGCACCAACTCAGAGGAAGATGGCAACTTAGGGAGTGGTACAAGATGGACCATCTTAGAGAATCTATCACAAATCACCCAAATAACAGTCATTCTCTGAGAGACAGGCATATCAGAGATAAAATTCATTGAAATATGGGTCCATGGCCTCTTGGGCACCGGCAAAGGCATCAACAAGCCACTAGAGCGAGAACAAGGTTTAGACCGGGAGCAAGTCCCACGGGACTGCACAAAATTCCTGACATCACGAGACAAGGCGGGCCACCAAAAAGACCGACTCACCAGATCTCTAGTACCAAAAATACCAGGATGACCAGCCAATGCACAGCAATGAACTTCAGACATCACTCTCTTCCTCCACTGGTCAGGAACATACAACTTTCCACTGGGACAACGCTCAGGTTTGTCCTCCAGAAACTCTTCCAGAGCACGTCTCAAATCGGGCGAGATGGCAGAAAGAACTACCCCCTCGCCTAAGATGGTAGCAGGCTTAGTCACAACAGGAGAATCAGCAAGGAAACTCCTAGAGAGGGCGTCAGCCTTGACATTCTTAGTGCCCGAAAGAAAAGAGACCACAAAATCAAAACGTGTGAAAAACAAGGCCCACCTAGCCTGTCTAGGATTCAAGCGCTTGGCCGACTCCAGGTAAATCAAATTCTTGTGGTCAGTAAGGACCACGACTTGGTGTTTGGCTCCCTCCAACCAATGTCTCCACTCCTCAAATGCCCATTTCATGGCCAACAGTTCCCGATTCCCCACATCATAGTTACGTTCGGATGGAGAGAACTTTCGGGAAAAGAAAGCACAAGGATTCATTTTAGATGTCACAGGATCTTTTTGGGACAACACAGCTCCTGCACCAATCTCAGAAGCGTCCACCTCCACCTGAAACGGGAGTGAGACATCAGGTTGCCGCAAAACCGGAGCAGAAGTGAATCTTCGCTTCAGCTCCTGAAAGGAAGAAACAGCCTCCGGGGACCAATTCAGCACATCAGCACCCTTCCTAGTCAAATCCGTCAATGGCTTGGCAATACCAGAAAAATTAGCTAGAAATTTCCGATAAAAATTAGCAAAACCCAAAAACTTCTGGAGGGCCTTCAAAGAAGTGGGCTGAACCCAATCATAAATGGCCTGTACCTTGGCCGGGTCCATTTCAATAGTTGACGGAGACAAAATAAATCCCAAAAATGAAATCCTCTGTACCCCAAAAAGGCATTTCGATCCCTTGACATACAGGGAATTCTCCCTCAAAATCCGGAACACAGTCCCAATGTGTTCCACATGAGAGTCCCAATTCTTGGAGAAGATCAAAATATCATCCAGATAGATAATCAAAAATGTATCCACAAAGTCTCGAAATATATCGTTCATGAAGCACTGGAAGACAGAAGGGGCATTAGTGAGCCCAAAAGGCATCACCAGGTACTCAAAATGTCCCTTCGGTGTATTAAACGCCGTCTTCCATTCATCCCCATGCTTAATGCGAATAAGATTATACGCCCCCCTGAGGTCAAGCTTGGTAAACCAGCAAGCACCTTTAACTCTGGAGAATAGATCAGAAATCAGGGGTAATGGATACTGATATTTAACAGTAATTTTGTTGAGGGCACGATAGTCAATACAAGGCCTTAATGAACCATCCTTTTTAGCCACGGAAAAAAACCCAGCACCTAAGGGTGAAGAGGATGGTCTAATATGACCCTTCTCCAATGCCTCCTTAATATAGGATCACATAGCCTCGTGCTCGGGTACAGATAAATTGAAAAGCCGACCCTTGGGGAATTTACACCCCAGGTTCAGCTCAATTGCACAGTCATAACTCCTATGAGGAGGCAAAGACGCAGACTCATTCTCACTAAATACATCATAAAAGTCAGCCAAATAGTCAGGAACATCATGCGACTGGGGAGAGGTGGAGAAAACAGGAGCGTCACTAAGGGCACACCGACAACCCCAACTCACCACAGACACAGATTTCCAATCCAGAACTGGATTATGGATTTGCAACCAGGGAAACCCAAGAACAATGGTATCATGCAAATTATGCAACACCAAAAATCTGCAATTTTCTTGATGGTCTGGGGCGACCCACATTACCACCTGGGTCCAAAACTGAGGTTTATTTTTTGCCAAAGGAGTAGCATCAATACCCCTCAAAGGGATAGGCGTCCGCAGAGGTGTCATAGGAAATCCACAACGTTTAGCAAAATCCAAGTCCATCAGGTTCAGAGCTGCTCCTGATTCCACAAAAGCCTTGGCGGAAAATGTGGACAGGGAGCAGATCAGAGTAATTGCCAGAAGAAACTTAGGTTGAACACCACCCACAGAAAACGTGTGTGCACAACGTTTCTCTCGTTTAAGGCAGACAGAAATAATATGCGAGGCATCTCCACAAAAAAACACAGCTTATTACGCCTTCTGAACTCCTGACGTTGCGCCCTAGACAAAACTCTATCACATTGCATAGGTTCAGACATTTGTTCAACAGGTGGCAACATCTCTCGTGTAGTTTTGCGTTCACGTAAACGCCGATCCACCTGAATGGCTAATGACAGAATCGTCAAGACCAGAGGGAACAGGAAATCCCACCATAGTATCTTTTACAGTTTCTGACAAACCCTTCCGAAAGAGGGCTGCCAAGGCACCATCATTCCAGGTAGTAAGGACCGCCCACTTTCGGAATTTTTGACAGTACAACTCTGCCGAATCCCGACCCTGGCTTAATGCCAACAGGGTCTTTTCAGCCTGATCAATAGCATTAGGTTCATCATACAACAACCCCAAGGCTTGAAAAAATGCATTCACATTATTCAGAATAGGATCATCAGGTTTCAAAGAAAACGCCCAATCCTGGGGATCGCCGCTCAGCAAAGAGATGACAATTTTAACCTGCTGCGCGGAGTTCCCCGACGAGTTAGGCTTCAAGGCAAAAAATAATTTACAATTATTCTTGAAATTCAAGAATTTAGACCGATCCCCAAAAAACACATCAGGAGTGGGAATCTTTGGTTCAGCAGCATGTGAATGAGCAAGATAGGTGGAAATTCCCCGCACTTCAGCAGCGAGCTGCTCCACACGATCAGACAATTGCTTCATCTCCATTGAGAGAAAAATTCCCCCTACGGCCTCAGAGATATAGTGGAAAAAATATGCACACAAAAAAAAAAAAATTCTGACACTTTTTTTTTTCCTTACAATTCTCTCCTGCTATTGAGTACCCTAGGATCTGCGGTATGGCTGGTGATTCTGTTATGATGAGTCACCGAAGGAGCAAAAAACAAAATACCAGCTAAGTCCAGAAAAACCAGAGAGGTTGGCAGCTATCGGATTGCAGACCCCTGAACCTATCCACAACAACTAGCAGTAGCCGTGGGGGGGTTCCTACGGTGCCCTAGACCCCTCGATCACAGCCGGAGAACTACATAGCCTAAAGACAGAAAGGGGAAAAACTAAACTGCCCCAGAGCAGACCCCAAAGCAATAGGCAGCCCCCAACATATAATGACGGTGAAGCAAGATGAACACACTAACACAGATAGAAAGATAGGTTGAGCAAATGATGGGGCCCAAGCTAACTACATAGGACAGGATAGGAAAGCTGCTGTCTGCCATCCGAAAAAACCCTATCAAAATGAGCCAACTGACTGATAGGAAAAACAGGCCCTGAAGTCGCTAGGCTTCAAAAGACTATATCAGCACTCAGGTATATTCTGAAGACAGAGCAAAAGATCAACAGATCAAAGACCAAAATGGAATTCAGCTCACCCCCGGCCGGGGATGGCAGAACTCCCAAAAAACAAGGCAAAACAAAAACAAAACTGAAGATTACAAAGCAGAGCAGAAAAACTTAGCTTTGAGATGCAGGAATCAGACTGGTCTCCAAGAATCCAGCAGGAAAATCACCAGCCAGGAAGAAGGGCGTCGGCAGCCTTATATCCAGTCCTCAATTCCAGCCACCCAGTCATTATCTAGCTGCCCAGGTGTTTGGTAATCAGCCTCACTACCTTCCTTCACCAGAGGAGTTCATCAGACCTCAATGGTGAAGGGAAAAATGAACTCACAACAGTGTAGGTCTGTAAGAACGGACAAGCTCCTCAACTTTTCCTTACAGAGTCACACACGTAGATAGCTTCAATTTGGCCGTGATAACAGCCGTTACACGGTACTGAGAGAGGAGCGTGCACGTACACCACTGTACGGTGTATGTAAAATTGTCAAGCTCCATGTTTTTGTATACGGACTGACAAACGCTGTCTCTCTAGTTTTGAATGCAATCAAACAGCAAATATACTAAACTGTTTGAAAAACGGACAAAACTATATGGTGTAGGTCTGTAAGAACGGACAAACTCCTCGGCTTTTCCTTACAGAGTCACACACTTAGCTTCAATTTGGCCATGATAACAGTCGTTACACGGTACTGAGAGAGGAGCGTGCACGTACACCGCTGTACGGTGTATGTAAAATTGTCAAGCTCCGTGTTTTTGTATACGGACTGACACACTCTGTCTCTCTCTAGTTTTGAATGTAATCAAGCAGCAAATATACTAAACTGTTTGAAAAATGGACAAAACTATAAGGTGTAGGTCTGTAAGAACGGACAAACTGCTCGACTTTTCCTTACAGAGTCACACACGTAGATAGCTTCAATTTGTCCGTGATAACAGCCGTTACACGGTACTGAGAGAGGAGCGTGCACGTACACCGCTGTACAGTGTATGTAAAATTGTCAAGCTCCGTGTTTTTGTATACGGACTGACACACGCTGTCTTTCTCTAGTTTTGAATGTAATCAAGCAGCAAATATACTAAACTGTTTGAAAAATGGACAAAACTATAAGGTGTAGGTCTGTAAGAACGGACAAACTGCTCGACTTTTCCTTACAGAGTCACACACGTAGATAGCTTCATGTTGTGAGTTCATTTTTCCCTTCACCGTTGAGGTCTGATGAACTCCCTCCTCTGGTGAAGGAAGGTAGTGAGGTTGATTACCAAAAACCTGGGCAGCTAGATGATGACTGGGTGGCTGGAATTGAGGACTGGATATAAGGCAGCCGACGCCCTTCTGCCTTGCTGGTGATCCTGCTGGATTCTTGGAGACCAGTCTGATTCCTGCGTCTTAAAGCTAAGTTTTTCTGCTCTGCTTTGTACACTTCAATTTTGTTTTTGTTTTGCCTTGTTTTTTGGGAGTTCTGCCATCCCCGGCCGGGGGTGAGCTGAATTCCATTTTTATCTCTGATCTGTTGATCTTTTGCTCTGTCTTCAGAATATACCTGAGTGCTGATTTAGTCTTTTGAAGCCTAGCGACTTCAGGGCCTGTTTTTCCTATCAGTCGGTTGGCACATTTTGGATAGGTTCAGGGGTCTGCAATCCGATAGCTGCCAACCTCTCTGTTTTTTCTGGACTTAGCTAGTATTTTGTTTTTTCCTCCTTCGGTGACTCATCATAACAGCTTCAATTTGGCCGTGATAACAGCCGTTACACGGTACTGAGAGGGGAGCGTGCACATACACCGCTGTACGGTGTATGTAAAATTGTCAAGCTCCGTGTTTTTGTATACGGACTGACACACGCTGTCTCTCTCTAGTTTTGAATGTAATCAAACAGCAAATATACTAAACTGTTTGAAAAATCGACAAAACTATAAGGTGTAGGTCTGTAAGAACGGACAAACTCCTCAACCTTTCCTTACAGAGTCACACACGTAGATAGCTACAATTTGGTCGTGATAACAGCTGTTATACGGTACTGAGAGAGGAGCGTGCACGTACACCGCTGTACGGTGTATGTAAAATTGTCACGCTCCGTGTTTTTGTATACGGACTGACACACGCTGTCTCTCTCTAGTTTTGAATGTAATCAAGCAGCAAATATACTAAACTGTTTGAAAAACGGACAAAACTATAAGGTGTAGGTCTGTAAGAACGGACAAACTCCTCGAATTTTCCTTGCAGAGTCACACACGTAGATAGCTTCAATTTGTCCGTGATAACAGCCGTTACACGGTACTGAGAGAGGAGCGTGCACGTACACCGCTGTACGGTGTATGTAAAATTGTCAAGCTCCGTGTTTTTGTATACGGACTGACACACGCTTTCTCTCTCTAGTTTTGAATGTAATCAAGCAGCAAATATACTAAACTGTTTAAAAAACAGACAAAACTATATGGTGTAGGTCTGTAAGAACGGACAAACTCCTCGGCTTTTCCTTACAGAGTCACACACGTAGATAGCTTCAATTTGGCCGTGATAACAGCCATTACACGGTACTGTGTGAGGAGCGTACACTGCTGTACGGTGTGTGAAAAAATGAACGCTCACTACCTCACCAGGACAAAACAATACAATTTGGATTGCTTTTAAAAAAGCAGTTTGAACACCAGTGTGCACACAGCAATGCAGCTCGCCTTAAAAGGCAGGCTAATCACCACCAGCGCTGCTGCACAAAAGCAAAAATCTTCACCTTTCACTGCACAGTAACTACAGTGAAAAGCGCTAGCAGCAGAAGCAGTTTTTTTTTCTTTTTGCCTTCCTAACACTCTCCATACAGAATCAGCAGCTGCAGCAGCTCTCCCTATTCTGAGATCAGCATGAGTAACATGGCGGTCGGCGTCCCCGCCCTTTTATACCCCCTGTGATGCCACACAAAGCAAGCCAATCACTTGCATGCCCTTCTCCAAGATGGTGGTGACCGCTGCCTATGTCATCACGTTGCCCACAGTGTCCGTTCTTCCTGATTGGCTGAAAAAGGGCGCTAAAGCATCTTTTCAAAAGCGACTTTGGCGCTAAAGTTGCCGACCTCGTGGCCGACCTCACGCTAAGGTCGGGTTTCGTTTCATGAAACCCGACTTTGGCGAAAGTCGGTGACTTTTGAATTTTTTCGACCCGTTTCGCTCAACTCTAATAGCAAGTATATACACTCACTGGCCACTTTATTAGGTACACCATGCTAGTAACGGGTTGGACCCCCTTTTGCCTTCAGAACTGCCTCAATTCTTCGTGGCAGAGATTCAACAAGGTGCTGGAAGCATTCCTCAGAGATTTTGGACCATATTGACATGATGGCATCACACAGTTGGCGCAGATTTGTCAGCTGCACATCCCTGATGCGAATCTCCCGTTCCACCACATCCCAAAGATGCTCTATTGGATTGAGATCTGGTGACTGAGGAGGCCATTTGAGTACAGTGAACTCATTGTCATGTTCAAGAAACCAATCTGAGATGATTCGAGCTTTATGACATGGCGCATTATCCTGCTGAAAGTAGCCATCAGATGTTGGGTACATTGTGGTCATAAAGGGATGGACATGGTCAGCAACAATACTCAGGTAGGCTGTGGCGTTGCAACAATGCTCAATTGGTACCAAGGGGCCCAAAGAGTGCCAAGAAAAAATTCCCCACACCATGACACCACCACCACCAGCCTGAACCGTTGATACAAGGCTGGATGGATCCATGCTTTCATGTTGTTTACGCCAAATTCTGACCCTACCATCCGAATGTCGCAGCAGAAATCGAGACTCATCAGACCAGGCAACGTTTTTCCAATCTTCTACTGTCCAATTTCGATGAGCTTGTGCAAATTGTAGCCTCAGTTTCCTGTTCTTAGCTGAGAGGAGTGGTACCCAGTGTGGTCTTCTGCTGCTGTAGCCCATCTGCCTCAAAGTTCGACGCACTGTGCGTTCAGAGATGCTCTTCTGCCTACCTTGGTTGTAACGGGTGGCAATTTGAGTTACTGTTGCCTTTCTATCAGCTCGAACCAGTATGCCCATTCTCCTCTGACCTCTGGCATCAACAAGGCATTTCCGGCCACAGAACTGCCGCTCACTGGATTTTTTTTCTTTTTCGGACCATTCTCTGTAAACCCTAGAGATGGTTGTGCGTGAAAATCCCAGTAGATCAGCAGTTTCTGAAATACTCAGACCAGCCCTTCTGGCACCAACAATCATGCCACGTTCAAAGGCACTCAAATCACCTTTCTTCCCCATACTGATGCTCGGTTTGAACTGCAGGAGATTGTCTTGACCATGTCTACATGCCTAAATGCACTGAGTTGCCGCCATGTGATTGGCTGATTAGAAATTAAGTCTTAACACACAGTTGGACAGGTGTACCTAATAAAGTGGCCAGTGAGTGTATATTATAGGGTACAATTGAAACTCTGTATACATAGTCACGTAGTCAGTCTCAGACGCTTACTCAGTATGGATTTGACCGTAATACTAAATGTCGAGCAAAGGTACTGTATAACAAGATACAAGCTGTATCGAATATAGGGTAAAAATTGGTATCTCCAATTCACTATATATATAGAAGGCGTAAACCACACACGCTCACTCACAATAGATGATACCGTAATACAAAATTTTGAACAAAGGTACTGTATCAGCACATACTAGGTGCATCCAGTCTAGGGGTAATTTTAAATATTATATACTTCCGGAGTCAGACACAGACACTCAAAGGCTCAGTATGTATTACACCAGAATTTAACAAGTATAAAAGGGAAAGGTAGTCGAAGCGTACAACAGTATACAGTGTTGCGGTACTTTTAAATCTTCGTATATATTTCTATCTCAGTAAGCCAGTACAGACTCTCCGCTACTGGAAACTACATGGATACAAGTACAGATGGAAAGTCGAGTGTTAGCAGAAATTTGGGAATTACTCATCGCGGGAAAACCTCCCGGTACATGTTGCAGAGGCGATGCAGACCCTCAATTACTGTGCCTGTGGAGACAGCGAAAATGGTTCTTTGTGAAGAATGGATTGCTTTATCGCAGTAGCGTGGATCACATCCCGGTTACTCGTCTCCATCAAATTGTGATCACAGGGAGAGATGTAGACATGGTCCTCACTGCCTATCATGATGTGTCTGGTCATTTTGGAGACAGAAGCCACAGACCGTAGGCAATTCTATTGGATTGGCATGAGAGGAGACATTGAAAAATGGTGGCAGGAATGTCACACGTCTGTGACTATCACAACTGTGAAAGGTGATCATAAAGCACCACTGCATCCGCTTGTAAGTTGACGTCCATTACAAATGGTAGCCATTGATCATCTGAAGGTAGAGGCCAGCAGGACAGGCCATAGCTACATCTTAACCATCATCGATCAATACACCAAATTTCTAGTTGCCATCACTGTGAAGGATTTAACTGCCCCAGACTACACAGCGGTGGAGCAGGGAGAGGTACTGTAAGTATTGCAACTTGCAAGTGCTGTTGCCATGACCAAGCAGGGGGGCACACTCATGGTCGATGGTACTGGCACAGGGCCCCTCATATTACGCTGGTGTGTCTGACGGCGAGTGGGCCTCCTCACCATCAGAGACACTGTATTGTACTATGTGGGGCCCTGTGCCAGTGCCGTCAGCCATCTGTGGGCCCATCCACCTGTTCAGAGCAACGGCACTTGCCCGGGTGCGCCAGGTGTTGACCCGAGCCATTGGGGGGGTGGGCAGCTCACTTAGGGAGGTTTAGAAAATGGCATATGTTGATGTGTTTGCTGGACATTCAGCTACTGCAAAGGGCAGAATTAGGCAAGTCCGAGAAAGAGGAGGACAAAAGCAAGGCAGTTTTCTGGCAACCTATGTGTCATCAGGGGAAGGTGGGACAAAATCCTTTGAAACCCATGCATGGTTCATTTTAATGAAGGTTAGATCATCAACATTTTGGGTAGACAGACGGATCCTTTTTTCTGTCAGGATTGCTCCAGCAGCACTGAAGACTCTTTCAGATAACACACTAGCAGCACACTAGCAGCAGGGCAAGCGAGCTCCTGTAGGGCACATTCTGCCAATTCAGGCCAGGCGTCCAGTTTAGAGGACTATAGTCAAAGGGGAATGACCTGTGAGGGAGAACATCGATATGGGAGAAGTAGTTTGTAACCATAGCTGACAACTGCTGTCTCCTGTCACTTTTAATCGATGCAGTATTAGCAGTCGTGTGAGCGGTACTTGAAAAATCAGTCCACAACATGGTCATGAAAACCCTGTGTCCAACGCCACTTTGGCTATGTGCACCACGAACACCTCTTCCATGTTGCCCCCTACGACTCATGGGAGAACCATCACCGCCGCTGTGTGCTGGGAATGCAACCAAACTGATTACCAGAGTTGCTTGTTTGTTAGCCAATATTAGCTCTAGGTTCTCCTGTGGCATGATGCTTTGGAATTTGCCTTTATAGCGTGGATCCAGGATGCTGGCCAACCAGTAGTCGTCATCGTTCATCATTTTGGCAATGCGGGGGTCCCTTTTTAGGATCTGCAAGGCATAATCACACATGTGGGCCAATGTTCCAGGTGTCAATGATACACTGCGAGTGCTGGGTGGAGGAGCACTTTCTGGCAAATCAACATCCCTCCAGTCACGCACAAACCCTGTACCTGACCTTGCCACGCCAACATTTTCTCTTGCCCCCTGAGAAGCATCCTCCTCCCCTAAATAATCATCCCCATCCTCTTCCTCCTCCTCCTCTTCCTCTTCTTCCTCCACCTCGTCCAGGACAATTCCCTGACAAGACAATGGCTGACTGTCATCAAGGTTTCCCACCTCCTCGGCTGTATACGCCTGCTTCTTAATGTGCGTCAAAGTTTGCATGAGCAGACGCATAAGTGGGATGCTCATGCTTATGATGGCGTCGTCTGTGCTTACCAGCCATGTGTATTCCTCAAAACACTGAAGGACTTTACAGAGGTCTTTCAACTTCGACCACTGCACACCAGACAACTCCATGTCTGCCCTCAAACTGCCTGCCTGTGTATCCTCCCACAAATGCATTACAGTCTGCCTCTGTTCGTACAGCCTCTCGACCATGTGCAGGGTGGAGTTCCACCTTGTTGCAATGTCAATAATTAGGCGGTGCTTGGGAAGGTGGAGCAATCGCTGCAGCTTCTGCATACAACAGGAGTGTATGGGCGACCGGCGGATGTGCGAGCACAGTCTTCGCACCTTATGGAGCAGGGCTGTTAACTCCGGATAATTATTGAGGAAGCACTGCACCACCAAGTTCAAGGTGTGAGCCAGGCAAGGTATGTGTCTGAGTTTTGAAAGGGTTATGGCTGCCACAAAATTCCTGCCATTATCACTAACTACCTTGCCTGCCTCAAAATGTAGACTGCCCAGCCATGACTCAGTTTGTCGCTGCAAGTAGTCGGCCAGTACCTCCGCAGTGTGTCTGTTGTCACTCAAACACATCATCTTCAACACAGCCTGCTGACGCTTACCACTAGCTGTTCGATAGTGGGACACCTCATGTGCAACACTGGAAGCTGCGGATGGAGTGCTCGTGCGACTGCGCTCTGTGGACGAGCTTTCGCTTCTGGAGGAGGGGGAGGGTCGAACTCCTACACCCAACTGTTTCCTATACCGTGGGCTAGGCAGCACTGTCCCACTACCGCTGTCCCCTGTGGACCCTGCATCCACCACATTAACTCAGTGCGCAGATGGACACGTAACGGCCCTGGCCATGCCTACTGGACCATGCATCTGTTCTGAGGTGCACCTTTCCACTCACTGATTGCTTGAGTGCATGGACAATGCAGTCTTTCACATGCAGGTGGAGGGCAGGGATGGCTTTTCGAGAAAAGAAGTGCTGACTGGGTAGGTCATAGCGTGGTACTGCGTAGGCCATGAGCTCACGATAAGCTTCGCTTTCAACCAACTGGTAGGGCATCATCTCTAATGTGATTAGTTTGGCAATGTGGGTGTTCAAACACTGTGTACATGGATGAGAGGATGAGTACTTTCTTGTCCTACTGAGAGTCTCTGGTAGGGTGAGCTGGACTTGAGAGCTGCATATGGTGGAACTAGTGGTGGACATGGCGGACTGAGCGAGGGTTGGTGATGGTGTTGGTGGTCTTGCTGATGGCCTAGATTCAGTCTTTTGTAGCAATAACATTGTGATTCTCTGACTGGTTTGGCATTGCAACGACACCTCAACATTTGCTGCTGGTGGTGTGCTAACCGGTGGGTTTACAGTGGGGGAAGCGATGTAGCATTGCTGACTACCTTCATTCGGAGCAGGTGCACATGTGGTACGTGAGCTTTGGTAGTCCGTCCACGCTTGCAAGTGCATGGTGGTTAAATGTCTAAGCATGCAACTGGTATTCAAATTTCTCAGATTTTTCCCTTGGCTAAAGGTCTTTGCACACCTCTTACAGAAAACCTTTGCCTGATCATTAGGATTTTGTTAAAAAAAAGTGCCACACTGCACTCTTCCTACTATGGAAGACATCTTGAGGCCTTGCACGCTGTGCCAATTTGACCGCCTGGTCAAGCTGTCCCTCAACTCTTTTGGTTTTTGTAAACCGTTTTTGGACTGCTACGGGCCTGCCAGATAACAGCTGTTGCGATGTCGATGCCTACTGCGGGTCCTCCTCCTCTTCTGAGCTATTGGCAGCGGCACCCTCTTCCCTCAATGGATGCCAATCTGGGTCAACAACTGTTTCATCCATCACCTCCTCTTCAATTTCATATGCACCTTCCTCTGTGTCACTGTGTAAGGTGGTATAGTATGCGGGAAGGGGCACCTGAGTTTCATCAGGGTCAGATTCTGGCTCAGTACACTGCGAGGACAATGTAGTGCTCTGAGTGAATGTACCAGCTGAAAAATCTAGCAGTGGCTGTGCATCAGTGCACTCCATGTCAGATTCATCTTGGACTGGGGAATTCACGATTTGACTTGATAACCCAGGCATGGTATGTGAAAAGAGCTCCATGGAGTAATCTGTAGCGTGGCCTGCCGCATCCTTCACTTTTGGTAGGGGTGAAGGACACACGGAAAGGTGTTGTTCCTGACCAGGAGCCTCCACTGACGACTGAGTGCTTTTATTTTTTGAAACTTCAGAAGAGGAGGCGATAGAGCTGGAGGCTGTGTCAGCAATGTAAGCCAAAACTTGTTCCTGAAGCTCCGGCTTTAAACGTTGTTTACCTACTCCCAGAAAAGGGAGCCTTCGAGGTCTTGTGGAGCCAGACGATGGCGCAGGCTCAACACCTCCTGCCTTAGGTGCTATTGTGCTTTTGCCACTACCAGCAGATGCACCACTACCTCCACCATCAGTACCAGCTGGCAACACCCGCCACTTCCACATCCTCTTCCACCATACTTCCTCATTTTTGGAAAAATGTACCCAAAATACCACCAGCTATATGGTACTGTAAAACAAGGTACAAGGTGTATATAGTATTGTGGAGAATTGGAAGCTCCCTAGAGATTTTAGGAGGCTGAACTATTATCTCAGTCCCACTATAGATTACACCTCAATTTAACAGGATGAAATAGGCAGGTGTTTGACCAGGCACAAGGTGTGTATATAGTATTGGGCAGAATTGGAAGCTCCCTAGAGATTTTAGGAGGCTGAACTATTATCTCAGGCCCACTATAGATTACACCTCAATTTAACAGGCTGAAATAGGCAGGTGTATGACCAGGCACAAGGTGTGTATATAGTATTGGGCAGAATTGGAAGTTCCCTAGAGATTTTAGGAGGCTGAACTATTATCTTAGGCCCACTATAGATTACACCTCAATTTAACAGGCTGAAATAGGCAGGTGTATGACCAGGCACAAGGTGTGTATATAGTATTGGGGAGAATTGGAAACTCCCTAGAGATTTTAGGAGGCTGAACTATTATCTCAGGCCCACTATAAATTACACCTCTTTTACACAGGCTGAAATTGGCTGGTGTATGACCAGGCACAAGGTGTGTATATAGTATTGGGGAGAATTGGAATATCCCTAGAGATTTTAGTAGGCTGAACTATTATCTCAGGCCCACTATAGATTACACCTCAATTTAACAGGCTGAAATAGGCAGGTGTGTGATAAAGTACAAGGTGTGTATATATTATTGGGGAGAATTGGAAGCTCCCTAGAGATTTTAGGAGGCTGAACTATTATCTCAGGACCACTATAGGTTACACCTCAATTTCACAGGCTGAAATTGGCTGGTGTATGACCAGGTACAAGGTGTGTATATAGTATTGGGGAGAATTGGAAGCTCCCTAGAGATTTTAGGAGGCTGAACTATTATCTCAGGCCCACTATAGATTACACCTCTTTTTCACAGGCTGAAATAGGCAGGTGTATGACCAGGCACAAGGTGTGTATATAGTATTAGGGAGAATTGGAAGCTCCCTAGAGATTTTAGGAGGCTGAACTATTATCTCAGGCCCACTATAGATTACACCTCAATTTAACAGGCTGAAATAGGCAGGTGTGTGATAAAGTACAAGGTGTGTATGTATTATTGGGGAGAATTGGAAGCTCCCTAGAGATTTTAGGAGGCTGACAATGATGCTCTGAGTTCAAGTACAACAGCAGGCAGCCTAATAAGCAGGACTGCTGCACACAAAAGTGTGGAAAAATGAACGCTTGGTAACTGTGCAGAAAAGAGGAAGAAAAGTATTTTTGCTTTTAAAAAAGCATTTTGCACAGCAGTGTGCAAACAGCAATGCAGCTATCAGGGAGCCTTATAAGGCAGCCTGATAACCAACAGAGCTGAATGCACCAAAATATAGCCTCCCCTGTCACTGCACACAAACTGTTGTGCTGTACAGTGGAAATCGCTACCAGCAGAAGCAGATTTTTTTTTCTTCTTCCCTGCCTAACGCACTCCCTTATTCAGAATCAGCAGCAGCAACCTCTCCCTAATGCTAAGATCGGCTGAAGTAAGATGGCGGTCGGCGTGCACGCCATTTTATAGCCCCTGTGACACCACACAAAGCAAGCCAATCACTTGCATGCCCTTCTCAAAGATGGTGGTGACCGATGCCCATGTCATCGCGTTGCCGACAGTGTGCGTCCTCCATCATTGGCTGAAAAAGGGCACTGGAAGCATCATTTGAAACGCGACTTTGGCGCTCCGGTCGCCGACCTCGTGGTCGACCTCACGCTATGGTCGGGTTTCGTTTCATGAAACCCGACTTCAGCGAAAGTCGGCGACTTATGAATTTGACCAACCCGTTTCGCTCAACTCTAGTGAGCGGTACTTGAGAAATCATTCCACAACATGGTCATTAAACCCCTGTCTCCAACGCCACTTCGGCTGTGTGCAACAGGAACACCTCTTCCATTGTGCCCACTATGGCTTGTGGGAGAACCAGCACCACTGCTGTGTGCTGGGAAAGCCTCAAACAAACGGTTTACCAGAGTTGCTTGTTGTTAGCCAATATTATCTCTAGGTTCTCCTGTGGCATAATGTTGTGTAATTTGCCTTAGTAGCGTGGATCGAGGATGCTGGCCAGCCAGTAGTGGTCATCCCTCATCATTTTGGCAATGCAGGGGTCCCTTTTTAGGATCCGCAAGGCATAATCGCACATGTGGGCCAATGTTCCAGATGTCAATGATGCACTGCCAGTGGTGGGTGGAGGAGCACTTTCTGGCAAATCCACATCCTTACAGTCACGCACAAACACTGTACCTGACCTTGGAACGCCAACATTTTCTCTTGCCCCCTGAGAAGCATCCTCCTGCCCAAAATAATCATCCCCCTCATCCTCCTCCTCTTCCTCCACCTCGTCCAGGACAGTTCCCTGACCAGACAATGGCTGACTGTCATCAAGGCTTCCCTCCTCCTCCTCCGCCGCTGCAGACGCCTGATCCTTAATGTGCGTCAAACTTTACATGAGCAGACGCATAAGTGGGATGCTCATGCTTATGATGGCGTCATCTGCGCTTACTAGCCATGTGCATTCCTCAAAACACTGAAGGACTTTACAGAGGTCTTTCAGCTTTGACCACTGCACACCCGACAATTCCATGTCTTCCCTCAAACTGCCTGCCCGTGTATCCTTCCACAAATGCATTACAGCCTGCCTCTGTTCGCACAGCCTCTCAACCATGTGCAGGGTGGAGTTCCACCTTGTTGCAACGTCTATGATTAGGCGGTGCTTGGGGAGGTGGAGCAATCGCTGCAGCTTCTGCATACGAGTGGAGTGGACGTTTGAGCGACGGATGTGCGAGCACAGTCTTCGCACCTTATGAAGCAGGGATGTTAACTCTGGATAATTAGTAAGGAAGCACTACACCACCAGGTTCAAGGTGTGAGCCAGGCAAGGTATGTGTGTGAGTTTTGCACGGGCTATGGCTGCCACAAAATTACGGCCGTTATCACTGACTACCTTGCCTGCCTCAAGATGTAGACTGCCCAGCCATGACTGTTTGTCGCTGCAAGTAGTCAGTACCTCCGCGGTGTGTGTGTTGTCGCGCAAACACATCATCTTTAACACAGCCTGCTGACGCTTACCACTAGCTGTTCGATAGTGGGACACCTCGTGTGCAACACTGCCAGCTGCGGATGGAGTGCTCGTGCGACTGCGCTCTGTGGATGAGTTTTCACTGATAGAGGAGGAGGATCGAAAGCCTACAGCCAACTGTTTCCTATACCGTGGGCTAGGCAGCACTGTTCCACCACCACTGTCCCAAGTGGAGCCTGCATCCACCACATTAATCCAGTGTGCAGTGATGGACACGTAACAGCCCTGGCCATGCCTACTGGTCCATGCATCTGTTGTGAGGTGCACCTTTCTACTCACTGTCTGTTTAGTGCATGGACAATGCGGTCTTTCACATGCCGGTGGAGGGCAGGGATGGCTTTTTGAGAAAAGAAGTGCCGACTGGGTAGGTCATAGCGTGGGATAGCATAGGCCATGAGGTGGTGGAAAGCTTTGCTTTCAACCAAACGGTAGGGCATCATCTCTAATGAGATTAGTTTGGCAATGTAGGCGTTCAAACCCAGTGTATGCGGATGAGAGGATGAGTACTTTCTTGTCCTACTCAGAGTGTCTGGTAGGGTGAGCTGGACTGGAGAGCTGCATATGGGGGAAGTAGCAGTGGACCGGATGGAGTGAGAGAGGGTTGGTGATGGTATTGGTGGTGATGGCCTAGATTCAGTGTTGTGTTGCAAAACCATTGTGATTCCCTGAGTGCTTTGGCCTTGCGACAACACCTCCACATTTAGTGCTGGTGGTGTGCTTAACGGTGGCGGTGGTCTTACAATGGGGGAAGCGATGGAGCGTTGCTGGCTACCTTCAGTCAGAGCAGGTGCACATGTGCTACCTGAGGTTTTGTAGTCCGTCCATGCTTGCAATTGCATGTTGATTAAATGTCTAAGCATGCAACTGGTATTCAAATTTCTGAGTTGTTTACCTCGGCTAAAGGCCCTTCCGATCGTCTTACAGGTAACCTTTGCCTCATCAGTAGGATTTTGGACAAAGAAGTGCCACACTGCACTCTTCCTACTATGGTATACATTTTCTGGCCTTGCACGCTGTGCTAAGTTGACTGTCTGGCCAAGCTGTCCTGCAACTCTTTTAGTTTTTGTTCCACGTTTTTGGACAGCTACAGGCCTGGCAGATAACCGCTGCTGCGATGTCAATGCCTGCTGCGGATCCTTCTCCTTATCTGAACTATTGCCAGCGCCACCCTCCTCCTCCAATGGATGCCAATCCAGGTCAAGAACTGGGTCATCCATCACCTCCTCTTCAAAGTCATCTGCACCTTCCTCTTTACCTTCCTCTGTGTCACCGTGTAAGGTGGTATAGTTTGCGGGAAGGCGCACCTGAGTTTCATCAGGGTCAGATTCTGGCTCAATAGACTGCAAGGGCAATGTAGTGCTCTGGGTCGATGTACCAGCAGAATCATCTAGCAGTGGCTGTGCATCAGTGCACTCCATGTCAGATTCATCTTGGACTGGAGAATTCTGGATTTGACTGGATAAGCCAGGCATGGTATGTGAAAAGAGCTCCATAGAGTAATCTGAAGTGTGGGCTGCCGCATCCTTAACTTTTGGTGGGGGTGAAGGACACAAGGAAAGGTGTTTTTCCTGACCAGAACCCTGCACTGACGACTCCGTGCTTGCAGTTTTCGAACGTTCAGGAGAGGAGGCAATAGAGCTGGTGGCTGTTTCGGCAATGTACGCCAAAACCTGTTGCTGATGCTCCGGCTTTAAAAGCGGTTTTCCTACTCCAAGAAAAGGCAACCTTACAGACCTTCTTGGGCCAGATGATGACGCAGGCTTAACACCTCCTGCCTTAGCTGCTATTGTGCTTTTGCCAGAACCAGCCGATGCACCACCACCATCAGTACCAGCTGCACCCCCCTGCCCATGTCCGCGGACTCTTCCACCATACTTCCTCATGTTTGGGAAAATTTACCAAAAATACCAGCAGAGAGATAGTACTGTATGAGGAGCATCCAGCTGTGTAAGGTGTATTAAAAAAATTAAATCTACGTATATATTTTCTTAGTCACAGACGCTCTCACAGTATGTATTGGACCGTAATCCAACAAGCCGATATACGGAACTGTATCAAAAGTGTACAGCTGTATACGTTTTTTGTGTAACTAACAATCTCCGTTTATGTATTTACGGAGTGTCACACACACACGCTGACTCTGTATAGATGTGACTGTAATGCGAACTGCAGAAATGCAATACTGTTTGAGAATCGGACAGCTCTATACGGTGTCTGTATGGAAAATTGTCAATCTCCGTCTATTTGTATACGGACTGACACACGCTGTCGCTGTCTAGTTTTGACCGTCAAACAGCAGATATACGAAACTGTTTGAAAAGCGGACAGCACTCTAAGGTGTAGGTCTGGAAAAATGGAAAAACTCCTCGGCTTTTTTTTCCCAGAGTCACACACAGATGGCTTCTATTTGTCCATGATACAAGGCGGTACATGGTAGTGTGTGAGGAGTGTACACCGCTATACGGTATCTGTATGGAAAATTGTCAATCTCTGTCTATTTGTAAAGGGACTGACACACGCTGTCTCTGTCTAGTTTTGACCGTCAAACAGCAGATATACGAAACTGTTTGAAAAACGGACAGCACTCTAAGGTGTAGGTCTGGAAAAAAGAAAAAACTCCTCGGCTTTTTTTTCCAGAGTCACACAGAGATAGCTTCTATTTGTCCGTGATACAAGGTGGTACACGGTAGTGTGTGAGGAGCATACACCGCTATACGGTGTCTGTATGGAAAATTGTCAATCTCCGTCTATTTGTATAGGGACTGACACGCTGTCTCTGCCTAGTTTTGACCGTTATCAAACAGCAGATACACAAAACTGATTGAAAAGCAGACAGCACTCTAAGGTGTAGGTCTGGAAAAACGGAAAAACTCCTTGGCTTTTTTTCCAGAGTCACACACAGATAGCTTCTATTTGTCCGTGATACAAGGCGGTACACAGTAGTGTGTGAGGAGCGTACACCGCTATACGGTGTCTGTATGGAAAATTGTCAATCTCCGTCTATTTGTATAGGGAATGACACACGCTGTCTCTGTCTAGTTTTGACCGTTATCAAACAGCAGATATACGAAAATGTTTGAAAAGCGGACAGCACTCTAAGGTGTAGGTCTGGAAAATGGAAAAACTCATCGGCTTTTTCTTCCAGAGTCACACCTAGATAGCTTCTATTTGTCTGTGATACAAGACGGTACACGGTAGTGTGTGAGGAGCGTACACCGCTATACGGTGTGTGAAAAAATTAACGCTCAGTAACTCACCAGGACAAAATAATAAAAGTTGGAGTGCTTTGAAAAAAGCAGTTTGAACAGAAGTGTGCACACAGCAAAGCAGCTAGCAGGTAGCCTTAAAAGGCGCTGCTGCACACAACAAAAATCCTCCCCTTTCACTGCACACTAACTGTACAGTGAAAAGCGCTATCAGCAGTAGCAGGTTTTTTTTTCTTCTTCCCTGCCTAACGCTCTCCCTGTTCAGAATCAGCAGCAGCACCTCTCCCTATTCTAAGACCGGCAGAAGTAAGATGGTGGTCGGCGGTCACAGCCTTTTATACCCACTGTGATGCCACACAAAGCCAGCCAATCACTTCAGTGCTCTTCTCTAAGATGGTGGTGGCCGCTACCCATGTCATCACGTTGCCCGCAGTGTGCGTCCACCTTCATTGGCTGAGAAAAGGTGCTGGAAGCATTATTTGAAATGCGACTTTGGCGCTCTGATCGGCGACCTCATGGCCGACCTCATGCTATAGTCGGGTTTCGATCGGCGAAACCCGACTTTAGCTAAAGTCGGCTATTTTTTAATTTGACTGACCCGTTTCGCTCTACTCTACTCGCGACATTTGGGATCGCACCCAGGATGCCGCATGCGGCCCCTGAAGCAGTCATCTGCGGCCCGTGGTGCACCACATGTCTCACCCCCCTGAGGCAGGTAGAAGGGGAAGGCATGCAGCTATCCAGGAGCGCGGCGATAGCTGCGTGTTCTGTGTGCGCAGGACCTGTGATGAGGTCACAGGAGGGGGATGAGTGAGGGGGTCACATGATCAGGCCTCAGTGTATGCAGAACTCTGCTGTCTTTGTGCTGGTTGTCATGGTGTTGGGTAAGTTTCTGTGTGGGGTCAGTAGGGGTTTACAGGGTGGATGTAGCAGAGCTGTGTATGAGGTGTACGGAGCGGAGCCGTGTGTGTACGAAGACCGAGGTGTACGGAGCAGAGCCGGGTGTGTACGAGGTGTACGGAGTGGAGCTGCGTGTGTGCAAGGTGTGCTGAGCGGAGATGTGTGTGTATTTTGGCATGGGGTGGACCCCATTTGAAAGTTCGCATCAGGGCCCATAACTTTGTAGTTACGCCACTGCTCACGCTAGAAGAGAGGAGGAGTGCGCCGCTCCATAGTGGCTGTGGCCCTGCATGATGACATCCATCTGGCGCTGTGCTGTGTAATGACATCACGCCAGCGCGCAGAGAGCGGAGGCGTGACATTCCCCCCATTGCTGGATTTTGCAGGTGACTGTGGCTGTGCGTGTACAGCGAGGTGATAGCGCCGGCTCACATGCAGAGCCGACACTATCATCCACTGAGGTAAGCTGTACATCGCAGCTGACAACCTATTTGAACGGTCATGATCGGTATTAGCACCGATCGCGGTCGGTTAACCCCTTAGATACCGCTATCAGTTGTGACTGTATTAAGTTTGAAAGGAATGCGGCCCACCAGCTTAAATTTTTTTTTTATGTGCGGCCCATTTACTCTGCCGAGTTTGAGACCCCTGCTCTAAAGAGAGAATGAGGGTGTCTGCCATCACACATCGGCGCCCCGCTCCAACTTTTGCCCCTGGCGACTTGGTGTGGCTCTCTGCCCGAAATATCAGGCTGCGGGCCGAGTCCTCCAAGTTCGTGCCACGATACATTGGTCCCTTCAAAATCCTCGAGCGGATCAGCTCGGTGGTCTATCGTCTGGCTCTTTCACCACACTTGGCCATCTCTGACGCCTTCCATGTGTCCCTTCTCAAGCCTGTTCACATGTCCCGGTTTTCCGAGTCATCTGCCGAGACATCAGACTTGTCTTCGGACGAGTTTGAGGTCAACTACATTGTGGGGTGCAGGGTTGTGCGTGGCAAAAAATTTTATTTGGTGGACTGGAAGGGTCATGGTCCAGAGGCCCGGACCTGGGAACCAGTGGAGAACATCCACGCCCCATTACTGATCGCAGTATTTGAGCGTAGCGAGGCTCAGAGGCCCTAAGAGGGGGGTAACGTTAGGCGTCGGTTTCCTGCAACTGCACAGCAGGAATCCAGAGCCTTGCATTCTGCGGTCTCCCATTCTCCACCGACCGCACAGGAGCCTGCACAGCAGTCCTGGCGTTCCAGACGCTCTGCTCAGACCAGCTCTGTGGGTCTGGCTGTTGCTGCCACCTCTGGGCCAGCAATAGCAATGCAGGCTGCTCAGCAGCAAGCCACTCCAGAGGCTAAGTCCTCCCGTCACTATACTGGGCATGTTCACGAGATGATCTCCAATTGGAGATTGGGAGTCACATGGTCAGGTCCTTCTCATGACCTGATTGGTCCATCTCAGGGATCTTGAAACTTCCAGAAGGTCCCGGCTATAAAAGGTTTGCATGGCCGCCCGGCCATGCGCTAGCATAGACTCTAGCTATTATCTGTGTGAATGATGATGGATGCATGAACCTGCGAATGACTCAATAAGATCCCCTCCCTCTGATATTACGTGTGTGGATAGGGACTTAGTTATAGAGTCAGCGCCAGTCAGTGGCACGCTAGAGGCCACAGTGCATATCTCCACAGAACTAGCGTCCGACAGTGCGCCCCCTCTTGGGCATTGTCGTATAGCGGCTGTGTCAGACGCCGCACTGCAGTCAGCAGAACTTGTTGGTGTCCGCGGTAGCGACGCCGTACACACAGCAGGTCTAGATGGACACTGACCCTGTGTCTTGGGCCCGAGTCCTGTGACCAAATACCGTGCGTGCACACCGCTGAGACCTGTGAGGTCGGTGACCAGAAAAATGCTCACAGGAAAATTGCCCACACGGAAAATTGCCCACACGGAAAATTGCCCACACGGAAAATTGCCCACATGGAAAATTGCCCACATGGAAAACTGCCCACATGGAAAACTGCCCACATGGAAAACTGCCCACACAGAAAATTGCCATTTGCATCACAAAGTTTCAGATCTATGATATTTGAGGTGCAAGGTGAGGATGTTCACATGATATGTGAAAAATGCCCACAGAAAATTGCCCACAGATATGAATACCCACAGGAAAACAGTAGCGAGTTATAGGTAAGATGCTCTGCAAGACAGAGTAGCATAGATCTATAAGTTAAATGCTCTGCAGGACAGGGGGATAGTATGCAGGTATACGTGAGATGCTCTGCAGGCCAGAAGAATAATCTAGAATTATAGGTGAGATGCTCTGCAGGACAGAGAATAGTATAGAATTATAGGGTAAATGCTCTGCAGGATGGGGGATAGTATACAGGTATAGGTGAGATGCTCAGCAGGGCAGGAGAATAATATACAATTATAGGTGAGATGCTCTGCAGGATATAGAATAGTATAGAATTATAGGTTAAATGCTCTGCAGGACAGGGGGATAGTACACAGGTCTAGATGAGATGCTCCGCAGGACAGGGGGATAGTACACAGGTATAGGTGAGATGCTCTGCAGGGCAGGAGAATAATATAGAATTCTAGGTGAGATGCTCTTCAGCACATTTGCTTCTGCTTTTTGAGGGCAGGAGTCATGATAAAGTTCTCTTGGTTCTTCAACTACGTTGTCATCTTTTGTTTTGAGAATTGAATGGCACTTTGAAGAGCGATGCAGTCGGCATTTCCAAGTCACCACTGCATTGATAGTATGAAATGCAAGATATTCAAACCCCAAGTAAGTCACAACTTTGTTGTTCCTCTGGCTAGAATACTTTAGATGAACTCAAAATACACTTTTATTGAAAAGAAATTAAAAAAATATGGGGAGAGAGCTATTAAACTACATGCTTTAACTAACCAAAACACAATTGGCTGGCACAGCAGGAAAGCCAATGTTCACTGGGATTGTACCAAAAGGAATGACAGGATTGCCAATTGGAAACAATGGGGGTGGGGGAGCGCTGGAAGGAACATGTGAAATAATGTCAACAAGGAAAGCCAGTTGACTTCCATAGTCTCCATTGAAATACAATACAGCACAACACAGGCAGCAAAGAAAATGCAGAATGGATTTCACCACAGGTCTCTGGGCCAGCTTACTTCTCCGGGTTCTACAGGTTCGGTTCACTCATACCTAGTCCCAGAGTACAGATTATGTTCTTGCGAGCTGTCAGTCCACTGTGCTAAAAATAATTCCACTCTCAGTGTGGTGTGTATGGGCCTAGAGACCCTTAATCAAATCTATTCTGCATTTTCTTTCATCCTATGCCTGCAACCACCTGCTGTATATGTGTGTGATACATAACTACGTAGGATCTGTTCACTCTTACTCTTGGTAGTCATAAGTGGACAGGGAAGGAAGTGCAGGCACCAAATTCACTGCCACTGAAATCAATGGGAGAGCGACGCTGCTCTGGCACTTCCGGCTCCTGTGTTGGTCAGTAACATCACTATGGAGATGGATCGCCCCCAGGGCTGTGGGGTTACTAGGTACCGGTCCGGTGTCTCAGAGGGATGTGTCACGGTGGCAGTGACCCGGTCCGTGGGCGTGGGCATCCATTCAGAAGGGGTGAAACGTAGCTGAATAAAGTTTATAGGTAGATGATATGTGACGCCACCTGTGGTGCTCAGCAATGAAGGGGTTAAGCAGACGCTGCAGTGCAGATCCTCTGGGACAGATGGTATAAGGCAGCAAAGATGTGATAGCTCCCCACAGGTAGAGCTGTAGTCCCAGGGCAGTAGTAATAGGTGTTGAGGAAGAGGATGTACTGTTAGGCACAGAGATGTATCAGTGCTGAAGGGGTTGCAGGAAGAAGGCAATGACACAACAGGGTGCAGTTTCCTTTACCTTTACTTTGCTTTGTAAGTGCAGTCCAGGACCCAGATTACAGATGGAACAGGAGTTAATCAGCCTGGAAGCAACTTAGGAATCTCTCTATGCAGATGGGTTGTGTAGTCTCCTTTCTAGCGCTTATCTGAGGCACTTGCAGTTCTGAGTTACACAGAAGTTCCTCTTGCTTGCTCTCTTTTAGAACTCCCCTCATATGGCAGGCAGTCGTAGCCTCCTCTTTCTGGCTCACACACGTTGCTGCTGTGCCTCCGAGTCTTAGTTGGGAGCAGAGCATGTTCCTCTGTTTTTTTGCTGCAGGACCATCAGCATCTATATGTGGCGCCCCTGAGGCTCAGTCGCCACAGAGGTACTGCACCTTCTCCTAAGGTGTGGTGCCCCACCATCCAGGTAAGTTGGGGGTTTCAGACCACGCTCCAACACTCGCAACCCACACAATAGTGTAGTTCAGCAAAGCCACATTGCGGCTCCTTGCTTAGTGAGAAGCAGAGCACATTTGGTAGTTCCCTGCTTGGAACACTAGACGTGCTGGGAGGTGGGTGGTGTTGAGAATACATAAAAGAGCGGGATGGTTTAGGATTACAGGTCAGTCAGAAGGAGAGTCTGAGAGAGGAAGCCAATCAGAGAGGAATGGGGATCCCTGGAAGAGGGATGGAGGAAGGAGTGCTGCAGCTGCCTCAGTGACCTGAGCCAGCTGGCCCGGGAAAGGAAAGAAGGAGAAAGACATTGAACTGAAGCCTGAGCTTCCATAGGAGAGAAAGACAAGTATGGAACGTAGGAGTAAAAGGGAACAGAGAGAACGTGGGTTAGAGGAAGAACCCTGCATAGAAGTTCTAAGTGCAAGGCCGGGGCCCGGTCCCCGAGGTTGTATGGACACTAATGGTTCTGCAGCAGACACCGGTGTAGTGGGCTGTAAATGCACTACTCCCATCTAAGACTTGAGAGCACAAGAGCAACACGGATAGAGAGCTGGGACTCAGGAGTAGAGAGTCCCCGAAACAGGCTACAGCTGTCTGCCGTACAAGTAGAGTTCTTGGGAACATCTGTCAGGAGGAACTCCAGTGTAACTCAATACTAGGAGATCTTCACACTTAAAGGCGCTATAGAGGAGACGTTCAGAAAAGGCACATAAGTTGGCAGAGCATGGAAGGGAGACTTCCATCTTGCCTGGGGGTTGACTGAGTCCCTGACCCAGAGGACACGGCACAGAAGCGGGCACTACAGACTGTGAGTAAAGCTTTGGAACTACATGCCCTGGTGTCCTCCATTCCTTCCTGTGTCCGTCCGCCTGCCACTGCTACATCCCCTGCGCCGGACACTACCCCATCTAAGTGTCTCCACATCTACACTGCCCTGGGACAACAGCCCTGCCTGTGGAGGGCTATAACATCATTGCTGCACCACACCATCTGTCCCAGAGGATCTGTCTGCAGCGTTGGCTTAACACCTCCCTTGCCGAGCACCACAGGTGGCGTCACGAACTATTCATCTAACTACAATCCACCATTCACATCTTCCTATTACTTGGGCGCCCAGGGCCACGGTCCAGGTCACCGCTGCTGTGACACATCCAACTGATACCGGCCCGGTACCGAGTACCCCACAGCCCTGAGAGGGCGACCCACATACAACCTCGGATACCGGACTCCGGACAATGCGCTACAGCTAGAAGTGAGCCTGACTTCAGCTCAATCCTCCAGCTCATCTCTCCCACGTCCACACACTTTGCCTTCTCCACACGAACTCCCCTAACTTCCCTTTCTGGACCACAGAGAGCAGCTCCTCAGCAGTTTGGGTTCAGAGCTCCCTCTGCTGGCCTGGAGTGGGAACTGTGTTGTGTGCTGGATTTACCTGACAGAGAGATCCTTCATTGCTTCCAAGCATGACATCACCCTCACTAGGAGAAAGATAATGCCACTGTGGCAACCATACTCCTGGGGGCGCCACAGAGACACACGGGTCAGTGGGTGCTCTTGTCTGCTAACCTGGCTGTCTTTCGAGAGCCTGCAAAAACCAGGGCTCATCCCACTGAACGCCCAGACTCGATCCCCACAGGTAGAACACCACTTAGAAAACACAGGGTGAGGGGAACACACATTGGTAAGACTATTGATTTACCAACAGAAAAAAACAGGTGCAACAACTGTGGTCGCAGCGATGAAGGCCACAAGCAGGTACGGGGGTACAGATGCCTGCTTCTGCTGGATCTCCGTCCTCACTGAAGACACAGATCCAGATGACATGCATGGTGTTGCAGAGACCCATCGGGTCCCTGCACTGTGACACATGCAGTGGCTGTGAGCTGACATGCAGCCACAGGGAGGGGCGAATGGCAATGGCGCACACTCCGATGTCAGCTGCCGGGCTGTGCGGTGGATACAAAAGACACTGGGTGACGTGGAGCAGAGGAAAGGTGAGTAGAATGTTTTTGTTTTTAATTATGCATTAGGGGCATAACGGGGACACATACACTAGGATTGGGGACCATGTAAACCAGGATGGGGACTTACAGTCATATGTAAAAGTTTGGGCACCCCTATTAATGTTAACCTTTTTTCTTTATAACAATTTTGGTTTTTGCAACAGTTATTTCAGTTTCATATATCTAATAGCTGATGGACTCAGTTATATTTCTGGATTCAAATGAGGTTTCTTGTACTAACAGAAAATGTGCAATCTGCATTTTAATAAAATTTGACCAGTGCAAAAGTATGGGCACCTCAACATAAAAGTGACATTAATATTTCGTAGATCCTCCTTTTGCAAAAATAACAGCCTCTAGTCGCTTCCTGTAGCTATTAATGAGTTCCTGGATCCTGGATGAAGGTATTTGTGACCATTCCTGTTTACAAAACAATTCCAGTTCAGTTAAGTTTGATGGTCGCCGAGCATGCACAGCCCGCTTCAAATCATCCCACAGATGTTCAATGATATTCAGGTCTGGGAACTGGGATGGCCATTCCAGAACATTGTAATTGTTCCTCTGCATGAATGCCTGAGTAGATTTGGAGCGGTGTTTTGGATCATTGTCTTGCTGAAATATCCATCCCCTGCGTAACTCCAACTTCGTCACTGATTCTTGCACATTATTGTCAAGAATCTGCTGATACTGAGTTGAATCCATGCGACTCTCAACTTTAACAAGATTCCCGGTGCTGGCATTGACCACACAGCCCCAAAGCATGATGGAACCTCCACCAAATTTTACTGTGGGTAGCAAGTGTTTTTCTTGGAATGCGATTTTTTAGCCTCCATGCATAATGCCTTTTTGCATGACCAAGCAACTCAATCTTTGTTTCATCAGTCCACAGGACCTTCTTCCAAAATGTAACTGGCTTGTCCAAATGTGCTTTTGCATACCTCAGGTGACTCTGTTTGTGGCGTGCTTGCAGAAACGGCTTCTTTCGCATCACTCTCCCATACAGCTTCTCCTTGTGCAAAGTGTGGTGTATTGTTGACCGATGCACAGTGACACCATCTGCAGCAAGATGATGCTGCAGGTCTTTGGAGGTGGTCTGTGGATTGTCCTTGACTGTTCTCACCATTCTTCTTCTCTGCCTTTCTGATATTTTTCTTGGCCTGCCATTCTGGGCTTAACAAGAACTGTACCTGTGTTCTTCCATTTCCTTACTATGTTCCTCACAGTGGAAACTGACAGGTTAAATCTCTGAGACAACTTTTTGTATCCTTCCCCTGAAAAGCTATGTTGAATAATCTTTGTTTTCAGATCATTTGAGAGTTGTTTTGAGGAGCCCATGATGCCACTCTTCATAGGAGAATCAAATAGGAGAACTACTTGCAAGTGGCCACCTTAAATACCTTTTCTCATGATTTGATACACCTGGCTATGAAGTTCAAAGCTCAATGACGTTACAAAACCAATTTCGTGCTTCAGGAAGTCAGTAAAAAGTAGTTAAGAGTGTTCAAATCACGAAAATGATAAGGGTGCCCATACTTTTGCACCGGTCAAATTTCATTTAAATGCAGATTGCACATTTTCTGTTAGTACAATAAACCTCATTTGAATCCAGAAATATAACTGAGTCCATCAGTTATTAGATATATGAAACTGAAATAGCTGTTGCAAAAACCAAAATTGTTATAAAGAAAAAAGGTTAACATTTATAGGGGTGCCCAAACTTTTACATATGACTGTATATACCAGGAAGTGGGCATATATACCAGGATGGAGACCATTTGGACCATTAATACCAGGATGGGGACCATATATACCAGCATTGGAACATATACTGTAAACCAGGATGCGGACATATACACCAGGATGATGGGCATATATACCAGGATGGGGGACATTTCACTACATAATGAAAGGAGCAATTCATAAGTCTTTATAGAATTTATAACACTATAGGGGCCCATACATCTGACCAACGTGTGTGTGTGTGGGGCAGGTCCAAATTTGACACTGGGGCCCATCGGACTTCAGTTACACCACTGCAAAAACATACATTCTCAGCAAGTACACAAGGTGGTACAAGTGGCAGAATTTTACCTTTCTGCTGTGCCTTCTGGGCTTCCAGGAACAACTATCTCTGCCAGCAGCTCCCTGCTTTTGGTGGGCTCCCACTGAGATGATAATGTATTAGATGTGACCTGCAGTCCCATGTAACTCCACAGATAATACAGTGATACTTTTGTGAGTACTGATAGCAGTGATGGCTCCTATGGATTACACTGCTGCTGGTTCTGTGTGTGCTGCTGTTTTGGGCTGGTGGGAGTAGTAAGGCAGAATCAGTGAGAGATGAGAGCAGACTATATTTATCTATTGCTGATAATGACAGACTGCTACAAACACACATCTTCATTTTTGCATTTTTGCACTAGATCGACTGTAAATCACAAGTTAATCACATATCATGTGAACATTCTCATCTTGCACCTCAAAAATCATAGATCTTAAACTTTGTGATGTTGCAATTGGCAATTTTCTGTGTGGGCAATTTTCCATGTGGGCAATTTTCTGTGTGGGCAATTTTCTATGTGGGCAATTTTCCATGTGGGCAATTTTCCATGTGGGCAATTTTCTATGTGGGCAAGTTTCCGTGTGGGCAATTTTCTGTGTGGGCAATTTTCCTGTGGGCATTTTCCCTGTGGGCAATATTCCTGTGGGCATTTTTCCTGTGGGCATTTTTCAGGGAACCGTGAGGTCAACAGGCTCGGTATTTATGTTTATGCCTTAGGCGCCTCAGTGAACTTAACAGAGCTCGCCAGCGCACACTGGGTGACGTTCAACCCGCGTGTGCTATACCGCCATATTGTGTGTCTGCCATTACATAGCAGCAGTTTAACACTTCTGCACAGTGGACCCTGGACGGCGAACGCACTTTCTATTATTTTATATTTAGTGCGTTCCGCCGTCCCTAACAATACCATAACACATGATCTTATTAGAGGGGGCAATACATGGTACTAAGAAATGGGGTATGTAAACTTTTGATCAGGGTCATTTGGATGTTTTGTGTTGTCATGATTTAAAGAGAGAAAACAGTAGTTTGACAATAAATTTCTTCAGCCAACCACTAACCATGTGTGGAGAAAAAGTTTTGGTGTTATCATTCTTCATGTTCTCTGAAAAAAGGCCAAAAAAGCAAAAATTATGCTGGGGTATGTAAACTTTTGAGCACAACTGTATTTACACATAGAACAAAATAGATACATAAATGTCAGTAAGAAAGTTTTCATGCTCCCAGTGCCATCAGAAAGGTCTTGGGAGTTCACAATCAATGAACTCACTTCACTTATTTGATGTCAGCGCGAGCGCCGATAGAAATTTTCCCATGGCGCTCGTGCTAACGTCAAATCGGTACCAGGGTTCAGTGTCCGTGTGTGTAATACATATGGCAACCATGTTCCACATCAGTACCAAATGGCAGGCGCCAGGGAAGCAGCGGTACCGTGAGTGCTGTTCCTCAGTGCCTGGTGTTGAAGATGACTCATCATTCTCCCCTGCTCTGCCAGCGATCAGCATGAACATGGGAGGATGAGTTGTATCCAAGTGGGAATAATGACAGAAGGCAGAGGATTTTGGGACTATCACTCCCATCAACCTACACCTGCTGTTGCCGTTAATACCAGTGACAGCAGGAGAGGCTGATGGGAGTATTCCTCACCCTTCGCCTGCGCTATAAAAAATGACAAAAATGACGTGGTTTCCCCTGTATTTTCTATAACCAGCCAGGCAAAACTTACAGCTGTGGGCTGCAACACTCAGCTGTCAGCTTTAGCAAGGCTGGTTATCAATAAAGGGGTCCCCATGCCGTATTTTTAATTATTTAAATAAATATTTAAAAAAAATTGCATATGGTCACCCTCATTTTTGACAACCAGCCTTGCTAAAGCAGACAGCTGGGTGCTGGTATTCTCAGGCTTGTAAGGGGCCATGGATATTAACCTCCCCAGCATAATAATAGCAGCCCACAGCCGCCAAGGAAGAGCACATCTATTCTAGCACATTCTTGCTTTTGCAAGTTTTTGGGAGGTCTCCACCCCTCTCTTGTGGGCCATGCACATATAAGGGTGTGTGCAGACGCTGCGGAATCCGCTGCGGATTAATCCGCACGGATTTTGCAAAAACCGCAGATAAACCGCAGGTCAAAAGACCTGCGGATTATCTGCGGTTTTGACTGCGGTTTGGTCCTGCGGATTTACCATCTCCACAATGGTGGAGATAGGAACCCGCTGCGGATTCCGCAGAAAGAATTGACATGTCACTTCTTTCTGCGGTTTCAAAACCGCAGCAAATCCACGCGGATTTTTCCGCAACGTCTACACAGCGTTTTTTTTTTACCATTCATTTGAATGGTACTGTACACCGCAGCTAAAACTGCTGCGGGTCCACAGCGGCCAAAAACGCTGCGGAAACGCAGCGGAATCCGCAGCGTCTGCACATACCCTAAAGCCATCTTACACAGTATGTCCACATCAGACATTACCTTTCTGAATCCTGCTCATATAGGTACTGTACGCATGGTCAGGTTTTACATACATTGGTTATGAATGCTCTGATATGGGTATACCTTGATGTTTGGTAAAGCGGCTTAGTATACATTTTTTGCAAAAAACGTATCAACTAAATACCATGTTTTGTTATCATCTTTTCACTAACACTTGCTGTTTATTGTTAGATTTTTTTTTACAGCAGAGTATTTTTTCACGTTTGATGTACGGTTTATTTGTGTTTCAGTCGCTTGGTGGTGTGAACAATGTCCTACCGACATATTTGCTATGTGCATGGCCCATGTGTTTGTATTCAATTGGTTTCTTGCTTTTGCAACCTCTCTTGTGGGCCATGCACATATAAAGCAGTCTTACACAGCGTGCCCACATCAGACATTACCTTTCTGAAACCTGCTCATATAGGTACTGTACACATGGTTAGGTTTTAAATACATTGGTTAGGACTGCTCTGATATGGGTATACCTTGACATTGGGTAAAGCGGCTTAGTATACATTTTTTGCTATAAACGTATCAACTAAATACCGTTTTGTTATCACCTTTTTACTACCACTTGCTGTTTATTGTTAGATATTTTTTTACAGCAGAGTATTTTTTCACATTTGATGTACTGTTTCTCTGTGTTTGAGTTTTAGGCTGGGGCCACACTAACCTGTGCCAAATACGGTCCGTAAATTATAGACGTAATATGGATGAATGACCCCTAAATAGTGCTCCGTAGGTCATCCGTAAGCAAGGAGTGGTCGCGTATTTTGCGCAAGTCTGCATCCGTATGGCGAGATTTTCTCGCAGGCTTGCAAAATGGACATATAATGGAGCCCTGTGTCAGGGTTTCTAACAGAAACCAAAGAATAGATTTAGACACATATATATATATATATACTGTATATATATATGTATTCTATGTGTATTCTATGTGTCTATATCTATTCTTTCGTTTCTTTATTAAACCTGTCAGTGTGAGTTTACTGTATAGCGCACTGAATTGCCGGCTTTGCTAAAAGACACCAGGTGCGTATTTCTCGCAAGTCACATGTGTGGTCCGTGTGTAATCCGTATTTTTTGCGCACTCATAAACTTGCATTGGCGTATTACGGCCGTAGTACGCTGACAATCGCAGCATGCTGTGATTGGCACGGACCGTAGAATACGCCCGAGAAATATACGGCTGGTGCGAGGGACCCCATAGAGAATCATTTGTCTGTGTGTAATGCAGGCTTTTAGCGCCTCTCACTCGGCCGTATTCCTCGCCAGTGTGACCCCGGCCTTATTCTAGCACTTTGCCCGACTCTTTCCACTTGCCCTGTAGCAAGTGGGGATTGATGTCACCTTTGTATTATCAGGTGACATCAAGCCTACGGATTACTAATTGAGAAGCATCTATAAGACACATATCCATTACTAACCCTATACTGTAGTGGTATGGTAAATAAACACACAGCCGGAATAAAGTCTATTATTAGAAATAAAACAATTTTTATTTAACTTCTTTATCACCATGGGTGGTTTGCACGTTCATGACCAGGCCAGTTTTTACAATTCTGACCACTGTCCCTATATGAGGTAATAACTCTGGAACGCTTCCATGGATCCTGGTGATTCTGACAATGTTTTCTCGTGACATATTGTACTTCATGTTAGTGGTAAAATTTCATTGATATAACTTGCGTTTATTTGTGAAAAAAATGGAAATTTGGCGAAAATGTTGAAAATTTCGCAATTTTCCAACTTTTAATTTTTATGCCCTTAAATCACAGAGATATGGCACACAAAAAACGTAATAAACAACATTTCCCACATGTTTAATTTACATCAGCACAATTTGGTAACCAAAATTTTTTTTTGTTAGGAAGTTATAAGGCCGGGGTCACACTAACCAACGCAAAATACGGTGCGTAATACGGATGAATGGCCCCTAAACAGTGCTCCGTATGTCATGTGTGATCAAGGTGTGGTCGCGTATTTTGCGCATGTCAGCATCCGTATGTAATCCGTATGGCATCCGTATGGCGAGATTTTCTCGCAGGCTTGCAAAATGTACATATAATGGAGCCCTATGACAGGTTTTATAACACAAACCAAAGAATAGATGTAGACACATAGAATGCATATATATATATATGTATTCTATGTGTCTCTATCTATTCTTTCGTTTCTTTATTAAAACTGTCAGTGTGAGTTTACTGTATAGCGCACTGAATTGCCGGCTTTGCTAAAAGACACCGGGTGCGTATTTCTCGCAAGTCACATGTGTGGTCCGTGTGTAATCCGTATTTTTTGCGCACCCATAGACTTGCATTGGCGATGTCAGGAACACCGCACTGCACTTGCTCACTGTGCCAGTGCGGGTGTCCTGAGTACAAAGACAGTACTCACAGATACCTGTGGAGCAGGGCAGCAGCGGTGACGATGCGTGCTTCAGAGTATCAGGACCTGAAGCACATGACTGCTGGGGGTGTGGCCTAAGCTCCACAGATCTAGGAGCTGCAGGGAAACTCCTAGAAAGGTAACTATGGGGCAATGTTACCAAGGGGCATAGACAGAGACAGAAACCAGACGAAGCCAGGGTCAAAGCACCAGATAGCAATACAGTACCACAGGGTTTAGACAGAAAGGATAGTCAGGACGTAGCAATAGGTCAGAAAACCAGAACGGGCAATAGACAGTACAATAGGGACAAACTGTAACGGAGTAACGATAGCCAAGCCAGGAGGTCAGAACCGGAGAAGACAGTAGTACCAAAGCGAGAGACGGAGTACAGAGTGAGGGAACAGGCCGGGTCATACACGGGAATCAAACAAGCAACGCAGAATACACGCACACCAGGGGTCAGACACACCAGAACAACAGTATAGCTGACAGAGAACCCTGGTAAAGAGTGAGTATAAATACCCCTCCCAGATCCAGAAAGAGGCCACGAACACTTAACCCTGTGAGTGCAGGGCAAGAACCCTGTTCAAACCATGACAGTACCCCCCTCTTAATGGGGGGCCACTGGACCCCCAGGCTTGTCTGGGTATCTGGCGTGGAAAGCCCGCACCAGACGATCGGCATGCACCGAACTGGCCGGAACCCATGACCGATCCTCCAGAGAGTACCCCTTCCAGTGTATCAGATACTGGAGTCACCGGCGCACCCATCGGGAGTCAACAATGCGCCCTACTTCATACTCCAGCTGCCCCTCTACCAGCACTGGCGGAGCATTTGATGAGGGATCCTCTCTCACCGTCCCCACAGGCTTTAACAGGGACCTGTGGAAGACATTAGAAATTTTAAAGGAGGTGGGCAGCTGCAGTCGGTAGGCTACTGGGTTAACAACCTCCACAACTTTGTATGGGCCAATAAACTTGGGGCCCAGCTTTATAGAAGGTATCTTAAGCTTGATATTGCGGGTGGATAGCCACACCTTCTCCCCTACTGCAAATGCTGGACCTGGCCCCCTCCTCCTGTCAGCAAACCGCTTATAGTTTTCCTGGGCCTTGGAAATATTCCTCTGAACCTCCCTCCAAAGAATTCTAAGACGTTTTGTCACGTCCTCAGCACCAGGACAACCTGAATCCATACGGGAAAACTCTCCAAAATGTCGGTTAAAGCCATAGTTGACCTGAAAAGGAGACTTCCCAGTAGACTGACTCACACGACTGTTGAATGCAAACTCTGCCATGGGCAATACCTCACACCAGTCCTCCTGCCTGGAAGAGGCCAAGCATCTCAGAATCTGCTCCAACGATTGGTTCGTGCGCTCCGTCTGTCCATTAGACTCTGGGTGGTAGGCAGAGGAGAAGGACAACGAAATGCCCAGCTTTTTGCAAAAAGCCCTCCAGAACCTGGCTACAAACTGTACCCCTCTGTCTGACACCACATTCATAGGCACTCCATGTAACCTAATTATATGCTGCATAAATAAGCGGGCCAGGGTTTCAGCAGATGGTAACGCGGGGAGAGGTACAAAGTGAGCTTGTTTTGAAAACCTATCCACCACCACCCATATCACCGAGTTGCCCCTGGAAGGGGGAAGATTTGTGATAAAATCCATGGACAAATGTGTCCATGGTCTATCCGGAATTGGCAAAGGCACCAATTCCCCGGCCGGCCGGACCTGAGAACTTTTAGAACGAGCACACACCCCACATGCAGTCACAAACTTTTTAATATCTGTTACCATAGAGGGCCACCAGAAATCCCTCGCAATTGCCCCCGGGTAGCTGCAATCCCAGGTTGAGCACTCAACACAGAATCATGAAATTCCTGCATAAGTCTGAGACGGAAACGTTCCGGTACAAACAATTTACCCGGGGGTTTACCACCAGGAGCCCAAGCCTGGGCCTCCAAAATCCCTCTCTGTAACTCAGATGAGATTTTGGCCACCACTACTCCTGGCTGAAGAATGGAGGAGGGAGGTTCTGGAGGGGACACCGAATCAAAGCTTCGGGATAAGGCATCAGCCTTGATGTTTTTAGATCCCGGGCGGAATGTGATGGTAAACTGAAAACGAGAAAAAAAAAGTGCCCACCGAGCCTGTCTGTGGGTCAATCTCTTGGCAGACTCGATATAGGCCAAATTTTTGTGATCAGTGATGACTGTAATGGGATGAACAGACCCCTCCAGGAAGTGCCTCCATTCTTCAAAAGCCAACTTTACCGCCAACAACTCTCTATTGCCGACATCGTAATTTCTCTCAGCAGAGGAAAATTTTTTAGAGAAGAAGGCGCAAGGCCTCAGGTTAGTAAGGGTAGGAGGGCCCTGAGACAAAACTGCCCCCACCCCCACTTCCGAGGCGTCAACCTCCACGACAAAATGTCTTGACGGGTCGGGTTGTACCAATACAGGGGCTGAAGAAAAGCACTTTTTTAATGTCATGAAAGAGTTTTTTGCAGCTACAGACCAATTTTTTACATCAGCTCCCTTGAGAGTGAGGTCCGTTAGAGGCTTTACCACCTGCGAAAAGCCCTTAATAAATTTCCTATAAAAGTTCGCAAAGCCCAAAAATCGTTGCAACCCTTTCAAGTCATGAGGTTGCACCCACTCCGTAACAGCCTGGACTTTCTTAGGATCCATGCGGAACCCCTCTCCTGACACAATCAACCCCAGAAAGGATACTTCTTGCATGAAAAATGAGCATTTTTCCAGCTTGGCATACAAATGATTCTCCCTCAGTCTCATGAGAACCATCCGCAAATGGTGCAAGTGAGATTGACTGTCCACCGAGTACACCAGAATGTCATCCAAATAGATAACCACAAAACGACCAATTAAATCAGAGAAAATTACATTAATAAAATTCTGAAAAACAGCAGGAGCGTTGGTGAGACCAAAGGGCATAACCAAGTTTTCGAACAGCCCTTCAGTCGTCAGGAATGCTGTTTTCCATTCGTCCCCTTCACGGACTCTTATAAGGTTATATGCCCCACGTAAATCCAGTTTAGAGAACCACTTGGCCCCGGTGAGTTGGTTACATAAATCAGGAATTAGGGGGAGAGGGTATGTATTTTTCACAGTAATTTTGTTTAATTCCCGAAAGTCGAGGCACGGCCGCAAACCACCATCTTTTTTCTTAACAAAAAAGAAGCCCGCTGCCACAGGTGAAACAGAAGGCCTAATATGCCCTTTGCGGAGACTCTCAGTAATGTACTCCTTCATGGCTAGACGTTCGGGCCCGGACAAATTGAACAGGTGAGCCTTGGGTAACTTGGCTCCAGGGACTAGATTAATGGCACAATCAAAGGGTCTATGTGGTGGTAGCGCCTCAGCCTCACTTTCAGAAAATACGTCTTGAAAATCTTTCAGGCACTCCGGAATACCTTCCAGATCGACAGACGACACTGACACAGATTTTACTGGGGTGACAAGGGTTGTCAAGTTACAACATAGACCATTAGCCATACAACCCCACTGAATGATCTCCCCTGTGACCCAGTCAATAGTAGGATTGTGACGTTGAAGCCAAGGCATACCCAGTATCAGTCCAGCCGGCAGATTATTTATGACAAAACATCTTAATTTTTCCACGTGAGTGGAACCCACTTTCAGAGAAAAGGTATCAGTCATGAAACAAATTCCCTCCTGGGTGATAGGAGAAGAATCAATTGCCACGATTTTAACAGGATCTTTTAACCTGACTGTCCCTATCTTATGAAAAGTCACAACTTTGGCATCGATCAGATTAATAGAAGAACCACAGTCAACAAAGGCGGTAGTTCCAACCGGGCCGCCTGTAAGTTCCAGTTCCACCGGAAGCAGAATTTTAGTAAGCGAGTAAAAGGGTACCTGGGAGTCTGGGCAACCTCCTCGATTGTTACCCAGACTCAGTCGTTTTCCTGACTGCTTCACTGAAGAAAGGCAAGAAGGACAGTTCCTTCTCCAATGTCCAGCGGATCCACAGTAAAAGCACAATTGGTTGTTTCTTCGGTGTCTCCTCTCTTTTTCCTCCAATGACGTGGCCCCAACCTCCATGGGCTCAGGACTAGATGCAGAGTCTCTCAGATTGGAGAATAAAGGGGTCTCCTGCAGCATGACCCCTCTTGCCCGCAGCCTACGGTCCATGCGGACAGCCTGGATCATAGCGTCCTCCAAAGAATCCGGTGGAGGATGAAGGGCTAGGGCATCTTTCAAACGTTCGGACAGGCCTCTACAGAACAAACCCCGGAGGGCAGCGTCATTCCAGGAGACCTCCGCTGCCCAGCGCCTGAACTCAGAGCAGAACCATTCAGCAGAGTTCCTTCCCTGTGTCACACTCATCACCATATCCTCTGCCAGACGCACTCTATCAGGCTCATCATAAATGTGCCCCAGAGCCTCAAAGAACAAATTCACAGACATGCGTTCAGGAGCAGAGGAAGAGAGAGAGAAAGCCCATGCCTGTGGAGCCCCCCGAAGTAGGGAAATGATGACCCCCACCCTCTGGAACTCATCCCCGGAAGAGCGGGGCCTCAGAGAAAAAAAAAGCTTGCATCCTTCTCTGAAAGACCTGAACTCCTTTTTATCCCCTGAGAAAAGGTCTGGCAATTTGACTGGAGATTCTGGGAATGCCAATGACACATCTCTATCCCCAGCACAAGAATCCCCTGTAGAGGCAGCCCCCTGTACCGTATCCACCAACTGACGCTGGGTCTGGGCCATCATGCGCTGTTCCACATTAAGTTTGTGGAACATTTGGGTCAGGTGCTTGACCTGATCAGCCAAGGCTTGTATGGGATCCATGAGGATAACACACTTTTTTTTTTTTCTCAGAGGGGGAAAAAAAACAAAAACTGAAATGGTCAGCTATAATGTCAGGAACACCGCACTGCACTTGCTCACTGTGCCAGTGCGGGTGTCCTGAGTACAAAGACAGTACTCAGATACCTGTGGAGCAGGGCAGCAGCGGTGACGATGCGTGCTTCAGAGTATCAGGACCTGAAGCACATGACTGCTGGGGGCGTGGCCTAAGCTCCACAGATCTAGGAGCTGCAGGGAAACTCCTAGAAAGGTAACTACGGGGCAATGTTACCAAGGGGCATAGACAGAGAAAGAAACCAGACGAAGCCAGGGTCAAAGCACCAGATAGCAATACAGTACCACGGGGTTTAGACAGAAAGGATAGTCAGGACGTAGCAATAGGTCAGAAAACCAGAACGGGCAATAGACGGTACAATAGGGACAAACTGTAACGGAGTAACGATAGCCAAGCCAGGAGGTCAGAACCGGAGAAGACAGTAGTACCAAAGCGAGAGACGGAGTACAGAGTGAGGGAACAGGCCGGGTCATACACGGGAATCAAACAAGCAACGCAAAATACACGCACACCAGGGGTCAGACACACCAGAACAACAGTATAGCTGACAGAGAACCCTGGTAAAGAGTGAGTATAAATACCCCTCCCAGATCCAGAAAGAGGCCACAAACACTTAACCCTGTGAGTGCAGGGCAAGAACCCTGTTCAAACCATGACAGGCGTACTACGGCCGTAGGACGCTGACAATCGCAGCATGTTGCGATTGGCACGGAGAGTAGAATACGGATGAGAAATATACGGCTGGTGCCAGTGACCCCATAGAGAATCATTTGTCCGTGTCTAATGTGTGCTTTTAGCGCCTCTCACTCGGCCGTATTCCTCGCCAGTGTGACCCCGGCCTAAGGGTTAAAAGTTGACCAGCGATTTCTCATTTTTACAACACCATTTTATTTTTAGGGACCACATCACATTTGAAGACTTTGAGGGGTCTATATGATAGAAAATACCCAAAAGTGACACCATTCTAAAAACTGCACCCCTTAAGGTGCTCAAAACCACATTCAAGAAGTTTATTAACCCTTCAGGTGTTTCGCAGGAATTTTTTGAATGTTTAAAAAAAAAATGAACATTTAACTTTTTTCACAAAAAAATTACTTCAGGTCCAATTTTTTTTTATTTTCCCAAGGGTAACAGGAGAAATTGGACAGTAAAAGTTATTGTGCAATTTGTCCTGAGTACGCTGATATCTGATATGTGGGGAGGGGACCACTGTTTCGGCGCGTGGCAGAGCTCAGGAGGGAAGGAGCGCCGTTTGACTTTTTCACTGCAAAATTGGCTGGAATTCAGATCAGACGCCATGTCACATTTGGAGAGCCCCTAATGTGCCTAAACAGTGGAAACCCCCACAAGTGAACCCATTTTGGAAACTAGACCCCTAAGGAATTTATCTAGATATGTGGTGAGAACTTTGAACCCCCAAGGCCTTCACAGACGTTTATAACGTATAGCCGTACAATTAAAAAATCATATTCTTTCCACAAAAATGATCTTTTCATCCCCAATTTTTATTTTCCCAAGGGTAACAGGACCCCAAAAGTTATTGTGCAATTTGTCCTGAGCATGCTGTTACCCCATATGTGGGGGTAAACGACTATTTGGGCGCATGGCAGAGCTCAGAAGGGAAGCAGCGCTGTTGTGAGTTCATTTTCCCCTTCACCGTTGATGTCTGATGAACTCCCTCTGCTGGTGAAGAGAGGTAGTGAAATTGATTGGGTTGGGAAGAACCTGTCATCTGAACAGGTGGAGCCTGATTGGACACCCGGAATCACTGAGTGGATATAAGGCAGCCAACGCCCTACTGGGGTGCTGGTGATCCTTTCTGCTCTGAGCTCTTGCAAACCAGTTCAGTACCTGTCTTCTGAAAGCTAAGTATTTGCTCTCTTATTTTTCCATGAGATATTGTCTGTTTACTTAGTGTTTGTGTTCTGCCTGCTCTTGTTGGTACAGGCTGAGCTCCATCTTTGTCTCTGGTCAAGTTGATCTTTTGCTCAGTCTTCAGAATATACCTGAGTGCTGATATAGTGATTTTGAAGTCTAGTGACTTCAGGGCCTTTTTTCTATCAGACGTGTTGGACATTATTTTGGCAGAATTTTTGCGGATTGCAGCCAGCATCTTTTCTGTTCTTTCCTATTTAGTTAGTTGGGCCCCATCATTTGCTCAACCTGTCTTTCTGTCTGTGTTTGTGTTTTCATCTGCTTTTCACCGACAATACATGTTGGGGGCTGTCTATTGCTTTGGGGTCTGCTCTGGGGCAGTTTAGATTTCCCCTTTCTTTCTTTAGGCTTATTTAGTTCTCCGGCTGTGAACGAGGGGTCTAGGGCACCGTAGGAACCCCCCACGACTACTGATAGTTGTGTGAATAGGATCAGGGGTCTGCAATCCGATAGCTACCAACCTCTCCGGTTTTCTGGACTTAGCTTGTATTTTTGTTTTTTCCTCCTTTGGTGACTCATTCATAACACAGCGCCATTTGAATTTTTTGGCTGGAATTGAGATTGGACGCCATGTCGCATTTGGAAATCCCCTGATGTGCCAAAACAGTGAAACCCCCCCACAAATGATGCCATTTTGGAAACTAGACCCCCCAAGGAACTTATCTAGATGTGTGGTGAGAACTTTGAACCCCCAAGGACTTCACAGAAGTTTATAACGTACAGCCGTACAATTAAAAAATCATATTTTTTCCACAAAAATGATCTTTTCACCCTCAATTATTATTTTCCAAAGGGTAACAGGACCCCAAAAGTTATTGTGCAATTTGTCCTGAGTACGCTGATACCCCATATGTGGGGTAAACGACTATTTGGGCGCATGGTGAAGCTAGGAAGGGAAGCAGCGCCATTTGACTGGAATTGAGATTGGACGCTATGTCGCGTTTGGAAAGCCCCTGATGTGCCAAAACAGTGGAAACTCCCCCACAAATGACAACATTTTGGAAACTAGACCCCCCAGGAACTTATTGAGATGTGTGGTGAGAACTTTGAACCCCCAAGTGCTTCACAGAAGTTTATAACGTAGAACCATAAAAATAAAAAAATCATTTTTTTTCCACAAAAATGATATTTTTGCCCCCAATTTTTTATTTTTCCAAGGGAAACAAGAGAAATTGGACCCCAAAAGTTGTTGTGCAATTTGTCCTGAGTAGGCTGATACCCCATATGTGGGGGTAAACCACTGTTTGGGCACATGGCAGAGCTTGGAAGGGAAGGTGCACCATTTGACTTTTTCAACACAAAATTGGCTGGAATTGAGATCAGACGCCAGGTTGCGTTTGGAGAGCACCTGATGTGCCTAAACAGTGGAACCCCCCCAATTCTAACTCCAACCCTAACCCAAACACACCCCTAACCCTAGCCCCTAACCCTAATTTCAGCCCTAACCCTAGCCCTAACCCTAACCCTAGCCCTAACCCTAGCCCCAATCCTAGCCCTAACTCTAACACTAGCCCTAACCCTAACTAAGGGGGTGATAAATGGGGGCTTGATTTTCTATATATGGCAGGTTGTTATGTTTGGCAGATGTCATACGCTAAAAGATGATTTTTTTTGTAAAAATCGTTTTTGCATCACCACATTTTTAGAGCTAAAATTTTTCCATATTTTGACCCACTGAGTCATGTGAGGTCTTACTTTTTGCGGGACGAGTTGACATTTTTATTGGTACCATTTTTGTGCACGTAACATTTTTTGATCGCTTTTTATTCTGATTTTTGGGACGCAGAATGAACAAAAACCAGCATTTCATTAATTTCTTTTGGGGGGTGCGTTTACACCGTTCTGCGTGTGGTAAAATTGATAAAGCAGTTTATTCTTTGGGTCAGTACGATTACAGCGATACCTCAATTATGTCTTTTTTTATGTTTTGGCACTTTTATGCAATGAAAACAATTTTATATAAAAAATAATTATTTTTACATCGCTTTATTCTGCGAGCTATAACTTTTTAATTTTTTCGCTGTATGACACTGTGGTGGCTCGTTTTTTGCAGGACAAGATGACGTTTTCAGCGGTACCATGGTTATTTATATCCGTCTTTTTGATTGCGCGTTATTGCACTTTTTGTTTGGTGGTATGATGATAAAGCATTGTTTTTTGCTTTGTTTTTTATTGTTATCCTTTAAGGGGTTCAGTAAAGGGGTTAACTAGTGGGACAGTTTTATAGGGGGGTAATTACGGACGCGACGATACTAAATATGTGTACTTTTATTGTTTTTTTTTATTTCCAAAAAATAAATTTATTAGGGAATATTTTTTTTTAATTTATTTAGGGATTTTTTATAAATTATTTTTACATTTTTTTTTACTTTATTTTATTGTTCCGGGGGGACATAACTGTAATGTGTCAGATCGCTAAACTGACAGTTTGGACAGCACTCTGTCACATCAGCGATCTGACAGGCGCTGCACAGGCTTCCTCGTGCCTGTCCTCTGAAGGAGGCCCCCAGAGCAGCACAGCACATCGTGCTGCTCCGGGGGTCTCAGGGAAGCATGGAGGGAGCCGCCTCCCTGCCAATGCTTCCCTAATCTCCTGTTACGCTGCATTCATGTTTGATCGCAGTGTGCCAGGGGTTATTGTGCCGGGGGCGGTTTGGCCGCTATCAGTGGCGACCCTCCCCCGGGAGTGCTGCTGATCGCTTAGACTTACTATCCTGTCCCCGGTCATAGGGGCCCGGGTACCGTGGATGGGATAGTACATCTCATGTCAGAAAGGACTTAAAAATAATAAGCACCATTATACTCACCTGATGCCTAATTCCACTGAATCTCTTGTCTCCTGTAATAAAACTAAAATAAAAAAACAACAATATCTCTCACCTTTCTGTTGTTCTGTCCCATGCCGTAATCTATGTCTGGGAGATTAATAGTTTTCAACCTGGACCATGGATGGACATACCGCATGTGCAGCCTGTGCGACTGCACCGTGGCCTGGAGGTGGAAGGGGGCCCCTGCAGGGAGGCTAATAATGAGGGCCTGTGTATTTGACCCTGAGGCCAGATTGTCCTCATTTGCAGTGGGCAGGAAGTGATGCTAGCAGCTCTGCTGCTTTCAAGAGAAAATAGCAGGGGAGCTGCAGCAATCCATCCTGCCTGGCTTCCGCGCTTCCTCTCACATAGACAGCAGCGCCGCTGGATGATGTCATCATTCAACAGCTGGCTGTGGCATAGAGAGGAAGCGCGGGTGTTGGTGATGCTGCGGGAGTGCCTGCGGTGTGGACAGGTGAGAGGGGCTGCCTGTATATGTGTGTGTGTAGAGAGTGGTGGTATGTGTGGGTATGCGTGCATGTGTAGCACCGCGGGAGAATGTGCAGACAGGTGAATGTTGCTGTGTGTGTCTGTGTGTGTGTTGGTGGACGAGAAGGCCATGATGGGGGTGATGGGGAGAAGGCCATTATGGAGGTGATAGGGAGAAGGCCATGATGGGGGTGATGGGGAGAAGGCAATGATGGGGGTGATGGGGAGAAGGCAATGATCGGGGTGATGGGGAGAAGGCAATGATGGGGTGATGGGGAGAAGGCCATGATGGAGGTGATGAGGAGAAGGCCATGATGAGGGTGATGGGGAGAAGGCCTTGATGGGGGTGTTGGAGAGAAAGCAATGATGGGATGATGGAGAGAGAAATGATGGGGGCGATGGGGAGAAGGCAATGATGGGGGTGATGTGGAGCAGGCAATGATAGGGGTGATGGGGAGCAGGCAATGATGGGGGTGATGGAGAGGGCAATGATGGGGCTGATGGGGAGAAGGCAATAATGCGGGTGATGGAGAGGGCAATGATGGGGGTGATGGGGATAAGGCAATGATGGGGTTGATGGAGAGAAGGCAACGATTGGGATGATGGGGAAAAGGCCATGATGGGGTGATGGAGAGGGCAATGATGGGGGTGATGGGGAGAAGGCAATGATGGGTTGATCAAGAGGGCAATGATGGGAGTGATGGGGAGAAGGCAATGATGGGGTGATCAAGAGGGCAATGATGGGGGTGATGGGGAGAAGGCAATGATGGGGTTGATGGGGAGAAGGCAATGATGGGGTGATGGAGAGGGAAACGATGGGGATGGTAGGGGAGGAGGAAATGATGGAAGTGGTGGAAAGGGCAATGATGGGGATGGGGAGAAGGCAATGATGGTGGCAGTGGAAAAGACAATCATGGGAGTGATGGGGAAGGAGGCAATGATGGGGTGATAGAGGAGAAGGCAATGATGGAGGTGGTGGAAAGGGCAATGATGGGGTGGTGGGGAAAAAGCAATGATGATGGATTTGGTGGGGGAGAATGCAATGATGGTGGTGGTGGTGGAAAGGGCAATAATGGGGTGGTGGGGGAGGAGGAAATGATGGAGGTGGTGGAATAGGCAATGATGGGAGTGGAGGAGGGAGAGACAATGATGAGGGTGGTGGGGGAGGAAATGATGGAGGTGGTGGAATGGGCAATGATGGGGTGGCAGGGGAGAATGCAATGATAGTGGTGGGGACAAGGCAATGATGGAGTGGTGAAGAGGGCAATGATGGGATGTGGGGGGAAGAGGACAATGAGGGGTGTGGGGGATTGGGATGGGAGGAATGGGGACTTATAATGGACTTAGGAACAGGGGGAGGTGTATGAAGACATTATCGCTTATTATGTCTAACACAGTCTCTTAGTATATAGTGTACTCACTTATGTATAACACAGTCCCTTAGTATATAGTGTACTCACTAATTCTGTATAACCCCATCCTTAGTTACATAGTTTCCTCTTTTATTATGTATAACACCGTCCCTTATTAAGTACCATCCTCTCTAGTTACATTTGTGCCAACCCTTATATATATATAGCTTCCTTTGCTGTTATGTACAGTCATGGCCAAATGTTTTGAGAATGACACAAATATTATATTTTCACATGATCTGCTGCCCTCTGGTTTTTATGTGTGTTTGTCAGATGTTTTTATCACATACAGAAATATAATTGCAATCATATTATGAGTAACAAAAGGTTATATTGACAGTTAGGCTACTTTCACACATCCGGTGTCAGGGGTCCGGCGGCATGCGGCGAAAAGCCGGTCCGCCGGATCCGGCCTGCAGCGGTGACACCGGATGTAGATGCGGCGCCTTATGCGGCGTGGAGGACATTTAAAGGAGCCGCAGCACCGGGGGACGGGAGAGCCGGTATGGAGAGGAGCCGCAGCACCGGAGGACGGGAGAGCCGGTATGGAGAGGAGCCGCAGCACCGGGGGACAGGAGAGCCGGTATGGAGAGGAGCCGGAGAGCCGGTATGGAGAGGAGCCGCAGCACCGGGGGACGGGAGAGCCGGTATGGAGAGGAGCTGCAGCACAGGGGGACGGGAGAGCCGGTATGGAGAGGAGCTGCAGCACCAGGGGACGGGAGAGCCGGTATGGAGAGGAGCTGCAGCACCGGGGGACGGGAGAGCCGGTATGGAGAGGAGCCGCAGCACGGGATAGAGAGGGAGAGAGAGAGAGAGGGAGAGAGAGACTCGCCGGGAACTTGTGGGGTTAAATCTCACAGTGCCCGGGCATGCGCTGTTCAAAAAGCCGGTCCGGCGCTGCACAAAAACGTTGCAGGCAACGTTTTTTACAGACGTCGGACGGCGCATGTTTGCCATATCCGGCACAAACCGGAGGCGCCGCATGTCCATCCGGCACGATGCGGCGATCATTAAATTCTATGCGAAAAAACCGGATCCAATTCCGGATCCGGTTTTCACTATTTTCGCCGCATCGTGCCGGATTTACAAAAACGGATATGTGAAAGTAGCCTTAGAATGAGTTAATGCAGCAAGTCAATATTTGCAGTGTTGACCCTTCTTCTTCAGGATCTCTGCAATTCTCCCTGGCATGCTCTCAATCAACTTCTGGATCAAATCCTGACTGATAGCAGTCCATTCTTGCAAAATCAATGCTTTTATTTTGTCTGAATTTGAAGGTTTTTGTTTGTCCACCCGTCTCTTGATGATTGACCACAAGTTCTCAATGGGATTAAGATCTGGGGAGTTTCCAGGCCATGGTCCCAAAATCTCTATGTTTTGTTCCCTGAGCCATTTAGTTATCACCTTTGCTTTATGGCAAGGTGCTCCATCATGTTGAAAAAGGCATTGTTGATCGCCAAACTGCTCTTGGACGGTTGGGAGAAGTTGCTCTCGGAGGACATTCTGATACCATTCTTTATTCATGGCTGTGTTTTTAGGCAAGACTGAGAAAGAGCCCATTCCCTTGGCTGAGAAGCAACCCCACACATGAATGGTTTCAGGATGCTTGACAGTTGGCATGAGACAAGACTGGTGGTAGCGCTCACCTGGTCTTCTCCGAATAAGCCGTTTTCCAGATGTCCCAAACAATCGAAAAGGGGATTGATCAGAGAAAATGACTTTACCCCAGTCCTCAGCAGTCCACTCCCTGTACCTCTTGCAGAATATCAGTCTGTCCATGATGTTTTTTCTGGAGAGAAGTGGCTTCTTTGCTGCCCTCCTTGAGACCAGGCCTTGCTCCAAGAGTCTCCGCCTCACAGTGCGTGCAGATGCACTCACACCTGCCTGCTGCCATTCCTGAGCAAGCTCTGCACTGCTGGTAGCCCGATCCCGCAGCTGAAACACTTTTAATGGACGGTCCTGGCGCTTGCTGGTCTTTCTTGGGTGCCCTGGAGCCTTTTTGGCAACAAGGGAACCTCTCTTCTTGAAGTTCTTGATGATGCAATAGATTGTTGACTGAGGTGCAATCTTTCTAGCTGCGATACTCTTCCCTGTTAGGCCATTTTTGTGCAGTGCAATGATGACTGCACGTGTTTCTGAGATAACCATGGTTAACAGAAGAGAAACAATGATGCCAAGCACCAGCCTCCTTTTAAAGTGTCCAGTGGTGTCATTCTTACTTAATCATGACAGATTGATCTCCAGCCCTGTCCTCATCAACACCCACACCTGTGTTAATGGAGCAATCACTGAAACGATGTTAGCTGGTCCTTTTAAGGCAGGGCTGCAATGATGTTGAAATGTGTTTTGGGGGATAAAGTTCATTTTCTAGGCAAATATTGACTTTGCAAGTAATTGCTGTTAAGCTGATCACTCTTTATAACATTCTGGAGTATATGCAAATTGCCATTAGAAAAAATGAAGCAGTAGACTTTGTAAAAATTAATATTTGTGTCATTCTCAAATCTTTTGGCCTTGACTGTACAGTGCTGTCTCTTACATAGTGTATTCGTGTTAATTTTGCTATTTTCAGCTCTCTTTTTAGATATAAAATGACTGCTGATTGGGAAGCCAGTGATCAGACGACCAGTCCATCAGCTCTTCCAGCAGATAAGAAGCTTTCCCATGCTCCAGCAGCCATCACTGCATTATACATCTAACAAGACAGGACGGTATGTAATATTGTAAAAAACAGGGATCTATATAATCCAATATGTAAGGGACGGTACTGTACATAACAAGAGAGGGCACTGTATAATAGGGACAGCAATATACATAATAAAGGAGACTATGTAATATATATACATGCATGTGTGTGTGGCTATATATATATGTAGCTTTGTCGCCATAAAAGGAAGAGGGCCCAGACACATTTCTTGCGCAGGGGCCCCAAGCTGTCAGTGTCCGCCCCTGACCTTGACGGTGCCAAGATGCAACTGTCCAGGCTGAAAACCACTGGTGAATGAGCTGCTGCGAGCGTAGCCTCAGTGACAAGCAGTGACATAATCAAAGTTACCTCCGGTCATTGAGGCTGTGTTCTCAGGTAGGCAGAACTTTGGGAAAAAGTCAGTGAGTTCGCAGTTCAAGTTTAGCTAGTTCACCGCAGATCACGGTGATAAATTCTCACGGTGATCTGCAGTGATGTCACTGAGTTTCAACTGCGGTGACCTCATCACTGACTTTTTCCCAAGGTGCTGAGATCACAGCAGTTCAGCCCAGCTGGAAATGCAGCCTCAAGGACTGGAGGGGACCCCTCTAATCTTGATAACCAGACTTGCTGAAGCTAAAGCTGACAGGTGAGGGTTGCAGCCCCTAGCTGTGAGTTTTGCCTGGCTGGTTATCAAAAATACCAGGGAAACCCACTCTGGTTTTTTTTTTTAAATTATTTATTTACAGCACTGGAGCTGACTGATGAATACTTCCATCATCCGCTCCTGCTTTCGCTATTATTAGCGGCAGTAGTCGTTGGCTGATGGGAGCTGCAGTCCCATCAGCTGACATCAGTGACTGGAGGTAAAATCTATACCTCTGATCACAGCTGCGGGCTCATGCTGTCAAACAGCGTGGGAACCACGGCTCTCTGGCCGGCTGTGATGATTTCACAGCTGATTAGAAGCAATGTTTGCTGTGCGGTCATGTGCACCAGGTGTTCGGGCAGCCAATCACACTAATACCACACCAAAGATGATGCCGGCATTACTTTGATTGGCAAGCAAGTCCAGCTTGTTCTTTGGCTGCTGTTATCAATCCTGGAGTGGACCCACTGGATCACGGTACCGACCGATCCTGGGCGAGTTGGCCAGGTGGAACCGACCCCTATACAGGGACCATTAGGAACAGGCCTTGGAGGAAGGTATACCGCACTAGCTAGTGCCAGAGGGGCGACTCAAAGGTAATGAGGAGAATTGGGATACTCACCAATAACCAAGTCAGAGCAGTGAAGTCACAGAGAGTCACGGAATCCGGGACAAGGCAGAGTTGACACCGAAGGCATGGGATTCTGGGCAAAGCAGAGCACGCACTGGAAGCATACAGGGACAGAGCAGAGCAGTGCACACACTAGAAGCGTACAGGGACAATGCAGAGCAGGGCACGCACTAGAGGTATACAGGGACCTGGGAGAGCACTGGCACAGGGCAAGTGCAGGAAATAATAATCAGGCACCGAGGAACGGCCGAAGCTGCCAGATTTACCTGACCCCGTGCGCCGTGCAAGATCACTTCCGGGTCAGGACTTCGGCAGAAACCTAGGACCCCGGCAAACGCGCGGCTGAGGCCTAAGGATGCGCATGCGCAGACAGCAGGGGACCTGAGGAGACTGCAAGGCTGGTGGTACAGTGACAGCGTGGAGCACCCCGGTCCCAGCAGCCCTTCAGGAAACCGGAGCCCGGGGAGCGCGGACGGACATGGTGGTAATAGCTGCAAATAAAGTGTCAAATATGCTGAGCAGTCACTCGAATATACCGAAGCGAATAGCAAATTATTTGCTGAGTAACGAAAAGCTCAAATAGCATACTATTAGTGCAAGAAACGAATAGTGCTGAATATATTCGCTCATCACTAATGATTATATTTTCCTCAAGTTCTTACTTTGAAGTACATTATTACATTATAATGACTGTTCTGTTATGTGCAAAGTTTCAACAATAAGCTAACATCTCTAACATACCTAATCCTGATGACTGCACCCACTTCCGTGAAGTTGGAAGAGCCAATTGGATTCAAGCCAGTCACTGTAAAAGACACATCCCTCGAAAATGAGAACATATAGCCTTTTGATAAAGTCATATAGGTGAACCCCAGGCTAAGTGGTATTGTAAGCATTAAAGTATTCAGACTTGTCGTTAAGAGGCATATGCTAATCTGACAAAAGGTAGAATTGTAGTAACCATTCCCCTAGAGCTGGATAGAAGTTTAATTTTGTGTACCAATTCTTTGGTAATTCACAACAGGACCATTTTCTGGTTGTTGACAAAGGTAGCCTGTTTAAAGTCATATAATGAAACCTTCTTTTTTCCCTGAGAATTTAGAAGTAGATCTTGCTAAAGATTATACTAGTAGAAAACACATGATTACAATTTTCATACAGTATAAAGGATCATAATCTCACTTTACAAGAAGATCTTGTAGATGCAGTTTTTTAACGATAAGCTAGCACATTTGTCTTCAACTATAGGTCACCTTACTGAACATCACTGGTATGATATTTTTATGGGAATAAGACCTTCAGGTACTCAGATAGTACAGTTTGTAGGTTTCATTCTTATGATAGTTCTGAATAGGTTTTCCTCTGAGGGAAGAAAGAATGTTGTGGGAACAAAGAAGCCCAAAATTATCTGATGTCTAGAATCTGGTGAAGAGATAATAAATCCGGCAGTATGGATTAGTCACTGAAGTACAGGCACAGTAACATTTCTGGTCTTCTAGACTCACAAAAGGAGGGAATTGAGGGAAATCAGGATCCATTTTGTCTTCTCAGTCCTGTCCCAATTTTATGCTCAAAATCTATCTTATAGCACTTTTACAAAGAAACCCCCTCTGCCTGAGAAAATAAATAAAACCAAATACCTAGACACATCTGCAGTATCTCTAAATCCCCCAAAACAGTAACTTGCATACTGGCATAAAGCCTTTTCTGTTATGGGTGTATATAAACCCCGTTTGCATTTTATTAAAGCGGAATTTCTTGCTGGACAATATGTTTATGTGTGCTGTCTATGGATTCTCCAAGCTCGTTCATCACAACACCTCTAATCTGGTCTTGAAAATCAATTCTGGTAGGTCTGTTGCTCCCACATCCACACTTGGCTGAACACTGACATTTATGGCGAGGAGTCTGAGGGTTCTTCCATTCCTTCACTCAAAAAACTCACTCAAAAAACTACTCATGGTGCTATGGTCTTTTCCATTTGCGGTCAAAAGAATAGACAACCAATTAGCGACTTTTGGGCTGTAAGTAAAATTGGACTCAGAAGGAGTCAGCCAAATCCAGAGGTCAAAACTTGGAGAGCAGACAATGAAGAGGTTGAGGAAAAGATTAAGACATAACCAGAGGACATCCCAGTGATATTGGCCAAAAAAATTGAACTACAAAGACCAGAGGACAAATTAGCAATTGCAAGATGAGGTGTAATTCACAAATTAGGGTCTCAATCCTTGGGCTCATTTTATTATCTTTGTCTCTAAATTTAATGCAATCATAACTGGCTGGTCATCACTGAACACTAAAGCCCAAATGCAGCAAGTATGAGGGATGCCCGTTATAGGGAACTAGGATTAACATGAAATTGGTGTCTCAAAAAGCAGAGACACCTGCAATTTATCTCTTAGACAAGGACACTACATTGGATGTGAAATTTGTGAATTCTGGATAGCTGATCCTTAGAATTGATTTATATCACGTTTATTAGCAAAATTACACAATTAAATTATTCCATCTTTTAATGATTATGAAATCCTCCTGGTGAATATTCTCATGGGAACAAGTCGTTGAGCTGAATATAAATAGAGGGTGATTCATCTCTACAGAGTGATTCAACAGGCGCCATCAATATTATGACACGAAGAGGACAAATTCTGCGCTGGTTCTTAATATTTATATAATCTTGTACTTTTTGTGAATATTCCTCAGAGGCAATAATTAGCAGTTCTTTTACCATACCCTGGTATTATCCAGCCCAAACTTTATCCACTAGGCTGCACTAATGCTTCATATTTGATATGGATGATAGGCTGCAAAATGTGGTGCGTGTTAGTGTGCTAAGCTCTACACTTGAAAGAAACATTCTATGAAGTGGGGTACACAGAAGAAAAAAGGCTGAATAGCAAAACTTAAAACTACTCCACCATTATGGTGTTTGGTATTGCTATCCAAAACAGAAGTGCCTGGTGTCTGTTTGTATCCCTACATCATTTCTAAGATCCTTGGGCCAATTCCTCATGTTGTTTTTTAACAACGCTGTTCCTCTGCAGAGGGGATTCATGATCAGGTTCTGAAAAACCAAAGTGATAGGAAACTGAACTCATCAGGCATAGGTCTTCTGTATTCAAATGTCCCACGTCTGCTAGACACTACAAATGTAAAAAGCAAAACACTGAGGCACCATTAACTTAAAGAATTCTTGAAGGAACTTGTAATTAATGCATTCAGAACCAAAGAAATGGAAGAAAAGTTCAGTTTTCACAATTTGTTATGTCCTCAAATAAGAATAATGAGAGTCAGAATAAAAAAGACTACACATACTGAAAATACTTGCACCTCCCCATTTTAAATATGCTGAATTTTTTTTATCTCACTTTCTCTGATACAAATGGATGATAACATTATGGGTGCCACTCACTACATCTGGGTTTAGACAGCTCTCATTAAATAATTATTCCTAACATTATAAGATAGCATCTATCCACAGGGCAGGTGATAACTGGTTGATAGGTGGATTGCAAAAAGGTGGCTCAGACATTCCTTATTGGCAATCATTTATGGTCTGTGGCCATGAATGATTGACATTGAGAGATGTATGTGACTTTCTATGACTGTCCTATACACAATAAACATATCGGTGGTCTGCATGCACAACCACTGCTCCCTTCCAATGAGGCATTTCAAAGCCCTATTTTGTGGGATGGGTGGGGGTTGCAGCATCAGGACCTTGACTGATCGCAAGTTATCACATATCTTGCAAATAGATACCTTGCAATGTTGGGAATAACCATTTCAAATAATTGGGAGGTTTATTTATCTGCGCACAGTGAACTCCCCCTCAAGGTGGCTGCAGTTATTTATTTTTTTTTAGCATTTTTTCATTGAGGGTGAAGCAAAGCAATGAGGTCAGTTCCTTGACAGACTTAAGGCCTCGTCTCACATAGTGAGATCGCTAATGCATCACCGATTTTGTGACGCAACAGCGATCTTGCCTGAGATCTCGCTACATGTGACACGCAGCAACGACCGGCCCCCCTGCTGGATATTGCTGATCGTGCAGGAATGTCCTGGGCCATTTTTTTGTCGTCGGTATCACGCTGGCCAGTGTGCATCGCTGTGTATGATCGCTGGATCATTGCTGCCTGTTTGGCAGCTTACTAGCGATCATTTAGTGATGCACCAGGTCGTATCATTGTCAGGATCGATGATGCGTCGCTAATTGAAATGGGACCCTTACTCTACAACATTGACTTCTCAGCAGTAATGTGGCGGTTTGCCTCTACGGCTGGCCAGAGCAAAGAACACAAACATTATGACTCATCTGTTAAAGAAGGTATCTAGATATTATGATACCAAACAGATCCCCATGTTCTTGTCTGCACATGTCTTGCAAAAACATATATGTGACATGCACAAGTGTGAACAAGTCGGTAAGACAATGCCCACACCACCCAATGGCTGAACCACAACAAGAGAGCACAAAATGACAAATTTGAAAAAATACTCTGTATATGGGCTTGTTGGTGAAAGACAGCTCATTTATGTGCATGTCACAGAGGAGGAGGGTGGGGTCTCCCAAACCGTGCTGAGCACGGAAAAAAAAGATTTAAAACATATATGTGACATGCACAAGTGTGAACAAGTCGGTAAGACTTGGGAAGCGCCTGTCTGTATCCTGTTCATTCAGACACTGTTCACATGTTCAGGTTTTGAATACATTAGATAGGGACTGCTTCGTGAAGGGTTACCGTGAAGTGGTGAAGCAGCTTGGTATGTATTTTTTGCAAAAAATGTGTCAACTAAATACCCTGTATTTGTTATACAGCACTTGCTGATTACTTTTATATGTTTTTTACTGCAGAGTATTTTTTCAAATTTGTCATTTTGTGCTCTCTTGTTGTGGTACATGTCTTGCAAAGCAAAGTTTGTAATATTATTATTAGGTGAGATGAAATTTCTAAGCCATAACTCACAGCAAGTGAGCTACAAAGACCAAATTCAACAGTACAGCAGAGCCAGATGGCATGTGGATAAATGAGAACCAGGAAATCAGAATATATGGGAACGCAGGCAGACAAGCAAAGCAGAAAACAGCAGAAGACACTGAGAAAGGAGTGTAGATATACTCAAGAACTGTGGATGAATAGTTCTAGGAGTTATAGAAGCAAATGGTTAAAGGCATGGATATATGAAATCAGCAGATAAATGGTTAACTGCAGTACAGCAATGATGAATAAGCAAACTGGATGTTCTGTCTCTGACATTTAATTCATAATCCCTGATTATCTGCTTGTTAATGTTTTCAGTGTTTTCTGGCTCCATCTAGTGACCAGAGTCATAACCGCAGTGTTATTGTTTGTTTTACTTTCACTTTCCCATTTCCCTCCATTTGCAATGCATTCTGGTAAAGTTGCAATGCACCCTGGTAGCCTTTTGCAAAGGATTATGGTTAGTCCAGCCCCCATTTTCCCTCCAGTACTCCATTTTCCCTCAGCCTGCATCCTGGAAGCTTCTCATTTCTCTTCTCCCCTTGCGAGCGCATCGCTGGTGTGTAATCATGCTTCCTGTATCTATTTCTGTCCCATATTAGCCTGCCTAGTTAGTTTTTCCCTGCTCAACTAGTAGTGCAGATGTTTATTTATAATGTATATATGTATTCCAATGTACCCTGTACTGACTGAGTGTATATATGTTTGCATTGTAGTTTCACCGCGCCAATATACCATCACGTTCAATAAAGCTCAGATTCAACCTACAGTCTCCTTATTGGACCCCGGTATAGTGGTTTAGCTGCCTGTATAAGCTACATGAATTCTGCTTCATTTAGTGAGGACAGAACAGTGAAACAGCGGCCCTCTGGCTTGTGGCAATTCAGGGAAGAGACAGTCTTCCATCTTGCAGGACCGCAGCGAAACAGCGGCCATCCAGCTAGAGGGAATTCAGAGAAAAGACAGTCTTCCATCTTGCAGGAATTAGTGAAACTGCAGAAATCCAACTAGTGAGATTAAAGTCACCGGCTACACAGAGACTAATACAGCTACAGCAATCTCTGCACAGCCAAGTATTCCCTCAAGACACCATGTCCCACAAATCACACAGGACAAAATCTGCTACATTCGTCTCCTCAAAGACTGTATCCATTAGCAGCGTGGTCACCATTGCCCGAGCAAATGCTGAAGCTGCCAAAATGTGAGCAAGCTATGCTGAGGAAGAGATGCAACTTAAATTAGAGAAAGCACACCTAGAAGATCAAGAGAGAAGGTCACGCATAGAAAGAGATGATCAAGAGAGAAGGTTATGCTTAGAAAGAGATGAGCAAGAGAGAAAGACGCAGTTAGAGAAGGCACATGTGGATGCCACCTAAGAGAGCCTAGCAGTCAAAAGAGAAGCTGCTGCAGCACTAGCCAAAGCAGAATCGCTAGAAGCCGCACACAACTCTAAACTGCTTAGTCGAAGCAGTACGTCAAGTCTGAAGTTGCCACTGCAAGATTCGCCGGAACGCACATCTCCGTATGTTAATGAACTTCCTGATCCAAACGATAACCAAGAACACTATACATCCAGTGAAGCGAGTGAGAGTCATCATGAGGCTCAGCTTCGGGAAAACGTGGAGCAAAACAATTCTGTTAATGACTACCTTACCCCTCACCAGGTAACCAACGTGAATCGCCTTGCTGACACACCACACGTCAGACTGAAGCAATATGACACCGGCTGGCGCCACCCTGAGGATACTAACAGGTATGAACGCACCTCACATCACTATCAGGGTGACCCATCACCAGTATACTCTGCTGATAACTGGTTCACAACAAAATTTCACGACGTGATCTGGTTACCAAGGTACTCATGAAATTCACTGACCACGCTGAAGGTTACAAAGCTTGGAAAGCTTCCTTCCAAAATATCACTAGAGACTTGGGGCTACAACACAGGGAAGAGTTTTGATCTCTTAGTCAAATACCTGGGAGTAGAGTCAGTCAAACACGCAGTAAGGATCAGAGACATTAATATAAACCACCCTCAAATTGGCCTAAAGAGATCTGGAAGAGGCTGGATGAGTGTTATGGCTCAGAAGAGGTAATAGAGAGAGCCTTGTTCAAAAGAATCAATGACTCTCCTAAAATATCTAAAAAAAGTCTCCAGAAACTTAGGGAACTAGGTGACCTGCTAAAGGAAGTTCTAGTTGCCAAATGTGAAGGTGACCTACAAGGACTTGCATTCCTTGACACAGCCAAAAGTGTTAACCCTATAGTCCAAAAGTTGCCCTACAATCTACAGGAGAGGTGTCTCACACGTGGTTCCACGTACAAATACACAGTGTTCCATTCTCTCCTCTGTTTTTGTAGATTTTATACATGAACAAGCGACAATCAGAAATTATACCAGCTTTGATTTTGCAATGTCATATGCCACACCGTCACCAGCTGCAAACCCACGCAGAACATCTGTGGCAGTTCACAAGACTTATGTTTCTTCTCCAAGTTGCAATTACAGGTCTGGCCGCTCTCAATCAGAGACAAAGGTACAGGACCCTGACAAGCAGTGACCACTCCATCAGAAGCCTCATCCTCTCCTGAAATGCAGAGACTTCAGAGGAAAATCTTTGCCAGATCGCAGAAGCTTCCTGAAAGAGAACAGTATCTGCTACAAGTGCTGCTCATCCACAACTCACCTCGCCAAGGATTGTAAGGTCAGTGTAAAATGCACAGAATGTGGCACCACAGATCATAACACTGCCCTACACCCTGGCCCAGCTCCATGGAGTGCACAAAACACACCAGCTGACAATAAGCATGGCGGGGAGGAAAGGAGCACTGATGCACCTACACCAGAGATCACTTCACAATGTACTGAAGTCTGTAAAGGGACAATAGACAGTATGCACCAATAGAGCTGAAAAACTGTGCATCTTTATTTCACATGAATTCCATCAACAGGTATGTGGACATGCAGGACGTTAGAGGAATGCTAGGGGAGGGAGGTGCCGGACAACGGTCGTTTCGCGATTACCCACTTCTACGGGTCCAGGTTTTTTCATGATACATTGAAATATTCATGTTTCTACATGCAAGCACCTCCATTTTTTGTTTGAACTATACACCACAATAATTCAGATAAAAAGCTCCGTCTGTTAATGTGGTGATTTGTGTGCCCTAGTCTGCCGTTCATCTGTGTGCTTTCTTGCTGGGACAATAGACAGTAGGTCCTGTTCAAAAATATGGCTGGTCAGAGTGTACACAAAGGGTCATAGAGACAAAGCTGTGAGACTGTAGGCTATCTTGGATGATTAAAGTAATTGATCCCTGGCTAGATTAACATTCTTTGACCTATTCAAAATTAAAGGACCAAGCACTCCCTACTCATTAAATACATGTGCAGGTACTGTGACAACAGCAGGCAATAAAGCCACTGACTACCAAATTGAGTCCTTAGACGGACAATTCTGCCTACCACTACCTACAATCATCGAGTGTAATCAGATCCCAGACAACAGATCTGAAATCCCTACACCAGATGTGGCAATCCATCATGCTCACTTGAAACGCATAGCACACCTTATACTGGAAATCGACCCTCAGGCACAGATAATACTGCTGTTGGGAAGAGATATCCTACAGGTTCATAAAGTGAGAAGTCATATCAAAGGACTCCACAATGCTCTCTATGCCCAATAGCTAGACCTAGGATGGGTCATAATAGGAAACGTATGCTTGGGACATATGCACGCCCCATCTTCTGTGACAAGTATGCTAACAAATACATTGGAGAAAGGACGCCCATCTCTGTTTCAACCTTGCAACAATGAGTTCTATGTCAAGGAACTACCACACAGCATCCAACTACCCAATCATTTAATAGACTTTACTCATGACAGCAGTATGGTGTCAAGAAGCTATGAGGATCAGTTGGGGTGCACAGTCTTCCAGAGAACTAAGCAAGACAACCAAGTAGCAATCTCGGTAGAGGACAAGTCGCTCTTAGAGGTAATGGACAAGGGACTTGTAAAAGATGAGACCAACAGCTCTTCCCTTCAGAACCCACAGACCACATCTACCAAACAACAGAAATCAAGCATTAAAACGTTTCTACCTCTCTCAAACATAATCTACAAAGGAAACCAGAGATGAGAGATCACTTTTTATCCTTCATGTCAAAGATTCTTGAAAACTGCCATGCAGAGCTAGCTCCCACTCTCAAAGACTCTGAAGAATGCTGGTTCCTACCCATGTTTGGAGTATACCACCCCAAGAAACCGGGCCAAATTAGAGTGGTGTTTGACTCCAGTGCTAAGTTTGATGATGTCTCCCTGAATGATGTTCTACTGACAGGATCACACCTCAATTACAAACTGCTGGGAGTACTTAGGCGCTTCCGTAAGGATTCCATTGCCTTCATCACTGACATCCAGCAAATGTTCCATTGTTTCCTTGTGAGAGAGAGAGACAGGAACTTCCTAAAATTCTTCTGGTACAGAGACAAATGATCCTACTAAAGCGGTCACAGAGTACCGCATGAGAGTGCACATCTTTGGCAATAGTCCTTCACCTGCAGTCGCCATTTATGGACTAAAAAGGTCAACTCAAGAAGGAGAAACAGAATACGGATCAGATGTCAGACAATTCATAGAAAGGGACTTTTATGTTGATGACTGCCTGAAAGCCATGCCTTCAAATGAGACTGCCATCAGTCTTCTCAGGAGAGCCCAAGAGATGCTTGCTTGCTCTAACCTCAGGCTTCACAAAATAGCCTCAAACAGCCAAGAACTTATGAAAGCATTCCCTTCACAAGACTTGTGTAACGGTTTCAGAGACCTGGACCTGGGGTCAGACCCCACACCAATGCAACGCAGCCTCGGGCTTCTCTGGAATCTACAGTCAGACACTTTTACCTTTCAGGTCAGCCAGGAAGAAAAGCCTTTCACACGCAGAGATGTCCTGTCTACCATCAACAGCCTGTACGATCCCTTGGGTTTTGCAGCTCCTGTTACTATACAAGGCAAAGCCATACTAAGAGACTTAACTAAGGAGACATCTGACTGGGATGCACCTCTGCCACCTGATAAGAGAATCCAGTGGGAAGTATGGAAAAACTCTTTAGCAGCCCTCTCCAACCGGAATGTTCCAAGATCATAGAGCTCTGTGCCGTCTACAGAAATACAAAGCCAAAGACTGTATGTATTTGCAGATGCTTCTGTCAAAGCAATTGCTGCTGTTGCCTATCTAAAAACTGTAGACTCCAAATCTCAGAGCCACATTGGATTCGTTATGGGAAGGCCAAACTTGCTCCACAACCAGAGCACACTATACCAAGGTTAGAGCTTTGTGCTGCAGTCGTAGCCATCAAGTTAGCAGAGTTCATCGCATCCGAGATGGATATCTACCTGACACAAGTTAAGTTCTACTCAGACAGCAAAGTAGTCCTGGGATACATCCAAAATGAAACTAGACAATTCTATGTTTATGTCAACAACAGAGTGCTAAGAATTAGGAGATCAGTTCACCCAAAACAGTGGCATTACATTCCCACAGACCAAAATCCTGCAGATCATGCAACTAGAGCAGTTGACGCAAGTATCTAGATATTATGGGTGACTGGATACTCCGCCTCCAGCAGGGCGAATTTCTATGACACCCGTGACCCTGGATACACTGCCTCCAGCAGGGCGAATTTAAGCAAAGAAATGTGGAGCCGGATACACCGCCTCCAGCAGGCGAATTTCAATAGTTACACGTGTATCTGGATACACCGCCTTCAGCAGGGCGAATTTACAGAGATCAGGGAAATCGATACAATGGAGGGCCCTGCAATAGGGAGCGGGGACGTGGAGACCTCCTGCACTCCCTTGAGTCAGTGTCTCTACACTCCTGACGGTCCCTAGGCAGATTCCGCACCTGGCAACGAGCAGGATACCTAAAAACCCTAGCTCGCCCTGCACCTATCCCTTTCTAATGAATTGGACGGTGCAGAAACTAATCCCACCACTGCACTAAAACACACATAAGGAAAGTTACAAACAGGGAAAAACCACTTAGCTTTGCTCTGTTGCTATTGCTCCCAGCAACAGAGTCTAGCACCTGAGTGCAGCTTTCCTCCTGAATAGCTGCTACTTCACCAAAGCTTTGTCAGAGCTGCAAGGAACTCCTCACTGTTGCTCCATCCACACCAGGACTCTGACTGAGCTGCAAGGAACTCTTGACAAGACAATGTTGTTGTCCAATTTGTCTTGAGTATGCTGATACCTCATATGTGGGAGAAAACTACTGTATGGGGACACGGCGGGGCTCGGAAGGGAAGTAGTGATGTTTTGGAATGCAGACTTTGATGGAATGCTCTGCGGGTGTCATGTTGCCTTTGGAGAGCCCGTGATGTACCTAAACAGTGGAAACCCCCCAAAAATGACACCATTTTGGAAACTAGACCCCCTAAGGAACTTATTTAGATGTGTGGTGAGCACTTTGAACCCCAAAGTAGTGACATTTGGGAATGCAGACTTTGATGGAATGGTCTGCGGGTGTCATGTGCGTTTGGAGAGCCTCTGATGTGCCTAAACTATTGAAACTCCCAACAAGTGACCCCATTTTGGAAAATAGACCCCCCACGGAACTTATCTAGATGTGTGGTGAGCACGTTGAACCCCCAAGTGCTTCACAGAAGTTTATAACGTCCGGGCGTGATAATAAAAAAATCATATTTTTTTCCACAAAAATGATATTTTTGCCCCCAATTTTTTATTTTCCTAAGGGTAACAAGAGAAATTGGACCCCAAAAGTTGTTTTGCAATTTGTCCTGAGTAGGCTGATACCCCATATGTGGGGGTAAAACACTGTTTGGGTGCATGGCAGAGCTTGGAAGGGAAGGAGCACCATTTGACTTTTTCAACGCAGAATTGGCTGGGATTGAGATCAGACGCCATGTTGCGTTTGGAGAGCACCTGATGTGCCTAAACAGTGGAAACCCCCCAATTCTAACTCCAACCCTAACCCCAATACACTCCTAACCCTAATCTCAGACCTAACTCTAGCCCTAGCCCTAACTCTAGCCTTAACCCTAGCCCTAACCCTAGCCCTAAGCCTAACCCTAATGGGAAAATGGAAATAAATACTTTTTTTAAATTTTATTATTTTTCCCTAACTAAGGGGGTGATAATGGGGGGGGTTGATTTACTATTTATGGCGGTTTTTATGTTTGGCAGCTGTCACACGCTAAAAGATGCTTTTTATTGTAAAAATAGTTTTTGCATCACAACATATTGAGAGCTATAATTTTTCCGTATTTTGATCCACTGAGTCATGTGAGGTCTTATTTTTTGCGGGACGAGTTGATGTTTTTATTGGTACCATTTTCAGGCACATGACATCTTTTGATCGCTTTTTATTCTGATTTTTGGGACGCAGAATGAACAAAAACAAGTGTTTCATGAATTTCTTTTGGGGGGTGCGTTTACACCGCTCTGCGTGCGGTGAAATTGATAAGGCCTTTTTATTCTTCGGGTCAGTATGATTACAGCGATACCTCATTTATGTCTTTTTTTATGTTTTGGCGCTTTTATGCAATGAAACCCCCATCCATGGGAATTAAGTCCCAGGGCACATGGACGGGATAGTACGTCACATGGCAGAAAGGGGTTAATGTTTTCAGTGTTTTCTCTGTTGAGAGTTCCTGGAGAGTTTAGGCTCTCAGCTGTGCACTGTTAGCCACTCCCATCTCCTATATAATATGGGCCATGGCTGGCACTCATTGTAAGAGTTAGCTTATGCTGCATGGCTGGAGGCTGTTGATGATTATTAGATTAGGCAGTTGGTGGATTTATATGTGACTGTTACTTGGTTTTGAGTGTGTGCTAATTCCCTTTCTTCTCCTACTTAGATTTAACGCCATCCTCCACTCCCTGATGCATTCCTCTGTTGTTTATGTATGAGTATATTTGTATATTTGGTATTTTCTTTTTCTCCTGTTCGTGTTACCTTGTTCGTCTGGTTGATGTGCTACGGTGCACTACTACTCCCCTCTTCCCTGGGTGGTGAAATGGTACATACTGATCGCAGATTCAGGAGCTAAGGCAAGCTACGTGGCCCCAGTGTCTTCACCATCAGAAGTAAATTTAGCAGTAATCACATCCAATGTGGCTTTTTTGTGTCTGCAGTACTCCAGCTGTTGTGAACTTACAACTCCCAATATACTATGACAACCTGTGACTGCCAGAGAATACTGGGAGTGTTACTTTCAACAGTGGATGTGGCAGACCCCTGCCATGCATCCTGTGCCATTAGAGGCATGTTCTAGTTTTAGTTCTCAGGCAAGTGAGATGTACTTGTCTCTGCTTCATAAGTACATTGCGCATGTACTTTATCTTCTGTGTGCAGTCTCATGGCACATAGTGCAGTGCACAGATGAAGCTAAGGCGAGTGCACCCTGCTTAACTGTACACGCTTGGAAGTGCTGGAAACCCAAAATTCAGCAATTTTCCTCATGCCCTCTAATGATATAGGATGCTCTAAAGAACTTCAGTAAAGTCACAATAGACATGAGACAGCCCACGTCACAAAACTGTTCACAGGGATGACACTACTCACATACCTATTCAAATAACTATGAATACGGAGGATCAGTGGTTAGCGCTGCAGCTTGGCAGCGCTGGAGTCCTGGGTTCAAATCCCACCAAGGACAGCATCTGCAAGGAGTTTGTATGTTCTCCCCATGTTTGCATGGGTTTCCTCCGGGTATTCTGGTTTCCTCCCACATTCCAAAGACATACTAATAGGGAATCTAGATTGTGAACCTCATTGGGAACAGTGATGACAGTGTGCAAACTGTAAAGCGCTGCGGAATATGTTAGCGCTATATAAAAATAAAGATTATTATTACTATTAGATGTTACTAGCATATGTTGCACATGGTTTATACAAGACCACACAGCTAAAGCTATTTAATGGCAGTATATTGATATGGTGGAAAAAATACAGGGAAAACTGGAATGCCTCACCGTGTCAATGTGCCTGGTAGCCTTGAATTTGCCAGCAGTGATCCAAAAAAATTCCGTCTGATCGTCGGATCACAATGAGAGGAAGAAAAAAGTTATCGGATCACACAGCTGAATAATCAAAAACAATTCTTCTTTATTTCACACCTTCATAAAAATGTGTAGCTATATCCACAAATAGATAAAAACAGTCACATTCTTACGCGTTTCTGGCTATCAGCCTTTAGTCATAGAATTCTGTTTTTATCTATTTGTGGATACAGTTGTGGCCAAAAGTATTGACACCCCTCCAATTCTGTCAGATAATACTCAGTTTCTTCCTGAAAATGATTGCAATCACAAATTCTTTGGTATTATTATCTTCATTTAATTTGTCTTAAATGAAAAAACACAAAAGAGAATGAAGCAAAAAGCAAAACATTGATCATTTCACACAAAACTCCAAAAATGGGCCAGACAAAAGTATTGGCACCCTCAGCCTAATACTTGGATGCACAACCTTTAGCCAAAATAACTGCGACCAACCGCTTCCGGTAACCATCAATGAGTTTCTTACAATGATCTGCTGGAATTTTAGACCATTCTTCTTTGGCAAACTGCTCCAGGTCCCTGATATTTGAAAGGTGCCTTCTCCAAACTGCCATTTTTAGATCTCTCCACAGGTGTTCTATGGGATTCAGGTCTGGACTCATTGCTGGCCACCTTAGAAGTCTCCAGTGCTTTCTCTCAAACCATTTTCTAGTGCTTTTTGAAGTGTGTTTTGGGTCATTGTCCTGCTGGAAGACCCATGACCTCTGAGGGAGACCCAGCTTTCTCTCACTGGGCCCTACATTATGCTGCAAAATTTGTTGGTAGTCTTCAGACTTCATAATGCCATGCACACGGTCAAGCAGTCCAGTGCCAGAGGCAGCAAAGCAACCCCAAAACATCAGGGAACCTCCACTATGTTTGACTGTAGGGACCGTGTTCTTTTCTTTGAATGCCTCTTTTTTTCTCCTGTAAACTCTATGTTGATGCCTTTGTCCAAAAAGCTCTACTTTTGTCTCATCTGATCAGAGAACATTCTTCCAAAATGTTTTAGGCTTTTTCAGGTAAGTTTTGGCAAACTCCAGCCTGGCTTTTTTATGTCTCGGGGTAAGAAGTGGGGTCTTCCTGGGTCTCCTACCATACAGTCCCTTTTCATTCAGACGCCGACGGATAGTACGGGTTGACACTGTTGTACCCTCGGACTGCAGGGCAGCTTGAACTTGTTTGGATGTTAGTCGAGGTTGTTTATCCAATATCCGCACAATCTTGCGTTGAAATCTCTTGTCAATTTTTCTTTTCTGTCCACATCTAGGGAGGTTAGCCACAGTGCCATGGGCTTTAAACTTCTTGATGACACTGTGCAAGGTAGACACAGGAACATTCAGGTCTTTGGAGATGGACTTGTAGCCTTGAGATTGCTCATGCTTCCTCACAATTTGGTTTCTCAAGTCCTCAGACAGTTCTTTGGTCTTCTTTCTTTTCTCCATGCTCAATGTGGTACATACAAGAACACAGGACAGAGGTTGAGTCAACTTTAATCCATGTCAACTGGCTGCAAGTGTGATTTAGTTATTGCCAACACCTGTTAGGTGCCACAGGTAAGTTACAGGTGCTGTTAATTACACAAATTAGAGAAGCATCACATGATTTTTCGAACAGTGCCAATACTTTTGTTCACCCTCTTTTTTATGTTTGATGTGGAATTATATCCAGTTTGGCTTTAGGACAATTCTTTTTGTGTTTTTTTTATTTAAGACAAATTAAATGAAGATAATAATACCAAAGAATTTGTGTTTGTAATCATTTTCAGTAAGTAACTGAGTATTATCTGACAGAATTGCAGGGGTGTCAATACTTTTGGCCACAACTGTATATCTACACGTTTTTATGACGGTGTGAAATAAAGAAGAATTGTTTTTGATTATTCAGTTGTGTGATCCGACAACTTTTTTCTTCCTCATATTGTTATGGTGGTGTCTTTTTAAATATTCTTGTAATAACCTTTGATCAGTGGTGTACAATTAATAGCGGTAGACCATGTGACCACTATTGCACCCATGAATTTGGGGGCACAATGACAATGGACACCCCCCACCCTGTTGAAATTGTGACACTTGTGTATCAGGGTATTCTAAGTGGCGTTATGAGTTGTACAGATCAAAGTCTGGGGGCATTCGATCCTTGCCTGCACAACCCTGCTGTGAACAGGTAATTGAAGCAGGTTATTTGATGAAAAGCAGACATTTAGTGTGTATACAGGTATACTGTATAATTAACACTTAGCTGTCAATGTTGAAAAACAATTTGGGCTAGCAGATGTGTCCCTGTATGACTCCACACACAGGGGAACGGGCTATGCGAGTAGTTTTTATTTTATCAGTCAATGCTTCAAGAGGTTGGGATGATAATCATAATGTGTCTGAAGGTGTGGGGCTACGTGGGGGTCATCATACGATGTTGTCATTATGTGGGTACTATCATACCCTTTAGTGGGGTTGGTGGAGGCATTATAATGTGTGTGGGTACAGTGCGAGCAATCAAACTGTATGGGGAGGCGATGAGGGCCATCCTACAGTGCGGGACATCATATTGTCATGAGACAACCTCAAAATGTGTGGGGCTATCATACTATTGCGCAAAACTCACTGCACAGGCCTTATAATGTGTGTGTGAGACGTCATACTATGTGTAGGGGTGGCTGTTGCGGCCCTTCACACTGTATTGGTGGCTGTGGGGACTATCGTACTGGTGTGGATGCATCATACTGTACTGTGTGAGGGGGACTGTGGGGGCATCATATTATGGAGCAAAGGTCACTGCTTAGGCTAGTTTCACACTTGCTTTTTTTTGCAGCGCGTTTTTCCCGCAAAAAAACGCATTGAAAAAACGCATACAAAAGCATACAACTGCTGCGTTTTTTTCAAGCATTTTTATGAGCATGCATGAAAAAAACGCAGCGTTTTTAAGCGTTTGTATGCGTTTTTAGTGCGTTTTTACCGCGTTTGCGTTTTTTTCCAACATTGGATGTCCCCTCACACTAACCCAAACCATGACTTTACTAACCCTAACCCTGACCCTAACCCTAACCCTAACCCTGACCCTAACCCTAACCCTAACCCTGACCCTAACCCTTAACCAAATCATACTTAACCCTAACCCAAACCCTAAACCCTAACTAACCCTAACCCTAACCCTAACCCTGACCCTAACACTAACCCTAACCCTGACCCTAACCCTAACCCTGACCCTAACCCTAACCCTAACCCTAACCCTAACCCTGACCCTGACCCTAACCCTAACCCTAACCCTAACCCTGACCCTAACCCTTAACCAAACCATACTTGACCCTAGCCCTAACCCTAACCCTAACCCTAACCCTAACCCTGACCCTAACCCTAACCCTAACCCTAACCCTGACCCTAACCCTTAACCAAACCATACTTAACCCTAATCCTGACCCTAACCCTTAACAAAACCATACTTAACCCTAACCCTGACCCTAACCCTAACCCTAACCCTGACCCTAACCCTAACCCTAACCCTGACCCTTAACCAAACCATACTTAACCCTAATCCTGACCCTAACCCTGACCCTAACCCTTAACAAAACCATACTTAACCATAACCCTGACCCTAACCCTAACCCTAACCCTTAACCAAACCATACTTAACCCTAACCCTGACCCAAACCCCAACCCTAACCCTGACCCTGACCCTAACCCTAACCCTAAACCCCCTTAACTAACCCTAACTCTAACCCAAACCCCTAAATTCCATGGTTAAAAAAAAAAAACGCATATGCAAAAAAACGCATACATGAGCATGCCAGTGCGCACATATGCGCATCCATAGGCTATAATGGCCATTTTTAGCGCAAAACGTGCGCATATGTGCGCATGCGCTTTTTTGCAGGGCCAAAAAATGCAACATGCTGCGTCTGGAAAATACCAACGCACACCCCAAAAAAACGCAGCGCATGAAAATCGCATACATGCGCTTACAAGCGCGCAGGTATGCGCACCCATGTTAAATATAGGGGAAAAAACGCATGCGCACATATGCGTTTTTTTCCAGCGCTAAAAAACGCAAATGTGAAACCAGCCTTAGGCCTTATAATGTGAGTGCAAGGACAACAAACTGGGAGGCACTGTGAGGGAATCATACTGTTAATGACTCTTTTACAGCATCATACTATGTTTGGAACTTCATAATTTGGTGGGGATACTGTGGGGCCATCATACTATGTGGGGAACATTATACTGCATGGGGTGGCTTTGAGAGCAATTATATAGTGTTGGGTTTGTAGGTACATCATACTACGTAGGGAGTACTGTGGGGGAATCACACACTTTTGGGGACACTGTGGCAACATCATGCTTTGTCGGAGGCATGTTACTTTGCTGGGGCATCATACTGTGCATATAAGGGGCACTGTGGGGAAACTCACTATGGGAGTATTATACAGTGTGATGGATACATTTTGGGGGGGGCATCATGAAAGTTGTATAGTACTGAATAAGAATACAAATGCTTCAATAGGGCAAAAAATATTTGTAAGTGCTGCAATACATGTCCCTATCTCTGTCTTTAGAAGTTGGGTGGTATGCCCTTCTGTGACTATGCCAACGTGTTGTAACACACTTTCTTTCCGATGAATATTTTTTTTTTTGGTGGGGGGTCTTATTAGAACTTATGCTTTGGTGTCCCATGATTTCTCTATACACCCATCTTTAATGATATAAGACTTTATTTTATTATCTTTTATTGTAATGCTTTTTGAGGAATACATATTTTGCCCATGACAAACATTTATCTATTGGCTGCTTACAATGAGAGGTATAACAGTTTATACAGGGCTGTCGGAGAGGACAATAGAGACATGCATCAAATTATTGTTCCATGGCACCGAGGGAGCTGCTATAAGTAGTGACATAGAGTTTATTACTGTATTGTGGTGTGAACTGAAATGACTTGGGACTCTTTTGAAGGTCATATCTAGTTTTTCTTGTTGTCAGTAACCTTAAGGCATTTTGATTTTATTAGTTTTGGAATGGAGCTGCCATTCAACAGTCAAGGGCAACGCTCGCCTCTTTCTTATTATTGCATTCTACTTTTTGTACAAGATATAGAGAAAAATGAGACAGAGAAGGTGCAGAGCATAGGACTAAACATTTCTTCTGCAAGAGAGACAAAACGGAAGGAGGGGGCTATGTAGTAAATATGTCTGAGGGAGAGGGCTATCCATGTTGGACTGGGGTTCCTTGGGTTCACCAGATGACTTCAGCCTGGGAATGATCTTCATCTATACAGAACATGCACACATCCACTTTAATGACATTACAATTAAATATGGGCAGATCGAATTGCAGGACAGGTAAATCGGTCAGGTCAGTAGTCTCTGGCCAATGGTTAGGAGGCTCAGAAATCTTAACTTCTGGGATCCCCAGCACGTAGCCGCGTACTGCCAATGGTTGCAGCCACACAACTGCTATGGGGCCTGTGAGCTCGGGGTGCCGGATGCCAGCGCTCACACCGGGCCACCCCTTCTGCCTGTCATTGTGAGCAAAGATGATGAAGGAGGGGGTGTCAGCTGATGCTTCCTCCTCCATCATTCTTCCTCCGCATCTGATGTCTCAGCACTGCTTGCATGATTATGTCATTACAGTGCGCCCACTGTACTGAGATGTGCTGCGCTTCACACCACACGCTCAAGAGACCGGAGCATCGGGTAGAGCAGCGAAAGGCAAGTATTGCATTTTTTTAAATCATTGATTGGTGGCCATAATAAAGTATGGAGGACCATGTAGAGTGTATTATTATCCAGGGAGGACCGTGGGGAGTGCATTATATTCTATGGAGGACAATGGGGGGTGTATTATAATCTAGGTAGGACCACATGGAGTGCATTATAACCTAGGAAGGACCATGAAGAGTGCATTATAATCTAGGCAGGACCATAGGGAGTACTTTATAATCTAGGGAGAGCCATGGACAGTGCGTTATAATCTAGGGAGAACCATAGGGAGTGCATTATAATCTAAGGATGACCAAGGGGAGTGCATTATAATCTAAGGAGGACCAAGGGGAGTCCATTACAATCTAGGAAGGACCAAGGGCAGTGTATTATAATAATGGGAGGGCAAGGAGGAATGCATAACAATGTAGGGAGGACCAAGGGGAGTGCATTATAATCTAGGGAGGACCATAGGGAGTGCATTATGATCTAGGCAGGGCTATAGGGAGTGCATTATGATCTAGGCAGGACCATAGGGAGTGCATTATAATCTAGGGAAGACCATAGGAAGTGCATTATAATCTTTGGAGGTCCAGGGGGAGTGTATTGTTATCCATGGAGGACCATAGGGAATGCATTATAATCTAAGGATGACCATGGAGAGTGCATTATAATCTATGGAGGACAAAGGGGAGTGTATTATAATCTATGGAGGACCATAGGGAGTGCATTATAATCTACGAAGGAACATGGAAAGTGTATTATAATCTAGCGAGGACCATAGGGAGTGCCTTATAATCTAGGGAGGACCAAGGGCAGTGTATTATAATAATGAGAGGGCCAGGGGGAGTACATTGTTATCCATGGAGGATCATAGCGACTGAATTATAATCCTTGGAGGACCATAGGGAGTGCATTATAATTCTTGAAGGACCATGGGGAGTGCATTGTCATCTAGGTAGGACCATGAGGAGTGCATTATAATCTAGGGAGGACCATGGAGAGTACATTATATTCTATGGAGTACCGTGAGGAATGCATTATATTCTATGGAGGACTACATGGAGCCCATTATACAATATGGAAAGCTATGTGGGGGCCATTATAAATTATGCAAGCAATTATACAGTGTGAAGGTGTGGAGTCCATGATACTGTGTGGGAGCAATTACAATGTTTGGAGGTCTAGTGTGGGCAATTATATAATGTTGAGAGGTGTGGGGCCATTATACTGTATGCAGGCCCATTATACTGCATGAAGGGCTATTTGGGGGACCAAACTGTGTGGGGGGGTCACCATACTTGCCTTGGGCGTTGATGTGGGGAACAGTAGGGTCATTATACTATACATATGGCTAATGCGGCGGACTTCACCCTGGTGGTATCATTCTGTGTTTGAAGGGCACTTTGGGTGGGGTCTAATTAGAAATTCTGCTATAGGGCACCATGATTCCTATGTACACCCCTGCTACATGATGTCACCATTGCGGTGTGATGCACAAATCATGACATGCCAGCATGGCTAATCAAGGTAAGATCAAAACATCCATTAAGCAGCCAGAATCTACTGACCTGACAGATGGACCGGAGTCCTGCTAATCAATCCTCACAACTCTAATTATATTCTTTGCTGTTATGATTGTACACACCGGACATATCACCAATAATGTAAAATAGCTGATTTGTGTATTATCCCATAGGAAATAGACAGTAGTGACATATGATCTCCTCCAAAGTCATCTCCAGATTTGAGCTTATGTCATTACAATCCATGACCCCATTGTGGGATCATCTGAATACCATTTTCAGAGGGATTCGGGTGGGACCCATGAATGCTCTGCAGCAAGGCAGTGTGTACAAGACCCAAACCATAACAGTTGATAAAAAAATTATCTTTCAAAAAATGTTTCAAATGTTATAAAGAAAAAGAAAAACTTAAAATAAAAGTTTGGGTCTTTAAAGTGGAGCCCTGGTTTGACCACCCAAATGTTTACAAACCGGTTAGGCCTGTTTCACACATCAGTTTTTCACCATTAGTCAAAATCCGCCAAAATTTGAAAATGGCGGATCCGCTTTTCTTGTGGCGGATCTGCCATTTTTTCCCATAGAGATACATTAGTGGCGGATTTTGGCGGATGGTCGTCCGATACGTCCGCTATTCGCTATGGGCGGTGGATCCGCCGGGAACCGCTATTCTGCGGAATCCGCCGGCGGAATCCGCTAAATCGCACTGAGCATGCTCACAAAAAAAGATACTTTTCCAGACAGTCCAAAAACTATATAAGGTGGGCTAATTAATCATTGGGCCCAGACATCCGGTACCAGCCACACTGAGGAGACAGAGACAGCACCTGCCCAGCAGCAAGACCCCTGGAACCACAAGCCCCCTGGAACCACAAGCCCAGGTGCAAGAGGCCTGCCAGCACCTGCCCAGCTGTCCAGCACCAAGCCAGGACCTAGCGGCTTGCCATTGCCAGCCAGGACAAACAGCCTGCTAGCAAAGCCTGCAATTATTGTGTGAGTATAAAACCAATTTGTGTGGGGCATGTCTGTGTGTGTCTGTGGCTTGCCTGCCTGTGTGTGTGTGGTCTGCCTTCCTGTATGTATGTTCGTGGCCTCCCAGTGTTGCATGTCTGTGTGTGTGTATTTTTATTATGCTTCTTTTTCATACTTTAATTGTTTTTCTGTTGCATGTGTACTGCATTTTATTGTCATAGTACTGTAATGTTATTTGCATATTTGCAGTTGTGCTGTGATTGTGTTGTGCATTGTATGTGGTGTAACTGTGGTATTGTATGTGGTGTTACTGTAGTATATCACTGTTTTTTTATTTTTCATTTATTGTGGTATTTAAAATAAAGAGCAGAGTAGCTCCTACTTGTGAAAAAAAATATAAATTTTTTTAATAAAAACTGTTTTTAAAAACTGTCTGTTGTATTATTTTAAAACCAGGTAAAATTGAGTATGGGTATACGCGTAAAAAAGGTTACATTAAGTGTTGGTTTTTGGCATACAAGTGTGGTTATACTCTCAAGTGAGAGATTGTAAGGGAATTTACACATGCAAACACTTGGGTATACTCTCAGTGAGAGTTTCAGGGAATTACACACATGCAAACACTTGGGTATACTCTCAGTGAGAGTTTCAAAGAATTACACACATGCAAACACTTGGGTATACTCTCAGTGAGAGTTTCAAAGAATTACACACATGCAAACACTTGGGTATACTCTCAGTGAGAGTTTCAGGGCAAACACTTGGGTATACTCTCAGTGAGAGTTTCAGGGCAAACACTTGGGTATACTCTCAGTGATAGTTTCAGGGAATTACACACACATGCAAACACTTGGGTATACTCTCAGTGAGAGTTTCAGGGAATTACACACATGCAAACACTTGGGTATACTCTCAGTGAGAGTTTCAGGGAATTACACACATGCAAACACTTGGGTATACTCTCAGTGAGAGTTTCAGGGAATTACGCACATGCAAACACTTGGGTATACTCTCAGTGAGAGTTTCAGGGAATTACATACATGCAAACACTTGGGTATACTCTCAGTGAGGGTTTCAGGGAATTACACACATGCAAACACTTGGGTATACTCTCAGTGAGAGTTTCAGGGAATTACACACATGCAAACACTTGGGTATACTCTCAGTGAGAGTTTCAGGGAATTACACACATGCAAACACTTGGGTATACTCTCAGTGAGAGTTTCAGGGAATTACACACATGCAAACACTTGGGTATACTCTCAGTGAGAGTTTCAGGGAATTACACACATGCAAACACTTGGGTATACTCTCAGTGAGGGTTTCAGCGAATTACACACATGCAAACACTTGGGTATACTCTCAGTGAGAGTTTCAGGGAATTACACACATGCAAACACTTGGGTATACTCTCAGTGAGAGTTTCAGGGAATTACACACATGCAAACACTTGGGTATACTCTCAGTGAGAGTTTCAGGGAATTACACACATGCAAACACTTGGGTATACTCTAAGTGAGAGTTTCAGGGAATTACACACATGCAAACACTTGGGTATACTCTCTGTGAGGGTTTCAGGGAATTACACACATTAATACCAATGAAGAATTTTTTTTTTTATGTTACTAAAATTCTCTTTATACTTGCAGATCCAGCCAGCAAGGTTGCAGCAGAGCATCCTAGTAAAACACTTCAGTTTTCCAAGTAAGTATAAAGGCCTGAAAGCTTATTTAATCCTTTGTATAGTAGCTAAACAAGTGTCTTTATAGTTACAGATCCAGCCAGCAAGGTTGCAGCAGAACCGCCAGCAATTTCTCAGCAGACCCGCCAGCAAGATTGCAGCAGAGCATCCTAGGAAAACACTTCAGTTTTCCAAGTAAGTATAAAGGCCTGAAAGCTTGTTTAATCCTTTGTATAGTAGCTAAACAAGTGTCTTTATTAGTGTTGAGCGATACCGTCCGATACTTAAAAGTATCGGATCGGAATGGATCGGCCGATCTAAAAAAAATATCGGGTATCGCCGATTCCGATACCGGAAGTCCCATTCAAGTCTATGGGACTTCCGGTATCGGAATAAGAAAAACCCTATTTTTGCCTTGTACAGCCTCTCTGGGGTCTGTACGGGCCTTTCGGGGGGCTGTGCGGCCTGCCGGGGGGCTGTGCCAGCCTGCCGATGGTCTGTGCAGGCTCCGGGGGTCTGTGCCGACTGCCCGGGGGGTCTGTGCGGCCTGCCGGGGGTCTGTGCCAGCCTGCCGGTGGTCTGTGCAGGCTCCGGGGGTCTGTGCGGCCTGCCAGGGGGTCTGTGCCGACTGCCCGGGGGGCTGTGCCGGCCTGCCGGTGGTCTGTGCAGGCTCCGGGGGTCTGTGCAGGCATCGTCCGATGGGACTACAAGTCCCATCGGGTGATGCCTGCTACCATGACAGTGATTGACACATTAGCCAATGATGGGACAGTAGTAGTCCCATCATCCGGCTAATGTATTGAATGTAAAAAAAAAAAAAAAAAAAATACATGCTACATACATGCTACATACATACTACATACATAATACATATATACTACATGTATGCAACATACATACAACATATATACTACATGCATGCAACATGCATACTACATGTAACATACATACTACATATATACTACATGCAACATACATGCTACATACTACATACATGCTACATACATACTACATGCTACATACATGCAACATACATACTACATACATACTACATATATACTACATGCATGCAACATACATATATACTACATACAATACATACATATAGACATACAGTACATATAACATAGAGTACATACTCACCGTCACTTGTCACTTTGATCCCCGAAGCCATTGTCGCCTGAGGAATAAATATCAAAATAAAAAAACACCAATATACTTACCCCGATCCGCAGAAGTCCACGAGGGTCCCACGTCGATCTTGCGTGGAGAACAGCAGCATCAGCTGATGCTACCGTTCTCTACCAGCTCCAGGAATACAATGACGGAAGGTAGGTATCCTTCCGCACTGTATTCCTCCACCACTGTAAAAAAAAAGTCCCTAGTCTCACTTTATGCCATTGCTGCGTGAGAAAGTTCCCACCGATTTTTACAATATCGGATATCGGAATCGGAAGTTCCCATAATGCAAAGAGCCACTGCTGTGGCTCTGATTGGCTGCCGAAATGATGTCATCATGATGCGCAGTCTGTCCGCATCATGATGCGCCGTCAGTTCGGGCCTTCCGGAGGGGGGGGTCTATGCCGACTGCCCGGGGTTCTGTACCGGCCTGCTGGGGGTCTGTGCCGACTGCCCGGGGGTCTGAGCGGACTGCCAGGGGTCCGTACCGGCCTCCCGGTGGCCTGTGCCGACTGCCCGGGGGTCTGTACCGGCCTTCCGGGGGGGCTGTGCCGGCCTGCGGGTGGTCTGTACCGACTGCCGGGGGGCTGTGCCGGCCTGCGGGTGGTCTGTTCCGACTGCCCGGGTGTCTGTGCGGACTGCCGGGGGGCTGTGCCGGCCTGCCGGTGGTCTGTACCGACTGTCCGGGGGTCTGAGCAGACTGCGGGGGTCTGTGCAGGATCGTCCGATGGGACTACAAGTCCCATCGGGCGATGCCTGCTAACATGACGGTGATTGACACATTAGTCAATGATGGGACAGTAGTATTCCCATCATCCGGCTAATGTGTTGAATGTACAAAAAAAAAATAAAAAAAAAATCCCTACTACATACATGCTACATACATACTACATGCTACATACATGCTACATACATACTACATGCTACATACATGCTACATACATGCTACATACATGCTACATGCATACTACATACAAGCTACATACATGCAACATATATACTACATACATACTACATGCTACATACATGCTACATACATGCAACAAACATACATACTGCATATATACCACATGCATGCAACATACATACATACTGCATATATACCACATGCATGCAACATGCATACTACATATATACCACATATATACTACATGCATGCAACATGCATACTACATATATACCGGGGGTCTGTGCCGACTGTCCGAGGGTCTGTACCGGCCTGCCGGGGGGCTGTGCCGGCCTGCCGGTGGTCTGTATCGACTGTCCGGGGGTCTGTGCAGGCTGCGGGGGTCTGTACCGGCCTGCCGGGGGGCTGTGCCGGCCTGCCGGTGGTCTGTACCGACTGTCCGGGGGTCTGTACCGGCCTGCCGGGGGTCTGTACTGGCCTGCCGGTGGTCTGTACCGACTGTCCGGGGGTCTGAGCGGACTGCCGGGGGTCTGTACCGGCCTGCCGCGGGGCTGTGCCAACTGTCCGGGGGTCTGTGCGGACTGCCAGGGGTCTGTACCGGCCTACCGGGGAGCTGTGCTGGCCTGCCGGGGGGCTGTGCCGACTGTCCGGGGGTCTGTGCCGACTGCCCGGGGGTCTGTACCGGCCTGCCGGGGGGCTGTGCCGGCCTGGCGGTGGTGTGTACCGACTGTCTGGGGGTCTGTGCAGGCTGCGGGGGTCTGTACCGGCCTGCCGGGGGGCTGTGCCGGCCTGCCGGTGGTCTGTGCCGACTGCCCGGGGGTCTGTGCGGACTGCCCGGGGGTCTGTGCGGACTGCCGTGGGTCTGTACCGGCCTGCCGGGGGGCTGTACCGGCCTGCTGGGGGCTGTGCCGACTGCCCGGCGGTCTGTACCGGCCTTCCGGGGGGCTGTGCCAGCCTGCCGGTGGTCTGTGCCAACTGCCCGGGGGTCTGTGCGGACTGCCGTGGGTCTGTACCGGCCTGCCGGGGGGCTGTGCCGACTGCCAGGGGGTCTGTACCGGCCTTCCGGGGGGCTGTGCCGGCCTGCCGGGGGTCAGTGCCGACTGCCCGGGGGTCTGTGCCGACTGCCCGGGGGTCTTTGCGGACTGCCGTGGGTCTGTACCGGCCTGCCGGGGGGCTGTGCTGGCCTGCCGGTGGTCTGTACCAACTGTCCGTGGGTCTGAGCGGCCTGCCGGGGGTCTGTACTGGCCTGCCGGGGGTCTGTACCGGCCTGCCGGGGGGCTGTGCTGGCCTGCCGGTGGTCTGTCCGGGGGTCTGAGCAGGCTGCGGGGGTCTGTGCAGGATCGTCCGATGGGACTACAAGTCCCATCGGGCGATGCCTGCTACCATGACGGTGATTGACACATTAGCCAATGATGGGACAGTAGTAGTCCCATCATCATCCGGCCTATGTGTTGAATGTAAAAAAAATAAAAATACATACTACATACATACTGCATGCTACATACATACTACATACATGCTACATACATACTAACTACATGCAACATGCATTCTACATGCATGCAACATACATATATACTACATATATACTACATATATACTACATATATACTACATGCATACTACATATATACCACATATATACTACATGCATGCAACATACATACATACATACATACAACATATATACTACATGCATGCAACATGCATACTACATATATACCACATATATACTACAAGCATGCAACATACATATATACTACATGCAACATGCATACTACATGCATGCAACATACATACTACATATATACCACATGCATGCAACATGCATACTATATATATACCACATATATACTACATGCATGCAACATGCATATATACTACATATATACCACATATATACAACATGCATGCAACATATATATAATACATATATACCACATGCAACATACATACTACATACGTACTACATATATACCACATGCATGCAACATGCATACTACATACAGTGGGGAAAAAAAGTATTTAGTCAGTCAGCAATAGTGCAAGTTCCACCACTTAAAAAGATGAGAGGCGTCTGTAATTTACATCATAGGTAAACCTCAACTATGGGAGACAAACTGAGAAAAAAAAATCCAGAAAATCACACTGTCTGTTTTTTTTTTTTCATTTTATTTGCATATTATGGTGGAAAATAAGTATTTGGTCAGAAACAAAATTTCATCTCAATACTTTGTGATATATCCTTTGTTGGCAATGACAGAGGTCAAACGTTTTCTGTAAGTCTTCACAAGGTTGCCACACACTGTTGTTGGTATGTTGGCCCATTCCTCCATACAGATCTCCTCTAGAGCAGTGATGTTTTTGGCTTTTCGCTTGGCAACACGGACTTTCAACTCCCTCCAAAGGTTTTCTATAGGGTTGAGATCTGGAGACTGGCTAGGCCACTCCAGGACCTTGAAATGCTTCTTACGAAGCCACTCCTTTGTTGCCCTGGCGGTGTGCTTTGGATCATTGTCATGTTGAAAGACCCAGCCACGTTTCATCTTCAATGTCCTTGCTGATGGAAGGAGGTTTGCACTCAAAATCTCACGATACATGGCCCCATTCATTCTTTCATGTACCCTGATCAGTCGTCCTGGCCCCTTTGCATTGAAACAGCCCCAAAGCATGATGTTTCCACCACCATGCTTTACAGTAGGTATGGTGTTTGATGGATGCAACTCAGTATTCTTTTTCCTCCAAACACGACAAGTTGTGTTTCTACCAAACAGTTCCAGTTTGGTTTCATCAGACCATAGGACATTCTCCCAAAACTCCTCTGGCTCATCCAAATGCTCTCTAGCAAACTTCAGACGGGCCCGGACATGTACAGGCTTAAGCAGTGGGACACGTCTGGCACTGCAGGATCTGAGTCCATGGTGGCGTAGTGTGTTACTTATGGTAGGCCTTGTTACATTGGTCCCAGCTCTCTGCAGTTCATTCACTAGGTCCCCCCGCGTGGTTCTGGGATTTTTGCTCACCGTTCTTGTGATCATTCTGACCCCACGGGGTGGGATTTTGCGTGGAGCACCAGATCGAGGGAGATTATCAGTGGTCTTGTATGTCTTCCATTTTCTAATTATTGCTCCCACAGTTGATTTCTTCACTCCAAGCTGGTTGGCTATTGCAGATTCAGTCTTCCCAGCCTGGTGCAGGGCTACAATTTTGTTTCTGGTGTCCTTTGACAGCTCTTTGGTCTTCACCATAGTGGAGTTTGGAGTCAGACTGTTTGAGGGTGTGCACAGGTGTCTTTTTATACTGATAACAAGTTTAAACAGGTGCCATTACTACAGGTAATGAGTGGAGGAAAGAGGAGACTCTTAAAGAAGAAGTTACAGGTCTGTGAGAGCCAGAAATCTTGATTGCTTGTTTCTGACCAAATACTTATTTTCCACCATAATATGCAAATAAAATGAAAAAAAACAGACAATGTGATTTTCTGGATTTTTTTTTCTCAGTTTGTCTCCCATAGTTGAGGTCTACCTATGATGTAAATTACAGACGCCTCTCATCTTTTTAAGTGGTGGAACTTGCACTATTGCTGACTGACTAAATACTTTTTTCCCCCACTGTATGTACTACATATATACTACATGCATGCAACATATATATAATACATATATACTACATGCAACATACATACTACATAGATACTACATATATACCACATGCATGCAACATGCATACTACATATATACTACATGCATGCAACATATATATATATATAATACATATATACTACATGCAACATACATACTACATAGATACTACATATATACCACATGCATGCAACATGCATACTACATATATACTACATGCATGCAACATATATATATATAATACATATATACTACATGCAACATACATACATACTACATATGTACCACATGCATGCAACATGCATACTATATATATACCACATATATACCACATGCATGCAACATACATATATACTACATATATACCACATGCATACAACATGCATACTATATATATACCACATATATACTACATGCATGCAACATACATACTACATATATACCACATGCATGCAACATGCATACTATATATATACCACATATATACTACATATATACAACATGCATGCAACATATATATAATACATATATACTACATGCAACATACATACTACATATATACTACATATATACCACATGCACGCAACATGCATACTATATATATACCACATATATACTACATGCATGCAACATATATATAATACATATATACTACATGCAACATACATACTACATATATACCACATGCATGCAACATGCATACTACATATATACTACATGCATGCAACATATATATAATACATATATACTACATGCAACATACATACATACTAGATATGTACCACATGCATGCAACATGCATACTATATATATACCACATATATACTACATGCATGCAACATACATATATACTACATATATACCACATGCATACAACATGCATACTATATATATACCACATATACACTACATGCATGCAACATACATATATACTACATACAATACATTCATACAATACATACATATAGACATACAGTACATATAACATAGAGTACATACTCACCATCACTTGTCACTTTGATCCCCGAAGCCATTGTCGTCTATGGAATAAAGATTAAAATAACAAAGCACAAATATACTCACCCCTGATCCGCAGAAATCCACGAGAGTCCCATGACGATCTTGCGTGGAGAACTGCAGCATCAGGTGATGCTACCTTCTCTACGGGGCCCAGGAAACCAGTGTCGGGAGGTAGGTATCCTTCCGCCCTGTATTCCTCCGCCAGTGTAAAAAAAAAAAAAGTCCCTAGTCTCACTTTATGGCAAAAGCTGCATGGGAAATTTTTCACACAGCAATGCCATGAAATGAGACTAGAGACTTTTTTTTTTCTTCGGGGATCAAAGTGACAAGTGATGGTGAGTATGTACTCTATGTTATATGTACTGTATGTCTATATGTATGTATTGTATGAATGTATTGTATGTAGTATATATGTATGTTGCATGCATGTAGTATATATGTAGTATATATGTAGTATGCATGTTGCATGCATGTGGTATATATGTAGTATATATATATATGTTGCATGCATGTAGTGTATATGTGGTTTATATGTATGTTGCATGCATGTAGTATATATGTGGTATATATATAGTATGCATGTTGCATGCATGTGGTACATATGTATGTTGCATGCATGTAGTATATATGTGGTATATATATAGTATGCATGTTGCATGCATGTGGTACATATGTAGTATGTTGCATGTAGTATATATGTATTATATATATGTTGCATGCATGTAGTATATATGTAGTATGCATGTTGCATGCATGTGGTATATATGTAGTATGTATGTAGTATGTATGTTGCATGTAGTATATATGTATTATATATATATGTTGCATGCATGTAGTATATATGTGGTATATATATAGTATGCATGTTGCATGCATGTGGTATATATGTAGTATATATGTAGTATGTATGTTGCATGTAGTATATGTGTATTATATATATGTTGCATGCATGTTGTATATATGTGGTATATATGTAGTATATATGTATGTTGCATGCATGTAGTATATATGTGGTATATATATAGTATGCATGTTGCATGCATGTGGTACATATGTAGTATATATGTATGTTGCATGCATGTAGTATATATGTGGTATATATATAGTATGCATGTTGCATGCATGTGGTACATATGTAGTATGTATGTATGTTGCATGTAGTATATATGTATTATATATATGTTGCATGCATGTAGTATATATGTAGTATGCATGTTGCATGCATGTTGTATATATGTAGTATGTATGTAGTATGTATGTTGCATGTAGTATATATGTATTATATATATGTTGCATGCATGTAGTATATATGTAGTATATATGTAGTATGCATGTTGCATGCATGTGGTATATATGTAGTATGTATGTAGTATGTATGTTGCATGTAGTATATATGTATTATATATATGTTGCATGCATGTTGTATATATGTGGTATATATGTAGTATATATGTATGTTGCATGCATGTAGTATATATGTGGTATATATATAGTATGCATGTTGCATGCATGTGGTATATATGTAGTATGTATGTTGCATGCATGTAGTATGCATGTTGCATGTAGTATATATGTATGTTGCATGCATGTAGTATATATGTGGTATATATGTAGTATGCATGTTGCATGCATGTAGTATATATGTTGTATGTTGCATGCATGTAGTATATATGTGGTATATATGTAGTATGCATGTTGCATGCATGTAGTATATATGTAGTATGTATGTATGATGCATGCATGTAGTATGTATGTAGCATGTATGTAGTATGTATGTAGCATGTAGTATGTATGTAGTATGTATTTTTATTTTTTTTTACATTCAACACATAGGCCGGATGATGGGACTACTACTGTCCCATCATTGGCTAATGTGTCAATCACCGTCATGGTAGCAGGCATCGCCCGATGGGACTTGTAGTCCCATCGGACGATCCTGCACAGACCCCCGCAGCCTGCTCAGACCCCCGGACAGTCGGTATAGACCACCGGCAGGCCAGCACAGCCCCCCGGCAGGCCGGTACAGATCCCCGGCAGGCCAGTACAGAACCCCCGGCAGGCCGCTCAGACCCCCGGACAGTCGGTACAGACCACCGGCAGGCCAGCACAGCCCCCCGGCAGGCCGGTACAGACCCACGGCAGTCCGCAAAGACCCCCGGGCAGTCGGCACAGACCCCCGGGCAGTCGGCACAGACCACCGGCAGGCCGGTACAGACCCACGGCAGTCCGCACAGACCCCCGGGCAGTCGGCACAAACCCTCGGGCAGTCGGTACAGCCCCCCGGCAGGCCGGTACAGACACACGGCAGTCCGCACGGACCCCCGGGCAGTCGGCACAAACCCCCGGGCCGTTGGCACAGACCACCGGCAGGTCAGCACAGCCCCCCGGAAGGCCGGTACAGTCCCCCGGGCAGTCAGCACAGCCCCCCGGCAGGCCAGCACAGCCCCCCGGCTGTCGGTACAGACCACCCGCAGGCCGGCACAGCCCCCCGGCAGGCCGGTACAGACACCCGGGCAGTCGTTACAGAGCCCCAGCAGTCCGCACAGACCCCCGGGTAGTCGGCACAGACCTCCGGAAGGTCCGTACACCCCCCCCGTGAGGCTGTACAAGGAGAGAAAAGGGTTTTTCTTATTCCGATACCGGAAGTCCCATAGACTTGAATGGGACTTCCGGTATCGGAATCGGCGATACCCGATACTTTTTTCGTATCGGGCCGATACCATCCGATCCGATATTTTAGGGTATCGGATGGTATCGCTCAACACTAATTGTATGTAGTATATATGTATGTTGCATGCATGTAGTATATATGCAGTATATATGTAGTATGCATGTTGCATGCATATGGTATATATGTAGTATGTATGTTGCATGCATGTAGTGTATGTATATAGTATGTATGTAGCATGTATGTAGTATGTATGTAGTATGCATATAGTATGTAGCATGTATGTAGTATGTATGTTGCATGTATGTAGCATGTAGTGTGTATGTTGCATGTATGTAGCATGTAGTATATATGTAGTATGTATGTTACATGTAGTATATATAGTATATATGTAGTATGCATGTTGCATGCATGTAGTATATATGTTGTATGTATGTAGTATGTATGTAGCATGTATGTAGTATGTATGTAGCAAGTATGTAGTATGTATGTTGCATGTATGTAGCATGTAGTATATATGTAGTATGTATGTTACATGTAGTATATATAGTATATATGTAGTATGCATGTTGCATGCATGTAGTATATATGTTGTATGTATGTTGCATGCATGTAGTATATATGTATTATGTATTATGTATGTATGTAGTATGTATCATGTAGTATGTTTGTAGTATGTATGTAGTATGTAGCATGTATGTTGCATGTAGTATATATAGTATATATGTAGTATGCATGTTGCATGCATGTAGTATATATGTTGTATGTATGTTGCATGCATGTAGTATATATGTAGTATGTATGTAGTATGTATGTAACATGTAGTATGTATGTAGAATGTATGTAGCATGTATGTAGTTTGCATGTAGTATGTAGCATGCATGTAGTATGTATGTTGCATGTAGTATATATGTAGTATGTATGTTGCATGTAATATATATGTAGTATGTATGTTACATGTAGTATATATGTAGTATGCATGTTGTATGTATGTAGCATGTATGTAGCATGTAAATTTTTTTTTTTTTTTACATTCAACACATTAGCCGGATGATGGGACTACTACTGTCCCATCATTGGCTAATGTGTCAATCACTGTCATGGTAGCAGGCATCGCCCGATGGGACTTGTAGTCCCATCGGACGATGCCTGCACAGACCCCCGGAGCCTGCACAGACCACCGGCAGGCCGGCAAAGCCCCCCGGCAGGCTGGTACAGACCCTCGGGCAGTCAGCACAGACCCCCGGAGCCTGCACAGACCACCAGCAGGCCGCACAGACCCCCGGGCAGTCGGCACAGACCCCCGGAGCCTGCACAGACCACCGGCAGGCCGATACAGACCCCCGGACAGTCGATACAGCCCCCCGGCAGGCCGGTACAGACCCCCGGACAGTCGGCACAGACCCCCCGAAGGCCCGAACTGACGGCGCATCATGATGCGCACAGACAGCGCATCATGATGACGTCATTTCGGCAGCCAATCAGAGCCACAAAAGTGGCTCATTGCATTTTGGACTTCCGATTCCGGTATCCGATACGAAAAAAGTATCGGTACTCGGTATTGGAATTCCGATACGGCAAATATCGGCCGATACCCGATACTTGCTGTATCGGAAAGCTCAACACTAGTCTTTATACTTACAGATCCAGCCAGCAAGGTTGCAGCAGAACCGCCAGCAATTCCTCAGCAGACCTGCCAGCAAAACCTCAGCAGTTTAATATGTCTTCTTCTGGGAGCTCCCCCTCACAGCATCAGCGAACTGAGGTAATATAATTTTTTTTTTAATGTTATTTTCCAAATTTTTTTTTTAACAATATATGCATGGATTATGTTTTCACAGGAAGCTAAATCTGAGGAGCTTCCAGGAGGAGACATGCAGGGTGGAGAAATGCAAGGAGGGGGCACGCAGAATGTAAGTTTAGCACATACAAAAACTCACATTCATACATACATACATACATAATGCTACACCCAACACAAACATTCATCACAGCACACACAATAACTACGCATCCATCCAACCAAAATTTTTTTATTTATTTATTTACTTTTTACAGTCTTCAGAATCCGGTGCCCACACTAGAGCGACTCCCAGGACATCCCATCGTCGTCGAGGTGATTCATCTGGTGGTCGGCGAACGGTAAGTAACCCTTTATTTGGGTGATTGATTAATGAACCTCATATGTTTGAATGTAATCATTTTTTTTTGTTTTATTTTTTTTCTTCACAGGTTTCACAGCGTGCTCCCCACAGAGCAGTAGAAGAGGGAATCATCATTGATGTGGACACCCTCATTGAGGTTGTGCAACCACGGGAGCCGCTGTGGAACATGGCAAACCGCTTACATGCCGACCAACCAACCACCCGACGGCTATGGGATGAGGTGTGTTCGGAGGTTGTAGAGAACTGAGAGGAGCTCGATGCGAGGGCCAGGGATTTTGTGCGTAAGTATTCCAATTTCAGTAACTTATATTACAGCATGTGAAGTGTTGAATACTAACCAATTTCTTTTTTTTCCTTCACAGGTGACAGGGTTATCATACGGTGGCGGTCGCTCAGAGATCACTTCAAGAGGGACTTCAACAAGGAGATGCAGGCCCCGAGTGGATCGGGAGGACGCAGGAGCACCCAGTATAAACATTACCGAGCCCTGTCGTTCCTCCGGTCAACGATGGTGAGCAGAAGGTAAATATTCCACACACCATTTCTGTAGTACAAATGTTTACATGTTTAACCAATTTTTTTTTTCAGCAATGTTAAATGAAATATAAATATATTGATATATATTTTTTTCTATTTTTTAGCACTGTCTGCAGCACTCAGGAGCCTGCTTCTGAGTTGCCTCCCTCTGGAGGGATCCCTTCAGAGACCGCCACCGGTGACCACATCGAGGTATCCGACCCCTCTCTACCTTCCCTGTTTTCTCGTCCCTCTATCCCCTCCACCAGCACTGGAGCAGCAGGGCAGACTTCATGACATGAAGCTGCTGGTGACAACTTACAGTACTCTTTACCCCACCCCTCTGACACTGCCGCAACATCTCGACCAACTTTTGGTTCTGGCCGGCAGCGTCTGAGAGGTCAGGAAAGGATGACCTTGTCTGACTGTTTGAGTCTGAACTCATCTGTCCAGAATGGTTTCCACATTTATGGACAACAGTTAGCTTCTGGGTTGAACATGATAAATCAAAGTATCATGGAACTCAGAAGCTACATGGAACGGATGAATGCAGAGTCAAACCAGATGCCGAGACATATTTTTTTCAGTCAGTTGTCCGGCAAATGGAAGGTTTAAGTACTCACCAGCAGATGCATGTGATGCAAGCCTGTCACAATGCTCTAGTGGCTGTACTCTCCGAAGCATCCCATTCTACCCATGAACCTATTCCATCACATCCTCCCTCTGTCCATCCTCCCTCTGTCCATCCTCCCTCTGTCCATCCTTCCCCGTCCATCCTTCCACCACCATCCATCATCCTACCACCATCCATCCTCCTACCACTCCCTCTCCTTTCTCTAGTTCCCCATTCCATTCTTCCCAGTACCTTCCTTCCCCATTGCATTATACCCCAATGCCCTCACCATACCCACCCCCACACGCACCTTCAATGTTTCCACAAACCTCCTCTGTCCATCAACTCCCATCCCAACCTCATGTTTTCAACCCCCCTTCCGCTTCTGATCCTCACCAACTCCCTTCCCTGTCCTCCACCCCCCCCTCTATGTGGTCAACCCTGTTAACCCCTCCGATGATATCTCCACCCAACAATATCGGCATCTGTAATGTACTCAAAAAATGTTATTTATGTAATTTTATTAAAAAAAAAATTTAAAACAGTTCTAAAAAAAAATAACAGTTTTCTCAAAATTAATAAAACAGTCTATAATTTTGAAAAAAAATTGCAAAATAAACATGTTTCTGTTTCAAAAGAATTTTATTGTGTATTTTCCTTTTTTTCTTAAGTTTTTGGTAAAAGGTTGAAAGTGCACTGGTGATTTACAGATACAAATACACAACACATGGTAACATTTCAAAGTACACTGGTGGTGTAAAGGTTAAAAAAACACAACACTTGGTAAATTACACTGGTGGTGTACAGGTAATAAAACACAACACTGTTATTACCCACAATTTGTGCAAAGGTATCAAAACTAAAAAAGGAAAAATTACTAAAGTTTTTCTTATCCAAAAAAGGAACCTTGGTAAAAAAGAAAAAATTATACCTTGTCATCTTGCCAGTCGACTCTTCCTTCTGGTGACAGAAAATAATCCGCAAATTTGTCCCTCATTCTTGACACTGACCCAGTACTTCGAACAGTTGGCTACTGATAATCCCACAAGGTGGTTTCACAAACATTTTCTTCCATGGAAACAGGTTCCTTTGAATGTACCAAGTTGTGCAGGATTACACATGCCTTCACCATCTCATCCACAGTGTCAGTTTTCATTTTTATGGCTGTCAACAGCACTCTCCATTTTGCAGTTAAAATCCCAAAAGCGCACTCCACCACTCTTTGCGCTCTGGTCAATCGATAGTTAAATATTTTTTTCCCGTGTGTCAATCCATGACTACCATATGGCTTGAGAAGATGTTTGGACAGCTGAAATGCATCGTCACCAACACACACAAATGGCATTGGTGGGCCTGTTGTTCCAGGGAGTGGTCTTGGAGGTGGGAAATCAAAATTGTCTCCATACAAACGACGGCCCATTGCGGACATCTTGAAGACCTGAGAATCATTTGAACGACCATACGCACCAATGTCCACGGCAATAAATTTGCATTTTGCGTCTGCAATGGCCATAAGTACAATTGAAAAGAATTTCTTGTAGTTGAAAAATTCTGATCCAGATCCAATGGGTTTCACAATCCAAATATGCTTCCCATCCACGGCACCAACGCAATTTGGAAACTGGCAGATTTGTTCAAAGTTGTCCGCAATCTCCAGCCACCTCTCTTGTGTTGGCTGTGGGATGTATTCCTCGTGTAGACAATCCCACAATGCCCGGCAGGTCTGTTGGACAATTCCAGATATTGTTGAAATCCCAAGCCGGAACTGGTAATGGAGGGAGGTGAAGGATTCTCCAGTTGCCAGGAATCTGGTAAAAAAGGGAAAAAAGTAAAATTAATACAAACTACAAGTCATAACATAACAATAAAAGTCTGCAGAATCTGAAACATTTTAAAAAATAGATAACTTACCGAAGGGTCACCATCAAACACTCCGCCGGTGAAATAGAAAAGCGCATGTAGGTATCCTTTCTCCGGATTTGTGCTCCAACACACTCCACCAAAATCTCGAACAAGTCCTGTCTCATGCGCACATAGAATCATAGAATCATAGAATCATAGAATCGTAGAGTTGGAAGGGACCTCCTGGGCCATCTGGTCCAACCCCCTGCTCAAAGCAGGATTCGCTAAATCATCCCAAGTTGAAGAACTTGTCCGGGTTATCCCTCAATTCAAGATACAGTGTAGAAAACACGCCAAAGGTCAATCTCCGTGCATTTATAGGATGAATCCACTACCGTCGTCTCTTCCTGCTCCAACGCAGGATTCGCAGTCTTCTTTTCTCCCTCTGGAGAGCAATAATTGCCAACCGATTGCAGTGAAGATCAAATTCCACACAGAAGCTGTTAATACTCGCACTAACTCCTTCCATCGCTGCCACTAGCTCTACAACCTTTCAAAGATATTGTTTTACAACACCATAGATATAGTTTTCCCTAGTTTCCAGGATCCAATCACATTTGGGAGCATTTTCCAAGAGCCAATCATATTTGGGAGCATCCCATTTTGGAGGTGTGGAAAAACAGATCCGTCAGAAAACGGACCCAACGGATGGCAGAAATGGATGCCAGCGGATGGAACGGATCTGGTTTTTCACAGATCCGTACAAAAATCCGTATAGCGGATCCATCAAAAAACGGATCCGTACCATCCGCTGGCATCCGTTTTTAGCGGATCCGCCATTTTCACTTTTTGGCGGATTTTGACTGATTTGAAAAAACTGATGTGTGAAACAGGCCTTACTCCTTTAATTTACTGATAAAATAACAGGCACCGTCGCCTCTATAATTGCTGGTGGGAGGTTTCTATGAACCTACAGTGGGTATCTCAGGGGTATGTATGTAATTTGTCTAGACAGTTCATTTACCTTGTTTAGCAGCTATGTGAATTGAAGCATTTACAGGTAATTTTTTGTTAGTTTCCTTTGTTTTAATTCAATACTACAGGACAGAATTAACCTCGATATCTAGACAAGCATCAGACAAACAATCATCATGCCTCACCTCCTGGCAAAGGAGAAGCAGGGAAGGCTTAATTTAACTAGATGGAATAGATTATACTGTTTACACCTGCTAATGATATGGATCGCCACTCTGGACAGTGAAGAGCGGAGCTTATAAGAGGATTTAGTACACAAAAGGGTGACCTGGAAAACAGAAAAGATTGCAATGCTGAATGCATTCATATCCATCTACACAACCTTATCAGTTCTAGCTGTGTTATATCTATCATTTTGCCCATCAACTATCTGGATAAAGCTGATGTGTACACAGGCTGAGATTTAGGTCCTGTAATCTTGCAGTACTTCATTGGAGCATATAAACCTTTCTTCTCTATATGATTCATTTTTTTTAGATATATTCTGATATTTATTCATTGTTTAGTTTATTAATGATGGGTATTTATAAGCCTGCACTGAGTAAGGAATGGCTTAGTAGACATTGTATGGTGTAAACTAAAGGATCTTCTGCACACAGTGAGGAGAATAAGTATTTGATACACTGCCGATTTTGCAAATTTTTCCACCTACAAAGAATGGAGACGGCTGTAGTTTTTATTGTATGAACTTCAACTGTGAGAGACAGAATCTAAAAATAAAAACCAGAAAATCACATTGTATGATTTTTGCATAATTAAATTGCATTTTATTGCATGAAATAAGTATTTGATCACTTACCAACCTGCAAGAATTCTGGCTCTCACAGACCTGTTAGTTTTTCTTTAAGGCTGGAGTCACACTAACCTGGGCAAAATACGGTCCGTAGTTTACTTGCGTAATACGGATGAATGACCACTAAATAGTGCTCCGTAGGTCATCCGTAAGCAAGGTGAGGTCGCGTATTTTGCGCATGTGTGCATCCGTATGTAATCCGTGTGGCATCCGTATGCAATCCGTATGGCGAGATTTTCTCGCAGCCTTGCAAAATGGACATTTAACGGTTTTGAGGCCTGCAAACAATTTAAATAATTAGCCTGCACCCTATTTAGACACTCAGAAACAGGTGGATGCCTACATTCTGTCCATTTGTCACCTTGCTTTCACGAGGTGTGTTGGTGTCCTTTGTGCAGCATGGCAGAGGGTCTGTGATTCAATACAACTGAGCAGGTCCTCTTTACCTGGCTTTTGTCACTGCACTTTGAGCAACCATATCCTGTGATAGTGGATCCGCGGAGGAGGAGACGCATGTGGGTCCATCCACTTTTGAGGCAACGACTCACAAGAGGTCATTTTCACCGCCTCTATTCTTCTCTGCGGGAGCATCCGGAGAAATTTTACCAGTACTGTCGCATGAGCATTTCCACATCGACTCTTGGAGACAGTGCGCCCTGGGATAACCTTTCAGATCACAAGGATGCGCAAAGCAATATCTGCAGAGGAGCGACTTCTACTCACAATACGGTATGCACTACACAACCACATTCTCTATGTTCATAATGTGTGTGCTAAAGTATGCTTTTTTGCCTTCTTGGACAAAGTTTAATACCCTCATCTTACTCCAAATATGTTTCACCGGACACAGCAGAATGTTAGATGTAATATGTCCTGCATATCACTTAGTCATTGTGCCAACAAATATGTGTGTGTTCTTCTCTCTCATTTCCTAACAAGTTTGGTCGGCATGTAACTGATTTTTTTTACTTTACACATTCTAAACTTTACTATTTCTGTTGTTCTACAGCTTCCTGTCCACTGGCCTGTCTTATGCCGCCCTCCACCATGAGTTTCTCATTGGAAAGTCAACCATTTCAGGCATAGTGAGGTCTACATGTGCACAAATCTGGACAAGACTCCATCAAGTGGTCATGCCCGAGCCCAGGATGGAAGACTGGTTAAGGATATCAAGGGACTTTGAGGAGGACTGCCAGTTTCCAAATTGTATTGGGGCCCTGGATGGCAAACATATCAGGGTGCGTAAGCCGCCGAACTCAGGCTCCCAATTCTTCAATTATAAACAATACTTTTCTGTTGTATTGTTGGCTCTGGTAGACCCTCAATACAAGTTTATAATTGTTGACATTGGGGCCTATGGAAGGACGGGAGACTCTAGAGTCTTCAATACTTAAATAATGGCTCGGCGGCTACGCACCAGCCAGTTGGATCTACCACCACCACGCCAGCTACCAAGCTCCCCCGAACAATCAGTCCCTTATGTCCTTGAGGCAGATGATGAAAAAGGGAGGATGATTGACCTCATAGAGATCAACATCCGACACTGCGGAGACACCATCACGTGTTTCTCAACGCAGTGATTCTAGAGCACTGCCCCCATCCCTCATGGGAAATATGTAAAACATGCAAAAACATAAGCCGCGGAGACACCATCACATGTTTCTCAATGCAAGCAATGACTAGCCAGGTCTTTCACCGGGAAGGAACAACCACGGGAAGGGCAGTCTCCAATGAAGGAAACCACCTATGCCAAAATACCATGTTTTGGCATAGGTGGTTTCCTTCATTGCAGACTGCCCTTCCCGTGGTTGTTCCTTCCCGGTGAAAGACCTGGCTAGTCATTGCTTGCGTTGAGAAACATGTGATGGTGTCTCCACGGCTTATGCTTTTGCTTGTGGCAGATGAGGCCTTTCAGTTATCGCGCAATGTCATGAGGTCATATCCCCGGCGCAACCTTGACCACAGGCGCAGAATTTTTAACTTGCGCCTATCACGTGCTAGGCGACTGGTGGAGTGTTCCTTTGGGATTCTTTGTGCCAAATGGCGGGTACTCCAGTCTGCCATTCAGTTGAGTGAGCAAAATGTGAATGAAGTTGTGAAAGCCTGTGTTGTTCTGCATAACTTCACCAGGATACATGATTGCTCCTCCTCTGATGGTGTTGTGCGTAGGCCGGACAATGTGCGCAGGGTGAGACCACCTATGAACCCTCAACGTAGACTGCTCTCTGGCCTAAAAGTGCGTGATATTTTCACTAATTACTTTATCTCACCTGAGGGGGCAACTTCTTGGCAAGAGCATGCTGTGTCTATGTTATAATTTGTTGCTTTAAGTGTGTCTAATTATATATTACTCAAGCCTTTATGATTCTATGAGTGTTTCATTGCATTGGTTGGTGTCTGTTAGTATGTTGTGAGGGATTGTGATAAATCACACAAAGACGTTAACTAGAGTAGACATATTTTTAGTTTTGCCTTTTTTTTTTTTTCTTCGCTTAAAGGCAAACATAATTTTGCCATAAGACAAATTTGGCAATGGCCAAAATGACCCTTTGCCTTCTTTAACTTGTTGTAAAATGAACATTACATAACAAAACAGCAACAAACATTAGGCAAAAATAACATTGCTGCATGACTAGATTAACCGAGATTTTGCAACAAAAGGTGAGCTCCATCCCCAAAATAAAGGCAACAAGATAACACTCACATTTCCTCATAATGTTATCCAATCATAGAAAGATTCCACCATGATAGGCAAGGCTACCTCACAGCTTTCACACAGATATTACCTGTCTGTAGAACAGACAATATTTAAGCATGCTATACTGGAAAGGATGAAAATACAAAACTCACTTGTTAAGACATAGAGAGAGCGTGATATTCTGAATGCTGGTCGCCTCGAAATTTTGTACTAGAGATTGCTAACAAAAAAGGTGACTACTTAACTAAGGCGAGCATGCCTTTCCTAGGCGTTAGCAAGTGAGTAGTGTATTTTCATCCTTTCATTTTACAGCATAGCGCATTTAAATATTCTCTTTTCTACATACATGTAATATCTGTCTGAAAGGCGTGAGGTAGCGTTGCCTGTCATGATGGATTGTTTCATATGTTTGGAAAACATAGTTTAAAAATGTGAATGTTAAATTATGTTCTAAATGTTGGTGAAGGAGAACACCTGTTTTTTCATTAATATTAGGAGCACCAGTTACATCTCACTGGACATCTCCACCCATCAGAATCATAAATCCTCATATGTTGGGGAAGGGGAACGTGGAAGAACAGCCTGTGGGTGCTGCTGGACATTGTGGCCAACATCGCCCTGTGTGGGGCCATACTGTTGCCCATGATGCTGGAATTGTCCAGCCTCCTGGGACTGTTGGGGATACTGGCCAGAGTAATGATGATGGTGAGGGGCTTCTTGTTGGCTCTGGTAGGCCCATGGCTCATACCCACCAAGATAGCCAGATCGTCCCCAACCAGGTTTGGACCAGCCTCCAACACTGGGTGGGTACAAGTGGCCATATTGGTGGGGTTGGCTTGAGGAAGACATTTGGGGCTGCGGAATAGACGGTTGGGTAGGGGGAGGAAGGGGTTGAGGTGTTGGCCCACGTATTAGAGGCTGTTCAGACCCTGCTTGAGCAAGCATCTGTGTGGATGGTCTCATGCGCATTAAATTTCGTGGTGAGAGCTGCCACCTCTCCAGAAATTCAAAAACCTCTTATGGGGTATTGGGGGGGTGCTTGCATCAAGCAGGATCTGAATACATCCCCTAGTACGGAGTCTGACCTCACAGGTAAGGACACGGAGATAAAGGATGAGGCTACGTGCATAGGCCTCCTCCCCATCATCTGTAGTTACTCTGGACAAATAATTGAGCACCCCTGTGTCCACATTGGTCCTGCTCTCTTGAATAGTGACCTGGCGCCTTCTTCTTGTTCGCCGTGATGCTAGAGCAGCCTGTGGGGAGGACCTGATCTGGGCAGTTGGGCTGCTTCTCAAGTTGCCCGGCTCTTCCAGGATGGGTGAGGTGGCAGCAGCAGACCGTCCTGGTGGTGTGGTGTGTAGGCCAGCCATTGTGTGGTCTTATGATGCCTCATCTTCAGCCATCCTTCTTGTAGGGGGAGAAGATGGGCCAGCCACCTCATCCCCTACAGGATCTATAATGGGCTCTGCCTCTGAGGCCGTTCCTCGATCCGTAAGGTTGGATTGAGTTCTGTTATGAAATAGAACAGAGGCAAAAATACATCAATATTTTTGTCCCTGTAAAGTATTTGTGTAATGTATTTGTGTAATGTGGTGTGAGGTATGTACTTACGGTCTCAGATCCAGAATTGGGGCGAGGAAGTTCAGCCGGTCATAGTATATATATTTTCTTTTGACATGGCCAGCACCCCACTCCTGGACCGCTGCTGGCGTTCCCAGCGGAACTGGTCCCGGATGCTTCGCCAGCGTTTCATCACATCTTCCACTGCAATGTGACAGGAAAGATTGTCAAAATCACATATTTGAGAGGTCACATTTTCTAACAGTAGTCTAGGCATGGGGCCTTCTGGGGTGTGCTTTCTACCCATGGTGGCATATGTAATTGGGCCGATACACAGGGTCTCATTAGCTACACTTAAACTAATTTTATTGGCTAGGAGGATGAGGAGCTTGTGGCCTAACCCCTAATTATGGCTGTGTGAAGCCACGTGTCACATCCAAATGTAACGGCCTCATGAGGCTAATAAAATTACATGCACAGGAAGGGGGTTGTTGATTTTAGATTCATTTTTTAGCGTGCGCTAAGGTTAGTTATGTTTTTATGGTTGCACTTCCGAATTTTATGCTGCTCATCACGTGGTCTGTCACCAAAGTCATGGTACATCTGGCGACAGATGCGCCTCCATGACGCCTCCTTTCTTGTCCGGTTCGCATAACTTGCATCACGTGGGTCCCATATTTCGGGACGCTCCTGCACCAGCACAATTAGCATCTCAACATTAATGTATGTGGACGCCATGCTGCTGCTGTACTCCGTGGAGGCGTACTTCCTGGATGTCTGGAGCGCTTTTTGAGCTCATTTGCATGTCTAGGCTTCCTGATGATGGATTGGCCCATTTCCTGTCACCAGCCAAAAGACCTGAGTATTGCTCGCAGGTCACACGTGTGTTCCGTGTGTAATCCGTATTTTTTGCGCACCCATTGACTTGAATTGGCGTACTACGGGCGTAGTACGCTGACAATCGCAGCATGCTGCGATTGGCACGGCGCATAGGATACGGATGAGAAATATACACCTGGTGCGAGTGACCCCATAGAAAATCATTTGTCCGTGTCTAATGCGTGCTTTTTGCGACTCTCACTCGCCCGTATTCCTCGCCAGTGTGACTCCGGCCTTAGAAGCCCTCCTACTCTGCACCCATTACCTGTATTAATTGCACCTGTTTGAACTCTTTACCAGTATGAAAGACACTGCTCCACACATGAAAAATCTCCACCATGGCCAAGACCAAAGAGCTGTCTAAAGACACAAAGGGGCTTCTGTAAGGGTACCCTTACACTTAGCGATGCACCAGCGATCCCGACAATGATATGGATCGCTGGTGCATTGCTAAGTGGTCGTTAGTGAGCTGCCAAACAGGCAGATCTCACCAGCGACATAGCAGGGGTCGGGGATCGCTACTTACCTGTCAGACGCGGCGATCCTGACGTCCACCTGCCTGCGTCCACGCGTCGCTCGTCGGCGCCACAGGAAGCCCAGCAGGAAGTGGCTGACGAGAAACGGCCCAGGACATTCTCACGCGATCAGCGATGGACAGCGGGGGAGCCGGTCGGAGGTAAGTATCACACATAGCGATATCGCTAGCAATATCGCTGCTACGTCACAAAAACTAGTGACGTTACAGCGATATTGCTAGCGATATCGCTATATGTAACGGGCCCTTAAGTGTAGATCTGCTCAAGACTGGGATGGGTTACAGGACCGTTGACAAGCAGCTTTGGGAAAAGGCAACAACTGTTGGCACAATTATTAGAAAATGAAAGTGTAGTCAAATATGTCTTTCTCTCGTTGTACAAAACTGATAGAGACATACCCCAAGCAACTTGCCGCTGTAATTGCAGCAAAAGGTGGCACGACAAAGTATTAAGTTAAAGGGGCCGAATAAGATTGCACGCCCCACTTTTCAGTTTTTGAATTTCCACAAAAATTTAAAATAACCAATAAATTTCATTCAACTTCACAATTGTTTCTCACTTGTTGTTGATTCTTCACCAAAAATTTACATTTGGTATCTTTATGTTTGAAGCATGATATGTGGGAAAAGGTTGAAAAGTTCCAGGGGGCCGAATACTTTTGCAAGGCACTGTATATGTATTATGATGGGCTTCATAGATTGGTCAATATGGTTTGCGTCTAAAGACAAAAGAGCCAATTGGGGTGAACGAGAATTTTTTTTAGACAGAATAGAATTGATGAGGTTATAAATTTCCCTCCATAGAGGCTTAATATGAGGGCAGTGTCAGAAAATATGCAGCAAACTGCCATACTGCCCGCAGTTCCTCCAACAGACTGAGGCATGCTCAGGGTTAATTTTGGACAGTTTGGCTGGGGTATAGTACCACCTTGTGAGCAATTTATGATGGGACTCTTGTAGAGACAACGACATTGTAGAAGAGTAAAAAATTGAACAAGCTTGTTCCCAATCAGAATGATTAAGACTTAGGTGGAGCTCGGCCTCCCATTTTAACATATTGTGAGTTTTAACTAGTTCAGAGCTTTTATTTAACCATTTATATATATATATAAGTAGGTCGCCCTCACACCCAGGGCTGAGGGGTACTCGGTACCGAACCGGTCTCTCAGAGGGGATTGTATCAGCAGCGGTGACCTGGTCCGTGGCCTTGGGCGCCCATGTAAAAGGTGTTGAGTTGGGAATAAAGTTTATAAGTGATTCGTGACGCCACCTGTGGTGCTCGGCAAGGGACGTGTTAAGCTGATGCTGCAGACAGATCCTCTGTGACAGATGGTGTAGTGCAGCAATGATGTTGTAGCCCTCCACAGGCAGGGTTGTTGGTCCCAGGGCAGTGTAGCGGAATGTTTAGGAAGAGGGTGCAGTGTTTGACACAGAGATGTAGCAGTCATGAGGGTGTTGCAGGAAGGAGGCAAGGACACAACAGGGTGCAGTTTCTTTACATTTACTTGGCAAATGCAGTCCAGGGTCCTGGTTACAGATGGCACAGGAGCAGGCTAGCCTGGAAGCAGCTCACGGATCTCTCTATTAGATGGGTTGTGTAGTCTCCTTCCTAGTGCTGGCTGAGGTACATCCAGTACAGTGTTACACTGAAGTTCCTCCTTCTTATCTTCTCTTAGAACTACCTCGTATGGCAGACAGCTGTAGCCCTCTATCTCTCTTGGCTCACCCGTCGCTGTTGTGCCTCTGAGTCTTAGGTGGGAATAGAGCATTTACAGCTTCCTATTCCTCTGGTTTCTGTTGCAGGACCTTCAGTATCCATACAACCGTGGAGACCAGGCTCCAGATCATGCGCTATCACTGGGAGGGAGCTCTCTATCCTCAGCTCAACCTGCAGCTTCTCTCCACACGTCTACACACTTCGCCCTCCTCACTGAACTGACTAATTTCCCTTCCTGGCCCTCAGAGCGCGCTCCTCCCCCAATCCTGGTTCATTGCTCCCTCTGCTGGCCTGGAGTGGGAACTGTGTTGCATGACATGGTTAACTGTTAGAGAGACCCTTCATTGCCTCCAAGCCTGACATCACCCTCCCTGGAGGAAGGCAATGCCACTGTGGTGACCATACTCCTTGGGGCGCCACATTTGCAATGCTCCAGAATATGTTATGTTTAATATTGTTAATAAAGTTAATTGCTGGTTCTGAAATTCGAGGATTTTTGTGTAGAAAATTATTAATTTGGTCCTTTAAGATCAAATATTTACAAAATGATGAGGAAGAAATGTTAAACTGTTTTTTAATAAAACTATATTTTAATGGTAATGTTAACTCTTTGATTCCCATTAATTTAGATTCCCTGTTTAAAGTCATTTCCAATGACCTAACTATATACGGAGATAGAGAGTTGACTTGGTGGGGGAGAATTATGACTTTTAAGTCCTTTATCTTGCCAAAGATATTATACGTATTTCGTTCACTTCCACTAACAATTTCCACCTCACTTTTAACTAGTTTACAAACACGGATAAATTCCTTCATTTGGGGAAATAAAAAAGCTAGGAGAGCAACAAATATTTTATTGAATAACAAATTGTTCGGAGGTGCTGGATTTTCTGGATTTTTAATAGGATTCTGTCTCACACAATTCAAGTGTACCTACGATAAAAATTACAGTCCTCTTCATTCTTTGTAGGCGGGAAAACTTGCAAAATTGGTAGTGTATCAAATACTTATTTTCCCCACTGTATCTCTGGCAATTACCTTATTGTTACTCACCTGTCCAGTCTTCATCCGTGGGGTCTGCTTTTTCCCTTCACTATGGACAGCTCCCTTAGTGCTAATCTGTGCCAGATTACAATACTAACCTAGCATGCACCTCTGATGTCACGATCCAAAGCCTTTTAATGTGCACCCTTAAGGTACTGTCACACTTAGCGATACACCAGCGATCCCGACCAGCGATATGACGCGGTCAGGATCGCTGGTACATCGTTAAGTGGTCGCTAGTGAGCTGCCACACAGGCAGATCTCACCAGCGACATAGCAGGGGTCGGGGGTCGCTACTTACTTGTCAGACGAGGCGATCCTGATGTCCTCCCGCCTGCGTCCACGCGTCGCTCGTCGGTGCCCCAGGAAGCCCAACAGGAAGCAGACGACGAGAGACAGCCCAGGACGTTCTCGCACGATCAGCGATAGCCAGCGGGGGAGCGGGTTGGAGGTAAGTATCAGACATAGCGATATCACTAGCAATATCGCTATAACGTCACAAAACCAGTGACGTTATAACGATATTGCTAGCGATATCGCTTAGTGTGACAGGCCCTTTAGTTTTTAGGTAGCAGTGTAAATTGCTACCACATGCTTTCTAGGATCAAGTCCCACTTCCCACTTAGCTCTTCTACAGTCAGTTGCCTTATCAAGCTTTTTCTGAATGCCATCTAGCATCCTTACCTGTTTTTCAACTCTCTCTGCCTTTCCTTGTGCAGTCTACACCCTATATATTTCTCTGCTATTCCAAGGTGCTGAACAGACTCAACTCTGGTGCAAAAAGGTGCCTGATAGCAAACAGGAACAGCAAAGTTGAGTAGGACATCTGTACTATTACAAGCACCTTGATTGTCTACTCTCCTGCTCTTCTTCATCAAAGCTTCCATCCAGGTTGCTCAACCAAGACCTACTGTTTAGCAAATCTCCTTACTGGGAAAGCCCATGCCCATATCCATTGATCATCTCTTCCACCTGTATTATACTTATTACCATAATATATCTGATATTAAAGGAGAAAAAATTGTAATTCAATGAATCCAAAGACTGAGAAGGATGATGCTGATGTGTACACAGATTGCTCTTTAGCTTGTGTAAACTTGACCTTAAACATGCCATCTTTCTAGACCTTTCTTCTCTGAATTATTCATTGCGCTCTAATCTTGTGTTTCTCTACATATACTCTGCTTTTTTTTCCTCTTTCTTTAGTTTATTAATGATAGGTATTTAGAAGCCTGGAATGATTTACAGTTGAGCTTCATCAAACACACTATACGGTGTATGGAGTCCTCTGCACGTCTCTGGAAATGATTAACGGGAAGATCCATCAACGCCTCTTATATTTTGTCTAATAAATAAGACCTCATGTTATATTATCTTTGTGGTAAATTAATCAAACTGTCTCAATCCAATCACCGCATGATGAATGACCCTCAGATAAAATGATGCAAAAGGGGAGCCAAGATTTTCCATGGAGGAAGAAGCTCTTGATCCCCAATGCAAAATGTGTAACAAGACCCCCACCTACCATCTGCTGCCACTGAGGGGTAGTAACATCTACTATCTACAGCTATGAGGCATACAGATAAGACTAGTTTAACCAGTCTACTACCTGTATGCCCATAGTAATGGTTTAAAAGCGTCCCTGGAGTTGACAGATTCCCTTTAACATGGTGGTACCTATCGTGCGAGGTTAGCAACAAATAAGGTGAAGGCATAGGTTCCGAATTTGCAGGTCTCTATTCACAGTAAACATAAAATCTACTCGTCTATCAGCACATAAAGCCCAACAGAAGTAATGTTTTTCTTCAGCAAAAAGCAAATAAAACACCAAGCACAAAAAAAAAATTGTCAAGGGGGGAAGCCTCACCGTGTGCTAAATGTAGTATTGCTCCTTGTTAACACAAAAAATTGACAAAAAAAGGATTCTATGACTAAGGGCTTCAGCCAGAAATGTATGTCAGAATGAGCAATGTTTTTCAATTGTTTGGACAACTTTTTTTAACCATGTGAAATAAACTTGCATGCCATATTTTTTATCCATATGCCTATGTGGATCCTTTTCTCCCCTTTTTTTGTCAAATAATAGACCATTTTTTTCTCGCGTACAGTTCATATAATCCAATTTTCACACAGGCAGTATATCAAGGGGAGCTCACCATATTAAAGGTTATAATAAGTAAGTCGGAGTCGTGAGTCAGGGAATTTGAGGAGTCGGAGGCTTGGCTTACCGACTCCACAGGCCTGCCTAGAACCCACCTTAATAACCAAATGTTACTCTGTGTCTAAATCCTTCCGGGTTTCTCATTACTGAGTGCAGCAACCTCAATGGCGCATACCCATCATCCAGAAATCTGCCTGCTTGATACACCAGATAAATATTGTTATGGATCAAGGTCACTTCTACATGACAATGATATTCACTAACATCCATAGAAAGAGCTGGAAAAATAAGTCTATGAAGGTCGAACCTTGCAACTTAGCTATCAGAAAGGATGAAGGTGTCCTATGGTTTTTAGCATCTTGACAATTGCAACTGTTAGTTATATGTACATTGAGCACATCTGGGACGTCATTATATATACATGCAAACACTCCTCAACATTGAAATTGCTCTACCAGGAAGGAAAAGTTGTAGAATTATGGAAATCACAGGATTGGTAGATATGTTAATGAAACATAATGAACACATTTCAATTTACTCAATATGAGCCTCATGTGCAGACATCTCCGTACTTCCATGTTATGTCTGCCATCAATAAGGTTAATAATGGTAGTTTGAGGAATGTTCTGCCATGCTGTATGTTCCAGATGTGATCGATGGGAGACAAGTCCAGAGACTCTTCAGGCCATGGCAGCACGTTCAGGTTACGCAGGTTACTCACAGTAACAAAAACAACAAGGTAGCGTAAGCAACAGCCATTGAAAAATTGCTCTTTGGACATTTTGGGGAAATGGCCATACCACTGGCTCCATGATTGATTGATTCTTTAATGTAAATGAAATTGGACCTCACATAACAAACGTAGTATTGGTGAGGGGAATTGGGGTGCTTGTCTCTGGGTTCACTTACATAGTGCTGGGCAGCCCGCTTGATCTATTAGTATGAGTGTCACTAATAGATTGTAAGCCAGACAATGTGCGCTACATCTGGGTGACTGGCACACTATATAAGCCTTATCTGTGTTCATTTATAATGCTGGATGGTAGGTGATGGCGGTTGTCTTATCAGTTTTTTTGCACCTGCGCTACCTCCAGCCCTTCATCATTGGGGCTGGCTGCATACTGCAGCGAGGTAGTATTTTCACCAAGTATTGGTAAATGTGTCTGATTCTTTTCAGTTTTTTGGATTTTGTGTCTTTTTCAGTGCAGGACTATTGTGGGGGAAGCAACACCCCATGGGAGTAGTACTGGCTCATATTCATAAGAAAGACTGCAAAATAATAGGTTGGAGCGTCAAATCCTTTGCTATAATTCTATTAACAGTAGATATCACTATAATGACAGATCACAATGGTTAGGGGACCTGACAGATTCTTTTTAAAGAAATCTATTTTTGAAAACACTGAGTGAAGTGAATATGGCTGCTCCCCCCATCATCCTATAAAGATAGTCATTCACTTTTTCTGCAATGCAGCATAACAAACCTATCTAATTATGTAGTCATTTAGCAAGATACTCAGTCTATAGCAAATCAAATTTGTCATTCAGGAATCTGGAGAACCTGGCTGAAGAAACCCTGTGGCATTTATATTAAATTGAGACTCCATGTAATACTGTATTGCTGTCATCACACTTACTACACTATAACTAAGCAGACCGGACACTAAGGATTCCTTAGTGTCCGCGGTATCTTACCCCTGTTCTGTACTTACTACTACTTTCACACCATGGATATTTGGTTCTGAGGGAAAGAAACCACCATACCTGAAGGTGCCATCCCACCCATAATCTGCAAACAAGGTTCCATGGTAAGAAGGCTCCACACTGCATTTGCAGGCACCAGTGCCCTGGGTCATCACCTAGCCCCCACATGGGTAGTGCAAGGTCTGCCATTCACTGTTTGCCCTCCATGTGTATTGCAGGTTCTCTCACTCTTTACCTCCCCTCTATGTGTAGCATGGATTATTTTACTGTCTAACCTCTCTATCTCCATGTATAGTATGGGGTCTGTTACTCTCTACTTCTCTTTCAAGTGTAGTGTGAGGTTGTTTAATCGCTACCTGCTCTCTATGTGTATTGCAGGTTCTGTCAGTCTTTACCTACCCTCCATATGTAGTGTAGGGCCTGTGACTACCTGACTTTCATGTGTAATGCAGGATCTGTCTTCCCAAACAACAACCTGCAAAGTTCTGTGGCTGTCAGTGGTCCTATCTCCACTGTTTGCTCTCTACACTTAATAGTTATTAAGAAATAGCGAAGTGATCAAGTATATCATTTTTTAAAAAACTGCTGTAATTGTAACAATGTGGCATGGGGTGGTAGTCATAGCCGAGTCCACTAGGTCACAGTCAGTGAGCTTGCCGGCCCCTTGCACAGAAATAAACAGTTCCAATCCCAGGTCACAGTGGGTTACCTCAGAATCACGGCTGCTCTCCACACTGGCACGGCGTCCTCCGGATACACAACACGTCAGACTCTTTAGGGCCAAACATTGGCAACTTGTTTAATGAGGATAAAGTATAGAAGAAGATAACAATTCCTGAGCTGTCCCTATTCAAAGATACTGCTCCTTCGGCAGCAGCAGCAGCAGCAAAAGTATCAGCTCCCAACTGCTCCTGGAAGCTCACAGTCCCCTGGAGGGCACTATCACAGTTTACATGCCCTGTTCCACTGCCCGGCAGTCCTTGGAAGCCTGAAGTCCCCAGCCGGGGGTCCCTTCTACCCCAGACGGGGATCCACATTATACCCCAAACGGGGGTTCTCACTGTTCCAGACCGGAACACACTTATGACCCAAACAGCAGTCTCTTCTGTCTCAGACGGGGACGCACCTGTGCCCCAGACGGGGACACACACCTTGCCTCAGGCTGTCCTGCAATATACATTGACATGACAGATATAAAATATTTCTCATTACACAGTACATATGAGACATGGATCATTCATTAACACAATTAAACATAAGGGAACCATTCAGGTGCCGCATCTGCTATATGTGCCTGGTATGCAGGAAGGCACGTGAGGTTCCTTGCCACCTCCTTACAATATGTTGGAGTTTACATGCCTTGGGTTCTCTTTTTAACACTATAAGAAGCTCAATTCATAAAACTTTGTAACTGGACTTGTTGCACACAGCAACCACCTACAATGCACTATTTGGAGCGGATTAAGAAGTGGCGGCTGTGCTGTTATTGATTGCTGTTGGCAGCCATTTTGACCATTAAGGTAAGTGTTTTAGTTTTGTCTATAGAAGGGTTAAAGGGCCCACCATCCTCTTGAAAAAAAATTGTGGATGGTTACCATAAAAGCCTCACTGTTGTGTTCTGAACTGTCAAGGACAGAGGCATCCTATACGTATGATGGCGGAGATCCCACCTGGTTTCCTGGTCATAAGATACTGTATTCTGGGCTGCCACCAGGAATTTCGGGGCCCCATACTGGCAAATTTTCGGGTCCTCCTTGAGACTCCGCTCAGGCTCCACCCCAGCCCCTCCTCCACCCCTCAAACTGTCCACAGTCCCACCGCCCTCTCTTGGAAAAACTCCACTTCTCACCAATCACACATTAACAGTTCCCATCACCAGATCACACATATAAGCGGCAGCTTTTGTTTTGGCCAAAAGATTTTTTAAGCCGCCATCACAACACTGTAGACACTTTTGGCCGAGCTCTACTCTACTCTAACCTATTAAATATTTGTTAAAATATGCAATACAATTTAGGTATATTTTTATTTATTTTTCAATTTTTAAAATGACCAATAATATCACATACAAGGGATGACAAATACCACTGCACCATGACCAGACACAATATTGCCACCACATAGTGACCTATAACACCACATACAAGGAACAAATACCGCCACAAGTGCAAGAGAAAAAAAGTGTTCAGCTCACCCTTTGTACTTCCATGTTGCTTCCAAGCACGGGCCACAGCTCTGTCAGGCAGTAGACAAAATATGGAAAAGACGGTCCAGCTCAAAAGGGTAAAATCCAAAATATTTTATTTAGATATCCATAAAATAGGTGTACAAAATACAAAAAAATGCGTATACCCGACAGGAAAACCGGAGGGAAGGTTGAGGAGACACTGTACGCGTTTCGAACGAAAAGTTTTTAAACTCAGTACTGAGTTTAAGAACTTTTCGTTCGAAACGCGTACAGTGTCTCCTCAACCTTCCCTCCGGTTTTCCGGTCAGGTATATGCATTTTTTGTATTTTGTACACCTATTTTACGGCTATCTAAATAAAATATTTTGGATTTTACCCTTTTGAGCTGGACCGTCTTTTCCAAATACCGCCACACCAAGTTCAGACCACATATTACCACCACAGTGACCGAATAATATCACATACATGGAACAAATACCACCGCACCATGACCAGACCACATATTACCACCACAAAGTGACCAAATAATAGCACATATAAGGGACAAATACTGCAACAACATGTCCAGACCACATATTACCACCACATAGTGACTGAATTTAATACTGATCAGTAATAAAAAAACAATACTATCGCCATTAGTGCCATTATACACAGGGGATCTGTACTTAGTATGCAGTATCTGTGTACAGGTAATACAGTGATCAATGACATTATACACAGGAGCTCTGTATGTAATGTACAGGTAATACAGTGATCACTGGTGACATTATACACAGTACCTCTGTATATAGTAAACAGTGTATAGTGTCAGTTTATTGGTAACACACTAACTCACCAGTGACATCTCTAGGTGAAGTCCTTCATCCTTGCTTTTCCTCTTTCATCCCGCACAGATCGCCATCACTTCTTCCAGCCAGGGCTCGTCTCTGCAGGAAATAACACAATTATCCAGAGCTCCACTTGCAAGAACACATTACTTATTTTTTTCCCAACTTCTACATTACATCACATGAAGAAAAAAAGGCAACATAGTATCACTCTACACAGTAACTGGACCGCCCCCCATTTAAAACAGTATACTCAAAAAATAAAATAAATACATCACTGCAGTAATAATATCCCTTAATTAGCCCCTATGGTAATAATATTCCCATCCTGGCCCCGTGTGTCTCATTCCTGGCTTCAGCCATATGTTCCCCCATCCCATCCTCATGAGTATCCATTGTGCCCCATATGATCTCCCCATCTGTCTCCATTGTATCCATCCTGCCCCATGATCCTGCACGATCTGTCTCCAATCCTGCACGATCTGTCTCCAATGCTGCCCCATCTGTCTCCAATCCTGCCCCTGTGTCTTTCATCCTGCCCCATGTGTCCATTTTGCTCCGTGTCTCCAATCATGCCATTTGTGCCTTTCACCCTGCACCCTTTGTCTCCAATCATGCCCCCTGTGCCTGCAATCCTGCCCCCTGTGTCTTTCATCCTGCCCTGTTGTGAGTTCATTTTTCCCTTCATCATTGAGGTCTGATGAACTCCCTCCTCTGGTGAAGGAAGGTAGTGAGACTGATTACCAAACACCTGGGCAGCTAGATGATAACTGGGTGGCTGGAATTGAGGACTGGATATAAGGTTGCCGGCGCCCTTCTTCCTGGCTGGTGACTTTCCTGCTGGATTCTTGGAGACCAGTCTGATTCCTGCGTCTCAAAGCTAAGTTTTTCTGCTCTGCTTTGTACTCTTCAGTTTTGTTTTTGTTTTGCCTCGTTTTTTGGGAGTTCTGCCATCCCCGGCCAGGGGTGAGCTGAATTCCATTTTTTGTCTCTGATCTGTTGATCTTTTGCTCTGTCATCAGAATATACCTGAGTGCTGATATAGTCTTTTGAAGCCTAGCGACTTCAGGGCCTGTTTTTCCTATCAGGCGGTTGGCTCATTTTGATAGGGTTTTGGCGGATGGCAGACAGCAGCTTTCCTATCCTGTACTATGTAGTTAGCTTGGGCACCATCATTTGCTCAACCTATCTTTCTATCTGTGTTAGTGTTTTCATCTTGCTTCACCGTCATTATATGTTGGGGGCTGCCTATTGCTTTGGGGTCTGCTCTGGGGCAGTTTAGTTTTTCCCCTTTCTGTCTTTAGGCTATGTAGCTCTCCGGCTGTGATCGAGGTGTCTAGGGCACCGTAGGAACCCCCCACGGCTACTGCTAGTTGTTGTGGATAGGTTCAGGGGTCTGCAATCCGATAGCTGCCAACCTCTCTGGTTTTTCTGGACTTAGCTGGTATTTTGTTTTTTCCTCCTTCGGTGACTCATCATAACACTGCCCTCTTTGTCTCCAATCATGCCCCCTGTACCTGCAATCCTGCCCCGTTTCTTTCATCCTGCCCCCATGTCTCCCATCATGCCCCTTGTGTCTTTCATCATGCCCCTTGTGTCTTTCATCATGCCCCCTTTGTCTCCAATCATGCCTCCTGTACCTGCTATCCTGCTCCCTGTCTTTCATCCTGCCCCTTTGTCTCCAGTCATGTCCCCTGTACCTGCAATCCTGCCCTGTGTCTTTCATCCTGCCCCCCATGTCTCCAGTCCTGCCCCCCATGTCTGTCATCATGCCCCTTGTGTCTTTCATTATGCCCCTTTGTCTCCAATCATGCTCCCTGTACCTGCAATCCTGCCCCCATGTCTCCAGACCTGCCACCCGTGTCTTTCATCATGCCCCCGGTGTCTTTCTTCATGCCCCCGGTGTCTGCAATCCTGCCCCCAATGTCTCCATCCTGCCCCCATTGTCTCCAATCCTGCCCCTGTCTCTAAACCTGCCCCTGTCTCCATCCTGCCCCATCTTCAATCCTGCCCCCATCTCCAATCCTGCCCCATCTCCATCCTGCCCCCAATGTCTCCATTGTGCCCCCATCTCTAATCCTTCCCCCATCTCAATCCTGCTGCCAGTGTTTCCATCCTGCCCCATCTCCAATCCTGCCCCATCTCCATCCTGCCCCATCTCCATCCTGCCCCCATCTCCAATCCTGCCCCATCTCCAATCCTGCCCCCAATGTCTCCATCCTGCCCTGTCTCCAATCCTGCCCCGTCTCCAATCCTGCCCCCAGCTCCAATCCTGCCCCATCTTCATCCTGCCCCATCTCCAATCCTGTCCCATCTCCATCCTGCCCCATCTCCAATCCTGCCCCATCTCCATCCTGCCCCCATTGTCTCCATCCTGCCCCATCTCCATCCTGCCCCCATCTCCATCCTGCCCCAATTTCCTTCCTGCCCCCAATGTCTCCAATCCTGCCCCATCTCCAATCCTGCTCCATCTCCAATTCTGCCCCATCTCCATCTTGCCCCAATGTCTCTATCCTGCCCCCAATGTCTCCATCCTGCCCCCGTTTCCAATCCTGCCCCATCTCCATCCTGTCCCCAATGTCTTCAATCTGGCACCGTCTCCATCCTGCCCAATCTCCAATCCTGCCCCATCTCCATCCTGCCCCCAATGTCTCCAATCCTGCCCCGTCTCCATCCTGCCCTGTCTCCAATCCTGCCCCTATCTCTAATCCTGCTCCATCTCCATCCTTCCCCCAATGTCTCCATCCTGCCCCATCTCCAATCCTGCCCCCATCTCTGTCCTGCCCCAATGTCTCCAATCCTGCCCCATCTCCATCCTGCACCCAATGTCTCCATCCTGCCCCATCTCCAATCCTGCCCCCATCTCCAATCCTGCCCCATCTCCCTCCTGCCCCGGTGTCCATTCTGCCCCCGTCTCCAGTCCTGCCCCCAATGTCTCCATCCTGCCCTGTCTCCAATCCTGCCCCGTCTCCAATCCAGCCCCATCTCCAATCCTGCACCATCTCCTTTCTGCCCCATCTCCAATCCTGCCCCCATCTCCATCTTGCCCCATCTCCATCCTGCCTCATTTCTAATCCTGCCCCATCTCCATCCTGCTCCCATCTCCATCCTGCCCCCATCTCCATCCTGCTCCCATCTCCATCCTGTCCCCAATGTCTCCATCCTGCCCCAATCTACTTCCTGCCCCCAATGTCTCCAGTCCTGCCCCATCTCCAATCCTGCCCATCTCCATTCTGCCCCCAATGTCTCCATCCTGCCCCCTTCTCCATCCTGCCCCCAATCCTGCCATGTCTCCATCCTGCCCCCGTTTCCAATCCTGCCCCATCTCCATCCTGCCCCCTTCTCCATCCTGCCCCATCTCCATCCAGCCCCCATGTCTCCAATCATGCCCCGTCTCCATCCTGCCCCCCGTCTCGCTGTTTGCAACAATAACAATAATAAATAAAAAACTTTCCTCTTACCTTGCAGCGCCGGTGACTAACATGATGTCAGATGCTGGCGAAGTGCGCGCTGACATCAGCTGCTAGCCTCCGATTGGCTGGCAGCTTTAACTATTGCCGTGCGTGCCCGCACGGCAATAGAGTAATTGAACCTGCGTCCTGGACGCAGGTTCAGTTACTTGACCACTGGGGAAGGGTCAGTGGGGCCCGATGGGTAGGTGATGGGGCCCAAAGTGGGCCCCCCTCTGCTGATTGGGCCCCATACGCCTGTCAGGGCTGTAATGCCCTGATGGCAGCCCTGACTGTATTGCTATGCAAATGGTGTACCTGTGCAAATGGCAAGTTATGTCTTATGCAATGTTATGTTGTATAATCATCTGCTGAGTTGTAAATTGCCATGCACTATTGGTGGGTTATATTGTGCCTGTTCCAGTTACATACAAATCCTCCCAGGAAATCCCAGAAGCGAATAAATATATTTTGCAACACTGAGTAACTACAATTTTCAGCATAGCCTAGAAGTGAATAAAAGCACACAATTCAAAACTGAGAAACTACATTATTTCTCCATCAGATTTCTGCAGTGCCATCGCAGAAAGCTTATGACTGCTATGACTACTGGAGACCTAAGGATGACCTACAGGTCTGCCATAGATCAAAGCCTAGTAGACCATGCCTAAGGCTGGTAGAGTGTGTGTACCAGGGCTGGTATTATTCATAGTTTGGCACTGAGTAAGGTACAACAAGTTCCAGCACAGCATAGTAGTGAATAAACATTTAGAACCTAGTATTGAATCCAAAATTACTACTAAGACCATACTGGAACTTTTAGCCTAAGTGTTGCTGTGTGCATTTATTTATTTGTGCCTTCCATGGAAGAATCATTGTTGAGGCTCTTGGAAAACCCTTTAATCACTATATGGTAGCAAATTTTGGTCCCAGTATAGTGATAACGATATCAATCTCTATATATATTATGTTATTTAATCCAACATCTTTTTGCTTTGCCTGAATTATAGCATCACAGGACAAACTGAGAGTTAGCTGGTTTTATAAATCCTGATCACAACAACTTTCAAAATCATACCGTTTCCTTTGCCCATAAGTGCACAACATCACAGCGTCTATCCTAAAGGCAGATGGATTTGTCTGAGAAAACCTATATTTAAGTCAGGTGAAATCAATTTAGCTCTCTTCATGAGGTCGAGCTAACACTGGAACATGCTACAACTACTGATCAGATCCATAAAAAACACAATGTTATTTCAAAGATAAGTTGAAAATGAAATAAATATCACAATATTAACAATGAATATTTTAGAGCTACCTCTCTACTTTTGCATGGGCAAAAATCAAGTGTGCACATAACCCATTGTAATTGTCAGTGAGCTGCTTTCAGAATTATAATGGCTTTTATTTTCTTAAAAAACTACTGATGCAAAAGCACAAAATAGGTCGCCATAAAACAAAGGTATATAAAAAAAACAACCACCCTCTCCTTAAAATACATTTTTTTCCCTTTGCTTTTTCAGCTTTTAAAAAGCTGGTTTGGCCCTTCCTCAGACACATTTATTTCATTAATATTTTACCTCCTTCCAAAATGTTGCATAAGTGGGAAGGTTTCCCAATTTAGGAGTCTAATAAAGGTGGGTGCAACATATGTAAAGTCAAGATTATTTGTCATATTTGTAATGAAGAATGCAGAATTAGACAAGTAAAATGAATCAAAAGGTACTAAAATAAAAATACAAATATAAGGGTCTACTCATATGGGGAGGAAAAGTGTTGTTGAAACTGGCCTCTAGAACCAGGATGCCTTTAGTGGCCTTAGGCTAGGTTCACATTCAGTTTTGTGCAATCCGTTTAATGGATCCGTTAAATGGAAGTGCTGATAATGAGCCAAATCTGGTGTATTTTGCCATCGCGTTAACGCATGTGACTGCGTTATGTCATTTTGATGTCCGTTCCTGAAGCATCCGTTTATGTGCATTTAGGCACTGTTAAATAAAGTTTTTCAATTTTTAAAAATTTTTTTTGTCAGTGTTGTGTGTGGGTGGACACATTCTCCATTTTGGAAACATCGAGTGTACTTCTGCTGCAAGCAAGATGTTTCTGTCTCAGCTTGTAAGATTTCGCTTGATGCAGTTGCGACGTCGTCAGAGAAGGCATATTTCCCGGAGGAGATATTGGATTTATGAAGTTAATTTTTTTCGGAAAACATATGGTGCCTTTCACACCCTCTATGTTCAACTTCGTGATCATCCCTTTAAATTTCACCGATATCTTCGAATGACAATTAAAGCGTTTGATATTCTGCTGTCGCATGTCAAGGATGAAAAACGTCATCAACACAGCACTTTCCGTGAAAGTATTTCTGCGGAAGAACGTTTAGTGGTGACCCTAAGGTAATTTCCCTTTGATTTATTTACATTGTGCCAGTAACTGCAAAGACAAGATGTAATTACCGTTGTGCATGTCTTTTTCTTTCCTACACATAGCCTACTGTCATAGTCCATTTTCAGTTGCCTTTTTGTTTGTTGTCAGACAAAATCTTAGCTTTCGTTAAATCTGTACCATATGACATTGTTTTTTATTCATAGATACCTGGCTACGAGAGAAACTTTTGCCTCACTGCACTTCAAATTTCGGCTGGGCAAAACTACCAATTGCCAACTTGTTCGGGAAACCTGTGATGCCATTTGGAACAACTTATATCCACTTGTACTACTGACACCAACACCAGAAATGTGGCTAGCGATTGCCAAAAGCTTTGAGGATGTGGCAAATTTTCCAAATTGCATTGTGCCATGGACGGGAAGCACATCCGTATTCAAAAACCCGTGCATAGTGGATCCTTGTACTAAAATTACAAAAAATACTTTTACATTGTGTAAATGGCTATTGCGGATGCTAGATACCGCTTTGTTGCAGTTGATATTAGTGCATATGGTCGGACAAAGGATTCACGAGTGTTCAAAGAGTCCAACATGGGGAAATGTCTGTACAGCATCTGCTTCAACATACCCTCAGCACGACCTCTACCAGGCACGGAAAACCCAAGTTTGCCCTTTGTTTTAGTTGGGGATGAGGTGTTCCAACTAGGAAGAAATCTTATCAAGCCATACTCAAGCCGCAGTCTAAACTACACCAGACGCATTTTTAATTATCGCTTGGGCCGAGCAAGACATTATGTAGAATGCATATTTGGTATTTTGACAATAAAATGGCAGATTTTATTATCTTGTATGCAACTGCAACCAGAAAATGTGGACCATGTAGTTAAGGCTTGCATCTGCCTGCACAATTTTGTGTCCTGACATGAACCCCTGCTAGTTGACTCCGATGACTGTGAGTCGAACCTGATGAACATTGAGTCGATTACTGGTTGGTCGCCAGTTGAGATTATGCAAATACGTGATCAATTTGCCAGTTATTTTGTCAATGAAGGTCAGGTTCCATGGCAAAACAGCCATGCGTGACATTGTTTCAGAATCTTTCTTTTATTGACATATGTGCAATGTGTGCATATTGTGATTCTTGAAGTAGGTGTATTTTTGTTTATTTTGGTTAAAGCTCTGATATCCTATCTAATTTGCAGTTTATGTTTACAGTGTCTTTTAAAAATCAAATTAAATTTTCAAATATCATTTTGCATAATAAAACAGTTTAATAACAAGTCAGGAATACAATAGTCTTTCACTCAAAATGTTGGTAGGCATTTTAAACATATGCGATCCCATAGGGATTTAATAAAGTATGCAAATTGAAGTCTTGTAGAATGTAAAACAAAACTTTCAAAGGCTATATTGCCAAACTTAAGGAATTTTTGTAAAATATTTACAGATTGTGGTATTGCGCGGGCGTATTGTCTATCCAACTGAAAATGTCAGTGTGCTGCTGGAGCGCAGTTAAGTCTTATCTGTCTGGCAGGGAAAGCGCAAGCTTGGTCCTCCTGGACGCTGTATTCCACAGCTGACACTTGACTTTACAGGGACATACAAAAAGCGCCCTCCAATCTAAGTACAGACAATCTTTGAGCACGTAACTGATGACGGTCTGCACTGACCGAAACGTTTTGTTTGGTACTACAAATAAACTGTTCCATTTAAGCATTTAAGTTGAGTGCCAGCTTTTCATTATACTATATATGGTTTGGCAACCTACCTCGGCACCACTACAGTTGTGCACACTGTGTTTTTTCCTAGGTAGTCAAATCTGTCTCTCATTGATCTCCAACGGGTATGGACTGCATCGGCTACAATAAAAACACAAAACAAAAACAGAAATATTATTTCTCGTGAACAATATTTAAATAAACTAATCTATTTCACTTGACCATTAATTACCAATTTTTTTTGAGAGGAGGTGAACTTTTCCAGATAACGAGGATTCAACTCACAAATTATTTTCTCCCACAATCTCCTGTTTTTAACCCCTTTCTTCCATCTGACGTACTATCCCGTCCATGGGACCCGGGCCCCTATGCCCATGGATGGGAAAGTACGTCATAGCAATCAGCGGCGCTCACGTAGTGAGCGCCTCTGATCGCGGCTGGGTGTCAGCTGATTATCACAGATGACACCCGGCACTATGTGTCAGGGGTGGTCACGGACCGCCCCCAACACGTTAACCACTGGCACACCGCGATCAAACACGATTGCAGTGTACTGGGGGTTTAGGGAAGCATCGGCAGGGAGGGGGCTCCCTCCGTGCTTCCCTGCGACCCCCGCAGCAGCGCGATGTGCAGTGCTGCTGCGGGGGTCTCCTTCCCTGCAGGTCCCCGGATCCAAAATGGCGGCGGGGACCTTTGGGGGCCTGCAGAGAGCCGGCTTCCTCAGGGCCTGCAATGCGCAGGCACGAGGAAGCCTTCTGCAGTGCCTGTGACAGATTGCTGATCTGTCACAGTGATCTGTGATGTGACAGGTCAGCGATCTGTCACATGACAGTTATGTCCCCACTGGGACATTGTAATAAAGTTAAAAAAAAAGTGTAAAAATAATTTATAAAAAAATCGCTTAGGCTATGTGCACACGGTGCGGATTCTGCTGCGTTTCCGCAGCGGTTTTGGCCATGCGGAAACGCAGCAGTTCCACAGACCAAGTACAGTACAATGAAACCCTATGGGTTTTCAAAAACGCTGTGCTGATGGTGCGTTTTTTTCCGCACGGTTTTGCTGCGGTTTACAAACCGCAGCATGTCAATTGTTTGGCCGGTTTTTGCAGCAGTTTCACACCTTTAACATAGTAGAGGTGTGAAACCGCAGGGCAAAACCGCAGACCAAACCGCAAGAAAACTGAAGGCCACTTTACCTGCGGTTTTACCTGCGGTTCTGCGCGGAAAAAAACGCAGCTGAATATGCAACGTGTGCACATAGCCTTAATAAATTGAAAAAAAAATCCCTAATAAATTCATTTTTTGAAAATAAAAAAAAAACCCAATAGAAGTACACATATTTAGTATGCAACGACCCGTCCTATAAAACTGTCCCATTAGTTAACCCCTTTACTGAACCCCTTAAAAAATAAAAATAAAAAACGAAGCAAAAAATAAAGCTTTATCATCATACTGCCGAACAAAAAGTGCAATAACGTGCGATCAAAAAGATGGATATAAATAATCATGGTACCGCTGAAAACGTTATCTTGTCCCGCAAAAAAACGAGCCGCCACACAGCATCATCAGCAAAAAAGAGAAAAGTTATAGCTCGCAGAATAAAGCGATGCAAAATATATTATTTTTTATATAAAATTGTTTTCATTGCATAAAAGCGCCAAAACATAAAAAAAGACATAAATGAGGTATCGCTGTAACTGTACTGACCCGAAGAATAAATCCGCCTTATCAATTTTATGGCACGCGGAACGGTGTACACGCACCCCCCCAAAAGAAATTCTTGAAATGCTGGTTTTTGTTCATTCTGCGTCCAAAAAAATCGGAATAAAAAGCGATCAAAAAATGTCACATGCCCGAAAATGGTACCAATAAAAAAGGCCAATTCGTCCCGCAAAAAATTAGACCTCAGATGACTCGGTGCATAAAAAAATATGGAGAAATTATAGCTCTCAAAATGTGGTGATGCAAAAACTATTTTTACAATAAAAACTGTCTTTTAGCGTATGACAGCTGCCAAACATAAAAACCCGCCATATATAGTAAATCAAACCCCCTTTATCACCCCCTTACTTAGGTAAAAATAATACAATTAAAAAAATGTATTTATTTCCATTTTCCCATTAGGGTTAGGGCTAGGGTTAGGGCTGAGATTAACCCCTTCATGACCAAGCCTATTTTGACCTTAATGACCAGGCCATTTTTTGCAATTCTGACCAGTGTCCCTTTATGAGGTAATAACTCAGGAACGCTTCAACGGATCCTAGCGATTCTGAGATTGTTTTTTCGTGACATATTGGGCTTCATGTTAGTGGTAAATTTAGGTTGATAATTTTTGTGTTTATTTGTCAAAAAATCAGAAATTTGGTGAAAATTTTGCAATTTTCAAATTTTGAATTTTTATTCTGTTAAACCAGAGAGTTATGTGACACAAAATAGCTAATAAATAACATTTCCCATATGTCTACTTTACATCAGCACAATTTTGGAAACAAAATATTTTTTTGTTAGGAAGTTATAAGGGTTAAAAGTTGACCAGCGATTTCTCATTTTTACAATAAAATTTACAAAACCATTTTTTTTAGGGACCACCTCACATTTGAAGTCACTTTGAGGGGTCTATATGGCAGAAAATACCCAAAAGTTACACCATTCTAAAAACGGCACCCCTCAAGCTACTCAAAACTACATTCAAGAAGATTATTAACCCTTCAGGTGTTTCACAGGAACTAAAGCAATGTGGAAAGAAAAAATGGACATTTTAATTTTTCCAACAAAAATGTTCTTTTAGCATCAATGTTTTCATTTTCACATGGGAAACAGGATAAAATGGATCCTAAAATTTGTTGGGCAATTTCTTCTGAGTACAACGATACCTCATATGTGGTCATAAACCACTGTTTGGGCGCACGGCACGGCTCAGAAGGGAAGGAGCGCCATTTGACTTTTTGAATGGAAAATATGCTGGAATATTTAGCGGTTGCCATGTCGTGTTTGGAGAGTCCCTGTGTGCATAAACATTGGAGCTCCTCCACAAGTGACCCCATTTTGGAAACTAGACCCCCCAAGGAACTTATCTAGATGCATAGTGATCACTTTGAACCCCCAGGTACTTCACAAATTGATCTGTAAAAAAAAAAAATACTTTTTTTTCACAAAAATTTTCTTTTAGCCTCAGTTTTTTCATTTTCACATGGGCAACTGGATAAAATGGATCCTAAAATTTGTTGAGCAATTTCTCCTGAGTGCACAGATACCTCATATGTGGTCATACACCACTGTTTGGGTGCACGGCATGGCCCGGAAGGCAAGGAGCACCATTTGACTTTTTGAATGGAAAATTAGCTCCAATCGTTATCGGACACCATGTCGCATTTGGAGAGCCCCTGTGCACCTAAACATTGGAGCTCCCCCACAAGTGACCCCATTTTGGAAACTAGACCCCCTAAGGAACTTATCTAGACGTGTAGGGAGCACTTTGAACCCCCAAGTGCTTCACAAAAGTTTATAACACAGAGCAGTGAAAATAAAAAATATTTTTTTTTCCTCAAAAATGATTTTTAGCACACTATTTTTAATTTTCACAAGGCTAACAGGAGAAATTGGACCACAAATCTTGTTGTCCAGTTTGTCCTGAGTACGCTGGTACCCCATATGTGGGGGGAACCACTGTTTGGGCACACGGCAGGGCTCAGAAGGGAAGGAGCGCCATTTGACTTTTTGAAATGCAAATTACTTCCAATCGTTAGCGGACACCATGTCGTGTTTGGAGAGCCCCTGTGTGCCTAAACATTGGAGCTCCCCCACAAATGACCCCATTTTGGAAACTAGACCCCCTAAGGAACTTATCTAGATGTGTAGTGAGCACCTTGAACCCTCAAGTGCTTCACAAAAGTTTATGACGCAGAGCCGTGAAAATAAAAAAAAATTTTTTTCCCTCAAAAAATTATTTTTTAGTGCGCAATTTTTTATTTTCACAAGGGTATCAGGATAAATTAGACCCCAAAATTTGTTGTCCAGTTTGTCCTGAGTACGCTGGTACCCCACATGTGGGGGGGAACCACTGTTTGGGCACACGTCGGGGCTCGGAAGGGAAGTAGTGACATTTTGAAATGCTGACTTTGATGGAATGGTCTGCGGGTGTCATGTTACATTTGCAGAGCCCCTGATGTACCTAAACTGTGGAACCCCCCACAATTGACCCCATTTTGGAGACTAGACCCCCCAAGGAACTTATCTAGATGTGTGGTGAGCACCTTGAACCCCCAAGCGCTTCACAGAAGTTTATAATGCAGAGACGTGAAAATAAAAAATATTTTTTTTTCCACAAAAAAAAAATGATTTTTAGCCAGCAATTTTTTTTTCACAGGGGTAGCAGGATAAATTGGCCCCAAAAGTTGTTGTCCAGTTTGTCCTGAGTACGCTGATACCTCATATGTGGGTGGGGACCACTGTTTGGGTACACGTCGGGGCTCGGAAGGGAAGTAGTGACATTATGAAATGCTGACTTTGATGGAATGGTCTGCGGGCATCATGTTACATTTGCAGAACCCCTGATGTACCTAAACTGTGGAACCCCCCCACAAGTGACCCCATTTTGGAAACTAGACCCCCGAAGGAACTTATCTAGATGTGTGGTGAGCACCTTGAACCCCCAAGTGCTTCACAGAAGTTTATAACGCAGAGACGTGAAAATAAAAAATATTTTTTTTTCCTCAAAAAAAATGATTTTTAGCCAGCAATTTTTTTTTTCACAAGGGTAGCAGGATAAATTGGACCCCAAAAGTTGTTGTACAGTTTGTCCTGAGTACGCTGGTGCCCCATATATGGGGGGGAACTATTGTTTGGGCACACGTAAGGGCTCGGAATGGAAGTAGTGGCGTTTTGAAATGCAGACTTTGATGGAATGGTCTGCGGTCGTCATTACGTTTGCAGAGCCCCTGATGTGCCTATACAATAGAAACCCCCCCCCCTCTTTTCAACCCTAACCCTAACCCTAATGGAAAAATAAAAATATTTTCTTTATTTTATTAGTTCTGCCTACCTATGGGGGTGATAATCGGGGGGTTTATTTACTTTTTCTTTCATTTTGATCACTGTGAGAGTGATCAAAATGAAAGAATGGAATCTGCAGCCGGCAGATTCGGGCGGGCGCACTGCGCATGCGCCCGCCATTTTCAAAGATGGCGGCGCCCATCATCCGGACCCGAGGGACACCGGGAGGGACGGGGGACTCAGGAGGTACCGGGGGGGGTGAGGGGGGGATCGGAGGCTGGCGGGGAGCAGAGGGAATGGGAGGGGGGGCAGATGATGACAGCGGCAGATCGCCGCTGTCATTCAGTTGCGGGGGGGCGATCGCCGGTGGGGGGGGTGGAATCGGTGTCTCCAGCCATGTCCGATGCTACAGCAGCGTCGGACATGGCTGGATTGTAATATTTCATCAATTTTCATTGATGAAATATTACTATCGCTCTGATTGGCTGTTTCACTTTTAACAGCCAATCAGAGCGATCGTAGCCACGTGGGGGCGAAGCCACGCCCCCTGTGGTGAATTACAAAGCCCTCTGTATCTGCGGGTCGGGTGACCTTTCAGTGACCCCGGTCACCCGACCCACAGGGGGGCTTTGAAGTCATGACGCCACATAGGCGTCACTGGTCAGATTTGAAACAGGTTTCATGACGCCTATGTGGCGTCATTGGTCGTGAAGGGGTTAAGGTTAGGGGTGTGTTGGGGTTAGGGTTGGAGTTAGAATTGGGGGGTTTCCGCTGTTTGGGCACATCAGGTGCTCGCCAACCGCAACATGGCGTCTGATCTCAATTCCAGCTAATTCTGCTTTGAAAAAGTTAAACGGTGCTCCTTCCCTTCCAAGCTCTGCCATGCGCCCAAATAGTGTTTTACTCCCACATATGGGGTATCAGCCTACTCAGGACAAATTGCAAAACAACTTTTGGGGTCCAATGTCTCCTGTTACCCTTAGGAAAATAAAAAATTGGGGGCAAAAATATCATTTTTGTGGAATAAAATATGATTTTTTTATTTTCACGCCTGGGCGTTATGAACTTCTGTGAAGCACTTGGGGGTTCAAAGTGCTCATCACACATCTAGATAAGTTCCTTGGGGGGGGGTCTAGTTTCCAAAATGGTGTCATTTGTTGGGGGTTTCCACTGTTTAGGCCCATCAGGGGCTTTCTAAATGCGGCATGGCGTTCAATCCCAATTCCAGCCAAAAAAGTCAAATGGCGCTGCTTCCCTTCCGAGCTCTGCCATGCGCCCAAATAGTGGTTTACCTCCACATATGGGGTATCAGCGTACTCAGAACAAATTGCACAATAACTTTTGGGGTCCTGTTATCCTTGGAAAAATAAAAATTGAGGGTGAAAAGATCATTTTTTTGGAAAAAATATGATTTTTTAATTGTACAGTTGTACATTATAAACTTCTGTGAAGCCCTTGGGGGTTCAAAGTTCTCACCACACATCTAGATAAGTTCCTTGGGGGGTCTAGTTTCCAAAATGGTGTCATTTGTGGGGGGTTTCCACTGGTTTGGCACTTCAGGGGCTTTCCAAACGCGACATGGTGTCCGCTCTGCCATGTGCCCAAATAGTCAGCATACTCAGGACAAAAGGCACAATAACTTTTAGGGTCATCTTACCCTTGGAAAAATAAAAATTGGGGGTGAAAAGATCATTTTTGTGGAAAATATATGATTTTATAATTGTACGGCTGTATGTTATAAACTTCTGTGAAGCCCTTGTGGGTTCAAAGTCCTCACCACATGTCTAGATAAGTCCTTGGGGGGTCTAGTTTCCAAAATGGGGTCACTTGTCGGAGGTTTCCACTGTTTAGGTATATCAGGGGCTCTCCAAACGTGACATGGCGTCCGATCTGAATTCCAGGCAATTTTGCATTGAAAATGTCAAACAGCGCTCCTTCCCTTCTGAGCTCTGCCATGCGCAGAAACAGTGGTTCCCACATATCAGGTATCACCATACTCAGGAGAAATTGCCCAATAACTTTTGCAGTCCAATTTCTCTTGTTACCCTTGGTAAAATAAAAAAAATTGGACCTGAAGTAATTTTTTTTGTGAAAAAAAGTTAAATGTTCATTTTTTTTAAACATTCAAAAAATTCCTGTGAAGCACCTGAAGGGTTAATAAACTTCTTGAATGTGGTTTTGAGCACCTTGAGGGGTGCAGTTTTTAGAATGGTGTCACTTTTGGGTATTTTCTATCACATAGACCCCTCAAAGTGACTTCAAATATGATGTGGTCCCTAAAAATAAAATGGTGTTACAAAAATGAGAAATCGCTGGTCAACTTTTAACCCTTACAACTTCCTAACAAAAAAAAATTTTGGTTCCAAAATTGTGCTGATGTAAAGTAAACATGTGGGAAATGTTATTTATTAAGTTTTTTGTGTGCCATATCTCTGTGATTTAAGGGCATAAAAATTCAAAGTTGGAAAATTGCGAAATTTTCAAAATTTTTGCCAAATTTCCTTTTTTTCACAAATAAACGCAAGTTATTTGAATGAAATTTTACCACTAACATGAAGTACAATATGTCACGAGAAAACAACGTGAGAAATCACCAGGATCCACGGAAGCGTTTCAGAGTTATTACCTCATAAAGGGACAGTGGTCAGAATTGTAATAATTGGCCCGGTCATGAACGTGCAAACCACCCTTGAGGGTTAAGGGGTTAATGACATCATTATGCAAGCTGTCACTCTGATCCCATATAGAAGGATTTGCATGCACCAATGCTATTAGAGTCTCATTTTCAATGTCCAAGGGCTCTTCGTCAACATCAATGTGTCTTCTTTTTTTGGATGGCTGCTTGGACTATGTAAACACAAAGTTTTGTTTTTTTTAAAATTAGAAGTGGATTTTTGGATGTTCAGATTGCGTTTATGACATCCCCTAGACCACTATATGTCCCCTTTTTAATCAATTTTAAAAATTTTTACACTTTCAGTTTTTAAAAGTTTATAATTGTTTTATAATTGTTTTGTTATTCGTTTATAGTACAATGTTTGTGGGGGTTTCATGCATTATTGGTTGTTTTGGTTAATGTAATGAAATGTAATGAATGTAGTTTGTACCAAAAAGTTTTAAAAAGTTTCTATTTTGTGGTGTTTTATGCATTATTTTTCGGTTATGTTTTGCTTCAATAGTAGTTTTGTGAAAAAAAAAAAATTGTTTAAAAATATAGACTTTGTGTGATAATTACCACTGCGACAGGAGGTAAAGCAACACACCGAGGCTGTGAGGTATTTCTTCTCTTTTTAGTTGGAACCTTCAATTTAAAAAAAAGATGAGTTACGATTCATGTAGCTATTTATTTCAAAAAGGCTACATTTTTGGCATGTATCTTTTTGGTAGGTTTACTCGCTTGTCTTTTGGAGGGAGGCCTGGTTTGCTTCGGCTCTGAAGATTACTAAAATTTAAAATAAAAACATGTTTACACTATGCAGAATAGTGTACGCGGAGCTAGAAGGATTTCACATAAAATGGACGTGAATCCTCTTAATACAGTAGAGTGCCACACAACATTTTTTGGGGGATTTTTCCAAATGGCATGACTTTACCGATTCAGAGGAGGAGGTGGCAGACACGCTGCTGCGGGGAGATCCCTCAGTATCCGAAATCTGTGTACATACAAAACCATACATATAGTACACATACATCGGCTGGCCACTACACACTCAAATGATGAATATACAGATATAATAGTACTTACATTGACTCAGGTCGGTAACACGGTGCACACAGTGTAGCTGGGGTTTGCAGACTGCAGAGTGTATGCTCCAAAATGGCTGAAATTATATTTCCTGTCACATGACCACATGGCAAATCCTCCAGAACGCAATCCAACGCAGGGGTAAAATTTGGACAATTTGCTTGATTTGCGTCTGCCTGCGTTTGCAATAAAGTTCTATGGCAGAAATAACACTTCTGATACCCGTGCGTTCGCTGTACCGGACCCGAAAATGCTGTAGTCTGCATTGGAAGGTGCGTCACAAAATAACGGAACATTGCAAATGCATGCCAATTTTGACATGCGTTACACTAATGGAAGTCTATGGGTGTGTTAAAATGTCCGTTACATTGCGTTAATGCTGCTTAAAAACGCGTCCGTTAAACGGATTGCCCTAGCGCAATGTGAACCCAGCCTTATTTACAAGTCAGTGTCTTGCATCAGTACTAAGGCTCATCTGGGTGATTTGGCAATGGCATTATCCCAGACTTCACTTATCTTTTCCTTCCTATGATCCTGGATTTTTATAATAGCCACTTATTTAGACATCTCCAGAGTTCTGAATAGCTTTGTCCGATACTTTCAACAACATGTATGGGTTATACGAGAACCAAATAAAATCCCTGCTCTTCCATATAATTTGCCGGGCATTACCTAGAGCCTGTCTCCACACTACGGGTATGCAATAGTTATATTGGCTCACACAGTCTTGAGTATTATTATACGTTTATACACTGTGTTATATGTTTGTTTACCACTATGGCATATTATTTATATGGATTTATTTATATATTAGTTGATAACCCAATTGTGGGTAGAATCACTTTGTTGTGGTACATGGTAATTGGATATATATATTTTTTAGTTTATATATATTATTGTTTATACACTCACTGGCCACTTTATTAGGTACACCTGTCCAACTGTGTGTTAAGACTTAATTTCTAATCAGCCAATCACATGGCGGCAACTCAGTGCATTTAGGCATGTAGACATGGTCAAGACAATCTCCTGCAGTTCAAACCGAGCATCAGTATGGGGAAGAAAGGTGATTTGAGTGCCTTTGAACGTGGCATGATTGTTGGTGCCAGAAGGGCTGGTCTGAGAATTTCAGAAACTGCTGATCTACTGGGATTTTCACGCACAACCATCTCTAGGGTTTACAGAGAATGGTCCGAAAAAGAAAAAAAATCCAGTGAGCGGCAGTTCTGTGGCCGGAAATGCCTTGTTGATGCCAGAGGTCAGAGGAGAATGGGCAGACTGGTTCGAGCTGATAGAAAGGCAACAGTGACTCAAATTGCCACCCGTTACAACCAAGGTAGGCAGAAGAGCATCTCTGAACGCACAGTGCGTCGAACTTTGAGGCAGATGGGCTACAGCAGCAGAAGACCACACTGGGTACCACTCCTCTCAGCTAAGAACAGGCATCTGATGGCTACTTTCAGCAGGATAATGCGCCATGTCATAAAGCTCGAATCATCTCAGATTGGTTTCTTGAACATGACAATGAGTTTACTGTACTCAAATGGCCTCCTCAGTCACCAGATCTCAATCCAATAGAGCATCTTTGGGATGTGGTGGAACGGGAGATTCGCATCAGGGATGTGCAGCCGACAAATCTGCGCCAACTGTGTGATGCCATCATGTCAATATGGTCCAAAATCTCTGAGGAATGCTTCCAGCACCTTGTTGAATCTCTGCCACGAAGAATTGAGGCAGTTCTGAAGGCAAAAGGGGGTCCAACCCGTTACTAGCATGGTGTACCTAATAAAGTGGCCAGTGAGTGTATATTTTTATGCAATTAATCTTTTATAGATATCTGTGTGTGATACTGGGACATATTATATTATATTGCTATACATTATTTATTTGACAGTCCTCATGAATGATCATATATATGTATGTTATGATTGTATGATTTTTATTTTTACATTTATGTTTGGTATGCTATTGGCACTTGTTTCTACACAATTCTATGATTGCCTAAATCGGACTCATTAAAGATTTAAAATTTTTTTTTATACATATTCTAGTCCTATTGTCTTTATATAATTGGATTGTCCACACATAGTGGTTTGTTCTTACTATAGTATCGAATGGTTTCCATTCAAATTTATGACATACAAGGAGTAATTTAATATGTGTATTATTTGATCTTATTTTTTTCTAATTCATCTATTATATGAAGATTGGTACAATATTTTGTTATTTTCCTGCTGTGGTGTCTACTTTGTTACTAATCATATAATTTGATAGTGATGTTCCACCCCAAAATCATACCTGGAATCAGTAAAGATGTTTCTTGTCTGAGCTTTTACTTGTACTATTGTATACACTACAGCAATTGCCTTCAGCTTCGCTTCCTGCATGCAACAAGATTTCTTCACAGCTATTTGACAAGCTACTGCTTCTTCACTGTTTTTGTTCTTGCACCCTCAAAAAGGATTTTTGGCTGGCTCGATTAATCTTTTTAATCATGTTGAGAAAAGCCAACTGGTTGCAATCCCAAAAAAGGATAATCACACTTAGTTGAGAAGCCATTATTTCTTCTCTTTCCAAATAGAACACCTGTGTTTATTCTCTAAATTAAGAGATAATATTTGGATGGCTTGTAAAAAAACTATTATTTCTTAATTTAGCAAAGAAAAAAGCTCATGATACTCCCTAAAAAATGAAAATCTTTGCAGCACCCCAAGTAAAAAAGCCACAACTTTTTCCATTTGCCTCACTTTTGTATATGCAACGCAATCAATGTAATCATCTGACCTCTAAAAGAGAGAGACTGTTTTTATAATTTAAGTAGCCTATAAATTCTGTTGCTGTAGTGTGTTGCTAAATAGGCTGTTAGCTACTTTATGTTTTCTCCTAGACAAACACTTGGACAATACTTGCAATAAAGAGTTAAAAAGAGGTTTAATGTACTCTAAGGAGACATCAGAGTGTTATACATGTCTTTTCTGATCAATAAGAAGCTTTGCAGTATTTTGATCTTTTTAAATTTTTAAATATCTGTTCATTTACAGTGTGGAGTTTAGCATCAGCTTGCACATCCATTTCCCATAGATGTGTACAAAGAGTAAGGCTATGTGCTCCTGCCTATCTAAATTTAGAGGGAGACATGCAGACAAGCAGTAAAGTAGCAAAAGGAAAAGGAGAGGCAAAGGAAAAGGAGAGGCAAAGCACAATATCTCGGCAAGATAGAAACTAACAAGTAAAGGGTTGAGTAACACTTGCCAAATGTGGTCCCAAGACAAGGGATCTTGTGAGGCTCAAATAGGAGAATGTTAAAAGCTCCATCCTGCACTGCAGTTGATGCAGTCTGTCCCAAATGACACAGATTAGCCCTCCCGGATGACAAAGACACCACTGCAGAAAGAATCTGCTGATAAGGTGAGGCTAAAGGTACTGTCACACTAAGCGATATCGCTAGCAATATCGCTATAACTTGTGACGTTATAGCGATATTGCTAGCGATATCGCTGTGTGTGATACTTACCTACAACCCGCTCCCCCGCTGCTTATCGCTGATCGCGCGTGATCGTCCGGGACTGTTTCTCGTCGTCGGCGTCCTGCGGCGCTTCCTGCTGTGACGACGAGCGACGCGTGGAGCCGGGCGGGAGGACGCAGGATCGCCTGGTGTGACAGGTAAGTAGCGACCCCCGTCCCCAGCGATGTCGAAGGTGAGATCTGCCTGAGTGGCAGCTCACTAGCGACCACTTAGCGATGTACCAGCGATCCTGACCGCGTCATATCGCTGGTACATTGCTAAGTGTGACAGTACCTTAAGAGCAAAGATTTGTCACAGCATAGGAGAACATAAAGGCTTATTCCTGACTGTGAGGATTGCCAAACAGAAAAAACAAAAAAGGACTGAGATTTAAGTGTGAAATGAATTACCACATCAAAGAACACTAGAAATAAAAGCTGGAGGAACTGAGACATGGTAATTGAGTAGGTTGCAAAAGTGTGTAAGTTGCCAGACAAGATCTACTGCAGAGCACTAATACCAACAGAAATACTAAAAGGTACCATGAATGTAGATGTGTACCAAGACTCTGTAACCATAAAGAGCTCAACCATCACATATCTACACTCAGTATTGTACCTACTGTACTATGAAGGCAGACCTGTGATGGTGTGATATGTCATGTGGATATCATTTTTTGTTTATTCCTATTTTTCTATTTCAGTTATTTTCATAGTGTTTTTCTTATTACATTGTAAGTCTACAGCCTCACTGTATCTGTCTCTTGATGACCCCCTGTAGTGCATTAATCCCTAAGGCCCTTTGTTCTCCTCTGGGAGGCCATGAAACTCCCCCAACTTGTTTGACTACCCCTGGACAAGGAAGGGGGTGGGGAGAACAGCAGCTGGACAAGTCAGTTCCGGTGTGGACACGATCGTGTTCAGACAGCACTTCAGAGAGAGAAGGACCCATTTTATCCTCTGGTGCTAGAGTTTTGGAATCTCATTTCCCTGGACATTTCATCTTAATACTGGACTGCATTCTTATTCTGGACTATCTTATCCTTTGTGTGGTGGACTGAATATGGACCTTTTCGTATTTTGCCTGAATAAAGGTCTTGGAATTGTTCACTCTTCGCTTGCTCTGTTGATTGTGTGATACCAGAGAAGGACCCCGTGACAACTGGTGGCAGCAGTGGGATCAACAGAGCGTAACCCAATGGAGAACCACCCACAGAGTGTGTACAGAAATTGGACTGTATGCAGTTTACAGGAGAGAGCCAGAGACCTGGGCCTGAACTACCAGGGACTGACTAAAGAGGCCTTACTCGATCTACTGGTGGGCGCTAGCCCGGTCACCTCCTCCCAGATGTCTGAAGGACGAGCACTGGAGACAAGGATCCTCTTCCAGAAAAGCCAGTGGTTGGTGTGGTACGAAGAAGAGATGGCGGTTCTGGGCCCAGGCATCTCTCAGGAGTACAAGGAGGAGGCTGCCCGCTGGGCACAGCGGAGACAGGAAGCAATGGAGCTTGAAAAAGGGAGTAACGCAATGTGGAGTGTAACCCCAACAATCCGGGAGCCTGTATGGATCACCCAGACAGAGTTTAAGCCATTTGATGAGGCTTCTGGAGATGTGGAGGGGTTCTTCAAAGACTTTGAGCAGCAGTGTGCTGTGATGGAGGTGCCCCACTCTAGCTGGATGCGTTTGTTAGTGGGGCTCCTGAACGGAAGCATGGCGGAGGCTTACCGAACCATTGATGCACTGCGGAACCGAGATTATAACATTGTAAAGCGGACTATCCTGGATTACCATGCTATCACCCCAGACTCATATAGGGCCAAGTTCTGAGACCTCCCATGAACCACGGGGGGATCGTTTAGGATGTATGCACATAAGATGTCAGAGGCATGTCGGAGATGGCTGGAAGCAGAAAACGCCTTTATTGTGGAAGATGTTATACAGGCGTTCCTTATAGAACAATTTCTTGCCAAGTGCCCTGCAGAGGTACGGGAATGGGTCCAGGAGCGCACGCCGTGTACCGTGGATAGAGCTGCAGCCCTGGCCGATGAAGCCCTTACTATCCGGCCGCAATGGAGGAGGCTTCTGGACAATGAACCACGGCCTGCTCCCGTGCCCCGTCCCCCTCCAATTATATCTGCCCTTCCACCTAGTAGCAAGCCGATGACAATCACGCCTCACAATCCTAGGCCCCAACAGATCCGACCACGACCTGGGGGTATCACAGAGAGGAGGTGTTATGGGTGTGGGCAACCTGGACATTTGCAGTCTGGCTGTCCCTCCAGGATTCGGAGGGAGCCCCACGCAGCCCCACCTCGTCCAGTGCATCTTGTACACTCCACCACACCTGAGGAAGAGCTACCACCACCCCCACCAGAGTGGACCACTGACCACGGCACCATAGATACTCCTCCTGGAGTGTACGGACTCCGGCCTCTGTCCTTTAGCTACTCAGAGCAATGGCAACGCCACCTGCAGGATGTCTTAATTGATGGATACAAAGTGTCAGGATTTAGAGACACGGGGGCATTCTTGACTATCGCTGACCCCCGTGTGGTTCGACCCAAGGCAATTTACAAGGGTCCGGGAATTCCCATTGTCCTGGCGGGGGGTGCCCGCAAATATATACAGCGAGCTTCTGTGCGTTTGGATTATGGTTGTGGAGAAAAACTGTGTTGGATTGGAGTAATGGGAGGACTTCCTGCAGATATCCTCCTTGGGAACGACATTGGGGAGTTTCAGTGCCAATTTGTGGGAGCAGTCACCCGACTACAGGCCCTTCAAGCACTACGTCATCCGGACCCCACCGGGGAGCAACCACCATGAACCGCATCAGAGTCGGTAAGCAATACTTTCGCTGCTACTAAATTGGGAGAGTCTTGGGAAGAGAGGAGTTTAGGAGAAAAATAGAGGATGACACTACCTTAGCAGCCCTTAGGCGAAAGGCAGAAACTGGGCACATGGGAGATAATGGGGATGGCTTCACTCGAGAAAACGGACTGTATTATCGTGTAAAAAAGGGCAGTGACCAGGGCAACCCAGATGCAACGATCAGGCAACTCATTGTCCCTCAGAAGTACAGGGCACAGCTACTTCAACTGGCCCATGACATCCCCTTGGCTGGGCATCAAGGGAGAAAAAGGACTGAAAAGAGACTCACCCAAAGTTTTTACTGGCCGGGCGTCTCGCAGTCGGTAGCCCATTATTGCCGCACCTGCGATGTGTGCCAGCGAATGCGGCATCCAGGAGCTCGACATAAGGTACCCCTGCAATCCCTGCCCATAATTGAGGAACCATTTCAACGTGTAGCCGTCGACATCATAGCTCCTCTGGCCCACCCCAGCAGGTCGGGGAAAAAATATATCTTGACCGTGGTGGACTATGCCACTCGGTATCCTGAAGCTGCGGCCCTGTCCAGTATTACAGCAGTAAAGGTAGCCGAGGCCCTTGTTACCATCTTTACCCAGGTAGGGTTTCCTAGTGAAATATTGTCGGATCAAGGCACTCAGTTCATGTCAGATCTGGTCCAGTCCCTATGGCATACCTGTGGTGTTCGAGCCATTCGCACCACCCCATACCACCCGCAGACCAACGGACTATGTGAACGCTTTAATGGAACCCTAGAAAATATGCTGAGGGCTTTTGTTGACATTGAAAAAGACTGGGAAAAGTACCTGCCACATCTCCTCTTCACCTATCGGGAGGTTCCCCAAGAGTCCACAGGGTTCTCTCCCTTCGAACTACTGTTTAGCCGGAAGGACCGTGGGCCTCTCACTCTTCTGAAAGAACATTTGGAGGGAGACATCTCAGATACCGGAATGCCCATCGTTCCCTATGTTCTAGAGCTCAGAGACCGTCTCGCCCAGCTAGCTACCTTCACTAAAGAACATCAGCGAATGGCCCAGTCCAGACAAAAAACCTGGTATGACCGTAATGCCAGGAACCAGGAATTTATGTAAGGACAGCAAGTGCTCATGATTACTGCTTCCCCTGCCAACAAGCTTCAAGCAGTGTGGGAAGGCCCTTATCAGGTTGTCAAGAAAATTAATGACACTAACTATGTTATTGCCCTGGACTCTAGCGGTCGACGACAGAAAACCGTCCACATTAACATGCTGAAAGACTACCACGACCGATCTCTGCCTGTTCTAGCTGTCTGCCACCCCCCTAGTGATACCGCCGCCGACGAGTATCTCCCAGATCTCCTCCAGGTTGCCCAAGCGGGAGGATCACTGGAACAAGTGCCCCTGGGCTCCCATTTATCGGATATACAAAAGGACGATATTTGTTGCCGTACTAAGGCCGAGGGCTGCTGCTTTCTCCTCAAAGCCGGGGAAGACTACTCTCACCAGCCACCATGTGGAAACCCCCGGACAATGCCCCATCAAGAAGGCTGCCTACCAGGTTCCAGAGGCTGTTCAAGGCATAATAAAGAACGAACTGGAGGAGATGAAACAACTGGAAGTTATTCAGCCATCTCACAGTTCATGGGCCTCTCCTGTCGTCCTGGTCCCCAAGAAGGATGGTACAACACGATTCTGCGTTGATTACAGACGACTAAATGATGCCACCAAGAGTGATGCTTATCCCATGCCCAGGATTGATGATCTATTGGATCGTCTGGCCAGTGCCCAATTTGTGACCACGTTAGACTTGAGCAAGGGGTACTGGCAGATACCCCTAACGGAGGACGCTCGGGAGCGCTCAGCCTTCATTACTCCATTTGGGCTTTATGAGTTCCAGGGAATGCCCTTTGGGATGGAAACTGCCCCCCGCTACTTTCCAGAGACTGGTGGATCGACTGTTACAACAATGTCAGGACTTTGCCTGTGCTTACTTAGACGACATCGCCATTTTTAGCACAACCTGGGAGGAACATCTTAAACACTTGGGCATAGTGCTGGACTGTATCCTTACTGCAGGACTGACCATTCACCCTGATAAGTGCCAAATAGGGATGGCTGAGGTGCATACCTCGGGCATAGAGTAGGGGGTGGCACACTAAGGCCTGAGCCTGCCAAGGTGGAAGCCATTAGCAACTGGTGTAGACCCCAGACTAAAAAGCAGGTACTTGTATTTTTATGAACTGCTAGTTACTATCGCAAATTTGTTTCTAACTTCAGCACCTTGGCCAAGCCCCTAACCGACCTGACCCGCAAGAACATGCCTAGGAATGTGACGTGGACGACGGCATGCGAGGATGCCTTTTCAGCATTAAAGACTGCCCTCGTCACTGCTCCTGTCTTGGCTGCCCCGGATTATAAACGCAGGTTCCTCGTACAGACAGATGCATCCACCTTTGGGATTGGGGCAGTATTTAGCCAAGTGAACGCCGCCGGAGAAGAACATCCTGTTGCTTTTGCCAGTCGGAAACTACTGGATCGGGAAGTTGCCTATGCCACTATTGAAAAGAAGTGCCTTGCCATCGTATGGGCGCTAAAAAAATTGCAGCCATACTTGTATGGCAGAGACTTTACGATTGTTACAGACCACAACCCAATCACATGGCTGAATCGCGTATCAGGGGACAATGGAAGATTGCTGCGGTGGAGCTTGTCCTTACAACCCTACAGCTTCTCCATCCAATACAAGCGGGGAAGCCAACACCAGAACGCCGATGGACTGTCTCGACAAGAAGAACCATAGGCTCCCAAGGCCGACCTACCCCTGCCACTGTACAAGGAATTATAAATAACTGAGCAATGTGGACTAAAGTGAGCAGGCCAGAGGTCTGCGTAGACCTCATGGCATGCTCACTTATTATGGGGGGAGAGGTTGTGATGGTGTGATATGTTATGTGGATATCATTTTTTGCATATTCCTATTTTTCTATTTCAGTTATTTTCATAGTGTTTTTCTTATTACATTGTAAGTCTACAGTCTCACTGTATCTGTCTCTTGATGACCCCCTGTAGTGCATTAATCCCTAAGGCCCTTTGTTCTCCTCTGGGAGGCCATGAAACCACCCCAACTTGTTTGACTACCTCGGGACAAGGAGGGGGGTGGGGAGAACAGCAGCTGGACAAGTCAGTTCCGGTGTGGACAGGATCGTGTTCGGACAGCACTTCAGAGAGAGAAGGACCCATTTTATCCTCTGGTGCTAGAGTTTTGGAATCTCGTTTCCCTGGACATTTTATCCTGATACTGGACTGCATTCTTATTCTGGACTATCTTATCCTTTGTGTGGTGGACTGAATATGGACCTTTTCGTATTTTGCCTGAATAAAGGTCTTGGAATTGTTCACTCTTCGCTTGCTCTGTTGATTGTGTGATGCCAGGGAAGGACCCCGTGACAAGACCACTTAGCTTTTATGAGACCCATGAGTTAGTAGGGGGAACAGCAGTGGCCAAAGGCCATGTTCACTCTGTAGCATCCGCCTCTTCTGTGAGCCTGGTTCCAACTTCAAGGCTCTGGCACTCCTTATGACCAGAAATGTCAATAAATTCAACTTGCCAATAAGCACAAATAAGTTCTGCTTATTGGCCAGTCAGGTTTTATGGCTTTCTGGCCAAAATTTTCCAGGAAGGAGGGGTACAATTTGGACTATGACCAGGGCAAGATATGTTGGTGCCCTAGGCATATGGATCTGATGGTGTCCCCTCCCACCCTTGATGAACTCTCAGCCCCTAATTAAAGGAATGGGTCAGAGACGAAGGTAGCAGGACCCCAAATGCAGCCCGATGGGTCAGGTAACAAGGTCTGATGACCACTTCTACCGGAATTGTTATTTTTTTCACCCAAAAATGCCAGCAAAAGTACAAAAAAAGTGGTGTACTTTAGAGGTGAAGCTCAACAGACATTTTGTGTAAATGGTCAACAATCATTCACTGATTGTGGACCATTTACACAAAACAAGGGACAAATAGAGATATTCATCCCTGATATCTTATATTTTTTATGCCAGACACAAGGATAGTCATGGAAACTAAAACAGCATAACTATAATGTGGGACATTTGGTTTCAATTAAGATGTCCAGCATTGGACAGATACCCTAATGGAAATTAAACACACCACATTATAGATAAAGGGATACCTATGATGGTTTTTATGTCAGTCATGCGACAAATACAGTTATCAACAAAACTGATGATGATTCTGGTACCATATTCCTGTACAGATAGTGGTTTTGGTGACATATTCCTGTAGTGATGGCTGTTCTGGTGCTGTAATCATCACTATAACCATCAGTACATGAATATGAATCCAGAATCATCCTCAGTACATAAATAGAACACCAGAGCCATCAATAGCACATAAATAATACATGAGTACATCACCAAAACCACCATCAGTACATGAATGAATCACCAAAACCATAAATCAGTACATGAATACATGATGAAAACCATAGTCAATAAATAAAATACCATTACCATCATCAGCACATGTATGCATCATCAGAATCACCATCACTATGTAAGGAGATAGACCGGACCGTGGGTACCTGCATGCTGGGTCCGGAACTGAAAAGGCTGCATCTTCTGTTTCCGGTTGGAAGCTTTAGAGAAGCGGACCTTCCCCTGCTGTTGGAGTGAAGGATGAGTGAGACAGAGCTTCCTGCTGACAGGAGGGGGCAGAGAGAGCCAAAAAAGCATGCACAGCAGCGTGAGTGTAAATAGAATAGGGCCAGATGTACACAGTAGAGCCGTACAGAGCAGAGTCATGCAGAGCTGAGCCAAGTCGGGTGCTGCAGGCAGACACAGAGAGGAGTGCTCTGTCCGGGAAGCACCTAAGCCAGCAATCACCGTCGCCCGCCGCCATCAGCGGGGACAAGAGGAAAGGAGACATACAGTGCATGCCCAGTGACCGCCATATAGTCAGGTGCCAGACACTCCAGGAAAGTGCATGTGCTGCTTGAAAAGAGACCGGGAGCATGACCTTCAGCTACACCTGACTATGTTAGTTAATAGCGGCCCAGACATGAGTGACCTGACTTCCCCAGGGTTTATAGTTTTAGAGCTTCTGGTCCATATACCTGCACACGCCGCAGAGTAGAGCTACGTGCCGGCGGTTCCCCACACTGGACTCAGTATTGTGGCTAGACACATGTAAGCATGGCAAATCTACCCGCTTCCCAGAGACTTTGTTGAGACATCACGTGCCTCTGTTGTCAGTGTCACCGTTGGATCCCCGTCCGTCACAGACTACATCCAGACGTCAAGTGCCACTGTTGTCGGTGCCACCGTTGGAGCCCTCAGACGCTGTACACTAGAAGACTACAGTCTTCTCTCTAATACTGAACTCTCATTCGTCCCTGACCTACTCTGCCACTCTCCCAGTTCTTCCTCATTTCCCTACCATCACCCTACAACCCACTACTCCCTGCGTGGAGTGCGTTTATTGTTAATAAAACTGTTAACTCTTGATCTGCCTCTTGTGTTTGATGACATCTCACATTCCTGCGATTTCTACAGCTACATAAATACATTACCAGGACAACTATCAGTACATGAATGTATCACCAGAACCATAAGGAGATTCTGGGAGTTATCAGTCATTACCACACTGTGGATCATACAGGAACCACAATACTGATGTGAGGTAGGCAGTATCACAAATAAACATTTAAACCCAGTTACCTTTATAGTCTTAGTCATTTTTTTCTTTTCATCTCCATATTGCCTAGATGCCATGATGACTTTTCACATCTACAGCTCATCTCTTCAGAATTCCCTCCTGTTTCCTCTTCTGCAGCTCATCCTCACATGGTGCCCTTAAAAATAAGAGTGTTCTTAAAATGATCTCTACATAAAAACATCTGTCATACTCATTACTGTTCTCTAAATGTGTCTCTTATGGTATATGATCTCCATACGCTCTGTCCTTATGAGCTACACCTGCCATGCTGTCCATGTTAATGAGCTATAACCAAACTGACTGCCCTTATGAACCACAGCCTATACCATGACTGTCCCCTTGCCAGTCTTTTTCCTTACCCAATCTATATCTTCATACTATCCCCCACCATGCTAACCTCTGTACATACTGTGCCCCTTTTTGATGCTACCTTCTCTCCACATCCATTCCATGTTCCCTCCTCACACTATTCCCTCATATGCCCACCACACTGTCCTCTTCAAAGTGTACTAGTGTACTCCCTCCCTACCCATGCAGAGGTGTATCCAGAAGCACGTCCAGAGAAAGGAAACTAAAATCAATGTTTATTAGTTCATTTTAAAATTTTTGGAAGAATTTAAAAAAAGGGAAGAGGGAATTCTCAGGAATCCACCTTATGCTTTTCGAACATCTAGGTTTTTAATCATAGTCACACTATGACACTATGATTAAGAACTTAGATGTTCAAAACATGTAAGTGGATTCTGTGGAATTCCCTCTTCCCCTCTTTTTTAAATTCTTTCAATATTTTAAAATGAACTAATAAACTGTCATGATCCAGTGTTGGATCTGGCGGTATTAAAAGCACAAAGTGAACTTTTTTTACTTTGGTTGAGTTCAAAGGTATTTTGACTGTCCCCGGTGGTGGTTAGCGGTATCACACCATAGGTTTAGGTTAATGTTCACTTAATTAGGGATCAGGTGTGACTCCCTATAAAGGTGTGCTTAGGGGGTTCACTCACCGCTGGTGATATTTCTTTCTGAGTTGTTGGAGAGCCTGGTGGAATGATGGAGCTGGATAGGAGTCCTGCTCAGTCAGCCAGAGAGAATGAGTGCCAGCTAATGGTGTCTGCAGGAAGGACTGGCATGGCTTGGTGGAGTCGCAGTTTATGGTGTCGGCGGGAAGTGCGGGCATGGCTTAGAGGAGTGGCGACTAGGAAGAGAGTTGCACTCAGCATGTTCGACTTGGTTGCTGAGAACTGGACTCGAGCATGCTCGGATTCTTGGCAGAGGCTGGACTCATCTTGGGACTCTGTGTACTGGACTGCTGCAAGTGGTGATGGACTCTGCTCCCAGGCTGCACGATGGTGACGGATCCAGTTATGGTGATGGATCCAGGTGGAGGAGAAGATGCACACAGGTGGTGGGCTCTGTTGCTAGGAGCGCACGCAACAGAGCAAAGATAAGTGGTGTTTCCCCTGTATTGTCTCTTTCCTCATGTGTGTTGTTAGTGCAGTGGTGGGATTAGTCTCCGCACCGACCTATTCCCTAGTGAGGGTTTAGGCTCAGGGCGAGCAAGGGCGTTAAGGTACGCGTGCGGCGACAGGTGCGGAGCCTGTTTAGGGAATGTGAGGAGTGTAGGGACACTGGCTCAGGGGAGTGCAGGAGGTCTCCATTTCTCCATTCCCTATCGCAGGGCCCACCATTGTTAAAGTTTCCCAGGTTCCCCCTCTATTATTTAAATGCGCCTTACTGGAGGCGGTGTTTCCCGATATATGTATGCATGGCGTGTAATACCTAAATCCGCCAGGTGGAGGCGGCGTATCCACCTGCACGCTTTATTATTTAAATTCGCTCCACTGGAGGCGGTGTATCCAGGGTCACGTGTGTTATGGGTTCGCCTTGCGACATCATCTGCGTCCTGACACACGTGACCATGACATAAACATTGTTTTCAATTACCTTTGATGGAGGTGCTGCTGGATACACCTCTGCATGGGTAGGGAGACAGTGTAAGGCGGGAGTACATGCTTCTCTGCATGTTTCTGGTTGTTGCAGACCCAAAGACTTTCATCTGTGCACCTCCCAAGGGATTTGTCCACAACATTCATTGACTTCGAAGGTGAGCTGGATTTTTTCACTTTATCTTTGTCCCCCTACACAGTATGAAGGTCAGCACAGCTGCCTGTATAATAGGATACAACAGCCCCCAATATACACAGCCCCCCATGCAGTATGATGTCCACCACAGCCCTCCGTTATATAGTGTGTATATAATGTGATTCCCCGACAACACCCCATACAGTATTGTGGTCCCCCAGTCATCAATTATAATGGCCCCACAATACATACAGTATAATGTCCCCTAAAGCCACCCACACAGTATGATGTCCATCACAGATGCCAATAGACAGTATGAAGTAAACCTACAACCCCTATACAGTATTGTCACTGCAGTCCACAAAATAAGGTCCCCAACAGCCCCCAATATACTAAGGACGCCACAGATGCCAGTATGTCCCCCACAGCCCCTATAAAATATGATGCTCACCAAAGTCTCCTATACAGAATGCCTCCACAGCCTCAGTATAATGTCTGAACAGTCTCCCGTATAATATCATATCCAACGCAGCTCCTGTTGTGAGGTCCACCACAGCCAATCCCTCTTGTAATGTTCCCCATAGCTTAGGTATAGTTTCCCTCAGTCACACATGCAATAAGATGTTCCCCACAGCCCCCAATATAATATCCCCACTGTTTCCTATATAATATGATGTCCAGACAGTTCCTCTTACAATGTCTCTACAGACCTGTTATAGTTTCCATCACAGCCCCCAGAGTAGTGTTCCCCATAAAATATGATGTCCCCACCAGCACCACTCTTGATAGACCCCATTAATTAGGAAAATAATATAAGAAAAATAAAAGAATTTTATACTCACCTAATCAAGGGTCCATGCACACTGCCATCCATCTATTCTTCTATGAAGTACAGCAGTGGATGCTGGACAGCCCAATGACATCACTGCATTGCTCCATCTGACTTCCCTTGTGTGCATCTCCAACAGGGACCAGGTCAAAAGTGACCTGCATTGTGGAGTTCCCGGATGAGTAGGGAGCTGATTACAGCTCCTCTTCTCCTATCCCAGGTCATGACAACATCAATTGTATTCGCCCCTTATAGCCGCGAATACAATTGAGTACAAGGAAGGTGTGATGGCCAGGGCAGAGGCAGAAAGAGGGGTGAGTGACTGACACCACTCACCTATGTGCCTGTGCCCTGGCTCTCAGTGTGCTGAATGCCTGTGGCCACGGAAAGGTTGGGTGGCCACAGGCAGTCAGCAATGTCAGTTGTTTTGTTCCTCCCCCAAAGTGTGCACCCAGGGATAGGCAGGAGGTAGTGCCCCAGCTCTGACTATGGCTATGGATTGACATGAGTTAAAGCTTTCTATTATATGATATGCTATGCATTCTATATCCATGCTATTTAAAGGGGCATGTTACGCCACCTGATGAGCCTCTTCTTTGACTATATAGACTATATTATTGGAGGCAAACACTTTTATGGAAGATGTTTAGAAGACACAAAAATGATTCATCTAATTTTTTACCTCTAAGACTTTCTTAGAATTTTCTGTTGCCTTGAATTACTTCTAACCTGTTGCTTAGCCTTCTCTGAACTACATAGGATTTTAAACCCCAGAAAATGTCAGTTTATTAAATCATCCCCACATGTAGCCCTACATTCAATATTGAATAATTCAGATCCGGAGAGTTCACGGTATTTTCCATCTTAGTGCAGGGCATCAAAGGGTTCATTAAACAATACTCCTTTATATTTGATAGGAACAATGAGCAGCCTGGAAGTCTCTAGACAATTACTGTTAAAATATTTACAGGCTTATCTTAACTTGTTGTAACTTGGACTTTTCGGACTCCTATTTCCATATAATTAAGAAAATATAATCTTTAAAAGCTAAGGTTTTTTAATACATTTTATTTTTTCTCTTCTATTTACCTATAAATAACAGATAAAATCACCACAGATATGTCATCTTGTTTCGTCAGAAAATTTGTTTCTTATGTATATTTTTTCTCAGAAATTGATCACTGCCTTATTTATAGTTGATCCAAAGTCAAAGGGAAAATAGTTAAATACCCATTTCCCTAGTGACTTATGGTAGTATGATGGTTAAAGCCTGGTTGCCTTGTGGTGTCAGATAGTAGAGGCGTTAATGCTTAATTATCTGTGGTCCAGGGTAGTGACCACTTGCACCCGACATGCACCGTATATATACTGCTCTGTGGGAGCTGCGTTCCAGCAAAGTGCAGTATATATACGGCGCTGCTATTTCTGGTCATCATGCGGTGACTGAGTTAAGATGCCTCAGACAACACCAATCACAGCAGTCATAATGGATGGGGTGATAGCCAACTCACTGAATGGCTGAACAATAGGTAATGATCAATCAGAGCCAAAGGGGTTAATCTAAAGTAGCTATCACCACTCTGCAGCCATATTTACCTCAGAGTATGAGTGCAGAGTAGTTGTAGATCCCCCCTGTGATACCTGAGAGAATATCATTGATGGCCTGTGCAATCCTCCTGCGATCTTTCTCCTCCTTTGCCTCCTGCGATCTGTGCTGGCTGTTGGGTGACAGATCAGTGATCATAGCAGCTGCAGCTGTTCCCCAATCCTTATTCCAGTCCCTCCACCCTATCACCTCCCAATTCCAATTTAATTTTTGCGTGGCGCCCTGCAATGAGCATTTGTACTCTTCCCGTGGCAGCAGCACTCTGATCAATATCACTGCTGATCAGAGTCTGCGCCAAGGGCCTTTTTCTTTTTTTTAGCTAGATAGAGTAGCGGACATTGCAGTGTAAGTGATATCCGATTATTTTTGAGAAAAAATAGTTAGTACACAGTAGCTTTATAGCTTTATAGTGCATAAGAGTAGAGGACATCGCAGTGTTAGTGACATCCAATTTTGCACCTTACATTAATGGGTGCGAGGCCACATCTAGAATATGGGATCAAGTTTTGGCTCCACATTTTAAAAAGGATATTCAGAAGTTAGAGTCAGTTCAAAGTCCTTAACTAGATTATTGCAAGTGATGGAGGCAGTAGCGTAGCTACTGGGGGGGCAGAGGGGGCGGTGGCCCCGGGCCCTGCGCTCTGAGAGGGCCCACCCAGAGCTACGCTACTATAACTGTATCGGCATGTGCAGCGCGCAGATACAGTTGCATTCTGTGGAAGAGCAGGGAAAATCAATCTCCCTGCTCTGCCGCTCAGCTGCTAAGTTCTCTTCTGTGTGCACAGAACCTGTGATGAGGTCACAGGATGGGAGGAGTCAGGGGTCACATTATCAGGGGCCTCAGTGTATGCAGGAATCTGCTGTGCTGGTTGTCATCGTGCTGGTTGAGGGAAGTTTATGTGTGGGGTCAGGAGAGGTTTACAGGGTGCATGTAGCAGAGCTGTGTGTGTATGGAGCGGAGATGTGCGTGTACGAGGTGTACGGAGCAAAGCCACGCGTGTACAAGGTGTACGGAGAGGAGTCGCTCGTGTCCAAGGTAAACTGAGCGGAGCCGTGTGTGTACGAGGTGTACGGAGTGGAGCCGTGTGTGTACGAGGTGTACGGAGTGGAGCCGTGTGTGTACGAGGTGTACGGAGCGGAGCCGTGTGTGTACGAGGTGTATAGAGCAGAGCCATGTGTGTATGAGGTGTACGGAGCAGAGATGTGTATGAAGAGGAGCCATGTGTGTGTACGAGGTGTACGGAGCGGAGCAGTGTGTGTGTACGTGGTGTATGGTGTGGAGCGGAGATGTGTACGAGGTGTACAGAGGGGACCCATGTGTGTACGAGGTGTACGGAACGGAGCCCTGTGTATACAAAATGTACGTAGCTGAGCCGTGTGTGTACGGAGCAGAGCAGAGCCGTGAGTGTACGGGGTATACGAAGTGGAGCCGCAAGTGTATGGAGCAGAGCCGTGTGTGTACGGCGTGTACGGAGTGGAGCCACGTGTGTACGGGGTGTAAGGAGGAGAGCAGAGCCGTGAGTGTACGGGGTATACGGAGTTTTGCCGCAAATGTATGGAGCAGAGCCGTGTGTGTACGGGGTGTACGGAGTGGAGCCACGTGTGTACGGGGTGTACAGAGCGGAGCCGTGTGTATGGGTTGTACAGAGCGGAGCCGCTTGTGTACGGGGCATACGAAACAGAGCCCTGTGTGTATGACGTGTATGGAGCTGAGCTGTGTGTGTACGGAGTGGAGCAGAGCCATGTGTCTATGGGGTGTACGGAGTAGAGCCATGTGTGTACAAGGTGTACAGAGCGTGGCCGCATGTGTACAAGATGTACGGAGCAGAGCCGCAAGTGTACGAGGTTTACGGAGTGGAGCCATGTGTGTACTGAGTGGAGCCGTGTGTGTGCAAAGTGTACGAGGTATAGAAAGCGGAACCGTGTGTGTATGAGGTGTGCGGAGCCATGCGTGTACAAGGTGTATGGTGGGGAGCATTCATACCTCCCAACCTTTCCAGATCCAGCGGGACAGTCCCGCTTTTGAGAGAGAGTCTGCCCCACTGCCCTGGTCAGGAGCTTACTTTTCCTGCGGACACAGGAGTACACGGCGGAGCCTCAAGGAGCACTTTAAAATTCGCATGTGACATTCCACCGCAACTGGCGTGCTAAAAGCTGACCGGAAATGAGGTAATTTCGGGAGGAGATTGTGAAGGAACCATGGAGGCACTTCAGGGAATGCTTCAGATCTATTACCGTGTCCTCCTCCGACAGCACGGATAGTGGGATCACCTTGGACTCGGGGATGTTGGCCATGTGAGCAGATCATGATATGTCCTGCATCGGGAGGCTCAGGTGGGCACTACAATGGGAGCCGGGCTGCTATCTTTATAGAATCTTTCTTTCTTTCTCTCTATTTCTTTCTCTCGCTCTGTTTTTTCTTTCTTTCTTTCTTTCTTTCTTTCTTTCTTTCTTTCTTTCTTTCTTTCTCTCTCAGTTCTTTCTTTCTCTAATCTTTCTTTCTATCTCTTTCTGTTCTTTCTTTCCCCTCTTCCTTTCTCTCTCTCTCTGTTCTTTCTTTCGCTCTGTTCTTTCTTTCCCCTCTTTCTTTCTCTCTAATCTTTCTTTCTCTCTAATCTTTCTTTCCCCGTTCTTTCTCTCCTTTTCTCTCTCTCTGTTCTTTCTTTTGGTCTGTTCTTTCTTTACCCTCTTTCTTTCTTTCTTTCTTTCTCTCTAATCTTTCTTTCTCTCTCTAATCTTTCTTTCTTTCTTTCTTTCTTTCTTTCTTTCTTTCTCTCGTTCTTTCTTTCTTTCTTTCTTTCTTTCTTTCTCTCTTTGTTCTCTTTCTTTCCCCTCTTTCTTTCTCTCTGTTCTTTCTTTCTTTTTCTTTCTCTCTCTGTTCTTTCTTTCCTCTTTCTCTTCTCTGTTCTTTCCTTCTTTATCTATAATGTAGCACCCTTCATATGGTATAAAACAGCCCCCCCAAAGAATATAATGTAGCCCCTTCAGAATATAATGCAGCCCCCCCTCATGGGGTATCATGCTGCCCCCCTCATGGGGTATCATGCTGCCGCCTTCATTGGGTATCATACTACCCCCCTTCATGCGGGGTATCATACTACCCCCCTCATACGGGGTATCATGCTTCCTCCCATCATACAGGGTATCATGCTGCTCCCTCCTCATGCAGGGTATATCATGCTGCCCCCTCATACGGGTATCATGCTGCCGCCCCCCATATGGGGTATCATAATCATGCAACCAGGACTCACTATATAAATAAAAAAAAAACTATACTCACCTCTCCTCCTCGCTCCCACGCTGATTTCGGCGGAGGCTCTGCTCTGATGTCAGGAGCTGTGCAGCAGCCAGACCGGCTGGAGGAAGAGTGTAATGATGGGAGAGGGAGCATCATGTGACGCTCTCTCTTCCATTAATGCACCGTGCACTGGGGGGGGCGCACTGATGCCACGTCCTCCTGTCTTTCGGCCCCATGGGCTGGGGGCCCCTGGGGGGGGTGCGGCCCGCTTAATATTCACTCCTCTCCATGCCCATGGGGGCATGGGGGAGCGTGAATATTTATTTCACTTTAGCAGCGGGAACAGGCTTTGGCTTCCTGTCACCCGCTGCTGCTCTACTGGCCCCGGGGGCCCCCATAGCAGCTGCTGGTGTGCCGCTATTAGCAACACACCACTGGCTGGGGGCCCCTGGAGGAGCAGGGACCCTAGGCAGCTGGCCCTATATGCCAGAAGGTGTCAGTGCCTGGCCCACCGGAGAATCCTCCGGTTCTCCGGTGGCCCAGTCCAACCCTGAATGTGGGCACTTTTTTCTAAGGCACTTGCACCAGGCATTATTATATACTGGAGAGTTGCTTTAGATTTAGAGGTCACACAGAACCACACATTAGGTGCAGTAATAGGGACACATACGGCAGCAGGGGCTAAGCATTGGGGTATCAGGTGCAGTAATAGGGACACATACGGCAGCAGCGGCTCAGTATTGGGGTATCAGGTGCAGTAATAGGGACACATACAGCAGCAGCGGCTCAGCATTGGGGTATCAGGTGCAGTAATAGGGACACATATGGCAGCAGCGGCTCAGCATTGGGGTATCAGGTGCAGTAAAAGGGACACACACGGCAGCAGCGGCTCAGTATTGGGGTATCAGCAGGATGAGCAGTTTGTGCAGGTTGAGAATAGTCCAATTGGTGACAGTGCTGAAAATATGAGAAGTGAAACGTGTCTTTGTTGTATTCTCTGCAGCCGAGTCCTGGCTGAAGGAGTCGTCATGTCTGTCTGGGCCAGATGGAAAAGATGGGAAAAGTGAACGATTCCATCAGAAAGAATGTCAGCGGTAACTCATTATCTGTAACTCTGCTGTAATCTATTATATGTTCTGTAGGACTGGTATTATTTACCACTGACCACATGGCGGTAATGTCAATATGGTCTTTTTATATATAGATTATTTTTGGCAACAGCGCGGTCATCTGCTGAGATTCTCTGGTTAGGGGCCCACTCAGAAGTTTCGTCCCCCCCGAACCAAAACCCTAGCTACGCCTCTGGATGGAGACCTCTCCTATGATGAAAAGTTGGGCTTGTTTAGTATAGAAAAAAGATGCCTCAGAGAAGATCTCATTTACATGTATAAATATATGTGTGGTCAGTACAGAGGATCGCATATAACTTATTCCATCAAAAGACCATAATAAGGACCAGAGGGCACTCATTATGGGTGGAAGAAAGGTGATTCCAGTAGCTAAATAGGAAAGGGTTATTTACAGTTAGAGCAGTCAGACTGTGGAATGCCGACTACAAGAGGTAGTAATGGCAGACACTGACAACTTTTAAAAAAGCTGGATGATTTCCTTGATACACATAACATTGTGGGTTATAGTTAAATTAGTGACAAAATGAACAATTTGTGGAGAAAGGTTGAACTTAATGGACCTAGGTTTTCTTTCAACTTATGTAACTATGTATAGAGTAGGTTTAGAGGTAGGGAGGTAGCGCATTAGAGTAGTGGACATCAAAGTGTTTCTTTGGCAATGCTAGAGTAATGATATACTCTACAGTACACCTTTATTTCGTATGGCCATGACAAGGACATGATTTGAAGCGATCCAAAAATGTTTGCATTATAGTGATAATGCGTAGTGTCCTCCACAAGACGATCCTAACTTTGATTGACTATATAAAATTTGGTCAGTAGTTGACCACTTCAGGAGAAAATTTGCTGAGGTGCACAACCCCCAAAGGGACATTTCTCTAGATGAATCTCTGGTTCATGTCACACAGAGGCTAAGATTCCGACAATACCTGCCCAGTAAGAGGGCCAGGTATGGAATTAAACTGTGCAAGCTGTGTGAGAGTACATCATGGTACACCCAAAAATTTAGGGTCTACGAAGGGAAGGACGCCCAGATTGACCCCCCTGGGGGCGAGTGGGAAAATTGTGTGGGAATTGCTGCACCCACTGCTGGATAAGGATTATCACCTCTACATAGATAACTTTAATACCAGCATCCCACTCTGTTAGAGATACAGTTGTATGCGGCACCGTGCAATGAAAATCAGAGAGGCCTCACTATGCTGAGAAAGGCTGAAAGCAGCGACAACATGCTGGTGGACAAGTATAAGGACATGAGAGATGTCTTTATCTTCTCCACCATACTCTGTGACCACATCTCCCTTGTCACTGTCTGAGGTACCACAACACAAGTCCCAAAGCTAGATTGTATCTCGGATTATAATAAGTACATGGGGGATGTAGATCTCTCAGATCTGGTCCTCAAACCATACAGTGCCATGCGAAAAGCTAAAATATGGTACAAAAATTTGGCTGTGCACATTGTACAGATGGCACTGTACAATGCTTTTGTGCTGTTTCAATCTGCAGGCAATACGGGGACCTTCTTTCAGTTTCAGGAGATAGTCATCAAGGCCCTAATGTTTGGCACTCAAGAAGGTGAGAACCTCTGAAACTGATGGTGCTCTTGTTGTCCTAGGTCAACATTTTCCAAGAGCAGTTTCCCAAACAGAGAAGGGAAGATCACAAAAAAGGTGCAAAGTATACTCCAAGAGGGGAATATGAAAAGACACAACTTACCATTGTGAAACCTGCCCTTTTTATTAAAGACTACTTTAACAACACAACACATTTATATAATCTGATTTACTCCCCACAACTTACTCATACCACCATAATATAAATTCTTACACCAGTGAAACCAAAAGCCTTATCATCATTATTGTAAAACTATGCCTCTAGATAAATTCCTTCAGGGGTGTAGTTGCCAAACTGGGGTCACTTGTTGGGGATTTCTACTGTTTAGACACTAGTGGTGAGCAAGAGTGCTTGGAACAGACGTTACCCAAGCATGCTCGAATTCTAATAAAGTATCTTTGGCGTGCTCTAATAGTAAGCTTTAGTTATGGTGGCTACATGTCTCGCTGCTGTTTAACCATCGCAACACATGCAAGAGTTGCCTAACAAATCCTTACATGTGTTGTGGCTGTCGATCGGCAGCAAAACATGCAGCCACCGCGACTCAAACTTAATATTAGAGCACACCAAAGATACTTTATTAGTACTTGAGAATGCTCAAATAACACCTTCCATTGCACCCAAACAGCAGTTGTCCACCACATATGGGGTTAAATGTTCTTTTTTTCCTTCCACATTGCTGCAGTTCCTGTGAAGCACCTGAATGGTTCATAAACTTCTTGAATGTGGTTATGTTCACCTTGAGGGATGCAGTTTATAGAATGGGGTCACTTTTGAGTATTTTCTGTCATATAGACCCTTCAGAGTCTCTTCAAATGTGATGTGGTCCGTAAAAATACGGCTTTGTAAATCTAATTGAAATAATGAGAAATTGATGGTCATCTTTTAACCCTTCTAACTTCCTAACAAAGAAAAAATATAGCAACATAGTAACATAGTTATTAAGGTTGAAGGAAGACTTTAAGTCCATCTAGTTCAACCCATATCCTATCCTAACTTGCCCTAACATGTTGATCCAGAGGAAGCCAAAAAACCCCCCATATGTTTCAAAAATTATTATGATGCAAAGTAGACATGTGATAAATGTTATTTATTAACTATTTTGTTTAACATAACTCTGGTTTAAGGGCATAAATATGAAATGTTTGAAAATTGCAAAATTCTCACCAAATTTACGACATTTCCACAAATAAACGCAAAAAATATTGAAAAAATGTTACCTCACGAAGTTCAATATGTCATGAGAAAACATTCTCAGAATAAACGGGATCCGTTAAAGCGCTCCAGGGTTATTACCAAATAAAGAGACACTGGTCGGAATTGAAAAAAATGGCCTGGTCGGGAGGGTGAAAACAGGCTTGGGGACTGAAGGGGTAAATATTCTGACACTCAATTTATTAGATATTTCTTTTTTCTTAGAAATAGGTTTCTCTTGATTTTCTGGTGGCCGATTTTCTAGGTGGTCTTGATTTCCTCCAACATTAGGCAGGGTCATATTTCTAATAGACTCTGCCCTATAGGGATGTAGGTGTGGGGTGACTGTATGGGACTGTGTGCTTTCAAGTGCCAGGGTTGAATTTAAGCCTTAATATGGCTCTAGTGAGAGGATGTGACTTAGATCATAGATCATAGAATGGTAGAGTTGGAAGGGACCTCATGGTTCAACCACCTGCTCAAAGCAGGATTCACTAAATCGTCCCAGACAAATGTCTGTTCAGCCTCTGTTTGAAGACTTCCATGGAAGGAGAACTCATCACCTGTTGTGGCAGCCTGTTACACTCATTGATCACCCTAACTGTCAAAGTTTTTTCTAATATCTAATCTGCGTCTCCTCCCATTCAGTTTCATCCCATTGCTTCTAGTCTTTCCTTGTGCAAATGATAATAAAGATGATCCAGCAATTGAGATATTTGTAGACAGCTATTAAGTGTCCTCTCAGTCTTCTTTTTTGCAAGATAATCATTCCCAAATCCTGTAACCCTTCCTCATGGTTTGCAGACTGGTCACCATTCTGGTCGCTCTTCTCTGAACTTGCTCGTTTGTTGATGTCTTTTTTAAAATGTGGTGCCCAAAACTGGGCACAATATTCCAGATGAGGTCTGACCAAAGAGGAGTAGAGGGAAATAATGACTTCACATGATCTAGACTGTATGCTTCTGTTAATACATCCCAGAATTGAATTTGACTTTTTTGCTGCTGCATCACACTGTTGACTCATGTTCAGTTTATGATCTATTAGTATACCCAAGTCTTTTTCACATGTGCTGTTGCTTAGCCCTATTCCTTCCATTCTTCATATGTTTTTTTCATTTTTATTGCCCAGATGTAGTACTTTGCATTTTTCCCTGTTAAAAACCATTCTGTTAGTTGCTGCCCACTGCTCCAGTTTATTTATATCTTTTAGAATCCTTTCTCTCTTCTCTAGTATTAGCTATCCCTCCTAGCTTTGTGTCATCAGCAAATTTAATCAGTTTACCCTTGTGAGAATCATGTGGGAATAGTGGATGAGGGCAGGTATATCTCGCCCAGATTCCTTTCCTATGTGGCCTAGTCTGGTCAGTATCACACCTGCTTACTAATGGATAATGGGAGGTGGATATAAAAGGATGCCAGGTGGTTGTGTGAGTGTCTCAGCCCGGGAACACAGAGAGCCTGTCTGTGTGAGAGACACACACGTGAGTGAAAGCAGTGCCCACTGCAACTGTGGTTTGGCTGGACGGGAGAAGCCCGCCAGTTGGTAGTTAGGTTGTCCATTGTTTAGTTAGTGCCGGACAGGCAAGGATTTGCTTTATGTTTTATTTCCTTTTGCATTGCTTTCACTATTAATAAACCTGACCCAGGGTCAGTTACACCCGAATCCCAGCTCTGCGCCTGAGTTTCATGCGGAACGCACGTGACCTTTGACCCCAGCAAAGCCGATCCCGGAGTGTTTTATCACATTGTGGTGGAGAACACGGGCATCACATTGCAAGCATGAGCATGGAGGATGTGGTGAAAGCGCTGGTACAGTCCACCGCCGTCCAGCAAGAAGCTAATCGGGTGATGATGGCCCAGCTGAAGGAGTTGGTGGACATGACAGTTACCGATCGTTCGCTTCTCCAGCAGGTGGCGCAGCGCTTGGCAAGCTTACCTGAGCTTAACCTGGAAGCCGAGTCGAGAGTGATTCACGTGAGTCGGTACTGGCAGAAAATGACGACCGAAGATGACGTCGAGGCATTCCTGACCACGTTTGAACGGACGGCGGTGCGAGAAAAATGGCCGAAGGCACGATGGGTCGGCCTGATTGCCCCGTTTCTTTCCGGTGAGGCCCAAAAGGCTTATTATGACTTGGAGCCTGAAGCCACGCAGGACGTTGACAAATTGAAAGCCGAGATCTTGGCCCGGCTGGGAGTGACGACCGCTGTCCGTGCACAGAGAGTGCATCAATGGACTTATCAGCCGGATAAACCACCGCGGTCCCAGATGTTCGACCTGATCCACGTGACGAAGAAGTGGCTACAACCCGAGGTGTTGACAGCGCCAGAGATAATCCAGAGAGTCGTCATGGACAAGTACCTGAGAGCACTACCGCCAGCCCTGAGGAAGTGGGTAAGCCATGGAAATCCTACGATGGCAGATCAACTGGTGGATCTGGTTGAACGTTACTCCGTGGCGGAAGGACTCCGAGACGACGCTACCCCACCTCGTTCTTCTTCATCTCCACGTGGAACCGGTAAGACTGTTCCAGGGAGTAGGGGAGATGGAAAAATCCCTAAGACAGTGGGGGAGGAAAACGGGACTGTCCACACTGCGAGGCCGAGAGTAACGAACTATGGTCTAAGCAAGGGGCCCGTTAGGTGTTTCCGCTGCCAAGAGATGGGACATATTGCTGCGAACTGTCCGGTCACTACTGAACCCATGCAGTGCGACCTCACAGACTCTAAAAACCGCATGTCTATGGTTGCACGGGTAGTGAGTGTGAATGCCGGTCAAAAGGATGTGGAAAAACACTTGTGTGATTTAACTGTTGATGGCAAAAAGGTGGTGGCATTGTTAGACTCGGGAAGTGTGGTGACTCTGGTGAAGGCCAGTCTGGTGTCAGCCCCGACTGGACCATCAGACAAATTTTCTGTAACGTGTGTGCATGGAGACACCTGTTCGTACCTCACCACGGTCATATGCATTACTACTTCCTATGGGTCTGTGCAACATAAAGTGGGACTCGTCCCGGCGTTATTGCATGATGTTATCCTGGGCCGGGATTTTCCCCACTTCTGGCAATTGTGGGAGAATCAGTTGATACCCCAGGGTAATAGTGTACATGATTCTTCTCCCAGGGCGCGTGTGGGTCCCGAACCCCTGGAAGAGGTCTCCCCGGAAGACTCTGGGGAAGAGTCTGCGGGAAATGACCTGCAGTTCCTGTTTTCAGTCATGGCGGGTGATACGGAGGAGACTGGGGAAGAGGAGGAGGCCGACAGCCGTCCACCTCCCCGTTTGCCAGATTTAGAAGTTCAGAAAGATGACTTCCAAAGCGAGCAAATAAAGGATCCTACCCTTTCTCAGGCTAGGACAAATGTAAAAGTGATAAATGGGGTACCCGTAGAACCTGGCTCTAGGCTGGCATATCCTTACATGGTTCTGGAGAATGATTTACTCTATCAGATAGAGAAAAAAGGGGAAGATACGGTGCAACTATTAGTCGTGCCAAAACCCTACCGGCGGCAGGTGCTGGACCTGGCCCACGGACATGTGATGGGAGGTCACCTGGGAGTCCAGAAAACCACCAAAAGGATATTACACTGTTTTGTTTGGCCAGGCATGCATCACGATATTCGTGTATATTGTGAGTCTTGTCCTGACTGCCAAGCCTCTGCACCTAAGCCCCGGTTCTGTAGCCCTTTGGTACCCCTACCTATTATTGAAGTCACGTTTGAGAGGATTGGGATGGATTTAGTTGGGCCCCTTCCACGATCTGCACGTGGACACCAACATATCCTGGTCATCTTGGATTATGCCACTCGTTACCCAGAGGCCATCCCTTTGCGTAACACGGCCACCAAGACGATTGCCAAGGAACTGGTGCATGTGTTTAGTTGGGTCGGTATACCGAAACAGATACTCACCGACCAGGGGACCCTCTTTATGTCCAGGGTAATGAAGGAGCTCTGCCGGTTGTTACAAATCGAATCGTTACGCACATCCGTGTATCACCCTCAAACAGACGGGTTGGTCGAACGGTTCAATAAAACTCTGAAGCAGATGCTGAGAAAGGTGATAGACAAGGATGGGAAGAACTGGGACTATTTACTTCCGTATTTGCTTTTTGCCATCAGGGAAGTACCCCAGTCTTCCACGGGATTCTCGCCTTTCGAGTTATTGTACGCCCGACGTCCTCGCGGACTATTAGACGTTGCAAAAGAAACCTGGGAGGGTCAGGTCACTCCGTTTAAAACAGTGATAGATCACGTCACACAAATGCAGGAGCGTATTGCGGCTGTTATGCCTATCGTCAAAGAACACATGATACAGGCCCAAGGAGCCCAAAAAAGAATCTATGATAGGGGCGCCAAAATCCGTACGTTTGCACCCGGAGATAGGGTGTTGATCCTGGTCCCCACGGTGGACAGTAAGTTCCTGGCAAAGTGGCAGGGCCCCTTTGAGATCAAGGAAAGAGTTGGTGAAGTAAATTACAAAGTATACCAGGCAGGTAAACGGAAACCTGAACAGATTTATCATGTAAATCTGATAAAGCCCTGGAAGGATCGGTCTGCCTTGTCAGCGGAGCTGGCCCGTCCCGTCTGCTCACATACCGTACCGGAGGTACGGGTTGCAGAGACTCTCTCTGAGCGGCAAAAGACTGAGGTCAGGCAGTTTTTACTTCACAACCAAAAGTTTTTCTCAGAAAAACCCAGGCAGACTACGCTAATGAAACATGACATCGTAACGGAACCTGGTGTCACTGTTCACGTGAAACCCTACAGAATTCCGGAAGCGCGCCGTGAAGCCGTTTCCCGAGAAGTGAAGGCAATGTTAGAGTTAGGTGTCATTGAGGAATCGCACAGTGCTTGGTCCAGCCCGATTGTGTTAATTCCTAAACCGGACGGCACAATCCGGTTCTGCAATGACTTCAAGAAACTGAATGCGGTCTCAAAATTTGATGCCTACCCTATGCCCCGGGTCGACGAGTTAATAGATCGGTTAGGTAAAGCCCGATATATTACGACCCTAGACCTAACAAAGGGGTATTGGCAGATCCCTCTGGCGGAGGCTGCCAGAGAAAAGACGGCATTTGCTACGCCGGAAGGTCTATTTCAGTATGTGTATATGCTGTTTGGACTGCACAGCGCACCGGCGACCTTCCAGAGAATGATGGATCGAGTCCTGAGGCCACATAGGCAGTACGCTTCGGCCTATTTGGACGACATTGTCATTTACAGCTTGGACTGGGAGACTCATCTCCAGAAAGTACAAGCTGTGATTGACGACCTGTGGGAGGCAGGTCTAACCGCGAACCCCAAGAAATGTCACGTCGGGCTAGAAGAAGCCCGGTATTTGGGGTATGTAATTGGGAGGGGTGTTGTTAAACCCCAGGTTGATAAGATTCAGGCGGTTCAGGACTGGCCACAACCTGTCAACAAGAAGCAGGTGCAAGCCTTCCTGGGGATCGCCGGCTATTATCGCCGGTTCATACCCAATTTTGCAGCCATCGCTACCCCCCTGACGGATCTTGCAAAAGGGAAAGACTCCGTCATGATTAAATGGAGTTTAGCGGCTGAAGAAGCCTTCCATGGCCTAAAACGGGCACTTTGCTCTCAGCCCGTACTGGTGACTCCGGACTTCCGCAGCGAGTTTGTGGTACAAACGGATGCCTCTGATACCGGTATCGGGGCCGTACTCTCACAAGTGAGGGACAGAGTGGAACACCCAGTCCTCTATCTCAGCAGGAAGCTGAATAAACACGAGCAAAGGTATGCAGTCGTGGAAAAAGAGTGCCTAGCCATTAAGTGGGCTCTAGAGGCCCTCAAATATTACCTGGTGGGCCGAAAGTTCAGGCTGATCACTGACCATGCCCCTCTCAAGTGGATGCACTTGAACAAGGAACGGAATAGCCGGGTGACCCGGTGGTTCCTTGCCCTGCAGGCCTACACTTTTACGGTGGAGCACCGCCCAGGGGTACAGATGGGAATGCAGATGCCCTGTCCCGAGTGCACTGTTTGGCGGGTGTCATTGCTCGACCGGAGTGGTCTGAGCAGAGGGGGGGGATATGTGAGAATCATGTGGGAATAGTGGATGAGGGCAGGTATATCTCGCCCAGATTCCTTTCCTATGTGGCCTAGTCTGGTCAGTATCGCACCTGCTTACTAATGGATAATGGGAGGTGGATATAAAAGGATGCCAGGTGGTTGTGTGAGTGTCTCAGCCCGGGAACACAGAGAGCCTGTCTGTGTGAGAGACACATACGTGAGTGAAAGCAGTGCCCACTGCAACTGTGGTTTGGCTGGACGGGAGAAGCCCGCCAGTTGGTAGTTAGGTTGTCCATTGTTTAGTTAGTGCCGGACAGGCAAGGATTTGTTTTATGTTTTATTTCCTTTTGCATTGCTTTCACTATTAATAAACCTGACCCAGGGTCAGTTACACCCGAATCCCAGCTCTGCGCCTGAGTTTCATGCGGAACGCACGTGACCTTTGACCCCAGCAAAGCCGATCCCGGAGTGTTTTATCACACCCTCAATTCCTTCATCTAAATCATTGATTTGAGAATCTCATTTTTCAAGATTTCCCATCCTTCCTGGACAGTTTTGTCCTTAAGGATATCCAGCCATTGGATCCCTCCGATTCTCTTTCTGAATCCTTTAAAATCTGCCTTTCTGAAATCTAACCCTGAACTCTGAGTCTTCACAGGTCTTCCTATTCTAGTTATCCAACTTGTAAGGTGGTGTGAAGGGGGAGCACATAGGAGTAGCAGGAGTGGTGCGACATGAGGTTACAGTGATAACTAGTAAAGTCACATGATAGGAAGAAGAGTATGAGCCTTCATAGTTTTATAATGTCGATGGAAATTTTTTTTTTAATCTCCATGGAGAACCACTTTAACTTAATTATTTCTGTAAATAATTGCATTTGGTTCCCTGTCAGTTTAGGTTTACAGAAAAACCTTTGGCACAAATGCAGTTTTGCTGAAAATAATTGAATTTTATTGCGCCAACCCATGAGAAAGCTTTTATGCCAACGTTTCGGCCTTTTCGGCCTTTCACAAGGTTATCTATACAAAACTTAAAGTATAATAAAGTTATACAGGAAAAGAGAAATTAATGAACATGTCTCATAATGAGAGAGAAAAACATCAAAGTTATACATTTTCTTATAACATATGTCAATTTATCATAATAGACGCTACATCTCGTTTGTAAGAATTTTGCAGGAAATAGAAGTTTCATTCCAAGTAAATATTCTCTGCAATATAAAAAGTGGAATATCTGATAATAACCAGTACAATAAGTATCATAAATGTGAAAAGATAAAGTCAGGTGGACCACAGGTATCAAGCAGGAAAAAAAGAAAAAGAGTCTGAAGTGAATTCATACCAGCCCTACAAGAGGTTAATATAAAGCAGAAGAAAAGTATATGGGGAGAAATACCTGACACAACCATAGCGGTAACAGACAGGGATGGGCTTACCTGTCAGGGTGCTCATCAGCTGGAGATCTGTGGAAATGTATATAATTGAGTTAAAGTGCAACCAGGCAGCCGCTTTAATAACCCATTAGGTGAACATATATGCAACCAAAGAAAAGAGAATTGCCAAAATCGTCTTGGAGCTCGTCAATGTACGTGAGTCAGACGTGAGGTCTCACGATGATAAGTGACAGGAGACACTGCAGATTTAAATAAGAGATGAGGGCAGAGAAATGAAGGTTGGACACAGAGGAACTTCTGTGCAGAAATGACCTGCGAACTGAGCCGAAAAAAGTATAGAGAAGAAATGTGATCTGTGCAATAAAGTGTCTGATGGGAAACACAGGTGTGCCATAAGTACCATGTTTACACAGTCTCTACAAGCAGAGTTTTGCCCATAGTACAGAAAACAGCATGACGTAGCCACAGAGATCCTAGCGATGTGTCACTTACTGGGCTTCTTGCTGTAGTTCTGATAAAAGCATTTTATCAGCAGGAGATTATCATGAAAGGACTAATAAACCTGCTGCCATTTAGTCCTCCATATTCATGAACTCTACATAACCCCGCCCCCACCACTGATCGGTAGCTTCTGCCTATGCACAGTCTGTACGAAAAGCTGCCATTCCGTGGTGTGGGCGCGGTTGTACACAGCTCAGCATTCAGAGTACATCTGTTATGGATAAAACAGTGATATTGCAAAAACTGCATCAAACAGATCAGTGAGTGATACATTACTGGAATTAAAGGCTCTCTCTGCCCCTACATCATGGTGCTCTCAGATAACAGCAAAATTCTGGTGACAGTTTCTCTTAAAGGGCCTAGGGACCAAACAAGCCTGGGCATTATAACAGCCTTAGACCGGGGTCACACTAGAGAGGAATACGGACGAGTGAGAGGCGTTAAAAGCACGCATTACACACAGACAAATGATTCTCTATGGGGCAGCTCCCAACAGCCGTATAATTCTCGCCCGTATTCTACGGTCCGTGCCATTCGCAGCATGCTGCGATTGTCAGCGTACTACGCCCGTAGTACGCCAATGTAAGTCTATGAGGGTGCAAAAAGTATGCATTACACACGGACCACACGTGTGACTTGCGAGAAATACGCAGGTCTTTTGGCAGGTGACAGGAAATGGGTCAATCCATCATCAGGAAGCTTAGACATGCTAATTAGCTCAAAAAACGCGCCAGACATCCAGGAAGTACGCCTCCACGGAGTCCTGGAGCATCATGGCGCCATATTTCCTCAATGTGGAGATGCTGATTGTATTAGTGCAGGAGCAGCTGGAAATCTGGGACCAACGTGATGCCCATTATGCCAACCGGGCAAGAAAGGAAGCGTCATGGAGGCGCATATGTTGCCAGATGTTCCATGACTTTGGTGATCGGCCACGTGAGGAGCAGCAGCAAATGAGTAAGTACAACCCAAAAACTCTTTAAAATGACCTCACATCAAAAAAGGCATTTAGAATCAGGGCCCCCCCCCTTCCTGTGCTTGGACTTTTTGCCTCACGAGGCAGGTAGATTTTTATGTGACCCATGTTTATACACTGACATGATTTGGCCCAGGCCACAAGCTCCTCATCCTCCTAGCCAACCAAGTTATTAAGTATAGTTACTTGATACCTGAACTATTGTGACCCTGTGTATCTGGCATGGATGCCCCAATTATATATGCCACCCTGGGTAGAAAGCACACCCCAGAAGGCCACATGCCTAGGCTACTGGTAGCAAATTTGACCTAGCAAATATGTGAAATTGAGAATATTTCCTGTCACATTGCAGTGGAAGATGTGATGAGACGCTGGCGCAGCATCCGCAACCAATACAGGCGGGAACGTCAGCAGCGTGCCAGGAGTGGTGATGTGGGCCACATAAAGCGGAAATATATATTATGACCGCCTCTCCTTCCTCGCACCTATTCTGGATCTGAGACCATAAGTAGATACCTTACACCACATTACACAGATACTTTACAGGGCAAAAAATGATTTATTTTTGTCTCTGTTCTATTTCATAACAGAACTCAGTCCAACCTTACAGAGAGAGAAACTGTCTCAGATACAGAGCCCATCATAGATCCTGGGTCTGTAGGGGAAGAGGTGGCTGGCCCATCTTCTCCCCCTCCAAGAAGCATGGGTGAAGATTCCTCTCAGGAAAATCCAGTGCCTGCACCACAAACCCCACCACCAGGACCACATCCACAAGCAGGACCGTCTGCTGCTGCACCATCAGCCATACAGGAGGAGCAGGGCAACATCAGCAGCAGCCCAACTGCCCAGATCCAGGGCTCCCCACAGCCTGCTGGACCATCTCTGTGAGGAAGAAGAAGGCGCCAGATCCCTGCCCAAGATACCCGTACCAATGTTGACACAGGGGTACTGAACTATCTGGCTAGAGTCAATAATGATGATGGTGAGGAGGCGTACTCACTCAGCCTGGCCCGTTATCTTCGGGCCCTTTCCCGTGAGGTGAGGCTACGTATTCGAGGATGTTTTCAGATCCTGCTTGATGCAAGCATACACCCCAATACCCCATATGCGTTATTTGAATATCTGGAGAGGAGGCAGCTTTCCCCAAGGAATCTGATGCTCCTTAGACACCCCACACACATGCTTGCTCAAGCAGGCTCTGAGGATCCTCAAATACGTGGGCCTACACCTCACCCCCTTCCTCCCCCTAACCCAACCTTTGCAACACCAGCCACATGTGTCTGGCTCTAGCCAACCTCACCAATATGGCCACTTGTTCCCTGCCCAGTACCAACCACAATCAAAGGAGGCAGTACACTACCCACATCATGGGTAACAGTATGCCCCGACACAGGGCGATGGCCAAGTTAGGCAAAGTAGCCAGCAGCAAACACAGGCTGGTCTTCCGCCTTCTCCTCCCCCGACCTACCAAAATTTATAATGTTGCCATTTTGGTATTGCCTAATGGTTTTGTGGTTGTTTCGTTTGTCAGAAAATGTTTTTTGTTCCCAATTTTCGCATCTGCACAAAGGCCAATTTGGCCAATTGCCACATTTATCATACAGCAATAATATGTTTTAAAAAAAAAAAAAAAAAATAAGGCAAAAGTAAACATTTGTCTACTACATTTTACATCTCTGTCTCAATTATAAAAAAGGTGTCAGCATACTAGCATACGCTTACCAATGCAATTAAACAGTCATAGAATCATAAGGGGTTTAAATATATATATTTATTTTCAATAATCTTTATTGGATTTTTAAAGAATTTTTATAAGGGAAGGGAAGGGGTACAAAAAAACAAGGGGAAAGGATAGGGAAGAAGAAATTTCCCTGTAAAGACAGGGAAAGCCCCCAAAGAGTGGGGGATTAGACAGGCTGTATACATAACACATCAGAGAACACAGAATATTACATATTGACCTCGAATATTACAAAGAGACTTTTAAATGATCATCAGAGTTGAGTATCACTAAGAAATAGAAAACAGTGCACAGAAATATGCTGCAATGCTTGCATATCTGTGTTAGCTAAGAAAAAGCTACAAACTCAACATTACCATCCAGTTGCTTAATTTCTCTAGAATAAAGTAAAAAAGCTTAAAATAACAGTTTCGAAATCTTCGTATTAATACCTAAAATAAAAAAGGCAATTATTCTCGTTTGCCTCCAATGTGTCAATTAGTGAACATATATAAAGTAGAGTATAGGAGATATAGTAGCCTGCCCCGTCTGGGGTATCCAGTGATGCCCCTGGGACTGATTGGGGGGAAAGTCCGGTTCAATCCTAGAATATTATGAAAGTGGAATATATTACTAATAAAACTAGCATGAAAACCTGAAGTAAATAAGAATAGTAAAATAGTAAAATACAGTTCTTTCAATCAGGATGGAGGTTCGAGCTTAAAGAAGAAGAGATTCCCCAGGAGATCTTGGAAATCTTAATTCCGGCACATTCTAAAAAGTCAGTCCCTTCATCTGGAGAAGAAATAGGAATTAACTTTGCTGCATATTTCACCAGGAGAGTCGAAGATTGAGTCCAAAAATATGGTATCCCGGTGCGTAACAGTTCACATGTAGTAGAGGATAAATATATATATTTAGACAGACATTAACCAAAAAATTATAACATAGACACAGCATGCTCTTGCCAAGAAGTTTCCCCCTCAGGTGACATAAAGTAATTTTTGAAAATATCACGCACTTTGAGCCCAGAAAGCGGTCTACGTTGAGGGTTGATAGGTGGTCTTGCCCTATGTACATTGTCTGACCCACGCACAACATCAGCAGAGGAGGAACAATCATGTATCCTGGTGAAGTTATGAAGAGCGACACATGCTTTAATTACTTCATTTACATTTTGTTCACTCAGCTGAATGGCAGACTGTAGGACCCGCCATTTGTCACAAAGAATGCCAAAGAAACACTCCACCAGTCGCCGAGCACGTGATAGGTGCAAGTTAAAAATTCTGCGCCGGTGGTCCAGGTTGCGCTGGGGATATGGCCTCATGACATTGAACGTTAACTGAAATGCCTCATCTGCCACAAGGACATAAGGGACTGATTCTTGAATGGAGCCTGGTAGCTGGCGTGGTGGTGGTAGATCCAACTGGTTGGGGCGTAGCCGCCGACCCATAATGGAAGTATTGAAGACTCTAGAGTCTCCCGTCCTTCCATAGGCCCCAATGACAACAATTATAAACTTGTATTGAGTGTCAGCCACAGCCTACAATACAACAGAAAAGTATTGTTTATAATTGAAGAATTGTGAGCCAGAGTTCGTCGGCTTACGCACCCGGATATGTTTGACATCAAGGGCCCCAATACAATTAGGAAACTGGCATTCCTCCTTAAAGTCCCTTGATATCCTCAACCAGTCTTCCATCCTGGGCTTGGGCATGACGAGTTGATGTAGTCTTGACCATATTTGACTACATGTCGACCTGACTATGCCAGAAATGGTAGATCTTCCAATGAGAAACTCATGGTGGAGGGCGGCATAAGACAGGCCAGTGGACAGGAAGCTGAAGAACAACAGAAATGAAACATTTTAGAATGCACAAATTAACAAAACACCAGGTACATACATACCAAACTTGTTAGTGATTCATATCTCCTAACACATATATATTTGGTCGCACAATCACTACGTGATATTCAGTACATATTACACATAACATTCTGATCTGTAAGTTTAAATATATCTGGAATAACATGAGGGCATTAAACATAGTACAAAAATAAAAAAAACATACTTTGGGCAACACATCATGAACATATAGAGAATGTGGTTGTGTAGTACATACCGTAATGTGAGTAGAAGTCGCTCCTCTGCAGATATAGCTTTGTGCATCCTTGTGTCCTGAAAGGATATCCCAGGGCGCACTGTCTCCAAGAGTAGATCAAATGTTGCAAGGCTCATGCGAAAGTATTGGTAAAATTTTTCCGGATGATCCCGCAGAGAAGAATAGAGGCGGTGAAAATGACCTCTTGTGAGTCGTTGCCTCAAAAGTGGATGGACCCACATGCGTCTCCTCCTCAACGGATCCACTATCACTGAGTATGGGTGACCAAAGCAGCGTGACAAAAGCCAGTTGAAGAGAACTTGCTCAGTTGTGTTGAAACTCAGACTGTCTGCCATGTTACACATACAACAGCAACACACCTGTTAGGAGTCAAGTTCCTGCGTCTGCTCTGCAGGAATCCAGATCCTTACATTCTGCGGTCTCTTGCTCTTTATCTACCGCAGAGGAGATTGCCTTGTAGCAAATCTCTCCAGGGGCTAAGTCCCTCTGTCTTCTGACTGCGCATGCTCATGAGACGGTTTCCCATTTGAGATCGGGAGTCTTGTGCTCAAGTCCTGCTCCAGATCTCATTGGTCCATCTCGGAGATCTGGAAGCTTCCGGAAGGTCCCGGCTGCTATAAAAAGCACACATGGCCGTTCCGCCATGCACTAGTATAGACTATACTGCTATGTGTGAATAGTGACGGATGTACGATTCTGGTGACTGACTTATTATGAAACCCCTTCCCTCTGATATTGCGCATGTGGTTAGGGAATTAGTTCAGTAGTCTGCGCCAGTCTGTGGCAAGCCTTAGGCCACTGTGCACACCGCACCTCTGCGCTAGTGTCCGACATAGCGCCTGCTTTGTAGCTGTGTCGTCCAGCGGCAGTGTCATGCACCGCGCTGCAGTTGCAACCCTTCTTGGCGTTCGCAGTAGCGACGCGGCGCACATGGTAGGTCTAGACGGACGCAGCCACTCTGTCTTAGTTCCTGCTCCTGTGACCTTATACCGTGTGTGCATTTACCTGAGGCCTGTGACTCTAAGGGTATGTACACACGCTGCGGAATGCTCTGCAGATTTGACTGCGCGGATTTTGTAAAATCTGCAGGTAAATATGCAGGTCAAAAGACCTGCGGTTTTACCTGCGGATTAGCCTGCAGTTTTTCATCTCCACAATGGAGGAGATGGCAAACCTCAGCGGAATCCGCAGAAAGAATTGACATGTCAATTCTTTCTGCGGTTTTGAAACCGCAGCAAATCCACGCTGAAAATTCCGCAGCGTCTGCACAGCGGTTTTTTTTTTCCATAGGTTAGAATGCTACTGTACACCGCAGCAAAAACTGCTGCGGATCCGCAGCGGCCAAATCTGCTGCGGATCCGCAGCAGAATCCGCAGCGTGTGCACACACCCTAACAGGCTCAGCCTTTTGTATGTTTTTGTTGCGGCGCCTCTGTGAGTGAACAGAGCTCGCTCTGCGCACTTCGGGTGAAGTTGAACCCGTGCGCATTATATCGCCATATTGCTCGTCTGCCATTACTCAGCAGCGGTTGTAACACCTACTGCACGGTGGACCCCGAGCGGCGAACGCACTTTATTATTATTTTTATTTAGTGCGTTCCACCGTTCCTAACAACACCTAGTGAAGGCAAGGTCACAAATGGACAGAATGGAGGCAGCCACCTGTTCCTGAGGCAATAAATAGGGTGCAGACTAATGATTTAAATAGTTAGCAGGCCTCAAAACCGTTAAATGTCCATTTTGCAAGCCTGCGACAAAATCTCGCCATACGGATGCCATACGGATTACATACGGATGCTGACATACACAAAATACGCGACCACACCTTGATTACGGATGACATACGGAGCACTATTTAGGTGTCATTCATCCGTATTACGCATGTAAAATACGGACCGTATTTTGCGTCGGTTAGTGTGACTCCAGCCTTATAGTCAGCCTCTATGGTACATCTACAATGATCTCTCAATCATTTCTATTTCTTGATTGATTTTACCTTCAAAAGTAATTTCCCATCATTGCCATCTGCTCTGCTTGTTTAAAATGCACTGTAAATGACAGTGGTGTTATATCATACAAGACAAAGCGATGCATAAATTATGTCCATTATTGCATTATTATGAACAGCATAAAGCAGTGAGATATATGTGTGAGGTGACAATTCTTCAGCTATAATTATAAAGCAACATGAAATGAATAAGAGTACATTATGTTGGGAGATATACTATCATCTATGCTAATTAGATATTAACAAGATATTTCTTATACTGTTATGCTTTTTCTAATATTGCAATTGACAACTATTTTAAAGGGAATCTGTAATGCTGTAGATAATACCCCAATGTAACCTGAAAGAGAAGAAAAAATGAGTTAGATTATACTCACCGGGGGGCGGGTGCGGTGGGTGTCGCGCCTCCCATCTTCTAGTGATGACGTCCTCCTTCTTTCTTCTGCCGCGGCCCCTGCGCAGACGTACTTTCTAAAGTACTGCAGTGTGCAGGCGCCGGGAAAGGTCAGAGAGGTCTGGCGCATGCGCACTGCAGTACATCTCTAGAAGATGGGAGGCGCCAGACGGGACAGCGACACCCATCGGATCGTACCGAACGCCGGGGTGAGTATAATCTAACTCTTTTTTTCTTATCTTTCAGATTACATCGGGGGTTTATCTACAGCATTACAGAATGCCAGAATTACGATTTTTTTGGTCACCGCTACATTGCAATAAAATGCAATAACAGGCGATGAAAAGATCGTATCTACACCAAAACGGTATCAATAAAAACGTCAGCTTGGCGTGCAAAAAATAAGCCCTTACCTCGTCTTTTTTTTAAAGTTTGGATTTTATTTCCACCACTTAAATAAAAAACAACCTGGACATGTTTGGTGTCTATGAACTCGTAATGACCTGTAGAATCATAATGGCCAGTCAATTTTGGCATTTAGTAAACATGGTAAAAAAAACCAAACAACTGTGGAATTGCCCTTTTTCTTGCAATTTCACCGCACTTGGAATTTTTTCCCCTTTTCCAGTACACAATATGTTAAAACCAATGGTGTCGTTCAAAAGTACAGTTTTTTCAGCAAAAAACAAGCCCTCACATGGCCATTTTGACAACAAAATAAATAGCAATCAGATGATCACAGCTTCAAGTCCCTTAAGGGCACCAGTAACCTCTTTACCACCTTAGACATATAGTTACGTCCAAGGTGGCCTCCCCCTGTTTGCTGCGGGCGTTGCAATGAACCCCATGTCACATGACCACGAGTCACCGATGGGTTGGCATGACCACCTGGGGTCCGCAGCAGACCTCTGTGGTTCTCATTGCCAGATTGCTACGAGCGCCACCCAGCAATTGATGCTCATAGCAAGTGACCATTTCTGTTAAAGCCCTGCTCTGTGTAGCACAAGCCATCGGATGATCGCAGCTTCTAGTTTCCCATGGAGACTACTGAAGCAAGTAGAAAAAAAAAAATTGCCCCGATTAAAAAAAAAAAAATAAAATATAAAAAAATACACATACTTGGAATTGCGGAGTTCAGAATCGCCCGATCTATCAATATATAAAAAAATTAATCCGGTTAACGATGTAACAAGAAAAAAATAAAAATGGTAGAATTAAGATTCTTTGGTCGCTGCAACATTGCATTTTTGGTCGCTACAACATTGCAATAATGGGCTATCAAAAGATCATATCCACACCAAAATGTTATAAATAAAAATGTCAGCTCGGCACAAAAAAAATAAGCCCTCACCCAGCCACTGATCACGAAAAATAGAGACACTAGGGTACAGGTCTCGGAATATGGCGAATTTTTTTTTTTTTAAAACTTTGGAATTTTTCACCTCTAAAATAGAAAATAACCTATAAATGTTTGGTATGTAAAAAATGGTAATGACCTGTAGAATCATAATGGCAGGTCAGTTTCAGCATGTGGTGAACATGGTAAAAAAGCAAAACAAAAAACAATTGTGGAATTGCACTTTTTTTGCAATGTCACTACACTTTGAATTTTTTTCCTGTTTTCCAGTACATGATATGATAAAACCAATGGTGGCTTTCAAAAGTGCAACTTGTCCCACAAAAAACAAGCCCTCACAAGGTCATATTAATGGAAAAATAAAAAAGTTATGGCTCTGGGAAGAAGGGGAGCAAAAAATGAAAATTCAAAAATGGAAAAACCCAAGGTGATGAAGGGGTTAAAAACAGTTTTTCTTCCTAATTAAAAATAATAAAAAAACACATGTTGTATCACCACATTCAGAAAAGTCAGATCTATCAAAATATAAAATTAATTACCGTAACCAAATTAGTGCACACCATAAATGAAAAAAAATCAAGAAATCCAAAATTATTTTTTTTTTTTGGTGGCTACAATTCCCCCCCCAAAATGCTTTAACAAGCTATCAAAATGTCAATCGCATCTATCCCATATTGGTGTCAATAAAAACATTGCCTCGACCCACAAAAAGTAAGCTATCATAGATCTCCAACTAAAAATAAAAACATTACGGGTCTGGGAAAATGGTGACACAACCCCAAAAATGTTTCTTTGCAAATTTCTGATGTTTAGTATCACCATAAATGCACTGAAGAGCAGAATCATATTTCTTGGTCATTTTTGCCACAACATTTTACACCATAAAAACAATTCCCCCAAACAAATGTCAGAATTGCATTTTTTTCACAATTTCTCCCCACTCAGAATTTTTTTCCCATTTTCCAATACACAATGTGGTAAAATGAATGATGTAATTCAAAAGTAAAACTCATCCATTAAAAAATAGAAGAGTCCAGATGCTGGGAAGGAGGGGAGGAAAAAAAACAAAAACACAAAATCCATGTCGTGAAGGGATTAAAAAGGAGCCAGAAACGAACAAAGTAGTTGTCTTCTCCTGCCTGACTGGTCTTCTTATTCAAGGCTCCTGTTCAAACTATTTTCTCTAAAACACAACTAGTGATGAGCGCAAGCGCTCGTTACTTGAGTTTGAGTAGTGTGATCGGGTATGCACAGAGTATCGAGTGACTTGTTCGAGCCCCCGGAGCTGCATGTTTCTGGGCTGTTAGTCACAAAACATGCGGGGATTGCCCATGTTTGTGTAGTGTGCGGCTGTGGGGACTTGAGAAGCCCCTGCAAAACTGTGTCTGGGGCCACAGACTATAATGGTGCCAACAGAGTCAACATGTGCGCTGCCATGCATTATTTTCAGGCATATATGCCTACTGGAGAGGCTCAGATGCAGTAGACTGCATCTGAGTGTCTGTCTTTAGTAGGTGAAATGATGCACAGCAAGGGTACATGTTCGCTCTGGCGGCAACATTATAGTCTATGGCTTATGGCTCTGTCAGCGCATACACCCAAATCCTGTTTTGCAGGGGGGGGGGTTGGCGGCAAGCCCCTACAGAGCCACTGAACGGGAGCCTGAACGCAGTGTAAGAACAAACACTGGGAAGAGTCTGAAATCATGGAGAGCGGAATTGTATCTTTACAGAAAGCAAAATAGAGACAGAAAATGACCCATAATGTACAGGCGACAGGTGACATTAAATTTCTGTCTGCAAAAGGGGTAAGTTTCCAACAGCCTCTAGTTTCCTCTATTGCCCTCTCAGGACATGTTAAAGGTGTTGTTCAGGCTTAAGGCACAAGTCTGCGGTCGCTCTGTGTGACTTGTCTAGTGGCTTTAGCACTAACTGCACTGTCACTATAATATACATTGTGCATCAAGAAGATACATATAAATATGATAGGCTGGAATACACATATTTAACACACATAATACACAATTATGTATAATGAAATATGCAAGCATATTTACACTAGATTAAAGCCCGACTTCCTGGATCCCGACGTCGTCCATGCCAGCGACATGTTCTTGCGGCGACGCCATCTTGAGGATCGTGAAATCCCGCGATACTCAAGATGGCGTCGCCGCAAGAACATGTCCCCGGCGTGCACAATGTCGGGATCCAAAATGGCGTCGGCGAAATCTCGCAGCACTGGTCACTACTGGGCATGTACATAAAGTGCAGCACAGGTTCATCTAAACTAAAAGCCGAGATCCTTAAATCAAGAACAGAACATACATTTGTAGGATATTTCAGAACTTTCTCAAATTATTATGAAAAAAATTTACCACACATCCTGCACTGAACTTCTGAACGCAATGTATTATATATTTTAGGAGTCGGAGTTGGTCCATTTTATGCCAGTTGCAACTCCACCAAAATGGACACAGACTCCGGGACTCCAACTCCACAGCTCTGCCCTATGCATACATTTCCGGTACAGCATCACGAAACAAAGTGACATCTTCAAAGGGGCAGACCACCTGTGTCAGCCTTCCAGTTTGGCACAGGGTGAGACTAAATGAGCACTCAGTTAAACGCTGACAACCCCACATACCGGATTGGCTCTGCTGTGTTTGCTTTCTCACTCTTGGACCCGGGTAATGTCTTCTGGCCGCTGCAACCTAAGATTGGTATATATTACTGTTACCTTTCAACTTATCTATAAGATAGATATTGACCTCTCTCTCCTTTCATTTTTGTGAATTGATCCATTTGGATCCCAAGTCTCAAAAGACTTTATCCAATGTAATGCTATTGTGGCGCCCCCAGGAGTATGGCCGCCACAGTTGCATTGCTTTCCTCCAGGGAGGGTGATGTCATGCTTGGAAGCAATGAAGGGTCTCTCTAACAGTTAATCATTTTCATGCAACATGGTTCCCATTACAGGCCAGCAGAGGGAGCTCTGAACCAGAGTTGGGGGAGGAGCGCGCTCTGAGGGCCAGGAGGGGAAATTAGTTAGTGTGAGGAGGGCAACGTGTGTAGACGTGTGGAGAGAAGCTGGAGGCTGATCTGAGGATAGAGAGCTCCCTCCCAGTGATAGCGCATGATCTGGAGCCTGGTCTCCACGGTTGTATGGATACTGAAGGTCCTGCAACAGAAACCAGAGGAATAGGAAGCTGTAAATGCTCTATTCCCACCTAAGACTCGGAGGCACAACAGCGACAGGTGAGCCAAGAGAGATAGAGGGCTACAGCTGTCTGCCATACGAGGTAGTTCTAAGAGAAGATAAAAAGGAGGAACTTCAGTGTAACAAAGTACTGCATGTACCTCAAGCCAGCGCTAGGAAGGAGACTACACAACCCATCTGATAGAGAGATCCCTGAGTTGCTTCCAGGCTAGCCTGCTCCTGTGCCACCTGTAATCAGGACCCTGGACTGCGTTTGCCAAGTAAAGGTAAATAAACTGCACCCTGTTGTGTCCTTGCCTCCTTCCTGCAGCATCCTCAACACTGCTACATCTCTGTGCCAAACACTGCACCCTCTTCCTAAACATTCCGCTACACTGCCCTGGGACCAACAGCCCTGCCTGTGGAGGGCTACAACATCATTGCTGCACTACACCATCTGTCTCAGAGGATCTGTCTGCAGCGTCGGCTTAACATCTTCATTGCCGAACACCACAGATGGCGTCACGAATCACTTATAAACTTTATTCCCAACTCAACCCCTTTTACATGGGCGCCCAGGGCCACGGACCGGGTCACCGCTGCGGTGACATTCCCATCTGAGAGACCGGCATGGTATCGAGTACCCCATTTTGGCATCACGAACTGGATTACGGAGCCTGGTATCCCCGGGTCCTGTGTACCGGAGACTGTGTGGTGTGCTATAGACTGTGTGTGAAATTGGCGCCATCGCCGCCATTATCCCGCTGATTGGCGTGCGCGGGAAGAAAAGGGGCAGGCCTTCGTGGGCGGAGCCTGCTGCAGAGCGCAAAGAAGTGAAGTGCTGTGCGGGAAGAGAGGACAGTGCGCAAGAAGGGGAGGAGCTGAGGCCTACAGCCGGTAAGCCGCTAAACCCCGGGGCCTGGCAACTGTTAACTAGGGGGGAAGGAGAATGTCTCAGGCAAGCGCCGATGCAGCAGCGGACACCCCCGCCAGCCCCTCAGCACCGCAAGATGCGGTGCCCAATGTGGCTGCGGCTTCGGTAGCACCCAACGCAGCGGTCCCCATAATGCCGCTGTCTATGTCCTACATACCGGGAGCGGCCTGGCTACCGCAGTACTCGGGTGAGTCCCATACCCTGAGTGAATTCAAAGAGAGACTGTGCAGTTTGCTTGAGGTGTATCCTCTATCTGAAAGCCAGAAGGTGAACATCCTGATTGGGCAGCTAACAGGTGCAGCACAGAGAGAAGTAAAAGCCTGGCAGGACACTGACAAAGAGACTGTTGAAAAGATTTTGGCCAAGCTAAGGAGCACCTTTGACACCCACACTGCCGCTGAAATCAAGATGAGGTTCTTTGGATGTAAACAGAAAGTACAGGACAGTATAAGGGACTATGCTCTTAACCTGCAGGAGGTGCTGCGAGCCGTCAAGCAAATTGATCCTGACAGTGTGAAAGAGGAAGACAAACTGTTAAAAGAGCAGTTCATTGAAGGACTCCTATCCAGTACCCACAGAGCGCAGCTGCGCATAATAACCCTACAAAACCCTGATCTGGACTTTGCTGATTTTAAGGACAAGGCTATTCGGGTACTGCAGGAACCAACTGTCAGCCGTCCAGCGCCCCCTAGGCGCCAAGCGATCACCTACCACCAGGAAGCAACATCTTTCCCTTCCATCCCTGTGGAGGCTGATGCACAGACTCTGGATAAAGATCCAACAGAAGAGCTGCGTCTTCAAGTCCAGGAGTTGACCAAAGGTATGGCTGCACTTACTAAAATGGTGCAGTCCCTGCAGGTGTCCTCCAAAGAGAAGATCCAGCTTGCTTCCAGTCCAGAGGATGTCCCATGGCTCCGGAAGAGGAGAACCCCGCCACTCCGAGAGAGAGGAACAACGACCGCTATGATCAGGACGGGCGTCCCATCTGTCGTCGCTGCCACAAGGCAGGCCATCTTGCAAGATTCTGTCCTTTAAACGAGTAACCCCTGGAGCAGACGGCCAACCCCCAGGAGTAGGACCACAAGGCCCAAGGAACTGGCGAGCCAAGTATGTTGGAGGGAGACCGGTCCTTCCAGTGGTGATTGACGGCATCCCCATGAACGCTTTGCTGGACACTGGCTCCCAGGTGACCACTATGCCCTATATCCTCTACAAGCGGTATTGGGCTGACTCTGAACTCACCCGTGGCCCAACTGATGAACTGACAGTAGTTGCCAGTAATGGTCAGTCTTTACCACAAGTGGGATGTAAAGAAATTACTGTTAAAGTGGGGAGGGTGGAGTTAAAATCTCAAGGTCTGATAGTTGTGGATATTGATTGACGTGAATGTAATCCCATGATGACTCTTGGTACAAATGTAATTGAAAATTGTCTTTCCGAGGTTATTGTCTTGTTGCAACAGGTGGCTGAGACTGCTGGTTACAGTGAACAAGTCCTGCAGAAGGAGATCAAGGCCCGGACGCAAAGACAGCAGGTAGAACTCTCTGGCGGAGAAATTGGCAGCATCAGAGTGAGTGATGCTTTCCCCATTGCAATACCCCCCAGATGTGAAATGTTGATTTGGTGTGGGGCAGCTATAGGTCTCAGAGGAAAAGATTACCAGGCATTGGTAGAGCCAGTGTACTCTGATAGCAGGCCCACTGTCCTGACAGCCAGAGGGGTAGTTGATGTACGAAAGGGGAGAGTACCTGTACGCCTTTTGAATTGTGGGGAGGAGGAGGCCACAATACCTCGGTATGCCACAGTTGTTAAGCTGCTCACTGTCAGTAACAATGCAATGCAGGCAGCAGAGCCCTTGGTCTCATCCAACCAGGTGGAGGACAATGACTCTGTCAAGCAGCAGGAGGAGTGGTGCCAGCAACTGCAGGTGGGGATTGACTCTACACCTTCATACCAAAAAAATGGGGTTTACAGAGTGACCCAGGAGTATGAGCGGGTATTCAGCAAACACCCTCTAGATTTTGGGAAGGCAAAAGGGGTCCAACATCATATCCCCACTGGAGATCATCCACCCATTAAAAAAGGTACCGGCCTATACCCCCAACACAATACCAATGTGCCAAAGGTATGTTGAGGGAGATGAAGGAAGCAGGGGTCATCAGAGACAGTTGTAGCCCCTGGGCAGCCCCAAGAGTTTTTGTAAAGAAAAAGGATGGTACCATGAGAATGTGTGTTGATTACAGGAAAATTAACAGCATTACACATAAAGATGCCTACCCATTACCCAGAATTGAAGAGTCATTAGCTGCACTTAAAACTGCTAACTACTTTTCCACCTTAGATCTCACTAGTGGGTATTGGCAGGTTCCCGTGGCAGAGGCAGACAAGGAGAAAACAGCATTTACCACTCCAATGGGTCTCTGTGAGTTCAACTATATGCCATTCGGGCTCTGCACTGCCCCAGGAACATTTCAATGGCTGATGGAGTGCTGACTGGGACACATGAACTTTGAGACAGTCCTGTTGTACCTTGATGATGTCATTGTTTTCTCCAAGACTTATGAAGACCATCTGGAGCACCTGGCTGAGGTGTTTGAAGCCTTGTCCAACTTTGGCCTGAAGGTGAAGCCTCCCAAATGCCACCTCCTGAAGCCCAAGGTACAGTACCTCGGTCATGTAGTGAGTGCAGAAGGTGTGGCACGAGATCCTGACAAAGTCACAGTCATCCGGGACTGGCCGAAGCCCAGCAACCTCCATGAAGTACGCCAATTCCTCGGGTTGGTAGGCTACTACCGAAGGTTCATCAAAGGCTTCACGGAAATAGCCACTCCTATGCAAAATCTTCTGGTGGGAAAGTCCAAGAAAGCCAAACAGAAGAATTCCACATTTGAATGGACTGAGGAGTTGGAGAAGTCCTTCACCCCACTGAAGATGGCTCTCACAGGAAATTAAGTTCTGGCCTACCCAGATTATGACCAGCCCTTTGTGTTGTATACTGATGCCAGCAACGTGGGACTTGGAGCAGTACTGTCACAGGTACAGAATGGCAAAGAAAGGGTGATCTCCTACGCCAGCAGGAAGCTTCGTCCCACTGAAAGGAACCCTGACAACTACAGTTCCTTCAAGATGGAATTCCTCGCCATAATCTGGGCTGTGACTGAAAGATTCAAGCATTACCTAGCTTCAGCCAAGTTTACCATTTTCAAGGACAACAACCCGTTGAATCACTTGGACACTGCAAAACTAAGTGCACTGGAGCAGCGATGGATGGCTCGGCTGTCTAACTATGAGTTTACCATGAAGTACCGAGCAGGGCACAAGAATGCCAATGCCGATGCGCTGTCCAGGATGCCTAATCTGCCAGATGCAGGAGAAGACCCTGAGGCTCTTGAAGAAATAGAGTTACCTCTCTTCCACCGGCCAATTGCAGCCCAACGTGCTCAAGGAGTGAGAAACAGACGGTCTGGCTTGAAAGAGGTCACCCTAAATCCATTGCCCCATCATGACTGGGTAGAAACGCAGGATAGTGACCCTGCAGTCCGCCTGGTGAAGGAGCTACTGTCACAAGCTGACTCACGCCCAGAGTCGGATGCTCCTGAAGAAACCCAGCAGTTGTGAAAGGAAAGAGGTCGGCTGTTCATTTATGAAGGAAAGCTGTGTCGGAGGAGTATCAATGCCCGCACTCATGAGCTGGTCTGGCAGGTGATAGTCCCAAAAAGAGAGGCATCAATGGTCCTGGAGGCATACCACAATGGAGCTGGCCACTTCGGATGGAATAAGTTGGAAGCATTGCCCTGGGAGAGGTTCTACTGGGCTGGTATGAGGAAAGCCATTGAAAAGTGGTGCTGGGAGTGTGGACAATGCAACCTGCGCAGAAAGGATCGAAACAGCCAGAGAGCTCCTCTGCAACCAATAGTGACCAAGCAGCCACTTGAGTTGGTTGCCCTGGACCATGTGAAGTTGGTCCCAAGCCGGTTGGGCTACATCTATGCTCTTACCATCGTGGACCACTACTCAGATTCCTGGTAGTTGTGCCTGTCAAAGATCAAACAGCCGGGACAGCAGCCAGAGCCTTTCAACAGCACTTCTGTAGACCACATGGATATCCTGAGCGAGTGCTTACAGATCAAGGTCCCGCTTTTGAGGCAGAAGTGTTCCAGGAATTCTGTAACTTGTATGGTTGTAAGAAGATCCGGACAACACCATACAGTTGTGGCCAAAAGTATTGACACCCCTGCAATTCTGTCAGATAATACTCAGTTTCTTCCTGAAAATGATTGCAAACACAAATTGTTTGGTATTATTATCTTCATTTAATTTGTCTTAAATGAAAAAACACAAAAAGAATTGTCCTAAAGCCAAATTGGATATAATTCCACACCAAACATAAAAAAGAGGGTGGACAAAAGTATTGGCACTGTTCGAAAAATCATGTGATGCTTCTCTAATTTGTGTAATTAACAGCACCTGTAACTTACCTGTGGCACCTAACAGGTGTTGGCAATAACTAAATCACACTTTCAGCCAGTTGACATGGATTAAAGTTGACTCAACCTCTGTCCTGTGTCCTTGTGTGTACCACATTGAGCATGGAGAAAAGAAACAAGACCAAAGAACTGTCTGAGGACTTGAGAAACCAAATTGTGAGGAAGCATGAGCAATCTCAAGGCTACAAGTCCATCTCCAAAGACCTGAATGTTCCTGTATCTACTGTGCGCAGTGTCATCAAGAAGTTTAAAGCCCATGGCACTGGGCTAACCTCCCTAGATGTGGATGGAAAAGAAAAATTGACAAGAGATTTCAACGCAAGATTGTGCGGATGTTGGATAAAGAACCTCGACTAACATCCAAACAAGTTCAAGCTGCCCTGCAGTCCGAGGGTACAACAGTGTCAACCCGTACTATCCGTCGGCATCTGAATGAAAAGGGACTGTATGGTAGGAGACCCAGGAAGACCCAACTTCTTACCCCGAGACATAAAAAAGCCAGGCTGGAGTTTGCCGAAACTTACCTGAAAAAGCCTAAAACGTTTTGGAAGAATGTTCTCTGGTCAGATGAGACAAAAGTAGAGCTTTTTGGGCAAAGGTATCAACATAGAGTTTACAGGAGAAAAAAAGAGGCATTCAAAGAAAAGAACACGGTCCCTACAGTCAAACATGGCGGAGGTTCCCTGATGTTTTGGGGTTGCTTTGCTGCCTCTGGCACTGGACTGCTTGACCGTGTGCATGGCATATGAAGTCTGAAGACTACCAACAAATTTTGCAGCATAATGTAGGGCCCAGTGTGAGAAAGCTGGGTCTCCCTCAGAGGTCATGGGTCTTCCAGCAGGACAATGATCCAAAACACACTTCAAAAAGCACTAGAAAATGGTTTGAGAGAAAGCACTGGAGACTTCTAAGGTGGCCAGCAATGAGTCCAGACCTGAATCCCATAGAACACCTGTGGAGAGATCTAAAAATGGCAGTTTAGAGAAGGCACCCTTCAAATATCAGGGACCTGGAGCAGTTTGCCAAAGAACAATGGTCTAAAATTCCAGCAGGGCATTGTAAGAAACTCATTGATGGTTACCGGAAGCAGTTGGTCGCAGTTATTTTGGCTAAAGGTTGTGCAACCAAGTATTAGGCTGAGGGTGCCAATACTTTTGTCTGGCCCATTTTTGGAGTTTTTGTGTGAAATGATCAATGTTTTGCTTTTTGCTTCATTCCCTTTTGTGTTTTTTCATTTAAGACAAATTAAATGAAGATAATAATAATAATACCAAAGAATTTGTGTTTGCAATCATTTTCAGGAAGAAACTGAGTATTATCTGACAGAATTGCTGGGGTGTCAATACTTTTGGCAACAACTGTATACACATGGAATAATCAGTATAGCTGGCTATCTTGTGATGTGGTGGGACTTTGCCCTTCAATTCCCCACGATACAGCCATATCAAGCTTATCTTATCATCTTGACAATTTCAGTTCATATGACACTGTTGCTAAAGAATTTCTAATATCTGCAACAGATTTTGGTTGAAACATAATTATTTTAATTTCAACAATAGATATTTTCTACAGAGTTCTGGTGTCAGCATGGGGGCCAAATTCTCTCCTAGTCTGGCCAATTTGGTTATGGCAAAATAGGAGGAACTATTTCTGTATAATGACAATAATCCGTTTAAAAATAATATTATATGGTTTGGCAGATTCAGATGACTTTTTGTTTGTCTGGAATGGAACTGAATTGGTGGCTATCAAATTTCTTGAATATTTGAATGCAAATGACTTTAACCTGAAATTTTCACTTTTTTTGATAAACATAATATTAATTTTTTAGATCTCAAATTGTTGGCTAACGGTAACAGGGTTCAAGTTGCCCCTTATAGAAAGCCCACTGCCAGTAATAGTATGCTGGCAGCTAGTTCCTGTCATTCTCCGCAGATCAAACTTAATATTACGTATGGAGAATTAGTGAGAATAAAACGCACTTGTTCAAGTGCTGAAACCTTTGATCAAGAAATCAAAAAAAATCTGTGAAAGATTAGCGGATAGGGGTTTTCTTGAATGGTCGCTGAAGAAATCTAAAGCCAGAATAAGTGGCAGTAATCGTGAAAAACTTCTATTAAATAGGAACAGCAAAAATAAAAATAATAACACCAATATTACTTTTTCAATTGAGTTTAGCCCACAGTTTGGTGACATTGGTAATATTTTTAAGAAATACATTCCCATTCTCAACGAAGATAGCAAATGTATACAGGTTATTAATAATAATGACATACGTTACGTAGCTAAAAGAGCTCCCACGTTAGGGACTATATTATCTCCAAGTTCCTTTAATGAAATGCTATTTGTGAATAAATCAAGGGGAAGAAAAACTTGGTTGGACTTTAAAGGTTTTTTTAGATTTGGAGCACAACGATGCTTGGTATGTCAATATGTTCTTAAAACAAATACATACCAATCGCGTTCTAATTTGAAAATCTATAATATTAAAGATTTTATAAATTGTAATGATTCTTATGCAGTGTACTTGATAGAGTGTACTTTTTGTAAACTACAATATGTGGGTTGTACAACTTGCCCATTAAAAACTAGAATTAGACCCAACTTATCTGATGCCGTTAATCCCACAGCACTCTCTCCCTCAGCAGTCTCCCGACATTTCTCTAGTTTCCACAAAGGTGACACCACAGGTTTTATAATTTGTGGTATAGGGAAAGTATATAACCCTTACAGGGGGGAAGACCATAGAAGAAAGCTTTTAAACAGGGAATCCTTTTGGATTTTCACTTTGGGTACACGAAAACCGCATGGTCTGAATCATAGACAGGATTTAATCTTGCAGTACTAAATTTCTAAATTTTATTCATTGCCTTTCTCCACTATTTCACATTTTTTATATATTAGCCCTTCCTGTATATATTTATTTTAACATTGTATGTAATTTTTAGTTCATATTTTGTATATTTTGCTTGTCTTTCTAATGCAGCATTTATATGCTTACCTTCAGGTATCCTAGCTTGATTAGAGACAGCTGCAATCACCAGCCTGAGAAACCATAAGGACTGTTCAGAGCTTATTCGGTCATGCCATGATTAAGACGTTGTCAAAACGCGTTGGTTTAGTTTGCATATGTGTGTTATGCTGCTATGTGCTCATTCATATTGGTACACCATTGAAATTTTTTTTTATACATGGATTAAAAAATTTTGGTCTTTAACACTAGAACTACCAGAGGGGTCATTTTGACCCTTTGCTATTTCTTTTTCCTATAATTTCTAAAATTTTAACAAATGAGTTCTGACTTTTTGTGACTTTTATTTATACATGGTAGTGTATATTTTAGGAAACAAAAATGAATTGTAACTTTTTCAGGGGCCCGGAATTTACAATTCATACCTATAAGTACTGAAGGGGTCAATTTGACCCTATACATAAAAGTAGTAGTAGGCAAGTCACCTAATATTACAGAGTACAGAAAATCACAGTGCTTCTCCCTAGTTGTAGAGTGTAATTGTATCTTTGCATATCAGGGATGATTCAGCATTTTGTTTTGTCTAAACTTGTATGAACATGTTTGCTCCATGTCTCTTGTAGCGATTTCTGTCTGCACTTCAGTAGCAAACATTACAGTTGAAGCTACAACTCTGCATGTTTGTACAGTGTCGTTTTATTACTTCTGCGATCCTACAAGTCCCTTTTTGCGACGTATATTTGAAGCATAAGTAAGCAGAGGGGTCTGACAAGTGACAAAATTTTGAAATGTCTTCAGAATTTATCTGAAAATGAGTCAGAAGTGGCCCATCATCCGCAATGTCTGAACCACAAACAAAAGGACAAGAAATCCGCAAGCGTCGAAAATGTGGAGTTGGAAGATGCAACGAAGACAAAACAACTAAAACTTGCGCAAGCTGTAACAAACCAGTTTGTGGAAAATGCACTGGGAAAGTGGAAGAAAGTACTGTTTGTGTTAACTGTTGGACACCGCATGCTATGACCATGTAGAAGGAAAATGCGTGCTGTACTTGATCTTAACACTGTTCCTACTAAGTTAAAATAAATGTTCTTTAATTTGTTGGCAACAAAAAAGTTATTTTTACTCCAGAGTCAGTACTTTTGAATGGGGGTCAAAATGACCCCTAATGGTAGTTATAGGTATTATGAAACATGCGGTAGTTCTAGTGTTAACGATCTGGTAGAAGGTTTACACAGTAAAATATTGATATTTGCAGATAATACAAAACTATGTAAAGCAGTCAATACAAGAGAAGATAGTATTCTGCTACAGATGGATCTGGATAAGTTGGAAACTTGGGCCGAAAGGTGGTAGATGCGATTTAACAATGATAAATATAAGGTTATACACATGGGAAGAAGGAATCAATATCACCATTACACACTGAACTGGAAACCACTGGGTAAATCTAACATAGAGAAGGACTTGGGGATCCTTGTTAATGATAAACTTACCTGGAGCAGCCAGTGCCAGGCAGTGGCTGCCAAGGCAAACAGGATCATTGGGTGCATTATAAGAGTTTGTAGTCAAATAGAAGTGGGAGGGGCTTGCACAGATTAAGAGCATCGCTTGCAGATAGATGCTACTGTGTATTGTGAGGCAGTGACCAGTGTTATTTGCGAGGGTCGGCATGTGTCCCCCAGGATGTGCAAAGAAGCATATGGAGGCCGTGGGAGTGCATTGCAGTCACAGGCATAGCTGTGATTGCAATGCAGAATAAAAGTAAGTGTAGCTTTGGGCAAGCTATTTGTCCAAGCCAGATTTAAGAAAACCTGTCATGGGATTTTATTTTAGAAATGGACTACAGGAAGGAAGTGGGGCTGATCCGTTTCCTCCCCGTCCCCGGGTTTTTCATGTGGCCCATGGCCACAGATTCAAGTTAGAGGCCCTGCAGTAAAGGGTTTGGGTGTGTCAGGTTTGGTCTTGCAAGCAGGCAAAGCAGACAGCTCTGCAGAGCACTCCCTGTGTGGGGCAACACAGGGCTACGTGGAGCCAAGAAGCCTGGCTTTCTCAGTGTACACAGCGAAGCCGTAGTCCTTGGCAACCGGTCATGGATTGTATTTGTTTTTCTCAGCTGCGATCCGGAGGATCCGTTTTACTTTTCTGTTTGTGAGTATGCTGTACATTAATCAAGACTTTATTTTGAACTTTTGCTGGGTCACTGCCTTCTCACTGCACAGTGAGGACACAGCTGCACTACAGTATGCTCTGTCAGCGCCATTTTGTTGGAGCAAAAATATTTAGTACCAGCAAAATGGCGCCAGTGACGGCACATGCGCAGTGGCATGTATCTGCAAGGGATAGATACTACTGCCCTGGAGCAGATGACATTTTGCTGTAGTTACTTTTTTTGTAAAGACCATAATATTAAAGTGAACCTGTCACCTGGTTTGGCCGATATAAGATACAGCCACAGGCGCTGGGCCTCTCTGACCTTTCCCGACGCTTGCGCACTGCAGTACTTTCTTCTGCCGCTAACAGGTCAGATAAGTATGCCTGCACAGGAGTGCAATGCTGAGGAGCCATGATGCAAGTAGGAGGGCGGCGATCATAAGAAGATGGGAGGTGCCGGACCCGGACCTGCGACACCCATTGGACTGGACCGCCCCCTAGGTGAGTATAATAAAACTTATTTTTCTTATCTTTCAGATTGGATCAGGGGCTTATCCACAGCATTATAGAATGCTGTAGATAAGCCATGAAAGATGGTGGTCGTATCTTATATAGGCCTAACCTGGTGACAGTTTCCCTTTAACTGTGCAAGCGCAATATTTAAAATAGGAGTCAGGTCACTGAAGGTTTATTGACCTGACATTTAAGCCTACAAAGATTACATTGATGCAAAGCACCAAAAAAATATTAGCCCACAGGCCTGCCCAGAAGCACTGAAGACTGCAAGACTTCTGAGCTAAGTACTTCATCTGTATAGCTTCCCATCAATGGGTGTCTCAGTCATAACCCTGTCCTGTTTTTAACTTGTCTGGACTTTTCTTAATGATGTGAAATAAAGAAGATTTTTATTGCAATCCAGTTGGTGGATCCATTTTTTTTCACCTTAAATAATATTTACTGACTGCCACAGTTTATGGGGTGATAGAATCTCTAACTCTATGGTTATACACAAGATTTTGGCTTAGAGTCATGAAAACTGAGTTCCAACATTCATTTTAATCCTTTGCGTTGATGTCACCTATAAATAATTATACTATGCTATTTTAGGAGCAAATGTCTCTGGTATTCCCAGAAAGCAATGGCGGCCAGTCGGTCATTGTAAAACTAGGTTAATGTTGGTTTGATGAATACAGTCATATAATCTGTGCAAATGAGTCATGCTCTAGATATGTCACAAAGCTTCTGGTGATATATTCCTAATCATTAGAAGTCTGGGTGACCTTGTGAAAATGAGAACTAGAATGGATGTCAGGACTTGTAATCTATCGACAAGTATGCATGGGCTTTTTGGCCACTGGAGAACTAATTTTCGAGTACAAAGCTCATTTGGAAATTGTGTCCTTATTCAAAGATGTCCATAGTCGGAGATTTAAGCTTTCAATGTAGTAATCTTACAAAATGGGCATGATATGACCTATTAACCACATTGCTGATATTTTATAAATATGGAGGTGTCAAAGTTACATAGGTTGAAAAAAGGCTTAGGTCCATCAAGTTTAACCTTTCTCCACCAATTGTACATTTTGTCAATTTCTGAATATTACCTCACAATTGCTGTTAGAATGTGGTGAGTCCTCCTATCCGTCTTAACCCCTTTCTGCCATATGACGTACTCTCCCGTCCATGTGCCCTGGGACTTAATTCCCAGGGACGGGATAGTACGTCATAGCGATCAGCAGCGCCCACGTGGAGAGCGCCGCTGATCGCGGCCGGGTGTCAGCTGATTATCACAGCTGACACCCGGCACTATGTGTCAGGGGCGGTCACGGACCGCCCCCGACACGTTAACCCCTTGCACACTGCGATCAAACACGATCGCAGTGTACCTGGGTTTAGGGAGGCATCGGGAGGGAGGGGGCTCCTTCCGTGCTTCCCAGAGACCCCAACAGCAGCGCAATGTGCAGCGCTGCTGCGGGGGTCTCCTTCCCTGCAGGTCCCAGAATCCAAAATGGCGGCGGGGACCTTCGGGGTCCTGCAGGGGGAGCCGGCTTCCTCAGTGCCTGCAAAACGCAGGCACGAGGAAGCCTTCTGCACTGCCTGTGACAGATCGCTGATCTGTCACAGCGATCTGTGATGTGACAGATCAGCGATCTGTCACATGACAGTTATGTCCCCCCTGGGACATTGTAATAAAGTTAAAAAAAAGTGTAAAAATAATTTATAAAAAAATCGCTAAATAAATTAAAAAAAAAATATTCCCTAATAATTTCATTTTTTGGAAATAAAAAAAACCCAATAAAAGTGCACATATTTGGTATCTCCGCATCCGTAACGACCCACCCTATAAAACAGTCCCATTAGTTAACCCCAATAGCGAACCCCTTAAAAAATAAAAATAAGAAACAAGCCAAAAAATAAAGCTTTATCATCATACTGCCGAACAAAAAGTGCAATAACGCACGATCAAAAAGACGGATATAAATAACCATGATACCGCTGAAAACGTCATCTTGTCCCGCAAAAAACGAGCTGCCACACAGCATCATCAGCGAAAAATTAAAAAAGTTATAGCTCACAGAATAAAGCGATGCAAAAATAATTATTTTTTATATATAATTGTTTTCATTGCATAAAAGCGCCAAAACATAAAAAAAGACATAAATGAGGTATCGCTGTAACCGTACTGACCTGAAGAATAAAACCGTCTTATCAATTTTACCGCACACGGAATGGTGTAAACGCACCCCCCAAAAGAAATTCTTGAAATGCTGTTTTTTGTTCATTCTGCGCCCCAAAAATCGGAATAAAAAGCAATCAAAAAATGTCACATGCCTGAAAATGGTACCAATAAAAACATCATCTCGTCCCGCAAAAAACAAGACCTCACATGACTCAGTGGGTTAAAATATGGAAAAATTATAGCTCTCAAAATGTGGTGATGGCAATAAAAAGCGTCTTTTAGCGTGTGACAGCTGCCAAACATAAAAACCCACTATAAATAGTAAATCAAACCCCCCTTTATCACCCCCTTAGTTAGGGAAATATTATAAAATTAAAAAAATGTATTTATTTCCATTTTCCCATTTGGGTTAGGGCTAGGGTTAGAGCTAGGGTTAGGGTTAGGGCTAGGGTTAGGGCTAGGGTTAGGGCTGATATTAGGGTTAGGGGTGTGTTGGGGTTAGGGCTGGAGTTAGAATTGGGGGGGTTCCATTGTTTGGGCTCTGCCATGTGCCCGAACAGTGTTTTACCCCCACATATGGGGTATCAGCCTACTCAGGACAATTGCAAAATAACTTTTGAGGCCCAATTTCTCCTGTTACCCTTAGGAAAATAAAAAATTGGGGGCGAAAATATGATTTTTTTATTTTCACGCCTGGCGTTATAAACTTCTGTGAAGCACTTGGGGGTTCAAAGTGCTCACCACACATCTAGATAAGTTCCTTAGGGGGTCTAGTTTCCAAAATGGGGTCACTTGTGGGGGTTTTTCACTGTTTAGGTACATCAGGGGCTCTCCAAAGGCATGGAATCCGCAGAGCATTCCATCAAAGTCTGCATTCCAAAATGTCACTACTTCCCTTCCGAGCCCTGACGTGTGCCCATACAGTAGTTTTCTCCACATATGGGGTATCAGCGTACTCAGGACAAATTGGACAACAACTTTTGGGGTCCAATTTCTCCTGTTACCATTGGGAAAATAAAAAAATTGGGGACTAAAAGATCATGTTTGTGGAAAAAATATGATTTTTTTATTTTCACGCCCGGGCGTTATAAACTTCTGTGAAGCCCTTGGGGGTTCAAAATGCTCACCATGCATCTAGATAAGTTCCTTGGGGGGTCTAGTTTCCAAAATGGTGTCATTTGTGGGGGGTTTCCACTGTTTAGGTACATTAAGGGCTTTCCAAATGTGGCATGGCGTCCAATCCCAATTCCAACCAAAAAAGTCAAATGGCGCTGCTTCCCTTCTGAGCTCTGCCATGCGCCCAAATAGTGGTTTATGCCCACATATGGGGTATCAGCGTACTCAGAACAAATTGCACAATAACTTTTGGGGTCCTGTTCCCCTTGGAAAAATAAAATTGGGGGTGAAAAGATAATTTTTGTGGAAAAAATATGATTTTTTAATTGTACGGCTGTACTTTATAAACCTCTGTGAAGCCCTTGTGGGTTCAAAGTTCTCACCTCATATCTAGATAAGTTCCTTGGGGGGTCTAGTTTCCAAAATAGGGTTACTTATGGGGGTTTCCACTGTTTAGGTATGTCAGGGGCTCGCCAAACGTGACATGGCGTCCCATCTGAATTCCAGCCAATTTTGCATTGAAAAAGTCAAACGGCGCTCCTTCCCTTCTGAGCTCTGCCATGCGCCGAAACAGTGGTTCCCCCCCACATATCAGGTATCAGCGTACTCAGGACAAATTGCACAATAAATTTTGCAGTCCAATTTCTCCTGTTACCCTTGGTAAAATAAAAAAAATTGGACCTGAAGTAATTTTTTTGTGAAAAAAAGTTAAATGTTCATTTTTTTTAAACATTCAAGAAATTCCTATGAAGCACCTGAAAAGTTGATAAACTTTTTGAATATGGCTTTGAGCACCTTGAGGGGTGTAGTTTTCAGAGTGGTGTCACTTTTGGGTATTTTCCATCATATAGACCCCTCAAACTGATTTCAAATGTGATGTGGTCCGTAAAAATAAAATGGTGTTGTAAAAATGAGAAATCGCTGGTCAACTTTTAACCCTTATAACTTCCTAACAAAAAAAATTTTGGTTCCAAAATTGTGCTGATGTAAAGTAAACATATATGAAATGTTATTTATTAAGTTTTTTGTGTGCCATATCTCTGTGATTTAAGGGCATAAAAATTCAACTTTGGAAAATTGCGAAATTTTCAAAATTTTCGCCAAATTTCCATTTTTTTCTCAAATAAACGCAAGTTATTTGAATTAAATTTTACCACTAACATGAAGTACAATATGTCACGAGAAAACTATGTCAGAATCAGTGGGATCCATGGAAGCGTTTCAGAGTTATTACCTCATAAAGGGACAGTGGTCAGGATTGTAAAAATTGGCCCGGTCATGAACGTGCAAACCACCCTTAAGGGATTAATGTAGCGCTCACACCTTGTGTCTATTCTACACTGCTTGGCTGCTTTTACGCAGAAACATGTTGAGTTTACATAAGATATCGTCTACTGTAGATAATGTCAAATACAATGCCAGGCGATGCCGATAGGTAATTATCTCAACCTAATACAACAGTGATTCCTATGATAAGACATACCGTAATCATTAAAACTAGCTCTAGGAGGCATCCAAGAAGTCTGTCAGCCATGATAAGACCCTGAGGCCTCACGGGATACCAGTCTCAAGAGGGTTGGGCTAATTTAATCTGCTTGAGAAAATCGACTTTTCTAAACTAAATGAAAAAATAAGGTTAAAATGTGGCAGGGCTGAATTTGTCATTTAACCCTTTATATTATCTATAAATGATAAAAGTGGCAAAGCATATTGCAATGCTTAATGATATCAGTTAAGCTATATATTTTTTACCTTACCTTTTTACTGATTTACATCCACTAAGATTTGACCACTATATTTTGACAAATGTGTTAATGGCAATTACTAATATATAAGTATTACAGATTTTCCTTCTGCAGATGCTAGTTTTCAGACATCAGCTTTCAGCCAAATCATCAGAACTTAGACGTGGGAGAATTAACTGTTTTACTTGGAACATACAACAAGTGTTATTTGAATCATTGCAACGTTGAAGATTATGAAAGAAAAACTAAGTAACACAAAACAATTAAGAGTTTATACAGTGTTAACAAACTCTAGAAATTCAGATTCCACCATCTGCTGTCTGCTAAGGATAGTCCCACAGCATAAGCCTGAAGCTGTTTTATACTCCAACACCCTATCCGATGCTTAGTCTATTAGGTCCAGCCTCTTCATCAACCTGGAACGTCTCTCTCTGTTGTCAATGACAAAAACATATGAAGTCAAGTCCTCACTAGTGTAAGTCCTGAAGGACAACATCTGCAAGGAGTTTGTATGTTCCCCCTGAGTTTCCAGGAATTTCATCCAGGTTCTCTGGTTTCCTTCCAAAGACAAATTGATAGGGAATTTAGATTGTGAGCTCTATTGAGGACTGTAATGGTAATGTATGTAAAGCGCTGCGGAATATGATCGCGCTATATAAGCAAAGCACAATAATAATAATAAAAGTCCTGGTTCCTGAAGATCTATCAGAAAATGAAACTTCCCTTTGATATGCTCATTTCTTTTGCTAACTCTTTCCATTTTTAAAAGGTTCTAGACATCCTTGGTTGTTATTAGAGATGAGAAATATTTGTGCCAACTTCACCAAATTTTCCCCCAATATTGGATTCACGGCAAATAAATTTGTACAAATTTCAATATTGGAATGATTTTAATTGTTCATCAATTACACATGGAAAAAATGAGAGAGAGAAACTTGCTGACCATAAGAGTTTACACTCTACAGGAGAAAGGAGAACCTGCTGACTATAAGAGATTACACTTTACAAATGATAAAGACAAGACCCCGCTGACCATAAAAGCTTACATTCTACTGGAAGGAGAGAGAAAGCAAAGGCCCCGCTGATCATAAGAGATAACACTTTACAGACGAGAGAGAGAGGACCCCGCTGATTACCAGAGCTTACACTCCACAGGAGAGAGAGGGGGCCCCACTAACCATGAGAGCTTACACTTTATAGGCAAGAGAGAAATAGATTACCCCTGCTGGCTATAAGAGCTTACATTCTACAGGAGAAAGAGACTTAGGGCCCCATCACACAAACCGACGCACCAGCGATCCTGACAACGATATGACCTTGTCAGGATTGCTGGTGTGTCGCTACATGATCGCTGGTGAGCTGCCAAAATGACTATGTCCTCTGTGAACTGATTTCTGATGACACAGGTACTAACCACCACTGTACAACGTATGTGTCACTCTGTCACTGTAGGAAAGCTGGGGATGAGGGAACCTATACTGTACCTAGTCTAGGGAAGCTCTAGTATACCCCTAACCCCGGGGTTACTCCTTAAGGTGGAGATGCCTGGTTCTTGTGCCTCTCTGTGTGTCTACAAAATCCTACGCAGCTTCCACCCTTCCCTCAGGGATGAAAAGGGTAAGAGGGGTAACACCAGCTGGACATACAGAAGAAAACCAAGACACAATCAAAGGACAGGCACACAGGATAGTGCTGCATCCAGAACGAGCTGACCTATAAAACTGTCACACTACTTAACCCTCTCAGTGAACTCTGTAAAAACAATAATAAAACTGGAAAAAAACTGTGCTTTTTCGTCTCATACTGCCAAACAAGAAGTGGAATGGAAATAAACATTGTATTGCTGAAAATGCAGTCTTGTCCCTCAAGAAACAAGCTGCCATACAACACTGTCACTAGAAAAATAAAAAAGTTATAGCTCACAGAATATAGCAATGCAAAAGCAAGTGTTATTCTTATAAAAAATTGTTTTTATTGTGTGCAAACGACAAAACATAAAAAAAGATATAAATGTGGTATTGCTGTAATCATACTGACCCAAAGAATAAAGCTGTCTTATCAATTCTACCACTCGGTGAACAGCATAAATTCCTCAAAAAAAATTCCTATATTTCTGTTTTTTGTTCATTCTGCCTCCCAAAATTTGGAATAGAAAACAATCAAAAAATGTTATGTGCCCGAAAAAAGTACTCGTCCCACAAAAAACAAGCCCACACATGACTTTCTTGGCAGAAATATAGAAAAATTATAATTTAAAATTTGTTGATGCAAAAACTTTATTTTGAAATTAAAACGACTTTTAATGTGTGACAGCAGACAAGGCTAAAAAAATAAATATAATTTTTGACAGGCTGTTGATTTGTTTATTCTGCCTTCCAAAGATCACAGTAAGGTCCAGCTCACATTTATCCTGCGTTCTATGCTGAACACTTGGACTGGAGTTTCCGTGTAAATCTCTGAACTACATGATTCAGACGGAACCCCCAGTGGAAGAGTCCCTATAATGAGGCATATGGAGACACTGTGGCCTATGATCTAGAGGTGTTTGTCTTTTTAAGTGTGCATAAAAGTGCTGTCTGCCACAGTTTTGTGCACTTCTCAAAAGAAGGATACCCCTGAACAGAGGTCAGAAAGAGTCTACAGCACTGCTCTGCTGCCTCATTACAGTGAACAGACCCATTGGGGGTTTCATCTGAATCACGTCATTTGCACATTTAGATGGAAACTCCGATGTAACTGCTCAGCTTAGAGGGACGAATAAATGTGATCCAAAATGTTATGTAAAATGTTCCCAATAAAAGCTTCAACAATCCACAAAGAAAGCAAGTCTCCACTCATGAATCCAGTGAATTATGTGCTCCCAAATCCAAATGTGCCTCTCCCTTCTGAGCTCCAGAGTGCCAAAACAACATTTAGCATCAACATGTTTGGCATTTCTGTAGTGATGAGAGCCCACTTAATTTACGGGATGCGTGTCTCCAGAAGCATGAGCTGGATATATTGTATGGGCACTACAATGTATGGGCACTACAATTTACTGGGCACTACATTGGCAAATTTGCAATTTTCACTCTGCAATATCCACTGCTTCATGTTTTTGAAAGACACATATGGAGTCAAAATTGTCACTACACCTGTACATAAATTAGTGGAGTAGTGTAATCTCCAAAATGGGGTCATGTGAGGGGGGATTCTTCTCTTCTGGCACTTAAGTGCTCTGTATATGGAGTACACAAACTATTCTACAACAATTTGTTCTCCAAGAGGCAAATGGCGCTCCATCCCTCCCGAGTCTCGTCGTGTGGTTAAGCAGTACTGTACAGTCGCATATGAGGTATTTCCACATTCATATATAAAGCAATTGGTGGAATTAAAACGTAACTTTTAATATGTAAATTAAAAGGACTAAATAATATGTGTCACCCAAATGTGATTTAAGATATCAATAAAAGATGCTAAGTTGGTGGTTGAACTCTCAAAAGAAAGGAAACCACCTGAATGCATCAAACAGGATGTAAAATGTTACCTAATGGTATATAATAGGCAACAGATTATCCAAAGGATACAGCATTAATTAACAGATCAGCACACAATGCCGTAGCCAATTGCACACATATATTCATACCTAGACCAAGAAAAAAGCATAAATTTATGGCCACAAAAATGACAATAGATGAGATATGAATAAAAAAGGAACAATCTCCCCAGATTAAATGAAGGGCTGGGAGTCTCCAAGGATTCTCTATATAATCACAGGAAGGTAGCGATGGGAAGACAATACCCTGTCAAATCCCTAAAAGGCTAACCATTATCTGATCCCCAAACTCCCGCCCTGACAAGGACAGTCCACAGCTCACCCTATATTGCACATGCCCTGCACTTTCCCTTAGGGGGGTGTCCCAACGCATTTCATCCAAGTAACTCTTCAGGGGACTAACTTGTTATAATGTGCCATAGTGCTATAACTCGAGAGACATGAATCTTCCTACTCTCAATGCTGTCTGCTAGAGTTGAGCGAAACGGGTCGAAAAAATTCAAAAGTTGCCGACTTTTGGCAAAGTCGGGTTTCATGAAACGAAACCCGACCCTAGGATGAGGTCGGCCACGAGGTCGGCGACTTACGCGCCAAAGTCGCGTTTCAAAAGTTTGTTTTGCGCTCTTTTTCAGCCAATCAGGATCCACGGACACTGTGGGCAACGTGATGACCTAGGCATGGGTCACCACCATCTTTCAGAAGGGCATGCAAGAGATTGGCTTGCTTTGGTGGGCGTCACAGGGGGTATAAAAGGGCGTACACGCCGACCGCCATCTTACTTCTGCCGATCTTAGTATAGGGAGAGGTTGCTGCTGATTCTGTAGGGAGAGCGTTAGGCAGGGAAGAAGACAAAAAAACTGCTTCTGCTGCTAGCGATTTGGCCTGCACAACACACAAGTCACTGTGTGTGCAGTGCAAGGGGAGGCTATATAGTGGTGTATCAGTGGTGTTGGTTGTTGGGCTGCCTTTTAAGGCTTCCTGACACGCTGGCATTGCTGTTTACCCACTGCTCCGCAAACTGCTTTTTTAAAAGCAATCCAATCTCCCTTATCCTCTAGTCACTTTTGTCACAGCTGTGCCATCGAGCCTGTCACATAGCGCTCAGATATCAGTGGGCCTCACACAATCCACAAGTGTCCAGTGTCCAAAAGTGTGCGCAGAGATTCAAAATCTCCATTATCCTCTCGTCACTTTTGTCACAGGCAGCTGTGCCATCGAGCCTGTCACATAGCGCTCAGATATCAGTGGGCCTCACACAATCCACAAGTGTCCAGTGTCCAAAAGTGTGCGCAGAGATTCAAAATCTCCATTATCCTCTCGTCACTTTTGTCACAGGCAGCTGTGCCATCGAGCCTGTCACATAGCGCTCAGATATCAGTGGGCCTCACACAATCCACAAGTGTCCAGTGTCCAAAAGTGTGCGCAGAGATTCAAAATCTCCCTTATCCTCTCGTCACTTTGGTCACAGCTGTGCCATCGAGCCTGTCACATAGCGCTCAGATATCAGTGGGCCTCACACAATCCAAAAGTGTCCACTGTCCACAAGTGTGTGCAGAAATTCTAAATCTCCCCTGTCCTATAGACACCTTGTACCTTGTTTTACATTACTATATAGTTTGTTGGATTTTGTCTACATTTCTACCAAAAATGAGGAAGGCTGGTGGAAGAGGCCGTGGAATTGGGCGGGGGTTGGCAGCTGGTAATGATGGTGTTGGTGGTGGAAACTGATGGTAGTGGCAAGAGCAAAATAGGACCGAATGCAGGAGGTGCTGACCCTGCATCATCGTCTGGCTACATAAGGCCTCGAACGCTTAGTTTTCTAGGAGTTGGCAAACCGCTTTTAAAGCCAGAGCATCAGGAAAAAGTTTTGTCTTACATTGCTGACTCAGCCTCCAGCTCTATCGCCTCCTCTTCTTCAGTTGTAAAAAGTAAAAGCACTGAGTCGTCATTGGAGGCTCATGTTCATGAACCACACCTTTCCTTGTGTCCTTCACCCCAACCAAGATTGAAGGATGACGCAGGCCATACTACTGATTACTCCATGGAGCTGTTTTCACATACCATGCCTGGATTATCAAGTGAAATGGTGAATTACCCAGGCCAAGATGAATCTGACATGGAGTGCACTGATGCACAGCCGCTGATGGATGATTCTGCTGGTACATTCACTCAGAGCACTACATTGTCCTCGCACTGTACAGAGCCAGATTCTGACCCTGATGAGACTCAGGTGCCCCTTCCCGCACACTATACCACCATACACGGTGACACAGAGGAAGGTGCACATGATATAGAAGAGGAGGTGATGGATGACCCAGTTGTTGACCCAGATTGGCATCCATTGGGGGAAGAGGGTGCTGCTTCCAATAGCTCAGATGAGGAGCATCCACAGCAGACATCGACATCGCAACAGCTGTTATCTGGCAGGCCCGGAGCACTCCAAAGACAGGTTCCAAACATCAAAAGAGTTGCTGGACAGCTTGTCCAGAGGGTCAAAAGATCACAGCGTGCTAGGCCGCAAAATGTCTGCCAAAGTAGGAAGAGTGCAGTGTGGCACTTTTTTGAACAAAATCCTCATGATCAGGCCAAGGTTATCTGTAAGAAGTGCGCAAAGACCTTTAGCCGAGGGAAAAATCTGAAATATTTGAATACCAGTTGCATGCTTAGACATTTAACCAGCATGCACTTGCAAGCGTGGACACAACACCAAACCTCAAGTGCCACATGTGCAACTGATCACAACGAAGGTAGTCAGCAACGCTACATTGTTTCCCCCACTGTAAGCCCACCGGTTAGCACAGCAGCAAATGTTGAGGTATCGTTGCAAGACCACAGCAGTCAGGGAATCCCACTGTTATATCAACGAAAGACTGATTCTAGGCCATCAGGAAGAACACCAACTCCATCACCATCATCAACCCTCTCTCAGTCCGCCCTGTCCACCGCTACTTCCACCATATGCAGCTCTCAAGTCCAGCTCACCCTCCCAGACACTATGAGTAGGTCAAGAAAGTACTCAGTCTCTCATCCGCGTACACTGGGTTTGAACGCCCACATTGCCAAACTAATCTCGTTTGAGATGATGCCCTTTCGGTTGGTGGAAAGCACAGCTTTCCGCGAACTCATGGCCTATGCAGTACCACGCTATGACCTACCCAGTCGCCACTTCTTCTCTCGCAAAGCCATCCCAGCCCTCCACCATCATGTGAAAGACCGCATTGTCCATGCACTCAAGCAGTCAGTGAGCGGAAAGGTGCACCTCACAACTGATGCATGGTCCAGTCGGCATGGCCAGGGCCGTTACGTGTCCATCACTGCGCACTGGGTTAATGTGGTGGATGCAGGGTCCACAGGGGACAGCGGTGGTGGGACAGTGCTGCCTAGCCCACGGTATAGGAAACAGTTGGCTGTAGGCGTTCGACCCTCCTCCTCCTCCTCCTCCTCCAGAAGCGAAAGCTCGTCCACAGAGCGCAGTCGTACGAGCACTCCATCTGCAGCTGCCACTGTTGCACACGAGGTGTCCCCCTATCGAGCAGCTAGTGGAAAGCGTCAGCAGGCTGTGTTGCAGATGATGTGTTTGGGCGACAGACACACCGCCGAGGTGCTGGCCGAGTACTTGAAGCGACTAACTGAGTCATGGCTGGGCAGTGTACATCTTGAGGCAGGCAAGGTAGTTAGTGATAACGGCCGTAATTTTGTGGCAGCCATAGCCCTTTCAAAACTCAGCCACATACCTTGCTTGGCTCACACCTTGAACCTGGTGGTGCAGTGCTTCCTCAAAAATTATCCGGAGTTAACAGCCCTGCTCCAGAAGGTGCGAAGACTGTGCGCGCACATCCGCCGGTCGCCTGTACACTCCGTTCGTATGCAGAAGCTGCAGCGATTGCTCCACCTTCCCAACCACCGCCTCATTATCGACATTGCAACAAGGTGGAACTCCACCCTGCACATGGTGGAGCGGCTGTGCGAGCAGAGGCAGGCCATAATGCATTTGTGGGAGGATACACGGCCAGGCACTTTGAGAGCAGATATGGAGTTGACAGGCGTGCAGTGGTCGAAGCTGAAAGACCTTTGTAAAGTCCTTCAGTGTTTTGAGGAATGCACACGGCTGGTAAGCGCAGACGACGCCATCCTAAGCATGAGCATCCCACTTATGCGTCTGCTCATGCAAACTTTGACGCACCTTAAGGAGCAGGCGTCTGCAGCCAATGTTGATGAGGAGGAAGAGGAGGAGGGAATCCTTGATGACATTCAGCCATTGTCTGCTCAGGGACCTCTCCTGGACGAGGTGGAGGAAGAAGAGGAGGAGGAGGAGGATGATGGGGATGATTACTTAGGGGAGGAGGATGCATCTCGTGGGGCAAGTGAAAATGTTGGCGTGGCAAGGTCTGGTACAGGGTTTGTGCGTGACTGGAGGGATGTGGATTTGCCAGAAAGTGCTCCTCCACCCTGCACTCGCAGTGCATCATTGACACTGGGAACATTGGCCCACATGTCAGATTATGCCTTGCGGATCCTAAAAAGGGACCCCCGCATTGCCAAAATGATGAACGATGACGACTACTGGTTGGCCAGCATCCTGGATCCACGCTATAAAGGCAAATTACAAAACATCATGCCACAGGAGAACCTTGACCTAATATTGGCTAATAAACAAGCAACTCTGGTAAATCGGTTGCTTGAGGCATTCCCAGCACACAGCAGCGGTGATGGTTCTCACACGAGCCGTACGGGCCGGGGGCAGCTTGGCAGAGGTGTTCGTGGTGCACACAGCAGAAGTGGCGTTGGAGACAGGGGTTTCATGACAATGTTGTGGACTGATTTTTCAAATACCGCTCACACAACTGGTAATACTGCATCGATGGAAAGTGACAGGAGACAGCAGTTGTCAACTATGGTTACAAACTACTTTTCCTCCCATATCGATGTTCTCCCACACAGGTCATTCCCCTTTGACTATTGGGCCGCTAAACTGGACACCTGGCCTGAATTGGCCCAATATGCCTTACAGGAGCTCGCTTGCCCAGCTGCAAGTGTGCTATCGGAAAGAGTCTTCAGTGCAGCTGGATCAATCCTGACAGAAAAAAGGACCCGTCTGTCAACCCAAAATGTGGATGATCTAACCTTCATTAAAATGAACCACACATGGGTTTCCAAGGATTTTGTCCCACCTTCCCCTGATGACACATAGGGTGACAGAAAAATGGCTTGCTTTGGTCCACCTCTTCCTGGTACTTCACTTATTTCGCCTTTTGCATCAGCTGAATGTCCAACATCAACATATGCCACTTTCTAAAACTCCCTAACTGTGCTGCCTCCCCCCCATGGCCGGGGTCAACACCTAGCGCACGACACCGTGTGAGTGCCGTTGCCCTGGACAGGTGGGTAGGCTGACTCTTGGGCGCGGGCACTGGCACAGGGTCCCTCATAGTGCAATCAAGTGTCTCTGACGGTGGTGGTGCACACCCGCCGTCAGACACACCGCTGTACTATGAGGGGCCCAGTGCCAGTACCGACGCCCACGAGTGGGCCCCCCTTGCTTGGGCAGGGCCCCAGCATTTGCAATCTTTACCTCTCCCTGCTCCTCCGCTGTGTAATCTGGGCCGTCAAATCCATACTGGGCCTAACACCGTCTGAGCCTGCCTCCTGAGACATATATTTTAAATGTGTACGCTATCCATACATGTTATCCAGGGATACGGTACCCTTTCTAACCTTTGTGCAATCACGTGCAATCCATACTGGGCCTAACACCGTCTGAGCCTGCCTCATGCTGTATAGACATATATTTTGAATGTGTACGCTATCCATACATGTTATCCAGGGATACGGTACCCTTTCTAACCTTTGTGCAATCACGTGCAATCCATACTGGGCCTAACACCGTCTGAGCCTGCCTCATGCTGTATAGACATATATTTTGAATGTGTACGCTATCCATACATGTTATCCAGGGATACGGTACCCTTTCTAACCTTTGTGCAATCACGTGCAATCCATACTGGGCCTAACACCGTCTGAGCCTGCCTCATGCTGTATAGACATATATTTTGAATGTGTACGCTATCCATACATGTTATCCAGGGATACGGTACCCTTTCTAACCTTTGTGCAATCACGTGCAAACCATACTGGGCCTAACACCGTCTGAGCCTGCCTCATGCTGTATAGACATATATTTTGAATGTGTACGCTATCCATACATGTTATCCAGGGATACGGTACCCTTTCTAACCTTTGTGCAATCACGTGCAATCCATACTGGCCCTAACACCGTCTGAGCCTGCCTCCTGAGACATATATTTTGAATGTGTACGCTATCCATACATGTTATCCAGGGATACGGTACCCTTTCTAACCTTTGTGCAATCACGTGCAATCCATACTGGGCCTAACACCGTCTGAGCCTGCCTCCTGAGACATATATTTTGAATGTGTACGCTATCCATACATGTTATCCAGGGATACGGTACCCTTTCTAACCTTTGTGCAATCACGTGCAATCCATACTGGGCCTAACACCGTCTGAGCCTGCCTCATGCTGTATAGACATATATTTTGAATGTGTACGCTATCCATACATGTTATCCAGGGATACGGTACCCTTTCTAACCTTTGTGCAATCACGTGCAATCCATACTGGGCCTAACACCGTCTGAGCCTGCCTCCTGAGACATATATTTTGAATGTGTATGCTATCCATACATGTTATCCAGGGATACGGTACCCTTTCTAACCTTTGTGCAATCACGTGCAATCCATACTGGGCGTGAGAACGGCTGGCGAGCTGTTAAGCAAGCTACAGCACCTGTCCAGACAAGTACAGGGATTCCCTAGCGAGGAGACTTATTTGATTGTTTTCAATGTTGGGACAGCAATTTTTGGGGAGCACTATACTCTGGAGAATGATAGATGGGACCCACCATACACTGGAACATTCCAAAGGTGGACATCAGACACTGGAGCAGCATTTACAGGGCCCATTATACACTAGAGCATTAGAAATGGGGCCCATTATGTTTGGAGCATTATTTGGGCCCATAAGACAGTGGAGCTTCATCCATGGGGACCAACATATACTGTAGCATTATGTGGAGCTCATCATATACTGTTTCAAACATTATATGGGACCAATGATTCTGTATGGAGAAATAGATGGGCCTCGTCATGAGATGTAAAAAGTGAGGTATTTTTCATTGTACTATACCGCTATTTCTCTGCCGTATCGGAGCATGATGAGTTGTGGTATGTGTTAAAGGGGCGCTCTTTCGCCCAGGGCACATGAAAACCTGCAGCCAGCCCTCCCCCCCACAACTTTAGCCAAATAACCCCCATTTTTCAGTGCGTAACTTGTATTATGAAGTTAATTAAGGTTGACAAGCTTAAGTAAGAAGAATTGATGCTTTTGGCATTCAAATGGGCACTGTAGGTGTGTTTCCTGTCCTCCTCTCACTGCCGACTTTTATTCCCCATTGACTTACATTGGGTTTCGTGTTTCGGGACGACCCCGACTTTTCCCTATAATCGGACGATCTTGCTCGACCCGACTTTTGGAAAAGTCGGGTTTCACGAAACGAAACGCGACCCTAAAAAAACAAAAGTCGCTCAACTCTACTGTCTGCAGAGAGTGGAGGAAAGAGGGCATATTTATATTATCGCTTCATGTGAGATAACACAGAATCATTATCACCTGTCGCCGCAATCAATTACCTCATGTGCAACACACATATTCACTCCCCATATCAGTATGAATGGTCATGCTCTGCTGGCGTTCCAGTCGTCCACCATTGATCACTTTCACTTCCGACCTGTGGAACGCACGCCAGCAAAAGTGAACGCCCACTAAGGCGCGAGCCCCACCTCCGGTGACGTCCACACACGGAGCGCACCAAAGAGGTATGCACCACTTCCGGTGACGTCCACCGACGGACCGCACAAGAAAGCTCTGCCCCACTTCCGGTGACGTCTACTAGCATTGCTCACCAAGGAGATATGCCCCACTTCCGGTCAGCGAAACATGCGCCGACAAGTGTAGCCTCCATGGCGCACCAAGAAGATGTGCCCCACTTCTGGTGACATCCACCAGCGGAGCACACCAAAAAGATGTGCCCCACATCCGGTCAGTGGAGCATACGCTGCCAAATGCAGCCTCTGGAGCGCATCAAAGAGATGCCCCACTTCCGGTGACGTCCACTCACGGAGCACACCAAAAAGATGTACCCTACTTATAATTAGCAAAACATACGCTGACAGTATAGCCTCATATGACTTCCAATACCGTCACCCTGTTATGTGTACAGTATCATCAACACAAGTCGGAGGACAGTGGTCCATACACTATATATGGGAAGTCAAAAGGAGGGATTTATACATACTGCATGATGTAATATAGGGAATTAGAATTCCGGGGGGGGGGAGTCTATGCACATAGGGACAATTAAGCAAATGGCAACAAGAAATATATGTATAATTATACACATACACTCACTGGCCACTTTATTAGGTACACCATGCTAGTAACGGGTTGGACCCCCTTTTGCCTTCAGAACTGCCTCAATTCTTCGTGGCAGAGATTCAACAAGGTGCTGGAAGCATTCCTCAGAGATTTTGGACCATATTGACATGATGGCATCACACAGTTGGTGCAGATTTGTCGGCTGCACATCCCTGATGCGAATCTCCCGTTCCACCACATCCCAAAGATGCTCTATTGGATTGAGATCTGGTGACTGAGGAGGCCATTTGAGTACAGTGAACTCATTGTCATGTTCAAGAAACCAATCTGAGATGATTCGAGCTTTATGACATGGCGCATTATCCTGCTGAAAGTAGCCATCAGATGCCTGTTCTTAGCTGAGAGGAGTGGTACCCAGTGTGGTCTTCTGCTGCTGTAGCCCATCTGCCTCAAAGTTCGACGCACTGTGCGTTCAGAGATGCTCTTCTGCCTACCTTGGTTGTAACGGGTGGCAATTTGAGTCACTGTTGCCTTTCTATCAGCTCGAACCAGTATGCCCATTCTCCTCTGACCTCTGGCATCAACAAGGCATTTCCGGCCACAGAACTGCCGCTCACTGGATTTTTTTTCTTTTTCGGACCATTCTCTGTAAACCCTAGAGATGGTTGTGCGTGAAAATCCCAGTAGATCAGCAGTTTCTGAAATACTCAGACCAGCCCTTCTGGCACCAACAATCATGCCACGTTCAAAGGCACTCAAATCACCTTTCTTCCCCATACTGATGCTCGGTTTGAACTGCAGGAGATTGTCTTGACCATGTCTACATGCCTAAATGCACTGAGTTGCCGCCATGTGATTGGCTGATTAGAAATTAAGTCTTAACACACAGTTGGACAGGTGTACCTAATAAAGTGGCCAGTGAGTGTATATATATATGCAAATCCTGATATCAGGTGACAAAAAGAGATTCAGGCAAAATATCAATTTTATACGGTGGGTAATAAAGAAGGGAAGAAGGAAGGGGAAGAAATTCAAATAAAACGGCTATAATTGATCTGGTCATTGAGGCCCTTAGGTGTAATTGTATCTAAGTAGAAAATCCATTTGGCCTCAAGTTGTAAAAGCAACTGATCCCAGTTGCCCCCTCTCTGAGGTTTAAATACCCTATCAATGGCAGTAAAGTTGAGGTGTGTAATTTGACCATCGTGTAGACCATGAATATGTCTTGAAATTGGAGTGTCCCTTTTATGTGTTACATCACCAACATGCGCACCAATCATCCTCCTAAATTCACGGATTGTTTTTCCCTCATACTCGAGTCCACATTTGCAAGTAACTTTATAAATGACACCCTTAGTGCTACAATTCATAAAATGTTTGATGGAATAGCTTTTTCCAGTTACATTACTGACAAAACTCTTACCTACGCCAATGTGTTGGCAAGCAACACAATGGTCACATTTGTGGCAACCCACGACATTACTATGGAGCCATGTATTGGTAACAGGAGTAGAAAAGTGACTATGCACAAGTCTGTCATTTAGAGACCGTGCTTTTTTGTAAGTGATTTTAGGATAGTCACTCAAATAGGGAGAAATGTCCTTGTCCATCTGTAGGACAGACCAATGTTTTTTAATCATGTTCCTCAAAGGAATTGCGCCATTATCATATGTGGTGATGAATCTAAGGGTATCATTCTCCAAAGATTTCTTATTATTGGCGTTCAATAATTCAGATCGCATACAATCCTTAGCTCCTCGGTAAGCTTGTTTTAACACGTTTTTGGGATAACCCCTATCCAGGAATCTATCCCTCAAGTCCCTAGCTTGGGACTCAAACATTGACATATCAGAGCAGTTTCTCCGAACTCTGAGATACTGTCCCTTGGGGATGGCTCTCTTAAGATGCTGGGGATGATGACTGCCCCAATGTAATAAGGAGTTAGTGGACGTAGGTTTTCTATACGTAGAAGTCACTAATTCTCCTTTTTCATATTTCTCAATGAGAATATCATGGAACGGCAATCTCGATGTCTCAATTACAGCAGTGACGAACAGTCCTATATCATTGTGGTTAAGGTCAGCCACAAATTCACTGAAGTCCTCAACCGAACCTCTCCATATGATGAAAATATCGTCTATGTACTGTGTCCGTAGCTCAGGGACACGGCACATAGACGAACCATCCACTGGGTCATTAGCGAAAACTATCATCTCCTCCCACCAGCCGAGGAGGAGATTAGCGTTACAGAGACTCCCCATAGCGGTCCCCCTCAGCTGGTGGTAGATCTTATGGTTAAAGACGAAAAAAATCCTTGTTAGGCAGAAACGAAGGAGCTTTAATATAAAGTGGTTATGTTCCTGATATTGACACCCTCTCATATTCAAGAAATATTTAACTGCTTCCAAACCATGTGTGTGCGGAATGGACGAATACAACGCCTCAACATCTATACTTGCCAAAAATGCCATAGGGTCAACAATGAGGAGCTAAGGATTGTATGCGATCTGAATTATTGAACCCCAATAATAAGAAATCTTTGGAGAAAGATACCCTTAGATTCATCACCACATATGATAATGGCGCAATTCCTGTGAGGAACATCATTAAAAAACATTGGTCTGTCCTACAGATGGACAAGGACATTTCTCCCTATTTGAGTGACTATCCTAAAATCACTTACAAAAAAGCACGGTCTCTAAATGACAGACTTGTGCATAGTCACTTATCTACTCCTGTTACCAAAACATGGCTCCATAGTGATGTTGTGGGTTGCCACAAATGTGGCTATTGTGTTGCTTGCCAACACATTGGCGTAGGTAAGAGTTTTGTGAGTAATGTAACTGGAAAAAGCTATTCCATCAAACATTTTATGAATTGTAGCACTAAGAGTGTCATTTATAAAGTTACTTGCAAATGTGGACTTGAGTATGAGGGAAAAACAATCCATGAATTTAGGAGGAGGATTGGTGAGCACATTGGTGATGTAACACATAAAAGGGAAACTCCAATTTCAAGACATATTCATGGTCTACACGATGGTCAAATTACACACCTCAACTTTACTGCCATTGATAGGGTATTTAAACCTCAGAGAGGGGGCAACTAGGATCAGTTGCTTTTACAACGTGAGGCCAAATGGATTTTCTACTTAGGATACGGTTACACCTACGGGCCTCAATGACCAGATCAATTATAGCTGTTTTATGTGAATTCCTTCCCCTTCCTTCTTCTCATCTTTATTACCCACCGTATAAAATTGACATTTTGCCTGAATCTCTTTTTGTCACCTTATATCAGTATTTGCATATATATATATATATATATATATATATATATATATATATATATATATATATGTCTAATTATACATATATTTCTTGTTGCCATTTGCTTAATTGTCCCTATGTGCATACACTCTTTCCCCCCCCCGGAATTCTAATTCCCTATATTACATCATGCAGTATGTATAAATCCCTCCTTTTGACTTCCCTTATACAGTATAGTGTATGGACCACTGTCCTCCGACTTGTGTTGATGATACTGTACACCTAACAGGGTGACGGTATTGGAAGCCATATGAGGCTATATATATCCTTTCTTTTGAGAGTTCAACCACCAACTTAGCATCTTTTATTGATATCTTAAATCACATTTGGGTGATACATATTATTTAGTCCTTTTAATTTACATATTAAAAGTTACGTTTTAATTCCACCAATTGCTTTATATATATATACATTTTTTTGGATGAGATTTGAATTGTGTCAATTTTGGCAGAAATTGTCCCTTAATAATAATCTTTATTTTTATATAGCGCTAACATATTCCACAGCGCTTTACAGTTTGCACACATTTTCATCACTGTCCCCGATGGGGCTCACAATCTAAATTCCCTATCAGTATGTCTTTTGGAATGTGGGAGGAAACCGGAGTACCCGGAGGAAACCCATGCAAACACGGGAAGAACATACAAACTCCTTGCAGATGTTGTCCTTAGTGGGATTCGAACCCAGAACTCCAGCGCTGCAATGCTAACCACTGAGCCACCGTGCTGTGCCTTGCTTTATTGGTTATTTCCACATTCAGCAGAAATTGTGTGACATATTTTGTTGCCATTTTTACCTATTTCCCCATGTGAAAATGAAAAATTTTGGCCTCAAACTAAATTTTTTTGGTAAAGATGTAATTATTTTTTCTTTGTTACCCAATGGTTTAAAATTCTGTGACACCCCTGTGGTGTCAATATGATCACTGCACACTTATATGAATTCAATGAGTGGTATAGTTTGTAAAATGGGGTCACTTATGGGTGTTCCTGCTATTCTGGTACCTCAGGGCCTCTTCCAATGGGTCATGACACCCACAAACCATAGCAACAAAATCTGCATATTAATATGACACTTCTTCCTTTCTGAGCTTTCCACTGTGCTTGAAAAGTAGTTACCGGTTACTTGTAGGGTATTGGCGCACTCAGGAGAAATTGTACAACAAACTGAGATGTCTATTTTTTCCTATTAGCACTTATAAGAATTGAAAACTTGTGGCCAAAATAAAAATTTAGTGGTAAAAATGTAATTATTCTTTCTTCGCCGTCTGATGGTATAAAATTCTGTAGGCACTTGTGGTGTCAGTATGATTACTGCACTCTTAGATGAATTTATTTGGGGTAAATTTTGTAAAATAGATTCACTTATGAAAGGGTTCTGCTGTTCTGGCACCTCAGGGGTTCTGCCAATGTGACATGTCACTCTCCAACCATTCCAGCAAAATCTGAACTCCAATATGGCGCTTCTTCCCTTCTGAGCTTTGTACTATGCCTCAAAAGTAGTTTCTAACCACATATGGGGTATTGACTTACTCATGAGAAATTGCATAACAAATTGTACCATTCTTTTTCTTCTATTATCCCTTTTGAAAATTAAAAACGTGGGGACAAAGCAACATTTTAGTGGAAAAAATGGTAATTTTCCATTTATTCAGCCTAATGTTATACAACTCTGTGAATCGCCAGAAGATTCATCTACACCTCTAGTTGAATTCCTCTAGAGGTATAGTTTCTAAAATAGGGTAATTTGTGGGGGTTTCTGCTATTTGGAATCTCAGTGTCTCTTCAACTGTGACACGGCGTCCGCAATCAATTCCAGCCAAAATTGAGTTCAGTTGCAGCTAATTCCCTTCCGAGCTCTGCTGTGTGCCCAATCAATAGTTTTCCACCACATATGGGGTAGGAAAAATTCCCTGCATGCAGGAGACTATCGCTGAAGTGACGTAACTGGTCTGGTATTCTGACACCGTTCTGTTCCGGGGTTATTACTATTCATCTAAGCCGACAACAGAGTGCACAAAGGAGAGACAGCATGCTACTCACATTGCACAGAGTAAACTGTACACGAGGGAGACAGCAGGGACAGCACTGCCCCTGAAATGAGCACCACTGATGAGGCTTCATTTCAGGATGGGGACATAGGATGTGACAGTGACCACAGCCTCTGCCCCGATGACATTTTGTTTGAGTATCCCAACACGCACTGGGATACTCAAGCGAATTATCATCACACAGGAAGTAGGGAAAAAAAATGCAATAGCAATTATATAGTGTAGTTAGGAAACTAACCATTTTTAAAGGAAGTATTTGAAGTATTTTATAAAATAGCTTAGATTATCAAATAGGGAGTTAGGGCCAAAATTCCTTTTTTCGTGGACTCATTGAAGCATATGATCGGCGCGAAATGGCTGTCGTCCTCCACTGCAGCTGCAACTGCTCCCCTGCATCCATGTACTGCTTGTATTGAATAAATCAAACCAACATGAACAAAAAAAGAGTGCCAATAAGGTCTCATAAAATACATATTTCATTAATATAGATTAAAAGAAGTTTAAATAACATGAAAAGGGACTGTATCAAAACAAACTGACTACTCCTTTGGTGAAACGTGCGTTGGGGCTTGTGGGCCAGAGCACATGTATCTTACCCTTCTTTCTTTGACATATCATCTCTATGTAAGTATTTATTCATTTTTCCCTACTAAGGATTAGCCACAGTGCCATTCTTTTATGACTAAGGATGACATATAGTATATATGTGCTCTGGCACCATTTTATAGGCGTATTATGTTTGTTTTGATACAGTCCCTTTTCATGTTATTTAAACTTCTTTTAAGCTATATTAATAAAATATATATTTTATAAGACTTTATTGGCACTCCTTTTTTCTTCATGTTGGTTTGATTAATTTGATTACAGAGTGTGTCTTCTGAATGTTTTTCTATTTTTTGCTCAGTTTTTTGTTGGTATTTATTGTATTGAATAAAGAATTGTTTTACTGCATCACGGAATGTCGCCTATTTTTTTCTCTTTGGCCTGGACTTTGTACAACTCTGATCGTTTCAGGAGTTGCACCCGGGATTTTGCAAGCCATACACTGCTGGTCTGCTGAGTAAGCTTGAAAACATAAGTTATAAGTTGTTTGTCGTTGGTTTTCCTTATTTTCCACGTTTGCTTGACTTCGGACCACCCCTTTAAGCTTTGAGTTTCTGGCCATTTTCTGTCTTGCCTTTGTATATACTGAGTTTCTTACTTGTATACAGGAGATTAGAATTTTTGGGAGATACATTGTTTGAGTGTGTTTATCAACCTGTACTGTGCTCTTGGACTAGGGCAATATAACCTGTTACTTGTTTAAGCAGAATCATCAGCACTCAGACATGGTGGGAGAATGATCTGTTTTATTTTAAACATACAGAAACCATTACATTAAATTACAGGAGAAAATAAACAAAACACAGAGAGGTCATATGGTACAGTATTAGCAAACTGTACCAATTTAGACAGTGTCCTCTGCTCTGTTATCTACTCAGGATAGTACTGCAGCATAAGCCTGCAGATGTTGTATACACTAAAAGTGAGGACTTCCTCACAGTGTACAAGGTAGAAAAATATTACAAATACAGCATGGAAAGCTGTTTTTAATTGTAGGAGGCTGATGAATAGGCTTGGAAACAACATCCATCACTTGCTATTTTGGAACAAGAGAGCTGCACAATCTGTGAGGAACTCTGGTGGTGCTACACAAACAGCGGAGAACCTAATGCTTCTAGCTATTTAGAAGGATCCCAATATTATACAATCACTTATCAACACATCTGTTGAGCTAAAAATAAATAGGTCAACCCTTTTAGTTATCAGTTTTTCTGATGCTGGAAATTGGGGGAAGGGCAGTCATCAATAATTGAGTTAACCCCTTGAACTGAGTTACATTGCTAAAGGAAAGCATTCCACCACATATTTCCCATCAACTCCATGCAGCTGCACTGTTGACATATGGTATTCAATGGCTAAATATGTGGCTTCCAAATCAATGTGACAAGATGGCCTTCAGAATAACTCATCAGGAGAAATCATTTAATTCTAATGCTGGCAGCTGGATCTTTACTACTAATCGATCACCATTGACAATATCCTAGTGATACCCCATTAATATTCTTACTGAGACAACCCCTTTGATAAATGTTCTATACAGACCATTACTAACATTGAATTCCTGGAATTGCACAAATTCACAAATCCCTCCTAATATGTGACAAACTGAGATAGTGACTTGATTGAGATATAAATTTTGCAGACTTGTGAATTCTGGTTGGCTTGTCGAAGTGTACCAGTAAACCACCTTGAGCTTGCGTATAACTACCTGGAGGTTGCTTAAAGTGAACCTATCAGCAAGATTTTGCTAAGTAACCTACAGACACTGCTATGTTGCTGTCCTTAACCTGATTAAAATGATACCTTGGGTAAAGAAATATTGTGTAATCAGTGTTAGAAGTTTTCTGTAAATGAGATGCAATGCTCCAGGGTGGGACTGTAGGCAGTCTTATTTTACTACTCTTGGCCAGAGAAACCAAGGAAAGACCAAGGAACGACCTGCCCACAGGCCGCCCCGAAGCATAAACAGTCCGTCTCTCTCTCTGTCTTTATGATGAGGAGCATGTTTGTGTTTTGGGAAGGCTTGTGGGTAGGTCATTCCTTGGTCTTTACTTGGTTCCTCTGGCCTAGAGCAGGAAGATAAGACTCTACCTACAGTCCCGCCCCAGAGCACAAACATCTCATTAGCTGCAAACTTCTATTTTGCTGCAAGCGGCAAACACTGATTACACAAGAACCACTTGATGGATTTTTTCACCCCCCTGGTATCATTTTAATCAGTGGAACAATGGCAACATGACAGTGATTGTAGGTTACCTAGCAAAATCCTGCTTACAAGTTCACTTTGGTTCACTGGACCAAACTGCATATCTTAACGTATCAGACACTGAACCAGCAGGTAGTGTAAAATTTTACAGACAAAAAAATAAACAAAAAACTTTGCAGGATGATAAAAAATAGTTTCGTGAAAGGAGTAAAAGATATTGTCTGATAGAAAAAAATTTCCGGTAATTCCACTTTAGATATAAATCCAACTTTTAACCCCTTACCGACTGCTGACTTGATAGTACGTCATCTGTTGGTTATCCCCTGCTTTGAGGTGGGCTCTGTCGGTGAGCCCACCTCAAAGCCGCGACATGTCAGCTGTTATAAACAGCTGACATGTGCCCGCAATAGACGCTGGCGGAATTGCGATCCACCTGTGCCTATTAACTAGTCAAATCCCGCTGTCAAATGCTGACAGCGGGCATTTAACTAGTACTTCCGGAGCCCGGCTGGAAATGAGCGCATCGCCGACCCTCGTCACATGATCGGGGTTAGCGATGCGTTGCTGTGACAACCAGAGGTCTCATAGAGACCTCTATGGTTGTTGCCGGCAGATTGCTATGAGCACCACCCTGTGGTCTGCGCTCATAGCAATGCTGTATTTCTGCTACGTATAGGAGATCTGAGCATCGCCTATATGTAGCAGAGCTGATCAAGTATGGCATGCTTCTAGCCTCCTATGGAGGCTATTGAACCATGTCAAAAGTTAAAAAAAGTGTTTAAAAAAAAAACATAAAAGTTGAAATCACCCCCCTTTTGTCCCAATCAAAATAAAACAATTAAAAAAAATCAGAATTACGTTTTTTTAAAATGCAATAACGGGTGATCAAAAGAACGTATCTGCAAAAAATGGTATCATTAAAAACGTCAGCCCTGCACGCAAAAATTAAGCTCTCACCCAACCCAAAATCATGAAAAATGGAGACTCTACGGGTCTCGGAAAATTGCGCATTTTTTAAGCAAATTTTAGAATTTTTTTCAACACTTAGATAAAAGAGAACCAAGACATATTTGGTGTCTATGAACTCATAATGACCTGGAGAATCATAATGGCAGGTCAGTTTTAGCATTTAGTCAACTTAACAAAAAAGTCAAACAGAAAACTAGTGTGGGATTGCACTTTTTTTTGCAATTTCACCACACTTGGAATTTTTTTCCCATTTTCGAGTACACGACATGGTAAAGCCAATGGTTTTGTTCAAAAGTACAACTTGTCCTGCAAAAAAACAAGCCCTCACATGGCCATATTGACGGAGAAATAAAATATTTATGGCTGAGTTTTATTCAGCTGATGCCGTTTTTTTCCAGTCCAGCAAGGGGGGCAGAAACTTACACGACTGGTTTTGTTAACTTTGAATTACATAAAAGCTGAGCTCCTTATCTCTCTCCAGCCAAATCTTGTGTATTTTGGTGACATTGTAGCTGTGTGATTTGATTGCCCATGCTTAGGTAGGATTACAGATTTTCTAACAATGTGACTGTCCTCCACCTTCCAATTCAGAGGAACCTCTAAGCTCCATGGAAATTATCTAGGTGCAGCAGCAGCTCCTTCTAAATCTGATAAATGCTCCATCATGACATTGCTACCGAGTGTGTCTTTCGGCGCAGTCAGAAATCTGTGCTGAAAAAGCTCCATGAGCTCCACAAACACATTTCCAATGCTTTCCCCTCCAAAGCAAATTCAGTAAAATCTATTGAATTATCGTCATTGGAATTTAAAAAAAATATTTTTTTCTAAATGAAAACCTTGTGGGATCTTTTAACCTATCTCAAAACCTTAAAGGAAATACAGCCATTTCGTGTAGGCTCAATGTTTGGACATTTCCTTCTATGAATAGTAAACTTTTCATAATGAAAATTTGAAGTTTTTGAAAAATCTCAAACTTAAAAATCTTCCATCTAATTCATTTATGATGAACCATTGTTTTCACTTTTATTTAATAAATCAAAAGTACATGTAAAAATGTATCTTATAAGAGAAATTTGCTTCTCTCTCCTCCTGGATTGAGATTGAGTTTTCACTCTCAATTCTCGGGTATAATCTTTAAAATCTGTCTTCAATGAAGACAGATTTTCCTGTTACTGAAATCGGAGATGATAATTGATGCTTTTAAAACCCTATGGATGGAGGAGCTAGAGACTGATAGTTACAGTTCTCCATAGAACTTTATGAGCACCAACTGTCATCTCCTATCTCACTTAAGGAAAACTCTATATTCACTGAAGACAGGTTTTACCCAAAAATTGAGAATTATAAAAGACCAATCAAAGCAGATTTCTCTAATAATACATATTGCAAAATGTCTCGTATTGATTTATAAGAAAAATAAAACTCTTTAAGAATTAATTATGAAAGTCACAAAATTAGGCTTACTATTACAGTAAAGGCTTACACTTAGATTTGATCTCTGGGCCAATTACAGGATTACATAACCGAGAGCACAAAGTTAATGTACACCACTTTGGAAACTCAGTTAAAGTATGACATCACTATTTGTTTCAAATGGAAATATACACTCACTGGCCACTTTATTAGGTACACCATGCTAGTAACGGGTTGGACCCCCTTTTGCCTTCAGAACTGCCTCAATTCTTCGTGGCAGAGATTCAACAAGGTGCTGGAAGCATTCCTCAGAGATTTTGGACCATATTGACATGATGGCATCACACAGTTGGCGCAGATTTGTCGGCTGCACATCCCTGATGCGAATCTCCCGTTCCACCACATCCCAAAGATGCTCTATTGGATTGAGATCTGGTGACTGAGGAGGCCATTTGAGTACAGTGAACTCATTGTCATGTTCAAGAAACCAATCTGAGATGATTCGAGCTTTATGACATGGCGCATTATCCTGCTGAAAGTAGCCATCAGATGTTGGGTACATTGTGGTCATAAAGGGATGGACATGGTCAGCAACAATACTCAGGTAGGCTGTGGCGTTGCAACGATGCTCAATTGGTACCAAGGGGCCCAAAGAGTGCCAAGAAAAAATTCCCCACACCATGACACCACCACCACCAGCCTGAACCGTTGATACAAGGCTGGATGGATCCATGCTTTCATGTTGTTTACGCCAAATTCTGACCCTACCATCCGAATGTCGCAGCAGAAATCGAGACTCATCAGACCAGGCATCGTTTTTCCAATCTTCTACTGTCCAATTTCGATGAGCTTGTGCAAATTGTAGCCTCAGTTTCCTGTTCTTAGCTGAGAGGAGTGGTACCCAGTGTGGTCTTCTGCTGCTGTAGCCCATCTGCCTCAAAGTTCGACGCACTGTGCGTTCAGAGATGCTCTTCTGCCTACCTTGGTTGTAACGGGTGGCAATTTGAGTCACTGTTGCCTTTCTATCAGCTCGAACCAGTATGCCCATTCTCCTCTGACCTCTGGCATCAACAAGGCATTTCCGGCCACAGAACTGCCGCTCACTGGATTTTTTTTCTTTTTCGGACCATTCTCTGTAAACCCTAGCGATGGTTGTGCGTGAAAATCCCAGTAGATCAGCAGTTTCTGAAATACTCAGACCAGCCCTTCTGGCACCAACAATCATGCCACATTCAAAGGCACTCAAATCACCTTTCTTCCCCATACTGATGCTCGGTTTGAACTGCAGGAGATTGTCTTGACCATGTCTACATGCCTAAATGCACTGAGTTGCCGCCATGTGATTGGCTGATTAGAAATTAAGTCTTAACACACAGTTGGACAGGTGTACCTAATAAAGTGGCCAGTGAGTGTATATCAACGACCAATAGTGGTTTACTAGTTAGTTCAGGTTTAACCCCTTAAGGACCAAGTCACTTTGTAGGTTACTGAGCAGGTCTTAATTTTGAAATCTGACCACTGTCACTTTATGTTATAACTCTGGAACACTTCAACGGATCCCATTGATTCTGAATGTTTTTTCGTGACATATTGTACTTAATGTTAGTGGTAAAATTTCTTCGATATAACTTGCGCTTTTTTATGAAAAAAATGGAAATATGGCCAAAATTGCTAATATTTTGCAATTTTCAAACTTTTAATTTTTATGCCGTTAAATCAGAGAGATATGTCACATAAAATACTTAATAAATAACATTTCCCATATGTCTACTTTACATCAGCACAATGTTGGAAGCAAATTTTTTTTGTTAGGAAGTTATAAGGGTTAAAATTTGACCAGCGATTGCTAATTTTTTCAACAAAATTTACAAAACCATTTTTTTAGGGACCACCTCACATTTGAAGTAACTTTGAGGATTCAATATAACAAAAAATACCCAAAAGTGAAACCATTCTAAAAACTGCACCCCTCAAGGTGCTCAAAGCCACATTCAAAAAGTTTATTAACCCTTCAGGTGCTTCACAAGAATTGAAGTAAAGTGGAAGGAAAAAATGAACATTTAACTTTTTTTCACAAACATTTTACTTCGGACACAATTTTTTTTTATTTTGTCAAGGGTACCAGGAGAAAATGAACTACAATATTTGTTGTGCAATTTCTCCTGGGTACGCCGATACCCCATGTGTGGAGGAAGACCACTTTTTAGGTGCATGGCAGGGCACAGAATAGAAGGAGCGCCGTTTGAGGTTTTGAACATAAAACTGGATGGAATCGAGAGCGGACCTGATGTTGCGTTTGGAGAGCCCCTGATGTACCTAAACAATGTAAACAGTGGAAACCCCCCATAAGTGACCCCATTTTGGAAACTAGACCTCCCAAGGAACTTATCTGGCTGAGTGGTGAGCACTTTGAACCCCCAAGTGCTTCACAGAAGTTAATAACGTAGAGCTGTGAAAATGAAAAATCATATTTTTTCCACAAAAATGATCTTTTAGCCCCAAATTTTTTATTTTCCCAAGGGTAACAGGAAAAATTGGACCCCAAAGGTTGTTGTGCAATTTGTCCTGAGTATGCTGATATCTGATATGTGGGGAGGAACCACTGTTTGGGCACATGGCAGAGCTTGGAAGGGAAGGAGCGCTTTTTGATTTTTTCAATGCAAAATTGGCTGAAATTGAGATCAGACGCCATGTTGCATTTGGAGAGCCCCTAATGTGCCTAAACAGTGGGAAATCTCCAGAAATGACACCATATTGGAAATTAGACCCCACGAGGAACTTTTCTAGATGTGTGGTGAGCACTTTGAACCCCCAAGTGCTTCACAAACGTTAATAACGTAGAGCTGTGAAAATAAAAAATCATATTTTTTCACACAAATGATCTGTCTGCCCCCAAATTTTCATTTTCCTAAGGGTAGCAGGATAAATAGGACCCCAAAAGTTGTACAAATTGTCCTGAGTGCGCTGATACCCCATATGTGGTGGTAAACCACTATGATCACCTTACTGCGATCTTTGGGAGGCAGAATGAACAAATCCACAAAAGGTGAAGAAGAGGTTTTATTTTTTACGCCGTTCTTCGCGTGGTATTAGTGATTAAGCGACTTTATTCTTTGGGTCGGTGCTATTACAGAGATAACAGATATACATTTTTTATGTTTAGCTAGTATTCTGATACCCCATATGTGGGGGTAAACCACTGTTTGGGCACATGGCAGAGCTCAGAAGGGATGGAGCGCCGTTTGACTTTTCAATGCAAAATTTGCTGGAATTGATATCAGACACCATGTCGCGTTAGGAGAGCCCCTGATGTGCCTAAACAGTGGAAACCCTCCAATTCTATCTCCAACCCTAACTATAACCCTAACCACAAGCCTAACCCTAACACACCCCTAACCCTAATCCCAACCCTAACCCTAATCCCAACCCTAACCCTAATCCCAAACCTAATCCTAAATCCAACCCTAACCCTTATCCCAACCCTCATATTAATCCCAACCCTAACCCTAATCCCAACCCTAACCCTAACTTTAGCTCCAACCCTAACCCTAAGTTTAAACCCAACCCTTACCCTAACCCCAACCCTAATGAAAAAATGAAAATAAATACATTTTTTAATCTTATTATTTTTCCCTAATTAAAGGGGTGATAAAGGGGGGTTTGAATTACTATTTATTGTGGGTTTTTATAGCGGATTTTCATGTTTGGCCGTTGTCACACACTAAAAGACGCTTTTTTGGTAAGAAGTTTTTGCATCGCCGTATTTTGAGAGCTATAATTTTTCCATATTTTGGCTGACAGAGTCATGTGAGGGCTTATTTTTTGCAGGATGAGCTGACATTTTTATTGGTACCATTTTCGGGTACATGACATTTTTTGATCGCTTTCTATTCCGATTTTTGTGGAGGCAGAATGAACAAAAAACAGCAGTTCAGGAATTGTTTTTTTTTTCTCTGTTCCATTCGTGGTAAAATTGGTAAGGCAGATTTATTTTTTGGATCACTGCGATTACAGCTATACCTCATTTATATACACAATAAAAACTTTTATAGAAAAAATAATTATTTTAGCATTGCTTTATTCTGAGAGCTAAAACTTTTTTGTTTTTCTGCTGATGGAGCTGTATGGCAGCTTGTTTTTTTGCTGGACAAGATGGCGCTTTTAGAGATTCTATCTTTATTGCCATTCGTTTTTTGATCACATTTTATTCCACATTTTCCAAGCGGTATGATGATACCTCTTGGAAAAAGTATAATTTGCTACTTTTTTGTGTTTTTTTACGGTGTTCACTGAAGGGGTTAACTAGTGTGACACTTTATAGATGGGATTTTTATGGACACAGCGATACCAAAAATGTGTACTTCTCTTATTTTTTTATTTTTTTACATAAAAATGTGCATTTATTAGTGGATTATTTAAATTATTTTTATTTTTTTAATTTTTTTTACATATTTTTTACATTTTATTTTCCTTTTTTTCCTAGTCCCTTTGTGGGACTTTCACTTTTTTCACTTTTGTTGCAGGTATAATACATTACAATGGTGAACGCTTCTGAGACAATGCTGTGAGCATGGTCTCAGAGGCTTTCCGTAGCTGGATGACCCAGGGGTTGTCATGACAACCCCGGGTCACCATGGCAGAAATTGGGTCTCAGGATGACATCACGGGGACGCCGATCTGAAGACAGAGGGAGCTTCCGTCCCTCTGCCTCCCCCCTGAATGCTATGATTGCACTCGATTACAGAAATTAGGGGGTCAACAGCAAGGGGCGGTGCAGATGCCGCTCCTGGATGCTAGTGCAGAAGCTCAGCCACTGGCAGCGCTGAGCTCCTGCAGTGACCGGGCGGGAGATGCTGATATTTCAGTATCTCCTGCGCGGTCATGCTGTGATAGGTCAGTCAGATTGACTGACCAATCACAGTGTTCTAGGTCCAGGGACCCACGGCATGGGTCCCTGCACCAGTTGCCATACCTCTCAGCTGTCATAAACAGCTGTCGGCACTGAACTACCACTGCGTGCTTACATGCAGTGGTATGTTGTGAGTTCATTTTCCCCTTCGTCACTGAGGTCTGGTGAACTCCCTATTCTGGTAAAGGAAGGTAATGAGCCTGATTATCAGGCACCTGAGCCTAATGAGGATGACTGGCTGAGTGGAGTCATTGACTGGATATAAGGCTGCCGACGCCCTTCTGCCCTGCGGGTGATTTCTCTGTGGACTTCTAGGACACCAGTCTGATTCCTGCTTCCCTAAAGCTAAGTTTTCTGCTTTGCCTGCTTGCATTTATGTTTTGTTTTTGTTTTCCTTGCTTTTCTGGATTCTGCCATTCCCTGCTGGGATGAGCTGAATCTCCTTTTGCCGGTTGCTCTGTCTTCAGAATATTCCTGAGTACTGACATAGCTTTTTGAAGCCTAGCGTCTTCAGGGCCTTTTTCACTGTCAGTCTGTTGGCTCTTATTTTCATAGGGTTTTTCACGGATTGCAGACAGCAGCCTTCCTGTCCTTTCCTATCTAGGTAGTTTGGGCCCCATCTTTGCTCAGTCTATCTTTCTGTCTGTGTTAGTGTTTTCATCTTGCTTCACCGTCATTATATGTTGGGGGCTGCCTATTGCTTTGGGGTCTGCTCTGGGGCAGTTTATATTTCCCCTTTCTTTCTTTAGGCCTATTTAATTCTCCGGCTGTGATCGAGGGGTCTAGGGCATCGTAGGAACCCCCCCATGGCTACTGTTAGTTGTTGTGATAGGATCAGGGGTCTGCAATCCGATAGCTGCCAACCTCTCTGGTTTTCTGGACTTAGCTAGCATTTCTGTTTTTGCCTCCTACGGTGACTCAATCATAACAGTGGTAGTTTAAATGCAAGATGGGCATAATCCGTGTTCTGCCTTCCTCCACTTATGGTGCTGTGTGGATTTCAGCATACAGCTAAACCTCATCCACTTCCCCAGTAAACAGACTGTATGGAGCTGCGTGAAAACCCATAGAAGTTTAACTACTACACGAGGATGTCAGAACCAAGCTTCATTGACTTGCTGCAACATGTCCAAGGATCCATCACCAGGCAGGACACACAACTATGTCAAGCAATACCTGCTGAGGAACATCTGTTGGTGACCCTGAGGTACATAATTTTGAAAAAGAAACACGTCATTATTATTATTGTTATAAAAGCCATCTACAGATTTTTTTTCCATTTTCTGTTCCGCAGATTCCTGGCTACTGGAGAGACCTTAAGATCTCTACATTTTCAATTCTGGATTGGAGAGACCACCCTTTCTGGGATAGTTGCAGACATCTGCCGTGCTTCATGTGATGTTCTGCGTGATGAATTCCTCCCCCGACCCACAAATGAACTCTGGCTGGAAAATGCTGCCAAATTCCTGGACATTTGTAATTTTCCAAACTTTTGGGGGCTGTGGATGGCAAACACATTCAGATTTTGAAACCTGATGGAAGTGGGTCTGAGTATTTCAATTACAAAAAATACTTTACGATTGTTCTCATAGCGATTGCAGATGCTGACTGTCTATTTGTCGCCGTGGACGTTGGCTCAATTGGACGAGCAAATGACTCTCAGACTTTCAAAGACTCTGACATGGGACATCGTTTGTATGGGAATAACTTCAATTTTCCTATGCCACGACCTCTTCCGAGCTCTGAAGGACCACCAGTGTCATTTGTTGTGGTTGGGGATGAGGCGTTTCAAATGTGTGCCAATCTCATAAAACCATACTTGAGTCGGGACTTGTCACACACAAAAAGGATTTACAACCACCGATTGACAAGGGCACGAAGAACTGTAGAGTGTGCCTTTGGATTGCTGGCATCTAAATGGCGTATCTTGGGAACAGCCATCAATCTAAAAACTGAGACAATTGATGAGGTAGTGAAAGCATGTGTTGTTCTGCACAATTACATCCTGGTGTGAGTGACACCACTTAGAACTTGAGAAACCTGTAGCTAGCACATTGCATAATTACCAAGATCACCCTCTGAGGACTATTGTGGAAGTTCTCCAAATGAAGGATAACTTTGCTGCTTACTTTGTTTCTGATATTGGACGTGTGGCATGGCAAGACCAAATGGTTTAATCCGCTTGTAAATTTACCTGTATTGTTTGCTGACTTTAATAATAATAACACCACCACTGTAACACCCTGTCAGAGACACCGCACTGAACTTGCTCACTGAGCCAGTGTGCGTGTCCTGAGTAAAGCGAAAGCGTGCTCAAAGCTACCTGTGGAGCGGGCAGCAACCGAATAGATGCGTACTTCAGAGCCGCAGGACCTGAAGCACGTGACTGCTAGAGGCGTGGCCTAAACTCCACAGAGCTAGGAGCTGCAAGACAATTCCTAGCAGAGTAACTGTGAGACAAAAGTTACCCAGGGGCATAGACAGTGAGAATAGTCAGGACGTAGCCAATGAGTCACACACAGAGATAGCTGCAAGGTACCAAAGGGGGCGAGCAGAGAGTAGTCAGGTCACAGGCAATGAGTCATACACAGATAATAACGCAGTACAAAATCAACAGGCAAACTCACAACGGGAAACAGAGCCGGGTCAGAACCATAAAAACAAGCTATAGCAACAAACAGGCACACGGGGGTCAGCACACTAGGCCAAAGGCAAAAGTATAACTGGCAGGGATTGAAGCTACCCAGGGGTTTATGAAGCTCTCCCAGAACCAGAAAGAGGCCACTATCATTAACCCGAGGTGTGCAGGTCAAAACCTGCACAGAGCTCTAGACATTAACCCCCGGTGTGCAGCTCAAAAACCTGCACTGGGATCATGACAGTACCCCCCTCTCAACGGGGGGCCTCTGGACCCCCAGGCTTCCCCGGGTACTTGGCATGGAACGCCTGAACCAGGCGATCTGCATGTACCGAGCGAGCAGGGACCCATGAGCGCTCTTCTGGTCCATATCCCTTCCAGTGGACCAGGTACTGCAAAGAGCGGCGCACCCGCCGAGAGTCCACAATATGTCCGACCTCATACTCCAATTGACCCTCCACCAGCACTGGAGGAACAACAGTCTCAGAGTTCTCTTTGACAGATCCTGCTGTTTTCAACAGAGACTTATGGAACACATTAGATATTTTTAAGGAGGCGGGGAGACGCAACCTATATGCCACAGGGTTGACTATCTCCATAATCACGTACGGACCAATGAACTTTGGTCTCAACTTAACTGAAGGTACCTTTAAGTTGATGTTACGCGTGGAGAGCCAAACCTTCTCTCCCACCTGAAACATGTCTCTCGAGGCTCTCTTTTTGTCCGCAAAATATTTGTATCTCCCCTGGGCCCGAGAGATATTACGCCGGACTTCAGCCCAGAGGTTTTTTTACCGTTGAACGGACCCCTCTGCTCCTGGACAACTGGAATCCACCCGAGAAAACTCCCCAAAATGCGGATTAAAGCCATAGTTAATCATGAATGGGGACATGTTGGTGGACTGACTCACCCGGTTGTTAAAAGCGAATTCAGCCAACGGTAACGCATCACACCAATCCTCCTGTCTGGCGGAGGTCAGACACCTGAGAATTTGTTCCAGGGATTGATTGGTGCGTTCTGTCTGACCATTGCTCTCCGGGTGATATGCCGACAAGAAGGAGAGTGAGATGCCCAATTTCATACAGAACGCCCTCCAAAATTTGGCCACAAACTGCACACCTCTGTCAGACACAACATTCAGGGGTACCCCATGCAATCGGACCACATGCTGCACAAACAACCTTGACAATGTTTCTGCTGAAGGTAATGCTGCCAAGGGAATGAAATGGGCCTGTTTAGAAAACCTATGCACCACCACCCAGATCACAGTATTGCCCCTGGAAGGTGGAAGACCGGTAATAAAATCCATGGAAAGATGAGTCCATGGCCTATCAGGAACCGGTAAAGGTATGTGTTCCCCAGCCGGTCGGTTATGCGAGCTTTTGGAACGGGCACACATGCCACAAGCAGAAACAAATTCCTTGACATCGGACCTTAATGAAGGCTACCAAAAACCCCTGGCTACTGCCTCTCTAGTGGCCGTGATACCTGGATGGGCACTCAGCCTAGAATCATGAAACTCCTGCAGAAGTCTAGGCCGCAATGAATCTGGAACAAACAGTTTATCGCTTGGCCTGGTTGCCGGAGCTAGGGCCTGAGCCCTTAGGATTTCTTGTTCCAACTCAGTTGAGACCCCCACCACTACCACCCCTGGGGGAAGAATGGAGGACGGCGGCTCAGGGGGAGACACTGGATCAAAACTTCTGGACAGAGCATCCGCTTTAACATTTTTGGACCCCGGTCGAAAAGTAATTGAGAACTGAAATCGTGAAAAAAAAAGTGACCAACGGGCCTGTCTAGGAGTAAGTCTCTTAGCAGATTCAAGGTATGCCAAATTTTTGTGATCCGTGACAACCGTGATAGGGTGAGCCGCCCCTTCCAAAAAGTGCCTCCATTCCTCAAACGCCAGCTTGACCGCAAGAAGTTCTCTATTGCCTACATCATAGTTTTTCTCAGCTGAAGAGAACTTCTTGGAGAAGAAGGCACAGGGTTTGAGATTGGTAAGGGTGGCCGGACCCTGGGACAGCACAGCCCCCACCCCCACTTCAGAAGCATCCACCTCCACAATGAATGGTTTGGACGGGTCAGGTTGCACCAACACCGGGACAGACATAAAACATTTCTTAATCGCTGAGAAGGATTCCTTAGCGAGTACAGACCAATTTTTTACATCAGCTCCCTTCTGGGTAAGATCCGTGAGTGGTTTAACCACTTGTGAGAAACCTTTAATGAATCTCCGGTAATAGTTCGCAAATCCTAAGAAGCGCTGGAGCCCCTTGAGATCTCGAGGCTGAACCCAGTCAGCGATCGCCAGCACCTTCTTAGGATCCATACGAAACCCCTCACAGGACACAATCAATCCCAAAAAAGACAGCTCCTGTACAAAAAACGAACATTTTTCCAATTTGGCGAACAATTGGTTCTCCCTGAGTCTCTGGAGAACTGTCTTTAGATGTTGCAAGTGAGATTGACTGTCCGGGGAATACACCAAAATATCATCCAAATAAATAATAACAAAACGGCCTATCAGATCAGAAAACACAACATTGATGAAATTTTGGAAAATAGCGGGTGCATTAGTTAACCCAAATGGCATTACCAGGTTCTCAAAGAGTTCTTCTGATGTGAGGAATGCCGTTTTCCACTCGTCCCCTTCCCGAACCCTTATCAGATTATAGGCCCCCCGCAGATATAACTTGGAGAACCATTGGGCCCCAGCTAACTGGTTACATAAGTCTGGGATGAGGGGAAGCGGGTAAGAGTTCCTAACCGTTATCTTGTTCAGTTCCCGAAAGTCGAGGCACGGCCGCAAACCACCATCTTTTTTCTTCACAAAGAAGAAACCTGCTGCCACAGGTGACACAGAAGGCCTGATATGCCCTTTGCGGAGACTCTCAGCTATGTACTCCTTCATGGCTTGGCGCTCAGGCCCAGACAAATTGAACAATCGAGCCTTAGGTAACTTGGCTCCGGGTACTAAATCAATGGCACAATCATAGGGTCTATGTGGTGGCAGCGCCTCAGCCTCACTTTCGGAAAAAACGTCTTCGAAATCTTTCAGGTACTCCGGAATACCTTCCAGATCGACAGATGACACAGACACGGATTTAACAGTGTTAACAAGATGTCCCCGGTTACCACATTTATTATTGCATCCTCATTGAGTGATTTCCCCTGTAACCCAATCAATGGTAGGATTATGGCGTTGAAGCCAAGGCATCCCCAGTACCAGTCCTGCAGGCAAGTTATCTAGCACCAGACAACTAAGTTTCTCCACATGAGTGGAACCCACTTTTAGAGAAAAAAGTTCAGACCTGCAACAGATACCGTCTTGGGTAAGAGGAGATGAGTCAATTGCCACAATTTTAACAGGATCGTGAAGCCTGACTGTCCCTATCTTATTAAGAGTCATAACCTTGGTATCAATTAGGTTCACAGCCGAACCGCAGTCAATAAAAGCAGTAGTCTGAACAGGACCATAAGCAAGTTCCAGTTCCACCTGCAGCACCATTTTTGCACATGAGGAAAATTGTACCTGAAGGTCTGGGTAGCCTCCTCGATTACTACCCAGACCTAGTCGTTTCCCGCCATCTTGGAGGATGATGGACAGGAGGGGCAGTCCTTCTTCCAATGTCCAGATTTCCCACAATAGAAGCACAACTGCTTTTCCCGGCGGCGTCTTCTTTCCTTTCCCTCACAGGTGACAGCGCTCACCTCCATAGCCATAGGAAGAGTCTGGGTCTCATCTCCACTGAAGAATAAGGGCGTTTCCCGTTGCATAATGCCTCTAGCCCGCAGCCTGCGATCCATGCGAACCGCTTGGACCATGGCATCCTCCAGGGAGTCAGGCAGAGGATGAAGTGCCAAAGCATCCTTCAGACGTTCCCACAGGCCTCTGTGGAACAGCCCCTGAAGGGCGGCATCACTCCAGGAAATCTCCGCTGCCCAACGTCTGAATTCAGTACAGAACCATTCGGCCGAGTGCCCCCCCTGACAGACACTCATCACTTTGTCCTCAGCCAACCGCACTCTATCAGGCTCATCATAAATAAGCCCTAAGGCTTCAAAAAATGCATCCACAGACATTCTCTCAGGGGCAGAAGAGGAAAGCGAGAATGCCCAGGCTTGTGGGGACCCCCTAAGCAGGGACATCACCACCCCCACCCTCTGTTTCTCATCCCCAGAGGAGCGGGGTCTCAATGAAAAAAAAGCTTACAGCCCTCCTTAAATGCCCTGAAATCATCCTTGTTACCAGAAAATATATCTGGCAATTTAACCGGGGATTCAGGTGGGGCTAACATGACATCTCTATTCCCCACCTGCTGGAAGCCTGCGGAAAGTGTTGATTCTGCCGCACTAGGGTGTGGCCCGTCTTAATTGTCTGTGGCCAAATTGGATCTTTGGTAGAGATTTTACGTGCACGGAGAAAAGAATACACAAGACAAGGTGTATCATGTCAATATGATTCTTCTCTGTCTTTAATCCAAAAATGAACAGCTTTTATACAGAGTTTGTGTTATTACATCATGGGTACATTTCTAAGTTAGTATTTACCGTTCCCATGCCGCTACATATCACTATGTACGTTTCTGAGTTACTGTTTACTGTTCTCATATGCTACATAATCACCGTGTACATAAGTATTGTTCTTTAGCCCGATCCACCCGATCCACCCAGTATTGCGGTATTATATGAAGCCTAGGTGGGTCATGCACAGAAATAATTCAGCAGAAAGCCAGAAGTATCTTAAAGCAACATGATCCTAATATTCTACAAAGCCACTATATAGTCGTACAGTTTTGATTCTTGTATATATTCATGTGCCATATATTCTCCCCTTAACAAAAGTACCCCCTGAACTGAGTCCTCAACCCGCCATTGGGACTGGGCCAGAGCTTGGTGTTCCAAACTAAGCTTCTGCAGTGACTGAGTCAAGGTTTTCAACTGCACAGATAAAGCACACATTGGGTCCATGCTGCAGAAGTGAGGAGAGAAAAAAAAATTGTAGGCCAGTTATAATGTCAGAGACACCGCACTGGACTTGCTCACTGAGCCAGTGTGCGTGTCCTGAGTAAAGCGAAAGCGTGCTCAAAGCTACCTGTGGAGCGGGCAGCAACCGAATAGATGCGTACTTCAGAGCCGCAGGACCTGAAGCACGTGACTGCTAGAGGCGTGGCCTAAACTCCACAGAGCTAGGAGCTGCAAGACAATTCCTAGCAGAGTAACTGCGAGACAAAAGTTACCCAGGGGCATAGACAGTGAGAATAGTCAGGACGTAGCCAATGAGTCACACACAGAGATAGCTGCAAGGTACCAAAGGGGGCGAGCAGAGAGTAGTCAGGTCACAGGCAATGAGTCATACACAGATAATAACGCAGTACAAAATCAACAGGCAAACTCACAACGGGAAACAGAGCCGGGTCAGAACCATATAAACAAGCTATAGCAACAAACAGGCACACGGGGGTCAGCACACTAGGCCAAAGGCAAAAGTATAACTGGCAGGGATTGAAGCTAGCCAGGGGTTTATGAAGCTCTCCCAGAACCAGAAAGAGGCCACAATCATTAACCCGAGGTGTGCAGGTCAAAACCTGCACAGAGCTCCAGACATTAACCCCCGGTGTGCAGCTCAAAAACCTGCACTGGGATCATGACACACCCGTTATACAATACACACATGTGTGTGTTTTCAAATAAAGACATAAACACAGTGATTGTGAAAATATAAGATTTTTTATTAACAAAAATAAAAAACATTTTTTAATGTAGCAAACATTAATTTGAAAACAATAAATAAAAATGGGTTTAGGATCAGGGTCAGTTTGATGGTTTGACATTATGGACCTGGGGGTGTTGGGCTGGGATGATCGGGTAGAAGTGGGTGAGGAAGTGGTTACAGGGGAAGTGGCAACAAAATGGAAGATTGGGTCATTGGGAAAAGAAGACACATAAAGAGTGGAATACACATTGGAAGGGAGAGGCACAAGGGAAGGTGTAGACAGATTGGAAAACAGAGACGCATTGGGAGGAGATGGTGTAGGTGGAGGGTGAATTTTTTTGCTAAATTTATTTTCCCTGGCTTTTGTTTTGGGTGCTGTGTGGGCCCCTTTTTTCATGTTCCCTCGGCATTTTTTGGTTTCCATTTCCTGAGGTGCTGCACTCGACGGCATGATGGGTGCTGCATGCTGTAGGTGTGCTGCCCTTGACTGCGTGGTGGGTTCTGAAAGATGGAGGGGTGCTGTACACGGCTGCGTGATGTAGCTGGGAACTGTAGGAACTGCCGTAATGTCCAGCGGAGGTAGTGGAGGATAGTTCAGTTGTTGGTATCCAATTCTTTGTGGTGCTGGCGTATTCTGCCACTGGAGCTGTGCTGGCTCTTGATGCTGTGTAGGAAAAGAACTGTGTAGCAGCTGGTGATATTTTAACTGCAGTTGGGACTGCTGCATGGCCTCGGTGTAAGCAGCCTGACAGGCCTTCATTACATACAGCTGGAGGTCATGCACCAGGTTTTCTGACACGGCCTGCTCTACTGTGGAAAAAAAATGTCTCGCCAGACTCTGAAGGTCGGCTTCAAGGTGATCAAGGCGTCTGTGGACTGCCTGGAAAAGTGTGTTCACATGAGTCAACCCAGTGTCCAGTCTATCTCCAAGCACCTTCATCCCATCCTGGAAGATCGAACTTAAGTGAACAAACTCTGGCATGATTGACCTCTCCCAGGCCCTCAGCCGCTGGCGAGCAGACCCAACAAAACCAGTGGCAGAGGGCTAGGAGAGGGGAAAACCTGATGGACTGGCTGCCTTTTCCCCAGCTTGTGAAGCCTGCCTGGTTGCTCCATCGCTGGTGGATGATTGAACTGTTCGGTGGCTGGTCGATGAGGGGCCGTTCCAACTGAGGACAATCCAGCAGGTTGTGTGGTGTTGCTCCAGGTTCTGTTTGGAAAGTAAATTATAAACATTACTAAAAAAAAAAATAGTTTAGATAATAGTCAAAAACACAAAAGATACTCATGTTCACTGAGCAACTGCAAAGACAGTATATGATAATATTTATATTTTGAGACCTTTGGAGCAGCACCACTTCGAACATGAATCTCCTCTCTCATATCCTTGTTGAAGCGAATCAAACTTTTACTCTCTTCACTGTGAATGGGGAAGAATAAAAAAATTGTAAGAAAAGGCACCAACATTTACAGGAAAACAAATGCGTCTGACCACATTGCAATACTTACAAAAATCTTTTCTGTCTTGTGCGGTGGCAATCATCCAACAGCGATCTGGCCCCTTCTTTCCAGAGTCATCAAATCAATCCTGAGTCAGAATGGTGACGATCACGGGTGTCCCACAACGCTACTCGCTCTTGCACAGGAGGAATGAGCTTGTCATTGTCAATCTCTGGTTTGCCTGCCTCATGTTGTGAAACCTACAAAGAAAAAATACAAAGAAAAAAAATTACAAGTCATATAGTTTTAAAGATACAAAACTGAAACCAAATTCAATTACAACTCTGATAATGAAAAGACTACTTACACACCGTCTTTCCTCCTCAGGAACTTGAGCCCGACAACCCTGGGAATCTTCCTTCCCACTCGACTGCTCCTGCTCTTCCGCACTGTAAGGATCCTGTAAAGAAAATACATGATTTACCACATGTCTATTGTCAGTCAATACATACTAATCAGTATATCAATTGTGATTACGTAATCACTGTCATGTCCACTCTGGGAAGCATTCTGGTCTTCACTGGAGGACATGTTGGAATAACAGGCAGCAGTCAAGAGAGGCTGTATGGGGCCCCTGGCCTTCAAGGGAGGCTGTCATGCCGGGGTTAATGTGGGAATATAGGGAGCATTGTTGGTTTATGAGGCGTTTGGGGTTAATATAAGAGCAAGGGTGTTATAAGGGTGCTAGCTCATGGGAGTAATAGGGGTCAGAGGTGGGGCACAAAGGCACTACATAGGGGATCAGCCATATTGCATGGGCAGCCATTCCACGTGGATCCGTGCGACACTAAGAAGCTCTAGGATACCTGTCATCATGGACATGGAGGCCTTGCTGCAGACACTTCGGGATGCAGCAGGCACACAGGGCACACAATGGCTGCAAAAGTCGGTGAGCAGCCTTCTCCAAGGGGTGGCGATGAATGCTGTACAGATTCCCACTGGCTGGCGCCGGCCGCGGAGGTCCAGGCCTTCAGCGCGCTTAAGCCCTGAAGTCACCACCCTGGCCCGGCACCGCAATAGGAGCCCCTCCAGGGACCCTCCAGCTGGAGGCGCGGGCAGCAGGTCGGCAATGACACGCGGAAGAGCTGGGAGGAATCCAGCTACACGGCGGGGCCTGCATCAGGGGGAGGTGTCAGCCTCCCCCTCGTCTGAGTCAGCGCGCAGGGTTTTGGGAGCAGGAGCGGTAGGTATAGGGGCGGCTGGCGGTCCTGCTCGGCACAGAGGTACGGGTGAAGCTGAGAGGCGGGGGCCTTATGACCAGGCCCCTCAGAGTCGGGATTACTGCAGGCGGCAGTCGGCTGGCCCAGTCATTAGCGCTCTGCCTGGGGCAGAGCATGACACGGCAGGATTGTTCACTGCTGGGCCGGAGGTGATGTCACGAGGCTCACATACTGCCTCTCAACGCGGGCAGCAGGATGCTGGCCCAAGACATGGAGCAGCAACAGTGACGGAACCTGTGGTCACTGCAAGGATGTCTGGCACAGGTCAGGGTACCAGTCAGCTGTCTGTGGGGCAGGGAGACCCGGGAGCTAATGAAGAAATGGAGGAGCAGAGCAGAGGCAGTTCAATTCAAGGACAACAGCTGCAGGATCCAGGATCTTCGGCTGCCGGGTTCACAGCACCTGGGCAGCTAGGTGAGAGCGAACAACTAATTTCTTTTAACCCTCTGTTAGCTTCGCGAGGGGTTAGGAATCCGGATGTGTTTTCTGGGGGAGTTATCGGGGGTTTGAGGTTAATTATGCATGGGCTCAGAGACTTAGCTATGTTGTGGGGCCCGGAGGTTCGCAGGGAGGGCTGTCACCGTCCGTCGCCTGGATGGGAAATGTTAGGGAGACTTTAGGGGTTGGGGCTTTATCAGGTGGGGTTGAAGGGGCCAGTAGCATTATCCCTCGGGATAGGTTGCCGGCTTCTGCGGAGGGAGCCACTGGGTTGCCCGTAGGTAATACACCATCGGTTGATATAGCATTGTCAAGTCAGGTGGGGAGTGGAGAAAAAGAAAAGGAAGATATGGTGCACCTGGGCGATTCAGCAAGAGGAGAGGTCTATGTGTGTTTCAAGGGACCACTGGGTGCACATTTGAAGCAGGAGGTTAGAGAGAAGATATGGAAAGGGGATTATATTGAAATATTTTCTTTATTACCCCTTGAACACTTTAATTTAGGTTGAGGAGGGAGGATTCTAAGAAGGACGATGAGGAGAAGAGGAGGTATCGGTTAATTCACAGAACCTTCTCTAATTTGTTACAAGCATTCGCTATTTTAGCTAGCATGATTGGTGAGAAGGCTCCTGAAAATTGTTCAGGACTTTTCTGTTACATGGACGTGATCGGTGAGGCATATCGGGTTTGTGGTGGTCAGGGCTTGTTATGGTACGATGAGCAATTCAGGCAGCGAAAGGCAGTTTGGCCAAGCATTCGTTGGGATCACAAGGACATAGCTCTTTGGATGAGGATTATGATTCCGTCTAGGATGGGTCAGGGTAGTCAGCCTTTTCCAGGGGGCACTGGGGGTCCGGGACAGTCAGGACATTCAGTGGCTATGCAGAGAGGACTGTGCTTTGCGTTCAATGAGGGGTCATGAAAATTCGGGGCAAAATGCAAATTTAAGCACGAATGTTCGGCTTGTGGAGGCACATATGGAGCATCAAAATGTTTTAGAGGGGCAGTCAGAAAGGAAGTGAAGGCATTGGAAAAAGGAGTGACGCCAGTTCGACTGGACGCAATGGAAGGATTTCTAAGCAAGTACCCTGATAGAGCAGCAGCTGCTCTACTAATGGAGGGCTTTATAGAGGGTTTCAAAATTCCGTCAGTTGAGATGGCTGTTCATTTTTCCACAAAAAATTTAAAATCAGCATTGCAGTTTCCTGATATGATAACTGATAAGTTAAAGAAAGAGGTTGCCCTGGGTAGGATGGCCGGTCCTTTTGCACAGGCTCCCCTCAGTAATTTGAGGGTTCCCCACTGGGGGTGGTCCCGAAGAAGGAGCCCAATAAGTTCAGGCTGATCCATCACCTATCCTTCCCAAAAGGGTCATCGGTAAATGATGGCATTGATCCACAGTTATGTTCGGTGCTGTATACGTCTTTTGACGCGGCCATGGATTTGGGTGCGGTACTGTGGAAAAGGAGCATGGTTGGCTAAGACTGACATAGAAGTGGCATTTCGGCTGTTGCCAGTTCACCCTGATAGCCTGCACTTGTTGGGATGTTTTTGGGACGGAGGATTTTTTATCAATCGTTGTCTCCCTATGGGCTGTTCTCTTTCTTGTGCATATTTTGAGACAGTCAGCACATTTTTGGAGTGGGCTGTGAAAGAGGTGTCTGGACTGGGTCCTTGTATCCACTACCTTCATGACTTTCTAATTGTTGGTCCAGCTCAGGGTTATGATTGCTCGTTGTTATTACATACCATGGAAAGTTTGTCGAAGAAGTTTGGGGTTCCACTAGTGGCTGAGAAAACAGTCGGACCGGTGAATGCGTTGAGTTTTTAAGGTATCGAGATCGATACTTTGGCAATGGAGTGTAGGTTGCCGGACGATAAGGTGTTCGCATTGTGGGAGGAAGTGCAGAGAGCAAGAAGTTCAAAGAAAATATCTCTACATGACTTACAATCGTTGCTGGGCAAACTAAATTTCGCTTGTAGAATTATGCCGATGGGTCGGGCATTTTGTCAAGGGTTATTGTTGACAATGGTGGGAGTGAGATTCCCAGTACACTTCATCAGATTGAAGAAGGAGTTACGGGAGGACCTGACTGTGTGGGCAAATTTTTTTGAGAACTATAGCGGTAAATCTATTTGGATTCAGTCGGTAGTGAACGCCGATACTTTGGGTCTTTCAAGAGGACAGTGGAGGATCGTGGCTTGGGCTTGTTTTTCACGGTAGTTGGTTGGTGGCGGAATGGCCTTCTTCTTGGAAGGAGCAGGGTCTGTTGTCAAATCAGGTTTTGATTCATTTGTTTCCCATTGTAGTGGCAATGTCATTGTGGGGTGAAAAGGTGAGAGATAGGAAGACTCGTTTTCCTTGTGTGCTGGAAGGTGTGGTAAAAGCGGTCAATTCATTATCATCGGCATCCACAGCGGTTGTGAAAGTGTTACAGCGTTTGGTTATGTTGGGGTTAAGTTTTAACCTATGGGTTGTGGTGGAGGTCAAGTCGGAAGTTTTTAATACTGTCATTGACGCTCTTTCTTATTTACAGTGGGAACGCTTTTGGGACCTGGCGCCTCAAGCGGATTCATTGGGCATGGAATGTCCAGCGGAGTTGTGAAATCTTCCTTGCGTGCAGTAGGGCTTTTGTTGTCAAAGTCCTTATTGGACAGGTCATGGAGGCAATAACGGTCAGGCTTGGAGTATTTGGGAGAGTTGGAGGGTTTCTTTAGGTGAGGGAATGGATGATGAAGGCAGATTGCTGTTATTGATAGGACATTGCAAGGAATCGGGTTGGTCAGTGCCTAAACTGAATAAGTTGTTAGTGGGTCTTGCTTTTGGTTTCAAGGTCAGAGGTCTTAGAGATTTGACTAAGTCCTTTCTGGTGGTTCGGTCGCTCAAAGGATGGATGAAGGTATGGAGAGTGGAAGATAAGAGACAGCCAGTTTCGTATGAGGTATTATTAGTTTTGGGTAGTCAGCTGCCAGTAGTGTGTTCGCCGCAGTGGGAGGTGGATTTATTTAGGGCGGCTTTTGCATTGGCCTTTTTTGGAGCTTTTCGTTTGGGGGAGTTGGTTAGCCCATCCAAATTTAAAAAAGGGGGCTTGTTGAGGGAAGATTTGGATGTTTATAGTGATAGAGTCGTGGTGTTTATTCGGTCTTCCAAAACAGATGTGGAGGGAAAGGGTTGTAAGGTGGTGTTGTTTGGGGTTATTGGTTCACCTTTGTGTCCAGTTGTTTGTGTCAGTGACTTTATGAGGCGGGGTGGCCGGTTGGATAACCCATTTTTAGTACATGAGGACGCTTCATTTTCATCACGTTTACAATTTGTAGCAGTATTTAAACGTGGTTTGGAATTGGGGGGCATATCGGCAAAGGATTACAGTGGACACTCCTTTAGGATCGGTGCGGCCACGGAGGCGACCAGGAGAGGTTTAGGGGAGGAGATGGTGAAGAGGATTGGGTGGTGGGAATCGGCAAGGTTTAGGTAGTATATCCGCTTGAATTTAGTTTAAGGATGCGGTCTCTGGTTATTTCTGTGGTTTACAGAATGTTTTGTAAATTTTGTTTCAGGTGACGGTCAACGGCTTATTTGGATAATGGGATATTCTTTCATTTTCTGGGCTGCGATACGGGCCACGGTTCGTCCAGACGGACGTCAGTTGGGTATCCCTCGGGAGACGGCGATTCTGCATTGGATCGGTAAACGCGAGATGGTCTGGAGTCAATTATTGCCCGAGTTTCACCATTTTGTGCGTTTGGACAGGGTGCCGGATGTTGTTTTACATCTTGATGGGAATGATTTGGGCAAAAGGCCTTGCAGGGAATTGATCATAGACATCAAGTTCGATTTGCTGAGGCTGTGGGTGATGTTTCCGGAGCATTTGGTTGTTTGGTCGGACATTATCCCTAGGAGGGTCCGGTGGGGGGCCTGCTCAGTTGAAGGGGTGAATTGAGCAAGAATTAAGGTAAATAGAGCAGTGTTACTTTTTATGGCGAGGAATGTTGCAGTGGTGGTAAGTAGAGTTGAGCAACTTTTGTTTTTTTAGGGTCGAGTTTCGTTTCGTTTCGTTTCGTTTGGGGAATAAAAGTCGGCAGTGAGAGGAGGACAGGAAACACACCTACAGTGCCCATTTGAATGCCAAAAGCATCAATTCTTCTTACTTAAGCTTGTCAACCTTAATTAACTTCATAATACAAGTTACGCACTGAAAAATGGGGGTTATTTGGCTAAAGTTGTGGGGGGGAAGGCTGGCTGCAGGTTTTCATGTGCCCTGGGCGAAAGAGCGCCCCTTTAACACATACCACAACTCATCATGCTCCGATACGGCAGAGAAATAGCGGTATAGTACAATGAAAAATACTTCACTTTTTATATCTCATGACGAGGCCCATCTATTTCTCCATACAGAATCATTGGTCCCATATAATGTTTGAAACAGTATATGATGAGCTCCACATAATGCTACAGTATATGTTGGTCCCCATGGATGAAGCTCCACTGTCTTATGGGCCCAAATAATGCTCCAAACATAATGGGCCCTATTTCTAATGCTCTAGTGTATAATGGGCCCTGTAAATGCTGCTCCAGTGTCTGATGTCCACCCTTGGAATGTTCCAGTGTATGGTGGGCCCCATCTATCATTCTCCAGAGTATAGTGCTCCCCAAAAATTGCTGTCCCAACATTGAAAACAATCAAATAAGTCTCCTCGCTAGGGAATCCCTGTACTTGTCTGGACTCCTCGTCGTCCCCATCTTCCATCTCTGCACACTGCACAGTATTTCAACTTTGCAAGTGCTGTGATCCTGAGCAAGCGGGGGGGCCCACTCGTTGGCGACGGCACTGGCACAGGGCCCCTGATAGTACGGTGGTGTGTCTGATGGCGGGTGGGCCGAACCTGCACTTTCATCTGCAGCTTCCTCTTTGTCACCGTGTAAGATGGATCTGTATATGGGAAGGGTAACCTGAGTTTCATCAGGGTCAGATTCAGGCCGTGTAGCGTGCGAGGGGAATGTAGTGGTCTGGGTCAATGTACCAGCAGATTCATCGAGCAGTGGCTGGGCATCAGTGCACTTGTGTCGCCCCCAGGAGTACGGTTGCCACAGTGGCATTACCTTCTTCCTAGGGAGTGTGATGTCATGCTTGGGAGCAACGAACGATCTCTCTAGCAGGTTAACTGATTGGGCGGCGTTATTCCCACGAGTCATGACCCTCCAAACAGCGTTCATGAAGGCAAAGTGTTTGTTTTACGTGGACAGTATGGTTGCAAAGCTGAACCTTAAAGGAATGTCCAGAAGGGCACCACCAGGAGTGGAGCCTACGGTTAAATTCGACTCCACCTGGGAAACCTCAACCATGCCAGCTACAGAACAGATGCACACATTGCAAGCTTAATTCCGTTAACGAACGAGACTCCGTCATGCCCCGCGGTCCGAGTCCGGCTTACTAGAGGGACATGTGAGGCTCTGGCATTTGAGATTGGCCAATAACTGGTGTGTCATGCCCTTACATGTCCGTGGCTGCATGTGCGCTACACTGAAAAGGCCAGCGTTTGTCGCTTACAGGTGCAGATAACCTGCTGAACAACGTTAGTGATGGGGATCACTGATTACAATTATTACCCGCAAACAATGATTTCCCAGTAAGTGCAGGTCAACCGCAGTTCCGGAATTAGGCCTAACCGTCATTCCTGAAAAAATGAAAAACTTACGTGTGCAAACCACAGGTGCTGTAGCTTGCTTAACAGCTCGCCAGCCGTTCTCACGCCCAGTATGGATTACACGTGATTGCACAAAGGTGAGAAAGGGTAACGTATCCCCAGATAACATGTATGGATAGCGTACCATTCAAAATATATGTCTATACATCAGGAGGCAGGCTCAGATGGTGATAGGCCCAGTATGGATTGCACGTGATTGCACAAAGGTTAGAAAGGGTACCGTATCCCCGGATAACATGTATGGATAGCGTACACATTCAAAATATATGTCTATACATCAGGAGGCAGGCTCAGACGGTGTTAGGCCCAGTATGGATTGCACGTGATTGCACAAAGGTTAGAAAGGGTACCGTATCCCCAGATAACATGTATGGATAGCGTACACATTCAAAATATATGTCTATACATCAGGAGGCAGGCTCAGACGGTGTTAGGCCCAGTATGGATTGCACGTGATTGCACAAAGGTTAGAAAGGGTACCGTATCCCGGGATAACATGTATGGATAGCGTACACATTCAAAATATATGTCTATACATCAGGAGGCAGGCTCAGACGGTGTTAGGCCCAGTATGGATTGCACGTGATTGCACAAAGGTTAGAAAGGGTACCGTATCCCCGGATAACATGTATGGATAGCGTACACATTCAAAATATATGTCTATACATCAGGAGGCAGGCTCAGACGGTGTTAGGCCCAGTATGGATTGCACGTGATTGCACAAAGGTTAGAAAGGGTACCGTATCCCCAGATAACATGTATGGATAGCGTACACATTCAAAATATATGTCTATACATCAGGAGGCAGGCTCAGACGGTGTTAGGCCCAGTATGGATTGCACGTGATTGCACAAAGGTTAGAAAGGGTACCGTATCCCCGGATAACATGTATGGATAGCGTACACATTCAAAATATATGTCTATACATCAGGAGGCAGGCTCAGACGGTGTTAGGCCCAGTATGGATTGCACGTGATTGCACAAAGGTTAGAAAGGGTACCGTATCCCCAGATAACATGTATGGATAGCGTACACATTCAAAATATATGTCTATACATCAGGAGGCAGGCTCAGACGGTGTCAGGCACAGTATGGATTTGACGGCCCAGACTACACAGCGGAGGAGCAGGGAGAGGTAAAGATTGCAAATGCTGGGGCCCTGCCCAAGCAAGGGGGGCCCACTCGTGGGCGTCGGTACTGGCACTGGGCCCCTCATAGTACGGCGGTGTGTCTGACGGCGGGTGTGCACCACCACCGTCAGAGACACTTGATTGCACTATGAAGGACCCTGTGCCAGTGCCCGCGCCCAAGAGTCGGCCTACCCACCTGTCCAGGGCAACGGCACTCGGTCCGTACGGCTCGTGTGAGAACCATCACCGCTGCTGTGTGCTGGGAATGCCTCAAGCAATCGATTTACCAGAGTTGCTTGTTTATTAGCCAATATTAGGTCAAGGTTCTCCTGTGGCATGATGTTTTGTAATTTGCCTTTATAGCGTGGATCCAGGATGCTGGCCAACCAGTAGTCGTCATCGTTCATCATTTTGGCAATGCGGGGGTCCCTTTTTAGGATCCGCAAGGCATAATCTGACATGTGGGCCAATGTTCCCGGTGTCAATGATGCACTGCGAGTGCTGGTTGGAGGAGCACTTTCTGGCAAATCCACATCCCTCCAGTCACGCACAAACCCTGTACCAGACCTTGCCACGCCAACATTTTCACTTGCCCCACGAGATGCAAGTAATCATGATAAGTAATCATCCCCATCATCCTCCTCCTCCTCCTCTTCTTCCTCCACCTCGTCCAGGAGAGGTCCCTTAGCAGACAATGGCTGAATGTCATCAAGGATTCCCTCCTCATCAACATTGGCTGCAGAAGCCTGCTCCTTAAGGTGCGTCAAAGTTTGCATGAGCAGACGCATAAGTGGAATGCTCATGCTTAGGATGGCGTCGTCTGCACTTACCAGCCGTGTGCATTCCTCAAAACACTGAAGGACTTTACAGAGGTCTTTCAGCTTCGACCACTGCACACCGGTCAACTCCATGTCTGCTCTCAAAGTGCCTGGCCGTGTATCCTCCCACAAATGCATTATGGCCTGCCTCTGCTCGCACAGCCGCTCCACCATGTGCAGGGTGGAGTTCCACCTTGTTGCAATGTCGATAATGAGGCGGTGGTTGGGAAGGTGGAGCAATCGCTGCAGCTTCTGCATACGAACGGAGTGTACAGGCGACCGGCGGATGTGCGCGCACAGTCTTCGCACCTTCTGGAGCAGGGCTGTTAACTCCGGATAATTTTTGAGGAAGCACTGCACCACCAGGTTCAAGGTGTGAGCCAAGCAAGGTATGTGGCTGAGTTTTGAAAGGGCTATGGCTGCCACAAAATTACGCCCGTTATCACTAACTACCTTGCCTGCCTCAAGATGTACACTGCCCAGCCATGACTCAGTTTGTCGCTGAAAGTACTCGGCCAGCACCTCGGCGGTGTGTCTGTCGCCCAAACACATCATCTGCAACACAGCCTGCTGACGCTTTCCACTAGCTGCTCGATAGGGGGACACCTCGTGTGCAACAGTGGCAGCTGCAGATGGAGTGCTCGTACGACTGCGCTCTGTGGACGAGCTTTCGCTTCTGGAGGAGGAGGAGGAGGAGGAGGGTCGAACGCCTACAGCCAACTGTTTCCTATACCGTGGGCTAGGCAGCACTGTCCCACCACCGCTGTCCCCTGTGGACCCTGCATCCACCACATTAACCCAGTGCGCAGTGATGGACACGTAATGGCCCTGGCCATGCCGACTGGACCATGCATCAGTTGTGAGGTGCACCTTTCCGCTCACTGACTGCTTGAGTGCATGGACAATGCGGTCTTTCACATGATGGTGGAGGGCTGGGATGGCTTTGCGAGAGAAGAAGTGGCGACTGGGTAGGTCATAGCGTGGTACTGCATAGGCCATGAGTTCGCGGAAAGCTGCGCTTTCCACCAACCGAAAGGGCATCATCTCAAACGAGATTAGTTTGGCAATGTGGGCGTTCAAACCCAGTGTACGCGGATGAGAGACTGAGTACTTTCTTGACCTACTCATAGTGTCTGGGAGGGTGAGCTGGACTTGAGAGCTGCATATGGTGGAAGTAGCGGTGGACAGGGCGGACTGAGAGAGGGTTGATGATGGTGATGGAGTTGGTGTTCTTTCTGATGGCCTAGAATCAGTCTTTCGTTGATATAACAGTGGGATTCCCTGACTGCTGTGGCCTTGCAACGACACCTCAACATTTGCTGCTGTGCTAACCGGTGGGCTTACAGTGGGGGAAACAATGTAGCGTTGCTGACTACCTTCGTTGTGATCAGTTGCACATGAGGTTTGGTGTTGTGTCCACGCTTGCAAGTGCATGGTGGTTAAATGTCTAAGCATGCAACTGGTATTCAAATTTTTCAGATTTTTCCCTCGGCTAAAGGTCTTTGCGCACTTCTTACAGATAACCTTGGCCTGATCATTAGGATTTTGTTCAAAAAAGTGCCACACTGCACTCTTTCTACTATGGAAGACATTTTGCGTCCTTGCACGCTGTGCTATTTTGACCGTCTGGCCAAGCAGTCCAGCAACTTTTCGGCTTTTTGTAACCCGTTTTTGGACTGCTCCGTGCCTGCCAGATAACAGCTGTTGCGATGTCGATGCCTGCGGCGGATGCTCCTCCTCCTCTTCTGAGCTATTGGCAGCGGCACCCTCTTCCCCCAATGGATGCCAATCTGGGTCAACACCTGGGTCATCCATCACCTCCTCTTCAATGTCATGTGCACCTTCCTCTGTGTCACCGTTTATGGTGGTATAGTGTGCGGGAAGGGGCACCTGAGTCTCATCAGAGTCAGAATCTGGCTCTGTACACTGCGAGGACAATGTAGTGCTCTGAGTGAATGTACCAGCAGAATCATCCATCAGCGGCTGTGCATCAGTGCACTACATGTCAGATTCATCTTGGCCTGGGTAATTCACCATTTCACTTGATAATCCAGGCATGGTATGTGAAAACAGCTCCATGGAGTAATCAGTAGTATGGCCTGCGTCATCCTTCAATCTTGGTTGGGGTGAAGGACACAAGGAAAGGTGTGGTTCATGAACATGAGCCTCCAATGACGACTCAGTGCTTTTACTTTTTACAACTGAAGAAGAGGAGGCGATAGAGCTGGAGGCTGAGTCAGCAATGTAAGACAAAACTTTTTCCTGATGCTCTGGCTTTAAAAGCGGTTTGCCAACTCCTAGAAAACTAAGCCTTCGAAGCCTTATGGAGCCAGACGATGACGCAGGCTCAACACCTCCTGCATTCGGTCCTATTTTGCTCTTGCCACTACCATCAGATCCACCACCAACACCATCATTACCAGCTGCCAACCCCCGCCCAATTCCACGGCCTCTTCCACCAGCCTTCCTCATTTTTGGTAGAAATGTAGACAAAATCCAACAAACTATATAGTAATGTAAAACAAGGTACAAGGTGTCTATAGGACAGGGGAGAGTTTGAATTTCTGCTCACACTAGTGGACACTGGACACTTTTGGATTGTGTGAGGCCCAGTGAATATCTGAGCGCTATGTGACAGGCTCGATGGCACAGCTGTGACCAAAGTGACTAGAGGATAAGTGAGATTTTGAATTTCAGCAGACACTTGTGGACACTGGACACTTTTGGATTGTGTGAGGCCCAATGAATATCTGAGCGCTATGTGACAGGCTCGATGGCACAGCTGTGACAAAAGTGACGAGAGGATAAGGGAGATTTTGAATTTCTGCAGACACTTGTGGACACTGGACACTTTTGGATTGTGTGAGGCCCACTGATATCTGAGCGCTATGTCACAGGCTCGATGGCACTACTGTGACAAAAGTGACTAGAGGATAAGTGAGATTTTGAATTTCAGCAGACACTTGTGGACACTGGACACTTTTGGATTGTGTGAGGCCCAATGAATATCTGAGCGCTATGTGACAGGCTCGATGGCACAGCTGTGACCAAAGTGACTAGAGGATAAGTGAGATTTAGAATTTCAGCAGACACTTGTGGACACTGGACACTTTTGGATTGTGTGAGGCCCAATGAATATCTGAGCGCTATGTGACAGGCTCGATGGCACAGCTGTGACCAAAGTAACTAGAGGATAAGTGAGATTTTGAATTTCAGCAGACACTTGTGGACACTGGACACTTTTGGATTGTGTGAGGCCCAATGAATATCTGAGCGCTATGTGACAGGCTCGATGGCACAGCTGTGACAAAAGTGACGAGAGGATAAGGGAGATTTTAAATTTCTGCAGACACTTGTGGACACTGGACACTTTTGGATTGTGTGAGGCCCACTGATATCTGAGCGCTATGTGACAGGCTCGATGGCACAGCTGTGACCAAAGTGACTAGAGGATAAGGGAGATTTTGAATTTCAGCAGACACTTGTGGACACTGGACACTTTTGGATTGTGTGAGGCCCACTGATATCTGAGCGCTATGTCACAGGCTCGATGGCACAGCTGTGACAAAAGTGACTAGAGGATAAGGGAGATTTTGAATTTCAGCAGACACTTGTGGACACTGGACACTTTTGGATTGTGTGAGGCCCATTGAATATCTGAGCGCTATGTGACAGGCTCGATGGCACAGCTGTGACAAAAGTGACGAGAGGATAAGGGAGATTTTGAATTTCTGCAGACACTTGTGGACACTGGACACTTTTGGATTGTGTGAGGCCCAATGAATATCTGATCGCTATGTGACAGGCTCGATGGCACAGCTGTGACCAAAGTGACTAGAGGATAAGTGAGATTTTGAATTTCAGCAGACACTTGTGGACACTGGACACTTTTGGATTGTGTGAGGCCCAATGAATATCTGAGCGCTATGTGACAGGCTCGATGGCACAGCTGTGACCAAAGTGACTAGAGGATAAGTGAGATTTTGAATTTCAGCAGACACTTGTGGACACTGGACACTTTTGGACTGTGTGAGGCCCAATGAATATCTGAGCGCTATGTGACAGGCTCGATGGCACAGCTGTGACAAAAGTGACGAGAGGATAAGGGAGATTTTGAATTTATGCAGACACTTGTGGACACTGGACACTTTTGGATTGTGTGAGGCCCACTGATATCTGAGCGCTATGTGACAGGCTCGATGGCACAGCTGTGACCAAAGTGACTAGAGGATAAGGGAGATTTTGAATTTCAGCAGGCACTTGTGGACACTGGACACTTTTGGATTGTGTGAGGCCCACTGATATCTGAGCGCTATGTCACAGGCTCGATGGCACAGCTGTGACAAAAGTGACTAGAGGATAAGGGAGATTTTGAATTTCAGCAGACACTTGTGGACACTGGACACTTTTGGATTGTGTGAGGCCCACTGATATCTGAGCGCTATGTCACAGGCTCGATGGCACAGCTGTGACAAAAGTGACTAGAGTATAAGGGAGATTTTGAATTTCAGCAGACACTTGTGGACACTGGACACTTTTGGATTGTGTGAGGCCCAATGAATATCTGAGCGCTATGTGACAGGCTCGATGGCACAGCTGTGACCAAAGTGACTAGAGGATAAGTGAGATTTTGAATTTCAGCAGACACTTGTGGACACTGGACACTTTTGGATTGTGTGAGGCCCAATGAATATCTGAGCGCTATGTGACAGGCTCGATGGCACAGCTGTGACCAAAGTGACTAGAGGATAAGGGAGATTTTGAATTTCTGCACACACTTGTGGACACTGGACACTTTTGGATTGTGTGAGGCCCACTGAATATCTGAGCGCTCTGTCACAGGCTCGATGGCACAGCTGTGACCAAAGTGAATGGAGGATAAGGGAGATTTTGAATTTCTGCACACACTTGTGGACACTGGACACTTTTGGATTGTGTGAGGCCCACTGAATATCTGAGCGCTCTGTCACAGGCTCGATGGCACAGCTGTGACCAAAGTGACTAGAGGATAAGGGAGATTTTGAATTTCTGCACACACTTGTGGACACTGGACACTTATGGATTGTGTGAGGCCCACTGAATATCACAGCGCTATGTCACAGGCAGAAATTAGCTAGTGTATCACAAACTACAAGGTGTATGTAGAATTGGGCAGAATAGGAATCTCCCTAGAGTGCAGGTCTGTAAGAACGGAACATGTCCTCGTTTTATTCTCACAGAGTGACACACTGATAGCTTCAATGTGGCTGTGATAACAGCCGTTACACGGTACTGTGTGAGGAGCGTACACCGCTGTATGGTGTGAAAAAATGCACGCTCAGTACCTTAGCAGGACAAAAAAAAAAATTGGGATTGCTTTTAAAAAAGCAGTTTGCGGAGCAGTGGGTAAACAGCAATGCAGGAATGTCAGGAAGCCTTAGAAGGCAGCCCAACAACCAACACCACTGATACACCACTATATAGCCTCCCCTTGCACTGCACACACAGTGACTGGTGTGTTGTACAGGCAAAATCGCTAGCAGCAGAAGCAGTTTTTTTTTCTTCTCAGCAGGACAAAAAAAAAAATTGGGATTGCTTTTAAAAAAGCAGTTTGCGGAGCAGTGGGTAAACAGCAATGCAGGAATGTCAGGAAGCCTTAGAAGGCAGCCCAACAACCAACACCACTGATACACCACTATATAGCCTCCCCTTGCACTGCACATACAGTGACTGGTGTGTTGTACAGGCAAAATCGCTAGCAGCAGAAGCAGTTTTTGGTGTCTTCTTCCCTGCCTAACGCTCTCCCTACAAAATCAGCAGCAGCAGCTCTCTCTTTATTCTGAGATCAGCATGAGTAACATGGCGGTCGGCGTGCACGCCCTTTTATACCCCCTGTGACGCCCCCCAAAGCAAGCCAATCACTTGCATGCCCTTCTGAAAGATGGTGGTGACCCGTGCCTATGTCATCACGTTGCCCACAGTGTCCGTGGATCCTGATTGGCTGAAAAAGAGTGCAAAACAAACTTTTGAAATGCGACTTTGGCGCGTAAGTCGCCGACCTCGTGGCCGACCTCATCCTAGGGTCGGGTTTCGTTTCATGAAACCCTACTTTGCCAAAAGTCGGCGACTTTTGAAATTTTTCGACCTGTTTCACTCAACTCTAGTGGTAAGCCATTTGGATTTGGAATCAGGAGTTGGAGAATTTTGGAGATCTGACAGTGTTCATTTGAATGCCATCGGCACCGACATGTGGTGCCTGGCCATACAAGAGGGTATTGAAACAAGTCTGAGAGTTTCAAGGGACATAAATGTCTAAGGGAGTCAGAACATTTATGTTGGTGGCGTGTGTGGGAGGTCCTCGAAGTTGGTGGAATTGGGGAATGGCAGACTTGAGGGGGGGATCTCAAGGGGTCCTGGACTCTCCCTGTGTGATTTTAAGTGGATGGGGCAATTAATTCCGTAGGTCGGGATGATTAAGGAGCTTGTTAAGTGGTTGGATTAGGCCGGGTTTGGTTACTAATTGCCTCCGAGCTGTTGCATAGCTGCTGGGGGTAAAACTATTCCTGGAGGCCAAAGTGGAATTTACATATCTGCATTTGAGATATTTCGGACTTCAAGGATCACCCCTCCCGGGAGGATATTGTTAAACTGTTTGTAATTTATGTTTAATAAAAGGCTGCTGTGGCCATTTAATCCATTTGGTGTCTTGTGTTTTCTGTGAAAAAGGGGGAGGTTGTTGGTTAAGAGATAATCTTTCAAAGAAACTAAAGGTACTGTCACACTTAGCGATGCACCAGCGATCCCGACCAGCGATATGACGCGGTCAGGATCACTGGTGCATCACTAAGTGGTCACTAGTGAGCTGCCACACAGGCAGATCTCATCAGCGGCATCGCAGCGGTCGGGGGTCATTACTTACCTGTCAGACGAGGAGATCCTGACGTCCTCCCGCCCGCGTCCACGCGTCGCTCGTCGGCGCCACAGGAAGCCCAGCAGGAAGCTGACGACGAGAAACGGTCCAGGACGTTCTCGTGCGATCAGCGATAACCAGCGGGGGAGCGGTCAGAGGTAAGTATCAGACAGAGCGATATCGCTAGCGATATCGCTATAGCGTCACAAAAACCAGTGACGTTGTAGCGATATTGCTAGCGATATTGCTTAGTGTGACAGGCCCTTAAGGAGTAGATGGGAGATTGGTAAGAAAGGCCCGCATGAATCACGTGTACCCCTTACGTCAAATGAAACATTAGAAAAGAACAGATAAGAAAAATTTTACTTGAGCCAACAACAATGAAAACAAAGGGGAAAAAAAAATTGAAAACACAATGGACGCCTACATTACAGACAGTAGTCCAACAGCACAGCAGTCAGGCACACAGAACCGGGGCAGCAGCACAGCACCAGGACAGCAGTACAACCCTGGGACAGTAGCCCAACACCGGGATGGCAGCACAACCCTTAGACTGCAGCACAACTCCAGGACAGCAGAACAGAGGAAATCCGGAACAGGAGAAATCTGGGACACCAGCACGGCACGGTCTACAAGGAACAGAAAAAAAACATAAGTGACAAAGACTGTGAGACTGGGCAGAACAACATAATAATTGAAAAGTACAGACACTCATACTTACATTAAGCAGCCAGTACCACACCATCGGCCAGGAGAAATCCATGACTGGAGAAATCCGGGACAGGAGAAATCCGGGACAGGGATCCAGGACACCAGCACGGCAATGTCTACAATGAACAGAGAAACAAAACTTAAGCAGATACTGCAGTGAGAGACAGACAGACATTTTCAAAGCTTCTATACTTACATACAGAGTCTTGATATCCCATCCACAGTCTTGAGAGTTCTGCACTTCCAGTGTCCACACCCCCTTTTATACACCTGGGATTTGGGAAGTGATGAATCATCAGTGCCTGGACATGCCCAGTCTGAAGTACGCATGCATATCGAACGCATCCATGTGCATATCCATGTGTTCCAATGCATTCCCATAGACAGTAATGCGTTGTTTTGATGCACTCAACTGCATGCACATGCCTGCGCATATTTGATGGATCAAAAAATGCAACATGTTGCGTTTGGTGTGTGCGGCAAAACGACGCATGCGGACGCATCCCCACCCAAACTGATGTAAATGCATGTCGCTGCATACACAATGTTAAGGATATGTACACAAGATGCATGCGAATCTATGCGAATCTGTACACAGGCATACGCTGCGCACAGATAAGCTAATGTGAACCCAGCCTAAACTCTTTAGATTTCTGGACTTTATTTTTAATTGCTCCTTATTCTGGTATTAATATTGTGGTGCATATTGTGGCCCTATGTAAGAACTTTTTTTTGGGGGAAATCTCTTGATATTTAATGGTTAACTCTCATTTGAAAAACTTTTGACAAGTCAGAAGATTTTATCATTTGGTGTCCAGTTGCCAAGACTTCTGCTAATCATTAAAATGAAAGATCCAAAGTGCTGTCACTAAATCATTATGCAAAAATGCAAAGCAAAAAATTACGACTCCTATACTGTGGGTTTTTCCAATAGGTGAGGAATTAATTATTTGTCATTCAATTATCTAGGGCTTGAATGGAGCCATATGCATTTTAATCGCTTAATCCTTAAACTGTCACCCAGGGTATAGTTAATGGGAAGGACTGTGCTTCACTAAACTTTAATGGTGTTGTCGAAAAAAGCAACGTCAGTCTTGTCCATAGGATGTGTCTAATATTACTGTTAGGGTTCTCAAATACAATAGATAGCTGTTGGCTAATCACCTTTTGACTAAGATCAAGTGTAGTATCATTCAAAAAGGCTGTATTGGCCTGGGCCGCACTAGTAGAGCACGGTACATCATGCACACGGGGTAAGGTTCGTGGGAGAGTACACCAAGGTGACTTATATACAGTGGCATGTAAAAGTTTGGGCACACCTAGTCAGATTATTGTTATTGTGAAGAGTTAAGCAAGTTGAAGATGAAATGATCTCTGAAATGCATAAAGTTAAATATTTTAACATTTCCTTTGCATTTTAAAAAATATATCTTCATTTTTTCCATTTAAAAATTACAAAAAGGAAAATGTGCTGATGCAAAAGTTTGAGCATCTTTGGAGATTTGTGTGCTCAGATAACTTTGACCAAGGTTTCAGACCTTAATTAGCCTGTTAGGGTTATCACTTTTTCACTAACATTCTTAGCAACGGCCAGGTGTTGCAAATTTCCCAACTGTATAAAAACCCAGCAAAGTGTTTTCATGTTGTCATTTCCTAAGTTTGAACTGTAATTAAGAAATGACATTTAACAGGAAAAGTGGAGGTCAAGATAAAGTCTGGAAGACCATGCAAAATTTCAGTTTTGTAAGTAAATCTTACTGAATAATAGCACAGTTGAGTTTCAATGTTTTCAGTGTTTGCATATATATTGGCTTCTATAGAGTGCTGCTGTGTTTTCTTTTTATATATAATGCAGCTATCGCAGCTGGCACCTGTTCGCACCTAGGAGGTGCTGGTCAGGTTTTTTCTTTATGCATCATAGTTTAGGTATATTCTTAAAGGACTAACTATTTTTTTTCTTAAATTTTGAGCTAAATGTGAACTTTTTTAAAATAAAAATAATTTTTATGTACACTACACCCGAGAACTCCATCTACAAACTTCATTTTACCATGTAAATTATTTAACATACAAACCAGTCAATGGATGTATTGTTATTTCACATCTGCTCTGCACTTATCGCTAAGATTTGGTCTCGCTGCCGCTACGCTTTCCAACCCTGCAATTGTGACACTTCCTGTACGTGTGAGATTTCCGTCTTCTGTGTCTTGGCAAACAAAGTGTTTGAGAAAAAGGATATTTGTTAAACTACTATAGTATGAAGCTGACATTTATATGAATAAAGTCCTGCTGGGATACGGGAAGGGGGATACTTATTCTGAGCCCAGGGTCACAAGTCTTAAAAATTTATACATGACAAATTTTAAAGGTGAATTAGAAAAGGTAAGACATTTTGGAACGAGATTGACAGTTTTTTCTTTAGATTTACAAGGCGCAAAATAATTATGTTTTATAGCTGTGGTTTTATTTTTTTATGAGATGGCTTTACAGGCAAGACTACTAGGCATGAAGCCAACATTACTAACCATAGGAGAGCTAACACTCTGCACTTAAACACTCATGCAGAACAAGGACAGCCATTGTGGTTTTCACATAAGTAGAGATTAAAAAAAATTAAGTCATTATTAAAATAATCTTCCACACCACTGTTTCCATTAGTGTTTCTACAGATGAGACTCCCAACGATACTTTAAGTAAAGTAATTGATCAAATTTGATGGAATATGGGTTAATAACATCTGCAGGACGAATAGCAGGTCTTCTCTACTTTTACTTCTTAATAAATCTCTGGAGAAATATGTAATACAAAAAGTGTGAAATAGAAATTGGACTGATATATAACCAGTCAAAACCTAAGAAAAAAAAAACATAAAAACAAAATGGACATAAAACCTACACCAAACAAATAAGTAAATTGTAATAGTAAATAACAGAGTACATAGTTAAGGATATTTTGATAAAAAAGTATAAAAGCCATCCAACCAACCACAGGGCCCTGTCCTGCTCTGCCCTTATTTACATTAAAGTCCTTTGACACTAATACTAGTGACAGTTTATGACTGTCCCGATGGGATATGGTATATGCTCAATTTGGTTTTGTTTTTTCTTGGGTTCTGACTGTGAAATGGCTAAAGTGTGAACGTGCTCTTACACTTTGCACGTATGCCAGCTTATAAGTCAGCTCATTTCTTTGGTTTTGCTAATATATGACCTGTGAAATGAATATCTCTTTGGTGCTCGTGCACAGGACCGTTTAAATTTGATGGGTGCTATCTGTGGTTTTGACCGATATCACTCATACCCATGTTATTATACTGTAGGTCTGGGCACATGTCCGATTTTTTTCTTTTGACCGAGTGGTCTGAGGAAAAAAATTGCAGCATGCACAATTTACCTCTGAGAATCAGTTGTCACTCTCCCATTCATGTCTGTGGGTCGGATTTTCATGGGCTGACAAAGTGGAGAAGGTGGGGAAACTTTTTTTTTTTCTCCTCCTCCTAGAAAATCGGATTCCAATCTGGTCAAACGCTGATCAGAATCTAATTAGAATAATTGGACTGTTTTTCTCAGATGGAGAGAAAACGGTCTAGTGATCTTAGCCTTAAGGCTACATTCACACATTCGTGATAGCGTAACCATCCAGTAGAAATAGATTGATTTTTTTTCCTCAGCTGTCATCATAATTGCTTCTGTTTTTTTTCTCATCCTTTAATTTCCCTGAAGCAGATACTGTCTGAACTTTTTTATCCATTGACTCTTAAAGATGGAACTGTTAAAAAGAGATTAAACACATATGGAAAGTTGAATTGTCATCCATTTTACTTGGATTCCCATAGACTGTGATGGCCAAGTCTGATCCGTAAAACGGAGAAAAGGGCCTGCGCCAAGTCTCATGGATGGAAGCCAAGGACTCATTTTGGAAACTGACGTATCTATGAATCAATGAAACTCTATGTGTCTGCGTGCTGTCCAAGAAAAAATTGACAGCACAAGGACATTTCACACTAAAGGGCCTTTTACACATAGCGATATCGCTAGCGATATCGCTAAAGTGTCACCAATTTTGTGATGCAACAGCGATATCACTAGTGATCTCGCTACATGTGACACTTACCTCCGACCGCCCCCCCTCTGGATATCGCTGATTGCGCGAGAACGTCCTGGGCCTTTTTCTTCTCGCTGGCGTCCCGCTGGCGCCGACGAGCAACGCATGGACGCAGGCGGAAGTAGTCATCATCGCTGTGTGTGACAGGTAAGTAACGACCGCTGAGCATCGCTGCGTTGCTGGTGAGATCTGCCTGTTTGGCAGCTCACTAGCGACCATTTATCGATGCACCAGCGATCCTGACCGGGTCGTATCGTTGTAGGGATCGCTGGTGCATCGCTAAATGTAACGGGACCTTTAGATGTGAATGTAGTCCTAGGCTTAGTTTACCCAGCCATATTTTCTGTCCAAGTGTTGTTCAGGGAAAAATCAGACAGCACTAGGACCAATAATGGTATTCAATAGGTGACAATTTTCATTTTATGTGGACTGAATATCCATGTGAAGAAAATCACATCATGCAGTAGTCTACTAGAGACTCACTTATTCAAGTCAATGGATGCAGAAAAAAGTGGAACCATCAAATATATAGCCTTCAATTTATATGGCTGGAACATCATGGTCTAGTAAATTTTATTGCCTGCTGATGTATAAAAATGGATGCCATACGAACATTGAACAACAGATGGATGAAAGTCGGACAATTTTTATACGCTCATGTGAACTTAGCCTTAGTGAAAGAGGCCAACGGTCACAATTAGATTGGGGCTACATGACAGCAGCAATTCTAACACAAATCACGCAACTAAAACATTTGTGCAACTTGTCCACTACTTGCTGTTATGCCACTAATTTAGAGCTGCAATTTTGATATAAAAAAAATGGTCAAATTACAGATAAGATGCACGCAAGTAACATTCGAATAAAACATGCATTTAAATCTATGGCAAATAAGTTCAGTGCTACTTATGGCCAACAATCAAAAATCCAACACATTTGAAAGCATTTGTGGCTCTGTGTCGCAGTCGCAATGCAACACCATAGGAAATCATTAGATGCAATGTTGCCATGCAACACTGAGATTTCAATTATACGTGACACATCGCCGTGTAGCCCTAGCCTAACAGATTTTTCACAAAATGTATCAGACCCCTTTGTTTTTGCACTAAAGACTATATATGTTCAAAATTAGAGTTGAGCGACTTTGGTCGGATCGGGTTTCATGAAACAAAATTTTCATGTCAAAATGTCATCCGCTCAATGCCGACTTTTATTTCCCATTGACTTGCATTGGGGTCGGGTTTTGGACGAAACTCCGACTTTTTTTGCCCTAGTCGGACCAGTTTCATCTGAAACAAATTTTATTTCATGAAACCCGATCCGACCAAAGTCGCTCAACTCTATTCAAAATGCTTGATAGACCCTGCAGAATTTAAAGGATAACTGGATATTATCAAAATTTGCAGCTGTTCTAGAGATAGTAACATTGTTTGTTTGTTTGTTTACAGCTCTTTGCCTAGGAGACTGACCACTTCTGCTGTCAAAGGCCTCCTTCACACTTCCTGGTGATTCTGTGGTCAGTGTCCATGTGACATCAGTGTATCAAATCAGTGTTTCACATCCATGTGCCATCCGTGTGTCCATGTGACATGTATCGGCGCCTGGGAAAAGCAGTACAGTTCGCACTGAACCCAGGTGCCATCTAGAAAACGCCCATATTACTAACGCCATTGTACGTATGTAAATAAAAGCACACTGCAAGAATAAAATAATGCAAAACACTCTGTTTCACACATTTATTTAGAAATAAAAAGCACAGTTATATTCACCTTACGCCTAATTCATTGAAACCCATGTAACCTGTAAAAAATCAAAAATAATAAACTACCATATCCCTCACCTGTCCAACCTGAAGATAATCCACACTGTCCCATGCCGTAATCCATCTTTGCGATATCTGGTTTTTAACATGAACAGTGGGATGATGTGACCGTCCAGGTTGAAACCATGAGACAATAGGATGCTGTGAGTGCAGCTTCAGTGATGAATGGTGACATCACAGAGGTCATCACCTGTTCATTGAAGCTGTGTTCCCACTCTTCACTGTGGGATGATGAACTGTGTTGACCTTAATGAGATCACTGTGGGCACCGTGAGAATTTTAATCGGGCTGCTCACAGTGAAGTGTGAGAATGCACTTTCAATGACTGGCGGTGACCTCTATGATGTTCCTGCTCATCACTGAAGCTGCTCTCACAGCACCTCATTGTCTATTGGTTTACAGACTGGATGGTCACATCATGGCACCATTCAGATTGAAAAACAGATATTGCTGTGATGGATTATGGCATGGGACAGTATTGCTAATCTTCACTTTGGACAGGTGAGGAATGTGGTTGTTTAATTTTTTTGTCTTTATTTTACATGGGACAAAAACTTCAGTGGATTAGGCATAAGTTGAGTATAATGGGCTTCAATTGAATAGGCAGAAGGTGAGTATTATGGTTGTTTATTATTCTCTGTAATTTGCAGGGGACATGGGCTTCAATGTTATGTTTTTAGCTTTTAAATAAATGTGTAAAACAAGGTGTTTAGTTTTTTTTCAAATAAAGAATTTTATTCTTGCTGTGTGTTTATTTACAAACTTACTATAGGGTTAGTAATGAGGGAACCTTATAGACACCTCTCCATTAGTAACTCCTGGACTTGATGTCACCTAACAATGCAAAGGTGACATCAACCCCAACCCTATTACCCCACTTGACACTGCCACAGAGCAAGTGGGAAAAGTGATGCTAAGCACCAGATTAGGTGCATCTTATGGATGTACCATTTCTGGGGCGGCTGAGGGCTGACATTGGTAACTTGGGGGGGGGGGCAATATGTCTGACCATTTCCCAGGCTATTAATATGAATCCACAGCTGTCTGTTTAGCCTTTGGTGGTTTGAATTTTTAGGGGGACCCTAAATCATTTTTTTTCTTGGGTCTCCAGTAAATTCACCAGGAAAGGCTAAGCAAACAGCCATGAGCTATTATTAATAGCCTGGGATCCTTATTGTCCTAGATTATTAACATCAGCCCCCAGCTGTGGGCTTTCCCTCTGCTGGTTACGAAAAGTTCAAGGGAGTCCATGCCTTTTTTTTATTTAACTCTTTGTTTTACACAGGAGGTACACAGCGGCTGCTGAATACAACGCCCATCATTGTTTCCTGGTGGCGCTAGTCTCAGCCTGATCAGGAGATAATGATGAGAGCTGCCTTCAGCCTCTGGCGCGTGGGAACATCGCTTATTCCCAGGTGCTGGTACATGTCACGCTGTTGAAACAAGGATATTGTCCGTGTGTCATCAGTATACACGTGTGCGACACACATTTTGTCCATGCAGTGCAAAGAAACTGACATGTCTGTGGGTTTTTCACATGGAACATATGAGCACCACCATTGATTACAATAGGTGAGTGCATGTCCGTATTTGCGGTCCTTAAAAAACAGGCTGCTTACTAACATAAAAAAATGAATGTCTGAAGAAGGCCTAAGCTCATAAGCACTGCACTGAAGCAGGCTGGGATTAGGAGGTAACAGCATGTTCCAGAGATCTTGGCCACCTTTAGTACTTACAAACTCAATAGAAAAGAGCTTGTAAGCGCTGAGCATGTTATGCTGTCTAGAAGCAGGAGTCGATCTCTAAGGCCACAAGCTGTAAGCAAGATAACAGAAAACTGTTAATTTCTCAAGAATGGCTGCAAATGTTAATAAGCATTAAGTTGCAAAAGAGCTGACAATGAGCATTTATGATGATGAGAATTAAGAGGTTAGGCAAAACTATGATATTAAATATATTGTCTTGATTATTAATTTTATTTTATGGCATAAAACTCTACACACATTATACTGACACTATATTTTGAAATGTGCATTTTCTTTCTTAGGGCAGAGACACACTGCTATATTTCTTGTGCGATAATCGCATTGTAAAACTCGAAATGGCTGTCGGCTCTCCTGACCTGAGCTTGACAGCTGCATAGTAATCCATCACGCTGTCATGCTCAGGTCAGGAGAGGTGCTGGCCAGTCAGTGCAGTGCGATGCGATTATCGCATGAGGAATACGGCAGTGTGACTCCAGCCTTATACTAAACTTCCTGGGATTTTTTGTAATCCGGAGTAGGTGAATTGGAAGTAAAGAGAGGGTGTGGAAGAGGTTTTATTTTTAAATGTAATAAAATTATTTGATTTCTAAAGACTGTATCATCAGAAAATTACATATTATTTAACCTTTAATTAGTCGCGTGGGGGTCCACTGGACCCCAAGCAATTTTGTTTTCATCATATTTCTGCAAGTATAGAAGGTAGGTAACCATCCATTTCGGTAGTCTCCTAATAACTATATAAAATGTACGGCTCTGGCAAAAATTAAGAGACCACTGCACAGTTTTATAAAAATCAGATTCTCTACATGTCTGACATTCCATTCCAGTGTCAGTTGAATTCCAACTAGACGACAACTAATTCTACTTAATGTGCTTCTGATTATGTGATCACCTGAACCAAATCTTATTTAACGAAGGAAAGTATAAAAAACCCTGCTGTGGTGTTCACAATCCTCTTGCAATAGGACAAGCTGGATGGCAAAACAAGTGCTAGTAATATCCCAAAAGGAATAAGAATGAAAAAATAACTTTTAACCATGTCAAAGGAGTTGAAAAGAAAAGTCTTGCTCAATTCTGGCTTTACTAGCAGAGGGATACAGTGAGTGTCATATTTCCTCCATCCTTAATATTTCTAAGACGGCAGTCCATTACAACAAGGTCAAGCAGCAGACATTGGGGACAACAAAGCTACAGACCGGCAGAGGGAGAAAACAACTCTCCACTGACCGAGATGACCATCATCTTATTCGAATGTCACTCAACAACCACAGGATGACATAAAAAGGTATCGCAAATGGCAGGTGGGGTGAAGCGCACGACAAGAACAGTTCGTAAGAGGCTCCTAGAGGCAGAGCTAAAGTCATGTAAAGGTAGAAAAAAGCCTTTCATCAATGAGAAGCAAAGGAGAGCCAGGCTGAAGTTTGCCAAAGACCATAAGGATTGGACCATTTAGAACTGGAGTAAGGTAATCTTCTCTGATTAGTCTAATTTTCAGCTTTGCCCAACACCTGGTCGTCTAATGGTTAGATGGAGACCTAGAGAGGCGTACAAGCCACAGTGTCTTGAACCCACTGTCAAATTTGGTGGAGGATCGGTGATGATCTGGGAATGCTTCAGCAAGGCTGGAATTGGGCAGGCTAATCTTTGCAAAGGACGTATGAATCAAGCCGCCTACAATGTTATCCTGGAAAAACAGGTGATTCCTTCTGCTCAGGCAATGTTCCCCAACTCTGAGAACTTTTTTTTTCCAGCAGGACAATGCGCCATGCCACACAGCTAGGTCAATCAATGTGTGGATGAAGGACCACCAAATCAAATCCCTGTCATGGCCAGTCCAATCTCCAGATCTGAACCCCATTGAAAATCTCTGGAATGTAATCAAGAGGAAGATGGATAGTCTCAAGCCATCAAACAAAGATTAACTGCTTAAATTTTTGTACCAGGAGTGGCATAAGCAGTGTGAAAGACTGGTGGAAAGCATGCCAAGATGCTTTTTTTGTTATTTTGACCATGACTCATTTTCTGAAAATAAATAGAAAAATGTATTGATTGGAAATTCGAAGACATGTTGTCAGTAGTTTATAGAATAAAAGAGCAATTTACATTTTACATTTAAAATATACCAATAAAGAGGAAAATCATACAAACTGAAAATTTTGCAGGGGTCTCTTAATTTTTGCCAGAGCAGTATATGATTCTTGTGCCAAATAGTTACAGTAATACCTTGACTTATGAGTTTAATTTGCTCTGTGACCGAGCTCTTAACTCGCTTTGCTCATAGCTAAAATTTAATTTCCCCATTAAAATGAATTGAAATGCTATTAATCTGTTCCAGCCCGCCAAAAAAACACACCAATTTTTTTTCTAAAGTAAACGAGGGAAAGAGGGGAAAGGAGAGTGTCAGCTCACCCGTAGTAGACGCACCTTGCTCAGCAGGCAGCTTGTCTCAGTCTTGGACATGAGCCATGAATGAGGGAAACAGCACTCTGCAAAAAGGAATACGTGGATTTCGTCCGCACTGCCCAAATGATGAAATTCCAGAAGGTTAATAAAGTTTGACAGTGGTTTATTCTACGCGTTTCAAGGTTTTTTGCAACCTTTTCTTCAGGAAATACCACCAAACTTTATTAACCTTCTGGAATTTCATCATTTGGGCAGCGCGGACGAAATCCACATATTCATTTGCAGAGCTCTGTTTCAGATAGTCGGTGACTGACTTGTGGATCTGCAGCAGCCTTTATCTATACATGCTTTGAATACCTACTACCAGGTGAGCAGTTTTTTGTCAAACCGCTTACTTCATTTGTGGGATAAGACCATATATTGCGTTTGTGTCTCCCTCTTTCTTCACAATACTAGATGAATGAGGGAAAAACAGAAGGGGATAGTTTATTAGTTTAATAGTTTTTCATACTGTACATTATTTGTTGTGAATAGAGATATTTTTTCTTATCTAAAAACACCTAACAAAAAAAATTGAATGAAGGAAATGGAGCGCCCCGCGCAGGGCCGTGGGGTACTTGGTACCAGGCCCGTCGACTTCAATGGGGGATGTCACAGCTGCGGTGACCCGGTCTGTGGCCCTGGGGTGTCCATTAAATAAAATAGGGGGTAAATTTTGTGTGATATTGAAGTGTGGTAAAAATGAAGATAAAGTTTATAGATGAATACGTGATGCCACCTGTGGTATTCTGGTCTGAAGTGACCAGCCATGCGGTGTTGTTCCCCTGAGACTGCTGGTGTGTCGCAGCTGAGGTGAAAATAGCTCTCCACAGGTAGAGCAATAGTCCCAGGGCAAATATATTTGATTAATAGTTAAGATGGCGGAGGACATTGGGGTGCAGAGAAATGAGAGAAGGACACAGAGAGGTGCAGTTTCTTTACCTTTTACTGGCAATTGGTTGCAATCCTGAGTACCACATACAGGTGACGGATTGAGTCCGGTTTGCCTGTAGGCATTCAGGGGATCCACCCTGCCAGGTGGGGGTTTGGGACCTTCCTTCTGCGCTTTGTGTGTGGGTCTCTGCTGTTTGTAACTAAGCTGTGACCCTCTATTCGTGATAGTTTCTCTAACCTGTACGGCTGTCAGCGTGAGCCTATTCCACGGGTACCGTCCTTTTCACCATCAGCCCCGGGCTCCTTATCTGCTGCTGTGTCCTCAGGTGTTCAATGTCGCACAGGAACTTACAGTCCCCTGTACTTTCAGATTCGGCGATCAGGACATACAGCTCCTGACCACCAAGGACTCTGGCATCCCTTTTCTCTCTATCAGCGCTTTGCTCTGGGGTCTGCTATACGCAGTTTTTAGCTTCCCCAGAGCCTCTCTGTTTCTGCTATTGTCCTTTCCCTCTTCACAGATCAGCTCCCTGTCTCCATCTCCTCACAGATCAGCTCCCCGTCCTGAACTGACTGGACCTTCCAGAAAGATCTCTTTATGACTTGTCATTTGCTCACAGCTGCTCTCGTTTCCATGACAGCTCCCTCAGCTGACTTCTAGCTGACTCACCAACCCCCTCTGCTGTCCAGATTTTATAAGGCAGCTCTCTTTTCTGACCTGCAGCAGGAATTGTGATTTAATCTATGTTACCTGGCATGAGGCCCCCCTTCTGCCTCCAAGCATGACTTCACCTCTTAGAGGGAGGCAATGTCACTGTGACAACCAGACTGTGGGGTACAAATATAAGAAAGAGGAACAGCATCCATCTCCAGGTGAAAAATTCTGTAGCTTTTATTCTGCCATCATCAGATACAACGTTTCGACCCCTATGAGGCCTTTATCAAGTACAAACTTATGACAGAAGGAGCGGCCATATATAGTGTGGAAAAATCAATCACCATTTTGGCTACGCCCCCACATATAACATACACAAAAAAATGGTCAAATAAGACATCGAAAGTATAAAATAAAAAATACATTACATTCAAAAGCTTACAAGAATACAAAAATACAAAATTTCCTTTATACACATAAGCACTAATATTTATAAACAAAAGCCATATCTTAATGGCCAATCACCTTATTGTGTATCTATCACCATGGTGATGATTCACCAATCGTTATCGCTCTTCTGTGCAGTAAACCCCTAAACCAATAAAAACGCTATATGGCGTTTGCGCCAAAACCTAGCCACTCACCGCACACAATACAGATGGTACAGGCCACCTCGACCAACATCTACATGCCAGCTCACACTTGAATCGCAGTTGCACCGCGCGGCCATGAAGGGAGGCGGGGACCGGGTGAAGTCTCGCAACGCGTCACAGTCAGAGATCCCGCGCCTGCGCGCGACACTATCGTCGGGACACCATCAACCAAGACAACACCCGGCCCCTTCACCACCTAATGGCACATGCGCACAAATCCACATATAAGCCCAGTATATGTCTCAGTCATATCGGCCTATCACAGGGGTCGATCAGCGAGGGGAGCACGTCATGAGACAGGTCACATGACCTGCCATGTAAACAGAACATCCCACCGCCGACCGGTAACCACCGTCAGAGGCCAGATCGCCAGGTCAATATACAAAATATAGCCAAATCCATGGCAACATATTTCTAGGGCTATATAGATAAAAAATATATAAGTGCTGTGCAGAAAAAGATCATAATCTTTATTAAAGCAGCTATAACATCAGTGGTATACAGAGAAAACAACAGAGGACACAGGGATCGGACAGAGCAATACACCACATAGAATATAAGTGCTTCAGGGACTGTTCAGGCCCTATGACCTCCGGTCATTCTCCATACACCACCTAAAATATAAAAATGAAAAATAAAATTAAAAACATTTAATAAACTACACTTGACCAAAAAGAGGAAGATGTCAATGGAATTAGAGGACAAGGAGGATTTAACGGGTACAAATATGTGGGTTGTAATCTACATTTAAGCCTCTCGGCTGTAATGTGTCCAACGTGGCTATCCACCTTAGTTCCTTCTGTTTCAAAAGTTTAATCCTATCCCCTCCACGCCTCAATAATGGGACTCCATCAATTACTCTAAAGCGCAGTTGATTAACTAAATGTTTGCATTCAATAAAATGTTTAGGTACAGGTAAATCCATAAGTCTAGTTCTAATAGTACTTTTGTGCTTACTGATCCTTGCCCTGATCTCCATGGAAGTCTCCCCCACATACAAAAGCCCACAGGGGCAGATGGTTAAATAAATGACAAAACTAGAAGAGCAAGTATAGCTCTCATTTATAAGATACTTTTTGCCCGACCGTGGATGACTAAAGCTATCCCCCTTTAACATGTTACCACAACACGCACATCCCAAACATGGGAAATTTCCCAATCTTGGTGGACAGAGTCTGCTGAACCAGACTTTTAGAGGGACCCACATCAGATTTGCCAAGTTTATCTTTCAAATTACGGCCCCGTCTGTATGAAAGAATTGGTCTATTATTAAACTCAATGACTTGTGGTAAACCCTTATGTAAAAGATTCCAATGCCTATTTAAGATACTGCCAATCTTATTACTTACTGGGCAAAAAGTAGAAACAAACGGAACTCGTTTAATGGTCCCTCTGTCACGTTTGTGGCAAACCTCATCTCGTGTCAACGCCAAAGCTCTTTCTTTATAGCGCTTGACGCCCTTAGTTGGATAACTCCTTTTAATAAATTTGTCACACATTTCTTCAAGTCTAGAATCGATTTTATCCTCATCCTTTACAATTCTCCTAACACGCAACATTACAACACTCCATAACATGCCAACATCTATATGGCGGTGTTCGAGGAACAGTATGTGTACCTTTCCAACTACTGGCGCCATGTTCGGGCCTGGTGGCGCTACATCAATGACATTTTCTGCATCTGGGAGGGTAGTGTTGATGAATTATTGAGCTTTCAGGATGAATTAAATAGAATATTTCCTGAATTAAAGTTCACTTTGACGTATTCGATGGACAGGGTCCAATTTTTGGACACCATGGTATATAAACAAGAGGGAGTCTTATATACTGATCTTTTTGCCAAAGAAACGGACAGGAATAGTCTTCTCCTTTACAATAGTAACCACCCAAGGAGAATGGTTGAATCTTTACCTTGGAGCCTTATGTTGCGTGTTAGGAGAATTGTAAAGGATGAGGATAAAATCGATTCTAGACTTGAAGAAATGTGTGGCAAATTTATTAAAAGGGGTTATCCAACTAAGGGTGTCAAGCGCTATAAAGAGAGAGCTTTGGCGTTGACACAAGATGATGTTTGTCACAAACGTGACAGAGGGACCATTAAACGAGTTCCGTTTGTTTCTACTTTTTGCCCAGTAAGTAATAAGATTGGAAGTATCTTAAATAGGCATTGGAATCTTTTACATAAGGGTTTACCACAAGTCATTGAGTTTAATAATAGACCAATTCTTTCATACAGACGGGGCCGTAATTTGAAAGATAAACTTGTCAAATCTGATGTGGGTCCCTCTAAAAGTCTGCTTCAGCAGACTCTCTGTCCACCAAGATTGGGAAATTTCCCATGTTTGGGATGTGCGTGTTGTGGTAACATGTTAAAGGGGGATAGCTTCAGTCATCCACGGTCGGGCAAAAATGTATCTCATAAAAGAGAGATGTACTTGCTCTTCTAGTTTTGTCATTTATTTAATCATCTGCCCCTGTGGGCTTTTGTATGTGGGGGAGGCTTCCATGGAGATCAGGGCAAGGATCAGTAAGCACAAAAATACTATTAGAACTAGACTTATGGATTTACCTGTACCTAAACATTTTATTGAATGCAAACATTTAGTTAATCAACTGCGCTTTAGAGTAATTGATGGAGTCCCGTTATTGAGGCGTGGAGGGGATAGGACTAAACTTTTGAAACAGAAGGAACTAAGGTGGATAGCTACGTTGGACACATTACAGCCGAGAGGCTTAAATGTAGATTACAACCTACATATTTGTACCCGTTAAATCCTCCTTGCCCTCTACTTACATATTGACATCTTCCTCTTTTTGGTCAAGTGTAGTTTATTAAATGTTTTTAATTTTATTTTTCATTTTTATATTTTAGGTGGTGTATGGAGAATGACCGGAGATCATAGGGCCTGAACAGTCCCTGAAGCACTTATATTCTATGTGGTGTATTGCTCTGTCCGATCCCTGTGTCCTCTGTTGTTTTCTCTGTATACCACTGATGTTATAGCTGCTTTAATAAAGATTATGATCTTTTTCTGCACAGCACATATATATTTTATATCTATATAGCCCTAGAAATATGTTGCCATGGATTTGGCTATATTTTGTATATTGACCTGGCGATCTGGCCTCTGACGGTGGTTACCGGTCGGCGGTGGGATGTTCTGTTTACATGGCAGGTCATGTGACCTGTCATGTGATGTGCTCCCCTCGCTGATCGGCCCCTGTGATTGGCCGATATGACTGAGACATATACTGGGCTTATATGTGGATTTGTGCGCATGTGCCATTAGGTGGTGAAGGGGCCGGGTGTTGTCTTGGTTGATGGTGTCCCGACGGTAGTGTCGCGCGCAGGCGTGGGATCTCTGACGGTGACGCGTTGCGAGACTTCACCCGGTCCCCGCCTCCCTTCATGGCCGCGCGGTGCAACTGCGATTCAAATGTGAGCTGGCATGTAGATGTTGGTCAAGGTGGCCTGTACCATCTGTGTTGTGTGCGGTGAGTGGCTAGGTTTTGGCGCAAACGCCATATAGCGCTTTTATTGGTTTAGGGGTTTACTGCACAGAAGAGCGATAACGATTGGTGAATCATCACCACGGTGATAGATACACAATAAGGTGATTGGCCATTAAGATATGGCTTTTGTTTATAAATATTAGTGCTTATGTGTATAAAGGAAATTTTGTATTTTTGTATTCTTGTAAGCTTTTGAATGTAATGTATTTTTTATTTTATACTTTCGATGTCTTATTTGACCATTTTTTTGTGTATGTTATATGTGGTGGCGTAGCCAAAATGGTGATTGGTTTTTCCACACTATATATGGCCGCTCCTTCTTTCACAAGTTTGTACTTGATAAAGGCCTCATAGGGGTCGAAACGTTGTATCTGATGATGGCAGAATAAAAGCTACAGAATTTTTCACCTGGAGATGGATGCTGTTCCTCTTTCTTATATTTGTATACATTGCTGGACTCGACGGGCCCCGGGCCTTTGGAACGTGCATCTTATGCATCCGTGTGCTGTCGGCTGTTTTTTTCATTAACCAGACTCTGGGGTGTCACAGAAAAACAGAAGGGGATCCTCCAGCAATGAAACCAATGAAACCGATGTAAAAATGAAGATACTTTATTGAACTATACAAGGACACTGGACATCGCCTGACACCTTGATGGACAAACCGATGCGTTTCAGCAAGCAGCCTTAATCATGGTATAAGGCTGCTTGCTGAAGCGTGTCAGTTTGTCCACCAAGGTGTCGGGTGATGTCTAGTTTCTATGTCCTTGTATAGTTCAATTAAAGTATCTTCATTTTACATTTGCTTCACTGGTTTCATTGCTGGAGGATCCCCTTTTGTTTTTCCTTCATTCAATTTTTTTGTTAGGTGTTTTTAGACAACAAAAAATAATCTTTATTCATAACAAATAATGTACAATCTGAAAAACTATTAAACTAATAAACTCATACTGTACTTTTTTATTTTTAATTTTTTTGTTAATTCATTTATTTTTGTATTTTTTTTTCACTTGACTTAATCTTTTTCCTTCACTGACTTTTGCCTTTTTCGCCACACTTTCATCGCATTCACTTGTAGGGCATTACAATAAAAACCTGTCCAAGGAGGTTTGTTTGTTCCTCCCTTTCAAAATGTTTTGAAAATGAGTGAGGCAAGTGTTGTTACAAAGCACAAACGCACAATCAGTTCCATCTTTTTCAGGGTGTTTCTTTTTAAGAAACTCTAATCTCACTTGTATGGATTACCTCCTTCGCTTCCGGCTCCTCCATGTTAATTTCCTGCAAACCCTTCATATTCTGTTCCTATTGTAGCTCCTTTAATTTTTTCATTGTCAGTTCCTCAGTGTGCTCCTCGGTGAGTTTATTAATGTCTTCTCCATCCACTTGAAGACCCATGGACTTTCCAAGAGACAAAACCTCCAGCACCACTAACACTTCAGGTTCGAATCCTTCGAAGTCCCACAATCTAAGGCCACAGCTTCTTCCATGCAGAATTGAAGGTTCTTCTTGTAACATCCTGCAAGGCCATGTACATAATTCTTAGGCAGAACACAGTATTGTAGTGATCCTTCCAGAAGCCTCAAAGGGGAAAGTTTAGCTCTCCATAACCTCAAAGCAGTGCCGCAGCAGGTACTCGGTACCGGGCCCGTCGACTTCCATGGGGGACGGTGTCACGGCGGCGGCGACCCGGTCCGTGGCCCAGAGGCGTCCAGTAATAAAAATAGGGGAAAGTTGTGTGGTATTTATGTGGTAAAAATGAAAATAAAGTTTATTAGGTGAAATACGTGACACCACCTGTTGTATTCTAGTCAGAGGTGACCAGCGCTGCGGTGTTGCTTCTCTGGGATGGTGTCATGATTGTTGCTGGATCATGTCAGTTAAAAGCACTGATAACCTTTTTTTCTCTGTGCTTGGAGATAGTTTTTGCCCCCGGTGGCCATTATGGTCATTGCATTGTATTTTTGGCTCTAGTGGTGGTGAGTGCAACTGCACGGGAATCACTAACAGGTGTGTTTCCTCAATAAAGGTGTGTCAGTAGTGCTCACTCACGTTGGTGATATTGCTAGTGTGTTCCAAGCAGCCTGGGTGGAGGAAGGAGCTGGAGGAGAGTCCTGGAGTGGCAGCTATGGTGTCAGCAAGGAGTTCTTGGAGGGCATGGTGGAGTGGTAGTTATGGTGCCAGTGAAGAATGCCTGCAAAGCTTGGTGGAGTGGCAGTTATGGTGTAGAGCTGCACTCAGTTTGCTGGCCTCTGTCGCTGGAAAGCTACACTCGGGTGCCGGACTCGGTTGCTGGACAGTTGCGCTCAATTGGTGCTGGACTCTGTGGCTCCAAGGTGGCAGCCTAGCACTGGACGCTGCTGCTAAAGTGGCACCCAGGTGTTGGACACGGTCAGAGGGGATTTCCTTGTTGCTCTGACAGAGCTTGGTGGCAGCATTCAGGAGGAAAGTTGCATTCTGATGGTGGACTCTGTTGCCAGGAGCAAGTGCAACAGAGTAAAGCTAAGTTGTGTTCCCTGTTTGTGTTTTTCCATGGTGTGTATTAGTGCAGCGGTGGGGCCAGTGCCTGCACCACCCAGCTCCCTAGCAAGGGATAGGGTGTGCTAGGGTCACAGGTTACTGATCGCCGCCCGGTGCGGAACCGGCATAGGGAATTCTAGGAGCGTTAGGGACACTGACTCAGGGGAGTGCAGGAGGTCTCCAAGTCCCCGTTCCCTATCGCAGGGCCCACCGTTGTAACTGTTTCCCCTTTTCCCCTATGTCTTGTTGTATCAGTTACCGGCCTGCGAGTCGTGTCACACAGGATATTTACACGTGCCGCGTCCTGTTGTATTAGTTGCTGGCCGCGTCACTCAGGACAGGGCACGTGATAGATGGATATTGGGCGCAGCCATGATGTTGTAGCCCTCCACAGGTAGGGCTGTAGTCTCAGGGCAAAGATGTTAAATAAACAGTAAAAATGGCTGTAAACGTTGGGGTGCAGATAAATGAGAGAAAGACACAGAGAGGTGCAGTTTCTTTACCTTTTACTGGTAATAGGTTGCAGTCCGGAGTACCACATACAGGTGATGGAATGAGTCCGGCTCGCCTAGAGGCATTCAGGGGATCCACCTTGCCAGGTGGAGATTTAGGACCTTCCTTTCTGCGCTTTGTGTGTGGGTCTCCGCTGTATATAACTATGCTGCGACCCTCTATTCGTGATGGTTTCACTAACCTGTACGGCTGTCAGCGTGAGCCTATTCCACGGGTACCATTCTCTTCACCTTTGGCCCTGGGCTCCTTATCCGCTGACGTGCCCTCAAGTGATTAATGTGCACAGGAATTTACAAACCCTTGTACTTTCAGATTCGGCTATCAGGACGTACAGTTCCTGTCAGCCTTGGACTCTGATGTCCCTTTTCTCTTTATTAGCGCTTCACTCGGGGGGTCTGCTATATGCAGTATTTTAGCTTTCCCAGAGCCTCTCCATCTCTGCTTGCGTCCTATTCCTTCTTCACAGATCAGCTTCCTGTCTTCATCTGACAGGATCTTCCAGAAAGATCTCTTTACCTCACATCCTCACGTTTAACTGTCATCATTTTTCCTCACAGCTGCTTTGTTTCCATGACAACTCCCTCAGCTGTCTTCTTGCGGACACACTAACCCCCTCTGCTGGCCAGAATTTATAAGGCATCTCCCTTTTCTAACTTGCAGCAGGAAATTGTGATTAAATCTATGCTGCCTGGCATGGGGGTCCCTTTTCTGCCTCCAAGCATCACTTTACCCATTAGAGGGAGGTAAAGTCACTGTGACAACCGGACTCTGGGGTGTCACAAAATCACCTGCTGGTCCATGGTCTGCAGGATAGGGGCAGTGTTGGCTGGAAGATAGAGGATCTTATTAAACTTATTTTCTTCAAGGATGTCATCTGCGAGGTTTGGTTGTGCACAGGAGCATTGTCAAGGTCGAGAAGGGCTTGAAGGGTAGGTTATTTTCCAAAAGGTACTTCTTGACTGAAGGACCAAAGACCAGGTTTACCCACTGCAGAAAGAACTCCCTGGTGATTCATGCCTTTGGGTCTATGGTCCACAAAACCTGCAGTTTTTCTTTAAGGATCTTATGAAAATTAAAGTCTCTGGGGTTTTCAGAGTGATATATGATTAGTTGCTTAATCTTGCAATCACCACTCGCATTTGTGCAAAGTGCAAGGGTTAACCTGTCTTTCATAGGTTTGTGGCCTTGCATGCTCTTCACCTCAGCTGTTATATATGTCCTCCTCGGCATCTTTTTCCAGAAGAGTCTTGTCTCGTCACAGTTGAAGATTTGCTCGGGAATGTATCTTTTGGCTTCTATCAGTTCAGAAAAAGTTATAATAAAATAATATGCTACCTTTACATCCGAGCTTGCTGCCTCTCCATTCCTGATGGTGGTGTGAATGACGTTCCTTTTCTTCAAATTATCAAACCATCTCTGACTGGCTTTGAATGACTCTTCCGATGCCTTGTCTGTTGATGTTCCCACCGTCTGCTGCACCAAATCCCCATAAATTTCTTGAAATATCTCACAGATGATGTTCTTTGTCACAGTATCTCCTGCAAGTTGCTTCTCCATCAACCACACTAACAACAACTTCTCAATTTCTTCATGGACAGAGTTCCGGAGATTTGAAATAATCATGACTCCCTTGGCTGGCGTTATAGCCCTTATCAACTAATTCTGTTTCAAAATTGTATATAATGTAGAAGTACTACGATCGTACTGCCTCACCACGTCAACAACTAGCATGTGGTTCATGTTCATAGAGGATTTCTTGCTTTATATCCAAGGACATCATCTTTATCTTCTTCTCAGCGCTGGCAATCATTTTCGTCGGAGCCATGGTCAAAGAACAAAGCAACAGCAACAACAGAGATGCTTTCACGGCAGGGTAACCATGTGATGAGAGCGTAAGATCTTGGCACGCATCATGAACTAGATCGAGCAACGGCATGTGTCTTGGGAAATTCGTAAGTTGATGCTCTCATTAGTCCTGGTATTACTGTACTTGTTTTTCCACAGTACATAAGTAGATGTATAAATTTTATTCATTGCAAAAAATGTTACATTGTCAGTTAGCTAAGATGTTGTAACTTAAGTCCCTAAATAAAGTAAAAATTCTTTAATATATGTTTATTTTTTAATATGAAAACTGGGGTCCCATGTACCCCACGTGACTAATAGTGTAAGTATTTTGGCGAGACTAACTAAAGGTTAAGTAAGGTTTTTAACATATTCATGCTCTTTGTCACCAATAACAGGCGCCAAACTTGTGGGACGAGGATTCGAGCATTCAATTTGAGATCCAAGCATATCCGAGCACCCAGATACTTGAGTGATATCCGAGTATCACCGAGCACATTCACTCATCATTACTGGAGACCCAAATAAGACTGGATGGGAACACTATACACTATAAACAGATGTAAAACTCTTTATGCAGCACTTTTTTCATTCCAGAGCCTCTGGGAAAAGGGCTATACTACATTGTTTGCAAGAAATTATTATAATCTATGACATTTCTCTGTCTATTGACTCCTATTAATTTCAGCTGCCATAAAACACACACCATGCTATACTGTCTATAAAAATAAATACAGTGCAACAAATATAAAAAAAATAAATCTACAACATTATTTCAATTTAATCTAAAATTAATAAATATAACTGTAGATACATGAGACGTTCTAAAGCACGGTTGGCCAAACCAGATAATTCCTTCTAAATCATATAGCCTCAGGACAGCATGAATCCCACATAGTGCAAGACTGGATAACAGAGTTGGTTCTACAAAATAAAATTCAATTGTGAATTTGGAACCTAAAACATTATTAATAGAGTTGAGCGAAAAGGGTCGAAAAATTTCAAAAGTCTCCGACTTTTGGTAAAGTCTGGTTTCATGAAACGAAACCCGACCCTAGGGTGAGGTCGGCCACGAGCTCGGCGACTTTAGCGCCAAAGTCGCGTTTCAAAAGTTTGTTTTCCGCCCTTTTTCAGCCAATCAGGATCCACGGACACTGTGGGCAACGTGATGACATAGGCAGGGGTCACCACCATCTTTGAGAAGGGCATGCAAGTGATTGGCTTGCTTTAGGGGGCGTCACAGGGGGTATAAAAGGGCGTGCACGCCGACTGCCATGTTACTCATGCTGATCTCAGAATAGGGAGAGCTGCTGCTGCTGATTCTGTAGGGAGAGCGTTAGGCAGGGAAGAAGACACCAAAAACTGCTTCTGCTGCTAGCGATTTTGCCTGTACAACACACCAGTCACTGTGTGTGCAGTGCAAGTGGAGGCTATATTTTGCTGGATCAGCGGTGTTGGTTGTTAGGCTGCCTTCTAAGGCTTCCTGATAGCTGCATTGCTGTTTTCCCACTGCTCTGCAAACTGCTTTTTTAAAAGCAATCCAAATTGTTTTTTTGTCCTGGTGAGGTTCTGAGCGTGCATTTTTCCACACCATACAGCGGTGTACGCTCCTCACGCAGTACCGTTTAACGTCTGTTTTCACGGCCACAGTGAAGCTATCTGTGTGTCACTCTGTAAGAATAAGTCAAGGACATGTTCCATTCTTACAGACCTACACCTTCTAGTGTTGTCTGCTTTTCAAACAGTTAAGTATATTTGCTGTTTGATCACATTCAAACCTATAGAGAGACAGCGTGTGTCAGTCCGTATACTTAAAAAACACGGAGCTTGACAATTTTACGGACACCGGACAGCGGTGTACGTGCACGCTCCTCTCACAGTACCGTGTAACGGCTGTTATCACGGCCACAGTGAAGCTATCTGTGTGTCACTCTGTAAGGATAAGTCGAGGACATGTTCCGTTCTTACAGACCTACACTCTAGGGAGATTCCTTTTCTGCCCAATTCTATATACACCTTGTAGTTTGTCATACACTAGCCAATTTCTGCCCGTGACATAGCGGTGTGATATTAACTGGGCCTCACACAATCCAACAGTGTCCACAAGTGTGTTCAGAAATTCTACATCTCCCCTGTCCTATAGTGACATTTTTCACACCTACGACATTGAGCCTGTGACATAGCGGTGTGATATTAACTGGGCCTCACACAACAGTGTCCACAAGAGTGTTCAGAAATTCTAAATCTCCCCTGTCCTATAGTGACATTTTTCACACCTGCGACACTGAGCCTGTGACATAGCGGTGTGATATTAACTGGGCCTCACACAACAGTGTTCACAAGTGTGTTCAGAAATTCTTCATCTCCCCTGTCGTATAGTGACATTTTTCACACCTGCGACATTGAGCCTGTGACATAGCGGTGTGATATTAACTGGGCCTCACACAACAGTGTCCACAAGTGTGTTCAGAAATTCTAAATCTCCCCTGTCCTATAGTGACATTTTTCACACCTGCGACATTGAGCCTGTGACAGCGTTGTGATATTAACTGGGCCTCACACAACAGTGTCCACAAGTGTGTTCAGAAATTCTACATCTCCCCTGTCCTATAGTGACATTTTTCACACCTGCGACATTGAGCCTGTGACATAGCGGTGTGATATTAACTGGGCCTCAACACAACAGTGTCCACAAGTGTGTTCAGAAATTCAACATCTCCCCTGTCCTATAGTGACATTTTTCACACCTACGACATTGAGCCTGTGACATAGCGGTGTGATATTAACTGGGCCTCACACAACAGTGTCCACAAGTGTGTTCAGAAATTCTAAATCTCCCCTGTCCTATACTGACATTTTTCACACCTGCGACATTGAGCCTGTGACATAGCGTTGTGATATTAACTGGGCCTCACACAACAGTGTCCACAAGTGTGTTCAGAAATTCTACATTTCCCCTGTCGTATAGTGACATTTTTCACACCTGCGACATTGAGCCTGTGACATAGTGGTGTGATATTAACTGGGCCTCACACAATCCAACAGTGTTCACAAGTGTGTTCAGAAATTCTACATCTCCCCTGTTCTATATGACATTTTTCACACCTACGACATTGAGCCTGTGACATAGCGTTGTGATATTAACTGGGCCTCACACAACAGTGTCCACAAGTGTGTTCAGAAATTCTACATCTCCCCTGTCCTATAGTGACATTTTTCACACCTGCGACATTGAGCCTGTGACATAGCGGTGTGATATTAACTGGGCCTCACACAATCCAACAGTGTCCACAAGTGTGTTCAGAAATTCGACGTCTCCCCTGTCCTATATACACCTTGTACCTTGTTTTACATTACTATATAGTTTGTGGGATTTTGTGTACATTTTTACCAAAAATGAGGAAGGCTGGTGGAAGAGGCCGTGGAATTGGGCGGGGGTTGCCAGCTGGTAATGATTGTGTTGGTGGTGGATCTGATGGTAGTGGCAAAAGCAAAATAGGACCGAATGCAGGAGGTGTTGAGCCTGCGTCATCATCTGGCTCCACAAGGCCTGGAAGGCTTAGTTTTCTAGGAGTTGTCAAACCGCTTTTAAAGCCAGAGCATCAGGAAAAAGTTTTGGCTTACATTGCTGACTCAGCCTCCAGCTCTATCGCCTCCTCTTCTGAAGTTGTAAAAAATAAAAGCACTGAGTCGTCATTGGAGGGTCATGTTCATGAACCACACCTTTCCTTGTGTCCTTCACCCAAACCAAGATTGAAGGATGACGCAGGCCATACAACTGATTACTCCATGGAGCTGTTTTCACATACCATGCCTGGGTTATCAAGTGAAATGGTGAATTTCCCAGGCCAAGATGAATCTGACATGGAGTGCACTGATGCACAGCCACTGATAGATGATTCTGCTGGTACTACATTGTCCTCGCAGTGTAATGAGCCAGATTCTGACCCTGATGAGACTCAGGTGCCCCTTCCCGCATACTATACCACCATACACGGTGACACAGAGGAAGGTGCACATGACATTGAAGAGGAGGTGATGGATGACCTAGTTGTTGACCCAGATTGGCATCCATTGGGGGAAGAGGGTGCTGCTTCAGATGAGGAGGAGGAGCATCCACAGCAGACATCGACATCGCAACAGCTGTTATCTGGCAGGCCCGGAGCACTCCAAAGACAGGTTCCAAAAATCAAAAGAGTTGCTGGACAGCTTGTCCAGATGGTCAAAATAGCACAGCGTGCTAGGCCGCAAAATGTCTTCCAAAGTAGGAAGAGTGCAGTGTGGTACTTTTTTGAACAAAATCCTCATGATCAGGCTAAGGTTATCTGTAAGAAGTGTGCAAAGACCTTTAGCCGAGGGAAAAATCTGAAAAATTTGAATACCAGTTGCATGCTTAGACATTTAACCAGCATGCACTTGCAAGCGTGGACACAACACCAAACCTCAAGTACCACATGTGCAACTGATCACAAAGAAGATAGTCAGCAATGCTACATTGTTTCCCCCACTGTAAGCCCACCGGTTAGCACAGCAGCAAATGTTGAGGTGTCATTGCAAGGCCACAGCAGTCAGGGAATCCCACTGTTATTTCAACGAAAGACTGAATCTAGGCCATCAGAAAGAACACCAACTCCATCACCATCATCAACCCTCTCTCAGTCCACCCTGTCCACCGCTAGTTCCACCATATGCAGCTCTCAAGTCCAGCTCACCCTCCCAGAGACTATGAGTAGGTCAAGAAATTACTCAGTCTCTCATCCGCGTACACTGGGTTTGAACGCCCACATTGCCAAACTAAACTTGTTAGAGATGATGCCCTATTGGTTGGTGGAAAGCGCAGCTTTCCGCGAACTCATGGCCTATGCAGTACCACGCTATGACCTACCCGGTCGCCACTTCTTCTCTCGCAAAGCCATCCCAGCCCTCCACCGTCATGTGAAAGACCGCATTGTCCATGCACTCAAACAGTCAGTGAGTGGAAAGGTGCAACTCACAACAGATGCATGGTCCAGTCGGCATGGCCAGGGCCGTTACGTGTCCATCACTGCGCACTGGGTTAATGTGGTGGATGCAGGGTCCACGGGGACAGCGGTGGTGGGACAGTGCTGCCTAGCCCATGGTATAGGAAACAGTTGGCTGTAGGCGTTCAACCCTCCTCCTCCTCCTCCTCCAGAAGCGAAAGCTCGTCCACAGAGCGCAGTCGTACGAGCACTCCATCTGCAGCTGCCACTGTTGCACACGAGGTGTCCCCCTATCAAGCAGCTAGTGGAAAGCGTCAGCAGGCTGTGTTGCAGATGAGGTGTTTGGGCGACAGAGACACCGTGGAGGTGCTGGCCGAGTTCTTTCAGTGACAAACTGAGTCATGGCTGGGCAGTATACATCTTGAGGCAGGCAAGGTAGTTAGTGATAACGGCCGTAATTTTGAGGCAGCCATAGCCCTTTCAAAACTCAGCCACATACCTTGCTTGGCTCACACCTTGAACCTGGTGGTGCAGTGCTTCCTCAACAATTATCCAGAGTTAACAGCCCTGCTTCAGAAGGTGCGAAGACTGTGTGCGCACATCCGCCGGTCGCCTGTACACTCCATTCGTATGCAAGAAGCTGCAGCGATTGCTCCACCTTCCCAACCACCGCCTCATTATCGACATTGCAACAAGGTGGAACTCCACCCTGCACATGGTTGAGCGGCTGTGCGAACAGAGGCAGGCCATAATGCATTTGTGGGAGGATACACGACCAGGCACTTTGAGAGCAGACATGGAGTTGACAGGTGTGCAGTGGTCGAAGCTGAAAGACCTCTGTAAAGTCTTTCAGTGTTTTGAGGAATGCACACGGCTGGTAAGCGCAGACGACGCCATCCTAAGCATGAGCATCCCACTTATGCGTCTGCTCATACAAACTTTGACGCACCTTAAGGAGCAGGCGTCTGCAGCCAATGTTGACGAGTAGGAAGAGGAGGAGGGAATCCTTGATGACATTCAGCCATTGTCTGCTCAGGGACCTCTCCTGGACGAGGTGGAGGAAGAAGAGGAGGAGGATGATGATGGGGATGATTACTTAGGGGAGGAGGATGCATCTCGTGTGGCAAGTGAAAATGTTGGCGTGGCAAGGTCAGGTACAGGGTTTGTGCGTGACTGGAGGGATGTGGATTTGCCAGAAAGTGCTCCTCCAACTAGCACTCGCAGTGCATCATTGACACCAGGAACATTGGCCCACATGTCAGATTATGCCTTGCAGATCCTAAAAAGGGACCCCCGCATTGCCAAAATGATGAACGATGACGACTACTGGTTGGCCAGCATCCTGGATCCACGCTATAAAGGCAAATTACAAAACATCATGCAACACGAGAACCTTGACCTAATATTGGCTAATAAACAAGCAACTCTGGTAAACCGGTTGGTTGAGGCATTCCCAGCACACAGCAGCGGTGATGGTTCTCACACGAGCCGTACGGGCCAGGGGCAGCTTGGCAGAGGTGTTCGTGGTGCACACAGCAGAAGTGGCGTTGGAGACAGGGGTTTCATGACAATGTTGTGGACTGATTTTTCAAGTACCGCTCACACAACTGGTAATACTGCATCGATGGAAAGTGACAGGAGACAGCAGTTGTTAACTATGGTTACAAACTACTTTTCCTCCCATATCGATGTTCTCCTGCACAGGTCATTCCCCTTTGACTATTGGGCCACTAAACTGGACACCTGGCCTGAATTGGCCCAATATGCCTTACAGGAGCTCGCTTGCCCAGCTGCAAGTGTGCTATCGGAAAGAGTCTTCAGTGCAGCTGGATCAATCCTGACAGAAAAAAGGACCCGTCTGTCAACCCAAAATGTGGATGATCTAACCTTCATTAAAATGAACCATGCATGGGTTTCCAAGGATTTTGTCCCACCTTCCCCTGATGACACATAGGGTGACAGAAAAATGGCTTGCTTTGGTCCTTCTCTTCCTGGGACTTGAACAATTTCGCCTTTTGCATCAGCTGAATGTCCAACATCAACATATGCCACTTTCTAAAACTCCCTAACTGTGCTGCCTCCCCCCCCCATGGCCGGGGTCACCACCTAGTGCATGAAACCGTGCGAGTGCCGTTGCCCTGGACAGGTGGGTAGGCCGACTCTTGGGCGCGGGCACTGGCACAAGGTCCCTCATAGTGCAATCAAGTGTCTCTGACGGTGGTGGTGCACACCCGCTGTCAGACACACCGCCGTACTATGAGGGGCCCAGTGCCAGTACCAACGCCCACGAGTGGGCCCCCCCTTGCTTGGGCAGGGCCCCAGCATTTGCAATCTTTACCTCTCCCTGCTCCTCCGCTGTGTAGTCTGGGCCGTCAAATCCATACTGGGCCTGACACCGTCTGAGCCTGCCTCCTGATCTATAGACATATATTTTGAATGTGTACACTATGCTATCCATACATGTTATCCGGGGATACGGTACCCTTTCTCACCTTTGTGCAATCACGTGTAATCCATACTGGGCCTGACACCGTTTGAGCCTGCCTCCTGATCTATAGACATATATTTTGAATGTGTACACTATGCTATCCATACATGTTATCTGGGGATACGGTACCCTTTCTCACCTTTGTTCAATCATGTGTAATCCATACTGGGCCTCACACCGTTTGAGCCTGCCTCCTGATCTATAGACATATATTTTGAATGTGTACACTATGCTATCCATACATGTTATCTGGGGATACGGTACCCTTTCTCACCTTTGTGCAATCACATGTAATCCATACTGGGCCTGACACCATCTGAGCCTGCCTCCTGATCTATAGACATATATTTTGAATGTGTACACTATGCTATCCATACATGTTATCCGGGGATACGGTACCCTTTCTCACCTTTGTGCAATCACGTGTAATCCATACTGGGCCTGACACCATCTGAGCCTGCCTCCTGATCTATAGACATATATTTTGAATGTGTACACTATGCTATCCATACATGTTATCCGGGGATACGGTACCCTTTCTCAACTTTGTGCAATCACGTGTAATCCATACTGGGCCTGAGAATGGCTGGCAAGCTGTTAAGCAAGCTACAGCACCTGTGGTTTGCACACGTAAGTTTTTCATTTTTTCAGGAATGACGGTTAGGCCTAATTCCGGAACTGCGGTTGACCTGCACTTACTGGGAAATCATCGTTCGCGGGTAATAATTGTAATCCCAGATCCCCATCACTAACGTTGTTCAGCGGGTTATCTGCACCTGTAAGCGACAAACGCTGGCCTTTTCAGTGTAGCGCACATGCAGCCACGGACATGTAAGGGCATGACACACCAGTTATTGGCCAATCTCACGTGCCAGAGCCTCGCGTGTCCCTCTAATAAGCCGGACTCGGACCGCGGGGCATGACGGAGTCTCGTTCGTTAACGGAATTAAGCTTGCAATGTGTGCATCTTTTTTGTGGCTGGATGGTTGAGGTTGCCCATGTTGAGTCAAATTACGCCGTAGGCTCCACTCCTGGTGGTGCCCTTCTGGACATTCCTTTAAGGTTCAGCTTTGCAACCATACTGCCCACGTAAAACAAACACTTTGCCTTCATGAACGCTGTTTGGAGGGTCGTGACTCATGGGAATAACGCCGCCCCATAAGTTAACCTGCTAGAGAGATCCTTCGTTGCTCCCAAGCATGACATCACACTCCCTAGGAGGAAGGTAATGCCACTGTGGCGACCGTACTCCTGGGGGCGACACAAGTGCACTGATGCCCAGCCACTGCTCGATGAATCTGCTGGTACATTGACTCAGACCACTACATTCCCCTCGCACGCTACACGGCCTGAATCACATTGACCCAGACCACTACATTCCCCTCGCACGCTACATGGCCTGAATCTGACCCTGATGAAACTCAGGTTACCCTTCCCATATACAGTTCCATCTTACACGGTGACAAAGAGGAAGCAGCAGATGAAAGTGCAGGTTCGGCACACCCGCCGTCAGACACACCACCGTACTATCAGGGGCCCTGTGCCAGTGCCGTCGCCAACGAGTGGGCCCCCCCTGCTTGCTCAGGATCACAGCACTTGCAAGGTTGAAATACTGTGCAGTGAGATGGAAGATGGGGACGACGAGGAGTCCAGACTAGTACTGGGATTCCCTAGCGAGGAGACTTATTTCATTGTTTTCAATGTTGGGACAGCAATTTTTGGGGAGCACTATACTCTGGAGAATGATAGATGGGGCCCACCATACGCTGGAACATTCCAAAGGTGGACATCAGACACTGGAGCAGCATTTACAGGGCCCATTATACACTAGAGCATTAGAAATGGGGCCCATTATGTTTGGAGCATTATTTGGGCCCATAAGACAGTGGAGTTCCATCCATGGGGACCAACATATACTGTAGCATTATGTGGAGCTCATCATATACTGTTTCAAACATTATATGGGACCAATGATTCTGTATGGAGAAATAGATGGGCCTCGTCATGAGATGTAAAAAGTGAAGCATTTTTCATTGTACTATACCGCTATTTCTCTGCCTTATCGGAGCATCATGAGTTGTGGTATGTGTTAAAGGGGTGCTCTTTTGCCCAGGGCACATGAAAACCTGGAGCCAGCCCTACCCCCCCACAACTTTAGCCAAATAACCCCCATTTTTCAGTGCGTAACTAGTATTATGAAGTTAATTAAGGTTGACAAGCTTAAGTAAGAAGAATTGATGCTTTTGGCATTCAAATGGGCACTGTAGGTGTGTTTCCTGTCCTGCCGACTTTAATTCCCCATTAACTTACATTGGGTTTCGTGTTTCGGTCGGACCCCCGACTTTTCCCTATAGTCGGCCGATTTTGCTCAACCCGACTTTTGGAAAAGTCGGGTTTCATGAAACGAATCTCGACCCTAAAAAAGCAAAAGTCGCTCAACTCTAATTATTAATATCACTTTTTCCCTTTCCCCAACACAAAAACATATATAAATAGGGCACAGTACAATAAGGGTATGGACACAAGACCTTAGCCACAACTAAATTTTCTAGGTAATAAAAGTAGGGATTTAAGAGTCATGTCATGTGATATCTATATTTTACTTATGGGGTTATTATGGCACATCTCGAACGCACACTTATAATTATAAAAGGGGTCCCCCAACACCTGTCCACTCCCATTCTAGAGATAGGTGAGATTCACATTTACCTTAGATTTATGGCATACATGGAATTGGTGGTGGTCTAGGGTAAAAGAGCCCTATCAATCACAATTTGAAAGTGATCAATGTGGTTTCCCCAAAAAATGTATAAAATGCAAGAAGACCCCATATAGACTACTTTGTATTTACTGCAAAAATTCTGCTTCATCTGTGTAGGAAAATAAGACACATTTGGCGATTATGTGCAAAAAATCAGTGTGATCAGCTGTATGTCGCTCCTCAATCATAATGATCTGTGCAGTTTGCTGATACATTTCTCAACCAAATGGAGCAAGCTTGAAAGATTTAGTAGAACAGTTCGGAAGTCTGGTCATCTCCATTCATCTTGGTAATTACTGTGCCTCTGTCACCTTCTCCTCTACTGCCCAATGCCACGTGAAGAGTTTAATGACGATTATTACTCCGATAACCATTTCAACACATTCTTTTGTGCGCGGTTTACTTGTATGTAGTGATTGATGTATTTAATCAATAAAATGATACACTTCACTTCCAGAAAAGAGAACTTCAAGGAACAAACGTGGCTCTTAGCTTACACCGAGTCAGCAGATTTGAGCATGATACATGATTTTATGAGGCTCTAAACTTTTTTCCTTTCTGTGACATCTCATTTTATTCTGTTCTTTGAGTTTAATAGATTTGTAGTAAGTTGGGTTCTCATGTTTATCATAAGGTAACTTTTTATGTCATCCAAAAATAGACACATTTATTAAATTGTGCACAATTTTAAAGAGTAAAACTGTGCATCCACATTTATTTTGTCCTAGCTGCCATACTCACAGTTTTTCTGATGGCCTGATGTAACATAACTGTAGAAAAAGACATGGACCTCACATCCAAATTTGATATGCAGAAATAGTGCTAACTGCTGTTGCTTCAAAAGCATCCAGCAACTAGAGGGGTTAACACAGTCACAGGAGACAGGGAGTGGTTAGCAGAGCCCCAGGGGGATTGTGGGAAAATTGTTTACATCGAGGCAGCAGCTGAAAGGGATGAGTTGTGTATGATCTGTCTCCTAAATATGTTCAGGCAAGTGAACCATAGGGACACAGGATTCCATTACAGAGTGGAGTTGGGCTACCCCTATACTGCGACTTGAGAAAGTCTATCAGGAGCAGGAAGATAAGTACGATAAGAAGTTGTGTTACAGGGATAATCTCCTTCAGCAAACCCTCTCCCCCCTCCATCTCACTGTGCTAACAGAAATGCTGTGTATTGCTGTGCCTTTGTAAAGAGTCTTGATCTGTGCTGAACTGTGCTAACAAAAGAGACTGTTAGTCTATGTGCCTCTAAGAAGCAGCTGTAATGTTATAAAACCTGTGCTTAAGAGACTTGAATTGTACATTATGTGCTGTGACATTAAATTACACTGTTCGTGTTCATGAGGACTCTATTAGTTGTATCTGTGTGAGCAAGTGGATCCATCTTGTAGCTGAGGAAGCTGCAGTACATGGTCACCCTGAATAACGGTTCCCCCAGAGTTCCAAAGAATTCATGAGACCTGTTCCGCCCCTATCTGAACCTAGCGGCATACACGTAACACAAATATTATACATTGATCTAGTACTGCTATGAAACATTTACAAAGATGAGCATAAGATTCTTAATTTATATTTTTATCACAATTTACAAGGAGCTGTTATTTATTATCTAATGTTAGGGAACTATATTCAGTACTATTTGTAGGCACTATGTCGACCTATTATTAAGGGACTGTTCAGCGCTGTTATTTATGCACTTTATGGCCCTATTGTTAGAGGACTATTCAGGACTGATGTTTAGCCACTGCATGACCCTAATGTTTGAGAACATTACAGTGCTATTGTTAGGCACTGTGTGGCTCCATTATTAGGAGACTATGCAGCACTATTATTTAGATACCGTATGGCCCTATTGTTAGGGGACTATGCAGCACTGTCATTTAGGCACTCTATGGCTCTGTTATTAGGGGGCTATACAATACTGTTATTTAGGCACTCTATAGCTCAGTTATTAGAGGGCTATGCAACACTGTTATTTAGGCTCTAATGTTAGGGAACTATGTACAGTACTATTCTTAGGCACTGCAAGGCCCTAATATAAGGGGACTATACAATGCTGTTATTTGCGCACTCTTATTATTAGGAGACTATTTGCCACTGTTATTTAGGCTCTGTATACTCTATTTTTAGGGGCTATGCTGCACTGTTATTTAAGCAATGAATGTCCCTAATGTTAAAGAACTTTACAGTACTTTTTTAAGGTATTGTTTGGAGACTATACGGCACTGTTATGTAGGTACTCTATGGCCTTATTATAAGGGGAATATGTATAACTGTTATTTAGGCATTGTATGCCTCTATGGATAGGGGACAATACAGCACTGTTATTTAGTCACTATACGTAAGCATTGTATGGCCCTAGACACTATATAGTACCATTTTATGGTATGGCCCTGGTGTTAGGGGACTTTACAGCGCTGTTTATTTATTTATCAGTGTATGAAACTATTGTCAGAGAGATAAATACAGCATTGTACTTACGACACTTTTCGTAACTTTATGGCACTACTGTTAGGAATCTATGTAACCCTGTTATTTATATACTGACTAGCCCTATCAATAGGGTCCTATACAGCACATATAATTTGGGCCCTGCATGGCACTGTTGTCAGGTGATTATACAACATTATTATTTATAGCACTTTATAGTGCTACTTTTAGGGGACCGTACCGAACTGTTATTTAGGTACAGGATTACACATTGTTTTGGGAGAACTACATGTATGATATGTACACACAGTGTGTCACTCATATCAGTGGACTACAGTGGACTGATATTTGCTCCTATGTACATGGTTGATATTACTCTGTGAATGTATAACCCTATTGTTTTCATCCTGTATCAAATTATTATTTGCAAACTGTATGGAATTATAAATTGGGCAGCACAGTGCGTTATTATTCGGGGATTGAATGGTATTAAACAGGGTGAATTTTACATTTGGATGAGAGTTTTTTTCCGGATATACTGTATACTCTTGCTCATGAATAAGAAAAGGGAAGCATGGTGGTAGCACATATTTTTTGTCAGAGCTGCAAAATGAAGATGTTTGAAGAAGAACCGTAAACATGTTAATATGTATATGGAACAGGCAAAGAAAAAACATGTCACAGTGCAAATTAATATAATTAAGCTGTTTAAACTGTATCAAGAAAATAAAGATCCACAACCTGGAGGAAATCAACGTTCATCATCCGCACGCAGTGCACCGGGACGGAGGCTTATTATTTTTATTAGTCAAATTTGTTTCAGCTTCTACAGAAGGTAAACAGAGGCAGTTATAAAATAGACCACAAACAACCTCATCAAAATTGTAGAAGAATTAATATCGGAAAATAAATCAAAGATTTTTCTAATGTGTTGTGAATCATTGCTAATTAGTCTCTTTTTCTGGGAAAATTCTTTAGGGTCATCAAATAATTTTTTGTCCATCTGCTTTGTATCCTAAGTTAGGGTGCTTTCGCATTGCACTTTTCACCACGTTCATGTGTCCAGTCGGGACTTGTGTCCAAATCCCCCTGCAAAATGGGATTGAGACTTAGCTCTGACAAGGCCTTAGAATCAGTGCCGTAACTAGTGTCTAATGGGCCTTGATGCAAGATATGGACCAAGCCCCCCACCCTGAATATATATATATATGTACCACCTCCTGATATATGACCCTCATCTTGGCATATATGTTCCTAATTCTGGCCCCATCATGGTGTATATATCCCCAGGGGCGGACACTGACAGCTTGGGGCTCCTGTGCAAGAAATGTGTCTGGGCCCCCTTCCTTTGATGGCGACAAAGCTACATATATATATATATATATATATATATATATATATATATACTGTATAGCCACACACACATACATGCATATATATTACATAGTCTCCTTTATTATGTATTGTATATTGCTGTCCCTTTTACAGTGCCCCCTCTTGTTATGTACAGTACTATCCCTTACATATTGGATTATATAGAACCCTGTTTTTTATTACATACTGTCCTGTCTTGTTAGCTGTATAATGCAATGATGGCTAATGGAGCATGGGAAAGCTTCCTTTCTAATGGAGGAGCTGATGGATTGGTAGTCTGTTCACTGGTTCCTCGATCAGCAGTCATTTTATATCTAAAAAGAGAGGGGACTATGTAATAAAAGAGGGCACTGTGAATAACGAAATTAACAAGAATGCACTATGTAAGAGACAGCACTATACATAACAGTAGAGGAAGCTATATAATAAGGCACGGCACCATATATAACTAGTGAGGATGGTACGTAATAAGGGATAGTGTTATACATAATAAAAGAGAAAACTATGTAACTAAGGATGGTGTTATAAAAAATTAGTGAGTACACAATATGCTAAGGGACTGTGTTATACATAATAAGTACGTATACTATATGCTAAGGGACTGTGTTACATATAATAAGTACGTACACTATATGCTAAGGGACTGTGTTATACACAATAAGTACGTACACTGTATACTAAGGGACTGTGCTAGACATAGTAAGTGAGTACACTATATACTAAGGGACTGTGTTAGACATAATAAGTGATAATGTCTTCCTCCATCTCCCCCTGTTCCTAAGGCCATTATACGTCCCCCTTCCTCCCATCCCAATCCCCCGCTTCCCTCATTGTCCACTTCCCCCCGCTTCCCATTATTGTCCTCTCCCCCACCCCATCATTGCACTCTTCACCACCTCCATCATTGCTTTCTCCCCCACCACTCCCATCATTGCCCATTCTACCACCTCCATTTCCTCCTCCCCCACAACCCCCATTATTGCCCTTTTCACCACCACCATCATTTCTTTTTCCCCCACCCCCATCATTGCCCTTTCCACCACCTCCATCATTGCATTCTCTCCTACCACCCCATCATTGCCTTCTCTCCATCACCCCCATCATTGCCTTCTCCCCATCACCCCCATCATTGCCTTCTCCATCACCCCATCATTGCCTTCTCCCCATCTCCCCCATCATTACCTTCTCCCCATCACCCAATCATTGCCTTCTCCCCATCACCCCATCATTGCCTTCTCCCCATCACCCCATCATTGCCTTCTCCCCATTATACTAGCATGGCCTTCTCCCCATCACTCCATCATTGCCTTCTCCCCATCACCCCCCTCTCCTCCACCTACACACACATACACACACATACACACACATACACCCATACACACACAACACCTCTCACCTGTCTGCAGCATCACCGGCGCCCACGCTTCTTTGCTCTGGCACAGCGGACGCTGAATGATGATGTCATCCAGCGGCGCTGCTCTCTGTGTCAGAGACAGGAAGCGCGGGCGCCGGGCAGGAAGCAGGATGGATCCTTGCAGCTCTGCTCCTTCTATTTTCTCTTGCAGGCAGTGGAGCTGCTGGGATCGCTCCCTGCCCGCTGACCATGATGGCCCCCCAGAGCCTCGGGCCCAGAGAAACTGGCCAGATTGCCCTCATCAATAGCCACCCTGCAGGGGCCCCCTGGAGCCTCTGGGCCCCGGTGCAGCCACACCGGTTGAACCGGCGATATGTCCGCCCATGTATATCCCCCATCCTGGTATATGTCTCTTATCCTGGGCCCCATCCTGATATATATATATCCCATCCTGGTATATATGTTCCCCACAGCCCATAGTCCTCCATATAGTATAATGCACAAGCAGCCCATATCCTTCATATAGCATAATGCACTCCCATAGTCTTCCATATAGTAAGATGCACAGCCCATAGTCCTCCATATTATATAATGCCCCTCATAGTCACCCATAAAGTATAATCCACAGCCCATTTATCCATAAAGTATAATGCACATCCATAGTCATCCATATAGTATAAAGTATAGCCCATAGTCCTCCATCTAATATATACTTACCTTGTAATGTCTTCACATCCTGTTTCATCCAGATGTGTCCGATCCCAGAATTCCAAGTGGTGGAAGTTCACCGACCGCCATATTGGGACACCCAAGTGATGGGTGTCTTATAGAGTTGAGCGAAACGGGTCGAAAAATTTCAAAAGTCGCCGACTTTTGGCAAAGTCGGGTTTCATGAAACGAAACCCGACCCTAGGATGAGGTCGGCCACGAGGTCGGCGACTTACGCGCCAAAGTCGCGTTTCAAAAGTTTGTTTTGCGCTCTTTTTCAGCCAATCAGGATCCACGGACACTGTGGGCAACGTGATGACATAGGCACGGGTCACCACCATCTTTCAGAAGGGCATGCAAGTGATTGGCTTGCTTTGGGGGGCTTCACAGGGGGTATAAAAGGGCGTGCACGCCGACCGCCATGTTACTCATGCTGATCTCAGAATAGAGAGAGCTGCTGCTGCTGCTGATTTTGTAGGGAGAGCATTAGGCAGGGAAGAAGACACCAAAAACTGCTTCTGCTGCTAGCGATTTTGCCTGTACAACACACCAGTCACTGTGTGTGCAGTGCAAGGGGAGGCTATATAGTGGTGTATCAGTGGTGTTGGTTGTTGGGCTGCCTTCTAAGGCTTCCTGACATTCCTGCATTGCTGTTTACCCACTGCTCCGCAAACTGCTTTTTTAAAAGCAATCCCAATTTTTTTTTTTGTCCTGCTGAGAAGAAAAAAAAACTGCTTCTGCTGCTAGCGATTTTGCCTGTACAACACATCAGTCACTGTGTGTGCAGTGCAAGGGGAGGCTATATAGTGGTGTATCAGTGGTGTTGGTTGTTGGGCTGCCTTCTAAGGCTTCCTGACATTCCTGCATTGCTGTTTACCCACTGCTCCGCAAACTGCTTTTTTAAAAGCAATCCCAATTTTTTTTTTTGTCCTGCTGAGAAGAAAAAAAAACTGCTTCTGCTGCTAGCGATTTTGCCTGTACAACACATCAGTCACTGTGTGTGCAGTGCAAGGGGAGGCTATATAGTGGTGTATCAGTGGTGTTGGTTGTTGGGCTGCCTCCTAAGGCTTCCTGACATTCCTGCATTGCTGTTTACCCACTGCTCCGCAAACTGCTTTTTTAAAAGCAATCCCAATTTTTTTTTTTGTCCTGCTGAGAAGAAAAAAAAACTGCTTCTGCTGCTAGCGATTTTGCCTGTACAACACACCAGTCACTGTGTGCAGTGCAAGGGGAGGCTATATAGTGGTGTATCAGTGGTGTTGTTTGTTGGGCTGCCTTCTAAGGCTTCCTGACATTCCTGCATTGCTGTTTACCCACTGCTCCGCAAACTGCTTTTTTAAAAGCAATCCCAATTTTTTTTTTTGTCCTGCTGAGGTACTGAGCGTGCACTTTTTCACACCATACAGCGGTGTACGCTCCTCACACAGTACCGTGTAACGGCTGTTATCACAGCCACAGTGAAGCTATCAGTGTGTCACTCTGTGAGAATAAAACGAGGACATGATCCGTTCTTACAGACCTGCACTCTAGGGAGATTCCTATTCTGCCCAATTCTACATACACCTTGTAGTTTGTGATACACTAGCCAATTTCTGCCTGTGACATAGCGCTGTGATATTCAGTGGGCCTCACACAATCCATAAGTGTCCAGTGTCCACAAGTGTGTGCAGAAATTCAAAATCTCCCTTATCCTCTAGTCACTTTGGTCACAGCTGTGCCATCGAGCCTGTGACAGAGCGCTCAGATATTCAGTGGGCCTCACACAATCCAAAAGTGTCCAGTGTCCACAAGTGTGTGTAGAAATTCAAAATCTCCCTTATCCTCTAGTCACTTTGGTCACAGCTGTGCCATCGAGCCTGTGACAGAGCGCTCAGATATTCAGTGGGCCTCACACAATCCATAAGTGTCCAGTGTCCACAAGTGTGTGCAGAAATTCAAAATCTCCCTTATCCTCTAGTCACTTTGGTCACAGCTGTGCCATCGAGCCTGTGACAGAGCGCTCAGATATTCAGTGGGCCTCACACAATCCAAAAGTGTCCAGTGTCCACAAGTGTGTGCAGAAATTCAAAATCTCCCTTATCCTCTAGTCACTTTGGTCACAGCTGTGCCATCAAGCCTGTGACAGAGCGCTCAGATATTCAGTGGGCCTCACACAATCCAAAAGTGTCCAGTGTCCACAAGTGTGTGCAGAAATTCAAAATCTCCCTTATCCTCTAGTCATTTTGGTCACAGCTGTGCCATCGAGCCTGTGACAGAGCGCTCAGATATTCAGTGGGCCTCACACAATCCAAAAGTGTCCAGTGTCCACAAGTGTGTGCAGAAATTCAAAATCTCCCTTATCCTCTAGTCACTTTGGTCACAGCTGTGCCATTGAGCCTGTGACAGAGCGCTCAGATATTCAGTGGGCCTCACACAATCCATAAGTGTCCAGTGTCCACAAGTGTGTGCAGAAATTCAAAATCTCCCTTATCCTCTAGTCACTTTGGTCACAGCTGTGCCATCGAGCCTGTGACAGAGCGCTCAGATATTCAGTGGGCCTCACACAATCCAAAAGTGTCCAGTGTCCACAAGTGTGTGCAGAAATTCAAAATCTCCCTTATCCTCTAGTCACTTTGGTCACAGCTGTGCCATCGAGCCTGTGACAGAGCGCTCAGATATTCAGTGGGCCTCACACAATCCATAAGTGTCCAGTGTCCACAAGTGTGTGCAGAAATTCAAAATCTCCCTTATCCTCTAGTCACTTTGGTCACAGCTGTGCCATCGAGCCTGTGACAGAGCGCTCAGATATTCAGTGGGCCTCACACAATCCAAAAGTGTCCAGTGTCCACAAGTGTCTGCAGAAATTCAAAATCTCCCCTGTCCTATAGACACCTTGTACCTTGTTTTACATTACTATATAGTTTGTTGGATTTTGTCTACATTTCTACCAAAAATGAGGAAGGCTGGTGGAAGAGGCCGTGGAATTGGGCGGGGGTTGGCAGCTGGTAATGATGGTGTTGGTGGTGGATCTGATGGTAGTGGCAAGAGCAAAATAGGACCGAATGCAGGAGGTGTTGAGCCTGCGTCATCATCTGGCTACATAAGGCCTCGAACGCTTAGTTTTCTAGGAGTTGGCAAACCGCTTTTAAAGCCAGAGCATCAGGAAAAAGTTTTGTCTTACATTGCTGACTCAGCCTCCAGCTCTATCGCCTCCTCTTCTTCAGTTGTTAAAAGTAAAAGCACTGAGTCGTCATTGGAGGCTCATGTTCATGAACCACACCTTTCCTTGTGTCCTTCACCCCAACCAAGATTGAAGGATGACGCAGGCCATACTACTGATTACTCCATGGAGCTGTTTTCACATACCATGCCTGGATTATCAAGTGAAATGGTGAATTACCCAGGCCAAGATGAATCTGACATGGAGTGCACTGATGCACAGCCGCTGATGGATGATTCTGCTGGTACATTCACTCAGAGCACTACATTGTCCTCGCAGTGTACAGAGCCAGATTCTGACCCTGATGAGACTCAGGTGCCCCTTCCCGCATACTATACCACCATACACGGTGACACAGAGGAAGGTGCACATGACATAGAAGAGGAGGTGATGGATGACCCAGTTGTTGACCCAGATTGGCATCCATTGGGGGAAGAGGGTGCTTCTTCCAATAGCTCAGATGAGGAGCATCCACAGCAGACATCGACATCGAAACAGCTGTTATCTGGCAGGCCCGGAGCACTCCAAAGACAGGTTCCAAACATCAAAAGAGTTGCTGGACAGCTTGTCCAGAGGGTCGAAAGATCACAGTGTGCTAGGCCGCAAAATGTCTGCCAAAGTAGGAAGAGTGCAGTGTGGCACTTTTTTGAACAAAATCCTCATGATCAGGCCAAGGTTATCTGTAAGAAGTGCGCAAAGACTTTTAGCCGAGGGAAAAATCTGAAAAATTTGAATACCAGTTGCATGCTTAGACATTTAACCAGCATGCACTTGCAAGCGTGGACACAACACCAAACCTCAAGTGCCACATGTGCAACTGATCACAACGAAGGTAGTCAGCAACGCTACATTGTTTCCCCCACTGTAAGCCCACCGGTTAGCACAGCAGCAAATGTTGAGGTGTCGTTGCAAGGCCACAGCAGTCAGGGAATCCCACTGTTATATCAACAAAAGACTGATTCTAGGCCATCAGAAAGAACAACAACTCCATCACCATCATCAACCCTCTCTCAGTCCGCCCTGTCCATCGCTACTTCCACCATATGCAGCTCTCAAGTCCAGCTCACCCTCCCAGACACTATGAGTAGGTCAAAAAAGTACTCAGTCTCTCATCCGCGTACACTGGGTTTGAACGCCCACATTGCCAAACTAATCTCGTTTGAGATGATGCCCTTTCGGTTGGTGGAAAGCGCAGCTTTCCGCGAACTCATGGCCTATGCAGTACCACGCTATGACCTACCCAGTCGCCACTTCTTCTCTCGCAAAGCCATCCCAGCCCTCCACCATCATGTGAAAGACCGCATTGTCCATGCACTCAAGCAGTCAGTGAGCGGAAAGGTGCACCTCACAACTGATGCATGGTCCAGTCGGCATGGCAAGGGCCGTTACGTGTCCATCACTGCGCACTGGGTTAATGTGGTGGATGCAGGGTCCACAGGGGACAGCGGTGGTGGGACAGTGCTGCCTAGCCCACGGTATAGGAAATAGTTGGCTGTAGGCGTTCGACCCTCCTCCTCCTCCTCCACCTCCAGAAGCGAAAGCTCGTCCAAAGAGCGCAGTCGTACGAGCACTCCATCTGCAGCTGCCACTGTTGCACACGAGGTGTCCCCCTATCGAGCAGCTAGTGGAAAGCGTCAGCAGGCTGTGTTGCAGATGATGTGTTTGGGCGACAGACACACCGCCGAGGTGCTGGCCGAGTACTTGAAGCGACTAACTGAGTCATGGCTGGGCAGTGTACATCTTGAGGCAGGCAAGGTAGTTAGTGATAACGGCCGTAATTTTGTGGCAGCCATAGCCCTTTCAGAACTCAGCCACATACCTTGCTTGGCTCACACCTTGAACCTGGTGGTGCAGTGCTTCCTCAAAAATTATCCGGAGTTAACAGCCCTGCTCCAGAAGGTGCGAAGACTGTGCGCGCACATCCGCCGGTCACCTGTACACTCCGTTCGTATGCAGAAGCTGCAGCGATTGCTCCACCTTCCCAACCACCGCCTCATTATCGACATTGCAACAAGGTGGAACTCCACCCTGCACATGGTGGAGCGGCTGTGCGAGCAGAGGCAGGCCATAATGCATTTGTGGGAGGATACACGGCCAGGCACTTTGAGAGCAGACATGGAGTTGACAGGTGTGCAGTGGTCGAAGCTGAAAGACCTCTGTAAAGTCCTTCAGTGTTTTGAGGAATGCACACGGCTGGTAAGCGCAGACGACGCCATCCTAAGCATGAGCATCCCACTTATGCGTCTGCTCATGCAAACTTTGACGCACCTTAAGGAGCAGGCTTCTGCAGCCAATGTTGATGAGGAGGAAGAGGAGGAGGGAATCCTTGATGACATTCAGCCATTGTCTGCTCAGGGACCTCACCTGGACGAGGTGGAGGAAGAAGAGGAGGAGGAGGAGGATGATGGGATGATTACTTAGGGGAGGAGGATGCATCTCGTGGGGCAAGTGAAAATGTTAGCGTGGCAAGGTCTGGTACAGGGTTTGTGCGTGACTGGAGGGATGTGGATTTGCCAGAAAGTGCTCCTCCAACCAGCACTCGCAGTGCATCATTGACACCGGGAACATTGGCCCACATGTCAGATTATGCCTTGCAGATCCTAAAAAGGGACCCCCGCATTGCCAAAATGATGAACGATGACGACTACTGGTTGGCCAGCATCCTGGATCCACGCTATAAAGGCAAATTACAAAACATCATGCCACAGGAGAACCTTGACCTAATATTGGCTAATAAACAAGCAACTCTGGTAAATCGGTTGATTGAGGCATTCCCAGCACACAGCAGCGGTGATGGTTCTCACACGAGCCGTACGGGCCGGGGTCAGCTTGGCAGAGGTGTTCGTGGTGCACACAGCAGAAGTGGCATTGGAGACAGGGGTTTCATGACAATGTTGTGGACTGATTTTTCAAGTACCGCTCACACAACTGGTAATACTGCATCGATGGAAAGTGACAGGAGACAGCAGTTGTCAACTATGGTTACAAACTACTTTTCCTCCCATATCGATGTTCTCCCACACAGGTCATTCCCGTTTGACTATTGGGCCGCTAAACTGGACACCTGGCCTGAATTGGCCCAATATGCCTTACAGGAGCTCGCTTGCCCAGCTGCAAGTGTGCTATCGGAAAGAGTCTTCAGTGCAGCTGGATCAATCCTGACAGAAAAAAGGACCCGTCTGTCAACCCAAAATGTGGATGATCTAACCTTCATTAAAATGAACCACGCATGGGTTTCCAAGGATTTTGTCCCACCTTCCCCTGATGACACATAGGGTGACAGAAAAATGGCTTGCTTTGGTCCACCTCTTCCTGGGACTTGACCTATTTCACCTTTTGCATCAGCTGAATGTCCAACATCAACATATGCCACTTTCTAAAACTCCCTAACTGTGCTGCCTCCCCCCCCCCATGGCCGGGGTCACCACCTAGCGCACGACACCGTGCGAGTGCCGTTGCCCTGGACAGGTGGGTAGGTCGACTCTTGGACGCGGGCACTGGCACAGGGTCCCTCATAGTGCAATCAAGTGTCTCTGATGGTGGAGGTGCACACCCGCCGTCAGACACACCGCCGTACTATGAGGGGCCCAGTGCCAGTACCGACGCCCACGAGTGGGCCCCCTTGCTTGGGCAGGGCCCCAGCATTTGCAATCTTTACCTCTCACTGCTCCTCCGCTGTGTAGTCTGGGCCGTCAAATCCATACTGTGCCTGACACCATTTGAGCCTGCCTCCTGATGTATAGACATATATTTTGAATGTGTACGCTATCCATACATGTTATCTGGGGATACGGTTTCCTTTCTAACCTTTGTGCAATCACGTGCAATCCATACTGGGCCTAACACCGTCTGAGCCTGCCTCCTGATGTATAGACATATATTTTGAATGTGTACGCTATCCATACATGTTATCTGGGGATACGGTACCCTTTCTAACCTTTGTGCAATCACGTGCAATCCATACTGGGCCTAACACCGTCTGAGCCTGCCTCCTGATGTATATAAACATATATTTTGAATGTGTACGCTATCCATACATGTTATCTGGGGATACGGTTCCCTTTCTAACCTTTGTGCAAACACGTGCAATCCATACTGGGCCTAACACCGTCTGAGCCTGCCTCCTGATGTATAGACATATATTTTGAATGTGTACGCTATCCATACATGTTATCTGGGGATACGGTACCCTTTCTAACCTTTGTGCAATCACGTGCAATCCTTACTGGGCCTAACACCGTCTGAGCCTGCCTCCTGATGTATAGACATATATTTTGAATGTGTACATTATCCATACATGTTATCTGGGGATACGGTACCCTTTCTCACCTTTGTGCAATCACGTGCAATCCATACTGGGCCTAACACCGTCTGAGCCTGCCTCCTGATGTATAGACATATATTTTGAATGTGTACGCTATCCATACATGTTATCTGGGGATACGGTACCCTTTCTCACCTTTGTGCAATCACGTGTAATCCATACTGGGCGTGAGAACGGCTGGCGAGCTGTTAAGCAAGCTACAGCACCTGTGGTTTGCACACGTAAGTTTTTCATTTTTTCAGGAATGATGGTTAGGCCTTATTCCGGAACTGCGGTTGACCTGCACTTACTGGGAAATCATTGTTCGCGGGTAATAATTGTAATCAGTGATCCCCATCTCTAACGTTGTTCAGCGGGTTATCTGCACCTGTAAGCGACAAACGCTGGCCTTTTCAATGTAGCGCACATGCAGCCACGGACATGTAAGGGCATGACACACCAGTTATTGGCCAATCTCATGTGCCAGAGCCTCACGTGTCCCTCTAGTAAGCCGGACTCGGACCGCGGGGCATGACGTAGTCTCGTTCGTTAACGGAATTAAGTTTGCAATGTGTGCATCTGTTCTGTAGCTGGCATGGTTGAGGTTTCCCAGGTGGAGTCGAATTTAACCGTAGGCTCCACTCCTGGTGGTGCCCTTCTGGACATTCCTTTAAGGTTCAGCTTTGCAACCATACTGCCCACGTAAAACAAACACTTTGCCTTCATGAACGCTGTTTGGAGGGTCATGACTCGTGGGAATAACGCCGCCCAATCAGTTAACCTGCTAGAGAGATCGTTCGTTGCTCCCAAGCATGACATCACACTCCCTAGGAAGAAGGTAATACCACTGTGGCGACCGTACTCCTGGGGGCGACACAAGTGCACCGATGCCCAGCCACTGCTCGATGAATCTGCTGGTACATTGACCCAGACCACTACATTCCCCTCGCACGCTACACGGCCTGAATCTGACCCTGATGAAACTCAGGTTACCCTTCCCATATACAGTTCCATCTTACACGGTGACAAAGAGGAAGCAGCAGATGAAAGTGCAGGTTCGGCCCACCAGACACACCACTGTACTATTAGGGGCCCTGTGCCAGTGCCGTCGCCAACGAGTGGGCCCCCCCTGCTTGCTCAGGATCACAGCACTTGCAAAGTTGAAATACTGTGCAGTGAGATGGAAGATGGGGACGACGAGGAGTCCAGACAAGTACAGGGATTCCCTAGCGAGGAGACTTATTTGATTGTTTTCAATGTTGGGACTGCAATTTTTGGGGAGCACTATACTCTGGAGAATGATAGATGGGGCCCACCATACACTGGAACATTCCAAAGGTGGACATCAGACACTGGAGCAGCATTTACATTATGTTTGGAGCATTATTTGGGCCCATAAGACAGTGGAGCTTCATCCATGGGGACCAACATATACTGTAGCATTATGTGGAGCTCATCATATACTGTTTCAAACATTATATGGGACCAATGATTCTGTATGGAGAAATAGATGGGCCTCGTCATGAGATGTAAAAAGTGAAGTATTTTTCATTGTACTATACCGCTATTTCTCTGCCGTATCGGAGCATGATGAGTTGTGGTATGTGTTAAAGGGGCGCTCTTTCGCCCAGGGCACATGAAAACTTGGAGCCAGCCCTCCCCCCCCACAGTCTGTAGCCAAATAACCCCCATTTTTCAGTGCGTAACTTGTATTATGAAGTTAATTAAGGTTGACAAGTTTAAGTAAGAAGAATTGATGCTTTTGGCATTCAAATGGGCACTGTAGGTGTGTTTCCTGTCCTCCTCTCACTGCCGACTTTTATTCCCCATTGACTTACATTGGGTTTCGTGTTTCGGGACGACCCCGACTTTTCCCTATAATCGGACGATCTTGCTCGACCCGACTTTTGGAAAAGTCGGGTTTCACGAAACGAAACTCGACCCTAAAAAACCAAAAGTCGCTCAACTCTAGTGTCTCAATATGGAAACTGCTGGTGGCATCAGCCTCTTGCATTGTACGCACACACACACACTGTATATGCCGTATGCACCACACACACACTGTATACGCCGTACGCACCACGCACACACTGTATATGCCATACGCACCACACGCACACACTGTATACGCCGAACGCAGCCTCTTGCGCGGTACCACCAACGGAATACCGTCACGAACACGTTGCCGGGATCAGCCGAATGATTCACTGACCGCCGCCATCTTTGTACAGGAGGAGTGCATGCGTAGTTCTAATGTGACCGCCGCTATCTGTCTGCACAAAGATGGTGGCGAATTTCGCGCAGGCGCAGTGAATCATTTGACTGATCCCGGCGGCAGATGCGTGACATGTCTACAGGCAGAGGAAGCCGGACACATCTCCTGGGCAGGGGAGGAAGCAAAAGACAATACAGACACTACAGCAGGGGATCACAGAGGATTCATTTTGTGAGGTAAAATATTTCACTGACTGATTTTAAACAATATATTACCTCACAAAATGTATCCTCGGAGATCTCCTGCTGTAATGTCAGTATTGTCGTTTGCTTTCTCCCCTGCCCAGGAGCTGTGGTATGTTCTGTACACGGTCAGACACAGACAATTTTAAAAATGAACTTTCATTCGTGGGAAACCCCTTTAAAAAGCAAATATCAATGCCAACATGGTTCCTCCTAAAAAGAACACCAATGACAAAGAAAGGAAAGCAGCAAAGGCACAACGTCGAAGACAACAACAGGCAAATGAGACTTGAAGAGCAACAGCATCGCTGTGACGAAAACAATACTTATAAGCGTAGACGTCAAGCACATGAGCGCCCTGATGCAAAAGTCAATAGATTATCACAGGATGCCATTAGGCGACAACAGCACCGCAAACAGAAATCTGCATTCTTAGCAGCAATACCATGCTCACAAGATGACTCATTGGAACCTGCACAACACACCGCTGAGTCTACAACTTCAAAGTGTATGAGGTTAACTAAGAAGGCAATTTCCCATCTCAAGCTACTTCAGGAACAATGTCCATTGGCCACAACAAAAAGACTGTCACACGATGCAGAAGCACACCGTCTACAGTATTTTACCACCACCTGGATATGGCCCATACTGTTTTCACATACATGAATAGATCTATCATTGAACAGGCACAGTACACCCAACAGACAAAGACCAACCAAAAATTACTCAACTTTATATACTGGATACCGCTAATGCAATTGAACTCAGACTCAAAAAAAAGAAAATGAAAAATATCATACTACATTGATTAAGATTATCGCTGAGCAACTGAATGCTATCAATCCATTCGCTGCTGCCTATCAAATGATATGCAACACTGAACAACAAGAACAAATCAAAGCTCATCAAAATGGAACTGTCATGCCAACCATCACAATGGCTATTAAGCAAGATAGGACTCAAGATCCATGGCGATTCAACAACCCAACAGTGAGTGAAGTTGCTGTTGTCTTTCCCTTCAATAGAGACATATTAATTCATTTAAAACCTGATCCACTCAACTCTCTGGCTCCAAAAACACAACGCATCAGCATTCTCCATAGCAATTTGGATGCTCTGCTGTATCCTATCTTTTTCCCTCATGGAGACCAAGGTTGGCATGATGGTCTAAAACAACAGGGAAACAGTGCCCGAAGACAGCTCACATGGGACAGCACATGAGGGGAGAACAAAGGACAGGAAGGAGAGACAGCAGACAAGGGGGATAGCACATGGGGCAAACAGGTCAAAGAAGAGAGCACAGATGGGAGAAGTCAGCACATGGGGAAAGAGAGAATGGATAGGTGGGTGAGCACATGTGGGAAAGAGTCTCAACGCTGCAAAGCCTGCCCCCATTGTGTCCTTTCCGCCCTATCGTGCTATCGCATCGGGCTTCCATCTAGTAAAGTATAATGGACAACCCATAGTTATCCATAAAGTGTAATGCACAGTCCATAGTCCTCCATATAGTAGAATGCATAGCCCATAGTCTTCCATATAGTATAATGCACAGCCCATACCATTCATATAGCATAATGCACTTCCATAATCCTCGATATACCATAATACACAGCCCATAGTCCTTCAAAAAGTATAATGCACCTCATAGTCAGCCATAAAGTATAATGCACAGCCCATAGTCATCCATATAGTACAATGCCCAGCACCTAGTCCTCCATGAAGTGTAAGGTACAGCGCATAGTTCTCAATAAAGTATAATGCACCTTATAGTCGATAAAGTATAATACACGGCCTTTAGTCCTCCATATAGTATCATGCACAGCTCTATACTGTAGAGCCTATAGTCCTTCATAATGTATAATGCACAGCCCATACCATAGTCATCCATAAAGTATAATGCACTGCCAATAGTCCTCCAAGGAAGCACATCCAGTTGAATTTTTCACCCGCACGGGCTCATGACCTCTGCGAGTGAGCGTGCGATCTGACATGAATAATTTTCGGGTGTGTACCCCGATTGGAGGTGTACAATCAGACCTATTTTTCTACGGCTGTATGTACACCTCCAGTAGGTATATACTCCCGAAAATGATACATGACAGAGAGAACGTTTGTTCTGCTGGCACCATTATAGTTTATGACCCCATTGGCGCATACATCTGATTCCCGTTTTGCAGGCTTGCTCTGACCAAGCCCCTACAGGAGCTCCGAACTTGGAAAAAAGCACAATGTGAAAAAACCCTAAGACATTGAGTAGGATGCACATTCTGTTCTTGTCTTTTAACAGAACTTGTATGTGTGATTTTTTTATTTTTAATTTACTAAATAAAATATATTTTGGAAAAAAAAAATTCAGTCAGTGATATTGAACTGTGAAAAGTAAGTTTGGCAAGTTTTCTTTCACTCCACATTTACCCATACGGTCATTTATTCTTTATCTTCCATTGTAAACTTCCAGAAAAATCTGTAGCGAGAGTAAATAAAATGACATGAGAATGGATTTCATGGGATTCATGATTATTCAGATGCACAGATGTTTTCTGCTCTCCCTTAATGTCTGACAATATCATTGTTTAAAGTTTCATTGAACTTCAGTGTTTTCCTCGTGTTTTTGAATTATTTACAAGAGATGATGGCTGCCGTTTGCCAGATGTCTCACATTTAACTGAGAACTGTAACTGTGAAAGCCACATAATGGCATCTCCAGTCCTATTGATTGGTGCCCACTTTAATTGTATGGAGTTATTTGGGCAGCAGGTGCTCAGTGGTAATATAATGAGACTCCAGACGTGGTGTTAGTCAATATTGTTGCCACACAAAAAAGCAGTTTTATATTGTCAACACATTTTGTTACAAGCAGTCAATGGCTCATCTATATCAATTTGCATGAAAGAAATTCTAGTTGTAGGGTCAGATTGGACCTTGGTGAAATCCACACTAACTGCTCAATTATCAGATCAATGAATACAGTCCATGCAATGCTTGATCCACAACTGTGTTTTTTGAGCAGCTACAGAGTAAAGGGGGTTTTACACATAGCAATATCGCTAGCAATATCGCTAAAGCATCACCGATTTGGTGACGCAGCAGCGATATCGCTATGTGTGATACTTACCTCCGACCGGCTCCCTCACTGTCTGCCGCTGATCACGTGAGATCACGCAGCTCCATTTCTCTTTGGGCGCTTCCTGCTGGGCTTCCTGCTGGCGCCGACGAGCGACGCGTGGACGCGGACGGGAGGACGTCAGGATCGCCTCGTCTGAAAGGTAAGTAACAATCGCTGTAACGCTGTTGCATCGCTGTGAGATCTGCCTGTGTGGCAGCTCACTAGCGACCATTTAGCGATGCACCAGCGATCCTGACCGGGTTGTAACGTGGTCGGGATCGCTGGTGCATTGCTAAATGTAAAGGGGCCTTGACTCTCAAATCTGGCTCATAAACATGGGACATGACCAGGGAAGCTCTCTCTACAAAGCCCATAAATATCACAATAACAGACAACCCATTTAAATACCAGGGATGATTTAAAGGGAATTTGTCAGTAGGATTTCTTACAATAAACTATTTATATGCGCATGTATCTCTTTCAAAGACAAGTCCAGCAATACTTTTACATGGCCAGTCTGTTCCTCTGTTACTGAAAAATCAGTGTTTGAATTGATATACAAATTAAGTTGAAGAACTATGGTAGATCTGAAGCCTCTGTCACTCCAGATCTATTCCACACTCAGTGCTGCCTCCTCCTGCTTCACTGATTGTTGGAATATGTTTGGTGCAACAACTCCATTCCTGTCTAAGAGTGTCCAGTTGCTAGATTTGTATGCTGTTCATAAAGTTAGAACAACAAAGAAAACTTCCAGAGGCTTACACAGGGATAGCATGTGACTGTATTTCCTGTTTTTCCTGTGTCTGTGTATGAGAGAAGCAGCCTGCTGTAGATGATGCACAGATAGAGACATACAAATGATTTATTCCTGATCTATTAAGCTTATCATATATTGTTCCTCAATAAAGAAGCTCTGTTGTCACATGCTTGAAGAGTATCCTGAATAATCCGCTACCAACAGGTTATGGGCCCAGAGGGACCCAAAACCCCAGAGTAACTCAGCAATAGAAGCATAGTGCAAAAGCAGCACAGAGCAACAGAGAAGATGTCCACTAGCAGCAATCCTGTCAAGTTCTCAGTGCCAAGCCTCACTAACCAGAACTACCAGTCCTGGAAATTCAAGGTGAAGATGCTGCTCATAAGAGAAGGTACGTGGAAATATACTCAGGAACAAGTGCCTCATCCAGGACCAGATGATTGGCTAGAGAAGGATCAGAAAGCACAAAGCACGATCTCCCTCAGTGTAGATGATAATCAGAGTGTTCATATATGCAAGTGTACAACTGCAAAGTGTCATGATCTGAAGTGATCTGACAGTTTTAAAAGCACAGAGTGAACTTTTTTTCCTTTTGGCAAGTTGCCAAGGTGACTTGACTGTCCCCGGTGGTGGTTAGTGGTATCACACCTTAGGTTTCAGTTTAATGTGCACGTAATTAGGAATCAGGTGTGGGGCTCTATAAATGAGTCTCAGGGTGTGTAATCACTGCTGGTGATATTCTTTAATTGATTGATTCATTCATTGATTCTGAGTTGGTGAGAGCCTGGTGGAAGGATGGAGCTGAGGAGTCCTGCGCAGCTTAGCCAGGGGGGATGTGTGTCAGCTATGGTGTCTGGACGAAGGGCTGGCATGGCGTGGTGGGGTCGCAGTGATGGTGTCGGCAGGAAGTGTCTGCATGGACTGGTGGAGTGGCGACTATGGAGAGTGGCACTCACCATGTGGAATTTGGCTGCTGAGCTGGACTCAAGCATGCTTGCCTTCGTGGCAGAAGCTGAACTCATCTTTGGGACTCTGTTACTAAGCAGCAGCAACTGGTGGTGGACTCTGCTCCAAGGCTGCACTATGGTGATGGATCCGGGTGGAGGAGAAGATGCACGCAGGTGGAGGGCTCTGTTGCAGGAGCATAAGCACAGAGCATAAAGCTAAGTGGTGTTTCCCCTGTATTGTCTTCTTTCCTCATGTGTGTTGTTAGTGCAGTGGTGGGATTAGTTTCTGCACTGACCAATTCCCTAGTGAGGGTTTAGGGTCAGGGCGAGCAAGGGCTTTGAGGTACGCGTGCGGCGCCCGGTGCGGAACCGGCATTGGGAACGTTAGGAGTGCAGGGACACTGGCTCAGGGGAGCTCAGGAGGTCTCCACTTCCCTTTTCCCTATCGCAGGGCCCACCATTGTTAATGTTTCCCAGGTCCCCCTTATTATTTAAATTCGCCGCACTGGAGGCGGGGTTTCCAGAATTTATATTAATGTGTAATACCTAAATTCGCCAGGAGGAGGCGGTGTATCCATCTGCACGTATTATTATTTAAATTCGCCACTGGAGGCGCTGTATCCAGGGTCACGTGTGTTATGGGTCCGCCTTGCTGTATCATCTGCGTCCAGACACACGTTGACTGTGACATTATCACCAGCCCTACAGTTTTTTTTTTCCTGGGGCCTTTGGCCATGTGGAGACCTGTGAGCAGTTGCTGCTGGGCTTCACTGAGGTGACTGGGAGCGGCATGGTGTGTTTAAGCCGCTGCTGCAGCAGCAGTTATCTGGGTCTGGGGCCTCTGCTGAGGAAAAAAAAAAAAAAAAAAAAATGGCGGCTGTGATCTGGCTAAAAGCCCCTAGAGTCGCTGCTGGGGAGCGGGACTTGCTCATGCACGCGGGCGTACCCAGGCAGGTGGGAGGAATGGTGCCCCACGGAGCTGCTTGGTATTCCCCGAGAAGGGGTACGTCCCGGTGATGAGCAGACTGGTGTAGAGTCCGCGGGGTTTACGCCAAATCTTCAAATACCACCGAAGAAGCCGCCCCTCCTGGTCGTGTGGAGGCGACCAGTGAGTGTATATTTCCTCCATATCCGGTCCCTCTCCTCCTGGTGTGAGCAGCAGGTGTGCTGCGGGGGAGTAGGGACAAATCTCAATCCTCGCCATTAACCAACCCTGGGAGGCGCAGACCTCATGGTGAAGAGGGTTGGAGGGTGGTGTCCCTTGGTGAATGGTGGGGGTGTGAGTGTGGTGACACAGGAGGACGCCCTTGTTGTCAAGTCCAGAATGAGTTCACTAATTATGACAAACGAATGTGTGCAATAAACGTTCAGGTCCGGACCTGTGTGTGAACGAGCGTGTATGGGTGGCCACCAAAAAACATCTTGTGGAAGTGTGTTGTGGAGTCTGATCAGCTCATAGCAAACATACCCATACATAAACTCGTTCCCCAGGTCGGCGCTGTGGAGACGAGTGGTGCCTCCAAAATGAACTGTATTGCCAATACCAGCGGTGTGTTTTGTCATAAACCTGAAGTGTCAGGTAGTGGTGGGGTGAACTCAGGATTTGGGCGTCCCCGCTGTAGGTGTTTCCCTAATGAGGGGTGGTCTTGAGGGTCCAGAGGCCCCTCATTAAGGAGGGGGTACTGTCATGATCTGAAGTGATCTGACAGTTTTAAAAGCACAGAGTGAACTTTTTTTCCTTTTGGCAAGTTGCCAAGGTGACTTGACTGTCCCCGGTGGTGGTTAGTGGTATCACACCTTAGGTTTCAGTTTAATGTGCACGTAATTAGGAATCAGGAGTGGGGCTCTATAAATGAGTCTCAGGGTGTGTAATCACTGCTGGTGATATTCTTTCATTGATTGATTCATTCATTGATTCTGAGTTGGTGAGAGCCTGGTGGAAGGATGGAGCTGAGGAGTCCTGCGCAGCTTAGCCAGGGGGGACGTGTGTCAGCTATGGTGTCTGGACAAAGGGCTGGCATGGCGTGGTGGGGTCGCAGTGATGGTGTCGGCAGGAAGTGTCTGCATGGACTGGTGGAGTGGCGACTATGGAGAGTGGCACTCACCATGTGGGACTTGGCTGCTGAGCTGGACTCAAGCATGCTTGCCTTCGTGGCAGAAGCTGAACTCATCTTTGGGACTCTGTTACTAAGCAGCAGCAACTGGTGGTGGACTCTGCTCCAAGGCTGCACTATGGTGATGGATCCGGGTGGAGGAGAAGATGCACGCAGGTGGAGGGCTCTGTTGCAGGAGCATAAGCACAGAGCATAAAGCTAAGTGGTGTTTCCCCTGTATTGTCTTCTTTCCTCATGTGTGTAGTGCAGTGGTGGGATTAGTTTCTGCACCGACCAATTCCCTAGTGAGGGTTTAGGGTCAGGGCGAGCAAGGGCTTTGAGGTACGCGTGCGGCGCCCGGTGCGAAACCGGCATAGGGAACGTTAGGAGTGCAGGGACACTGGCTCAGGGGAGCTCAGGAGGTCTCCACTTCCCTTTTCCCTATCGCAGGGCCCACCATTGTTAATGTTTCCCAGGTCCCCCTTATTATTTAAATTCGCCGTACTGGAGGCGGGGTTTCCAGAATTTATATTAACGTGTAACACCTAAATTCGCCAGGTGGAGGCGGTGTATCCATCTGCACGTATTATTATTTAAATTCGCCACTGGAGGCGCTGTATCCAGGGTCACGTGTGTTATGGGTCCGCCTTGCGGTATCATCTGCGTCCAGACACACGTTGACCGTGACACAAAGGAGATATGGGATGAGTTACAGAAAGTGCATGAGAGATCAAATCTCAGCAATAAACTTTATCACATGAGAAAGCTGTATCAGTCTAAGGCTACTTTCACACATGAGGTTTTCGGCGTCAGGCGCGATCCGGCGTCGTGCCGGAGCGCCGGATCCAGCAAATATTTCGTAAAACCGGATGTGACGGATCCGTTTTTCTGCCGGATCCGTCTTGTTCTTGACAGACAAAACCGGATTTTTTAAAATTGACCCTTGTGGCCTTCCGAACGGGATTGGCTACTGAAAACCTATATATAGCGTGTTCCTACAGCCCTTCTTTGACAGGTTGTAGAGGAGAAAGTGCAGGTTGGAGAGAAGAGCAAGTTACTGGCGAAGATGGATGTTGTGATTGGAAATATTTTGAAGAATTTGGCGGATTTTACAGCGGAGGCGAATCATTTGAGGGTGATTGTTCTGGAGAAGGAGAGAGCGAGACAGCAGCGCATCAGGCATCGTAGACGACGTTTGTGGATCCATCCCATCACAGCCAAGAGAATGATGCGTGGGGTCTATTCTACACTCTGCATGGACCTTAGACGAAACCCGGATAAATTTTTTGGATATGTTCGGATGAAAATGGAGAATTTTGATTACTTGGTGGAGCGCATTGCACACCTCATAAGAAAAACGGACACCTATTGCCGCTTCTCTGTTTCATCCGCAGAGCGTCTGATGGTGACTTTAAGGTAAGCCACATTTATTGGATGTGCTCGCATCAGAGCACACTTTCACTGCAATCTTGTTGGTGGTAGTTTGTATCTCCAAGTGTTATAGCTGAGTTTTGGTATGTAATGCTGTGATTTAAAACTAAATGATTGTTTTTTAATTCCCCACAGATTTCTTGCAACTGGAGAATCCCTTTCGTCACTGCATTTCCAGTACAGACTCGGGATTTCCACCATATCTGGAATAGTGAAGTACGCATGCTGTGCACTGTGGGACTCCTTAGCTGAAGAGTTTTTACCAGAGCCCACAACAGAGAGGTGGATTGAAATTTCAGAAAAGTTTCTACAGATATGTCAGTTTCCGAACTGCTTGGGCGCTGTGGACGGGAAACATATCCGCATTGTAAAGCCAGCCGGATCGGGATCGAAATATTTCAATTACAAGAAATATTTTTCAATTGTCCTCATGGCCATCGCTGACGCGGAATACAAATTTATTGCTGTTGATATTGGGGCCTATGGCCGCTCCAATGACTCTCAAGTTTTCAAACTGTCTGCCATGGGGCGTAAACTGTATGGAAACACCTTCCAGTTCCCACCTAGACCGCTGCCGCAAACATCTGGTCCACCTATGCCATTTGTCTGTGTAGGGGATGAAGCCTTCCAGCTGTCAGAACACCTTTTGAAACCGTACTCTAGCAGAGGATTGACAAGAACAAAACGCATTTTTAATTACCGCCTCACAAGAGCAAGAAGAATGGTTGAATGTACCTTTGGTATTCTGACAGCCAAATGGCGGGTCCTATTGACTGCGATCAACCTCAAGACAGAAACTGTGGACGAGGTGATCAAAGCTTGCGTGGTACTCCACAATTTTGTTATCTGCAAGGAACCCATTTCCATTGAGGACACCTCTGAAGAAACCACCTTGCAAGATTACCATGACATTACCACTAGAAGTTCTGTGACGGTTTCAGTAATGAGGGACAATTTTGCACTATACTTTATGTCACCTCAAGGCAGAGTACACTGGCAGGATGACAGAGTGTGAAAGATTTGTGCCCTTAACCAAACTTGTGTACCTTCTGTACCAACAGTATATACCTTTGCCAACCAAAGTTGGCTATCTTGTCATGGTCTTACTATTTTTACCTTTAGGCCACAGGTGTGTACCTGGTTGTGTTTTATGCAAAGTATTTCACCTTGTAACAAAAGTTGTGTACATTGTTAGGAAATCATCAACAATAAACACAACTTTTTAGGTGAAATACTTTGCTTCAAACACAACCAGGAACACAACTGTGGCAAAAAGGTAAAATTTACCCACAGTTATATACCTGGTTTTGAATACCTTTTTACCTTTGAAATACCCTGTATTTAACCTTTTTTTTAAACATAGTTCGCCGCAGAAAGAAATGACAGACAACCATTGTAAAACGATAATTTAACTTTTATTTAAAATATTTTTTTTTTTGTAAAATGTTTTTAAAGTTTAAAAAACTTTTTTAATAAATGTTTGAAACCAACCAAATGGGCATTTTTATACCAACAAAAAACATTATAACTCGGTGTAGTGTGGGGTGGAAATAGTGCTGGAGGGGCTGCGGGACACTTCGACACTGGGAGTGTGGAGAGAGGACTGGGATCGTGGTGGGGAAGGAACAGTTATAGGTGAAGGTGTGGAAAAAGCTACAGAATGGGTGGACATGTGGGAGGCAGAAGAGGTGGTGGGCGGTGGAGTGGAGGGTTGGGCAGGGACTGTAGGAGCAGATGATGTCGATGGCAAGTTGTATGGGGAAGGAGTTTGGTACGGGGAAGGAGTTTGGTACGGGGCAGGTTGCTGGAAGTGGGGAGATGTCTGGTACTGGGGAGGTTGCTGGTACTGGGGAGGTTGCTGGTACTGGGGAGGTTGCTGGTACTGGGGAGGTGGCTGTTGCTGGGGAGGTGGATGGTATGTAATAGGAGGGGGAGGATGGAAAGTGGCTGGAGGGGGTGCAGGTGGAGGAACTACTGTGGTGGGAGGAGGAGGTTGGGAGGTAACGTGCTGGAGAGCACCGTGGCATGAATGCATTACATGCATCTGCTGGGTAGGAGATAGCGTTTCCATGCGCTCCACAACAGACCTGAAAAAGGTGTGGTTTGGCGAAGATCTTGCTTCTGAATGCATGGTTTGCAGAAGTGTCTTCACCTCCAGAATGCTGGAGTTGATCTGCTGAAAGCCTGCGGAGATTTGCTCTGACAAGACTTTTAGACAGTTCTGGAAAGATGCATTCAGATGCAAGAACTCTGGCGCATAAGTCTTTTCCTGACCCCTCTGCCGCTGCCGCCCAGTACCCGCATGTGTACTAGAGGTGGCAGGGGCAGAAGGGTGGGGTAAAGGGAAATCGATCTCCTCACCAGCAGCTTCATGTAATGTAGGCGGCCACGATGCTCCTGTGCTGGTGGATGGGACAGATGGGTCGAATGTGTGGGAAGGCTGGGAAGGTGCAGATGTACCGGGGCGGTCGAAGTGTCCCTCGGTGCTGGTCTCCTCAGGGATCGCCTCAGAAGGGTCCAATCGTGCAGGCTCCCGAGTGCTGCTCACCGTGCTGTGGAATAAAGAGAAAAAAAAACAATTAAAATAGTGACATGGTATGGCCCTGGCTGAAAAAAAAAGTTACATCTAAACTTTTTTTTCACATGTGGTGTGTAATATTTACCTTCTGACCTTCTGGTGACCATTGTTTCCCGGAGGAACGACAGGGCTTGTGCGTACTTGTACTTGCTCCTGCGTCCTCCAGATCCACTCGGGGCCCGCATCTCTTTATTGAACTCCTTCTTGAAACGATCCCTCACAGACCGCCACCGCTTCACAATTCTGTCCCCTGAAACGAGAAAGGAGTGGTTAGTATACAACATCAGTGTTTCCCAAACTCCAGTCCTCATGGTCCCCAGGGGTCATGTTTTCAGGATTTCCATAGTAAATGGAAATCCTGAACACATGATCCGTGGGGACCACAAGGACTGGAGTTCGGGAAACACTGGTTTACATCAAGCAACCGGTACTGTATATACTTACGCTCTTTAATCTGGGCCCGAGCATCGAGGTCCTCCCAGCGGTCCACAAGGAGCGAACAGATTTCCTCCCAGAGTCGTCGGGTAACGATCAGGTCAGCATGGCGGCGGTCAGCCATATTCCATAGCGGCTCCCTTTCTCTGACGAGATCGATGAGGTGGTCCACATCAATCCCTCCATCCTCACCGTCAGAGTCGGGAGCACGCTGTGAAGGCTGTTAAAGAAAAAGACAAAAATAACATAATTTGCCTCCACAAAAGAAATGAAATAAAAAGTGCAAAAAAACAAAGCAAAAATATTTATCCTTACACGCTGGTGACCGCCGCGTTGCTGTCGCCGACGACCCTGGGAGGCACTGCGAGGACCTCTTTGCCGAGCACCAGATTGGGAAGACTAGAGAAGAAAACAAAAAATGTTATGTCTTTGGATGTAGGCATTTGTTTGCTGTGTGTGGTCTGCAGAACATTGTTTTCTATGTGTTGTGTGTAGTGTGATGTTGTGTTTCTGCGTTTGATGCAAAAAACTTACCAATTGTGAGCCCACTCCAGGTGTCTGTCCACCCCTTCCTTCTTCTTCTGGGAGCTCCTCTTCATCTTGTGATTCCTGTTTTGAAATAAAAGGCAATGAATAGACATATATTACAGAGATGATGGATTTTGGAAATAAAAACTTACCGTCAAACGCTGACGATGCGAGGGAGGGCTCCCAGAAGAAGATGTGCTGTCTTCCTGCTGGCCAGACTCCATGCCTGTGGGTGGTGGTACTGCTGCTGCCAGTGCTTCCAGTGCTGCCACTGTTGCTGCTGCTGCATCTCTTGGGCGGCTGTTGAATAAAGAGAAACAAAGGGGCAATGAATATCTTGATATTCCATGGCCCTAGTTTGGAGGAATGGGGGATTTGATAATTACCGTCTCTCATCTGCTGCTGGACTCCCCTCCCGTTGTTCAGCATGCTGCTCCATTTGGGGTGGTGGTGGTGCTGATGGTGCTGCTGCAGTGGTCTCCTGCCTTCTCCTGCGCCTGGTTGCTGTCTTGGGTGGCATGTTGGGTGTGGCTGAGGGTCCCACTGTCATGCTTTTATATATGTGTCTTGTGGGCAGAGCTACTGAGCATGCTCAGACCAAAAAAAACGGATCCGGCCACCGGATCCGGCGCATTGCGGCGCTCATAGGCTTTCATTGTTTGAAAAAGCCGGACACGCCGGATCCGGCGTGTCCGGCTTTTTCGCCGGAGACAAAAAACGTTACAGTAGCCGTTTTTTCCAGACGCCGGATCGCGACACATTGCCGGATCCGGCGAAAACCGGATGAAACGCATGGCCATCCGGCGCGATCCGGCGCAAATGCAAGTCAATGGGGGGGAAACCGGATCCGGCATTGCATTTCGCCGGATCTGGTTTTTGTCAAAAGCGCCAGATCGCGCCTGACGGCGAAAACCTGATGTGTGAAAGAGGCCTAAGCTAAGTGATGGACAGAATTTGCAGGAGATTGTGGAGTGTCTCAGGGATATTGGAGAAAAAAATTAAAGATTTTCATGTTGCTGCACTTCTATTAGTGGTCTTCCAGAAAGTTATGGCACACTCGTGACTGCACTAAATGCATGTGCACGGCCAGATGATGAGGTGTCACTAGGGTATGTTAAAGGAAAACTTGTGGATGGATTCAAGAGAAAAACACAGCATGGAAGCAACAGTAATGAATCCAGAGCAGAAACAGCATCAAAGACACAGGATTTCCCTAAATATAAGAGCAATTTGGAAACTCATGAATTTTTTTTCTGTAAAAAGCCTGGTCACCTTAAAGCAGACTGCAGAATTTGGAAAGCAAGAATGAGTAAGCTTAGAAAGCAGAACAGTCATCAAAGGGTTAAAACAGCTGTAAAGGAAGATTCTGCATGTGTTGAAACAGCATTTAATGCCAGTACAGGCCCATCTACAACGCATATAAGGTGTATAGATTCTGGTGCAAGCAGCCATATGACAAATAACAAGGATTTCTTCACTGACCTTAATCCCTCTCTGCCATCAGACGTACTATTCCGTCCATGTGACCTGGGCTTTACTTCCCATGGATGGAATAGTACGTCATCGCGATCGGCCGCGCACACGGGTGGTGTGCGGCCGGGTGTCAGCTGATTCTTACAGTTGACACCTGGCACTAAGTGCCAGGATTGGTCACAGACCGCTCCTGACACTTTAACTCCCGGAACACTGCGATCAAAAAAGATTGCAGTGTTCCGGAGCCGGCACAGTGGCTGACAGTCCCTCTGCCCTTGGATCGGAGACCCCGTGGTGTGACGTGGGGTCCCAATTGCTGCCATGGAGACCCAATGTCGTCATTGGGTCTCCAGAGTTGAGAACTTCGCAGTGCATGATCAGGAAGTCTCTCAGGTCAGTGTAAATTACATGCAGCGCTGACAGCTTCTATAGCATGCAGATGCTGCTTCATCTGCATCCTATAAAAACTATCAGCCTGCACAAAATGATTGTCCCATAGTGGGACTAAGTGAAAAACATAGAATGAAGTAAAAAAAATTAAATAATTGTAAAAATATTTTAAAAAATAATAATATAAAATCAATATTTATTCTATCAGTAAATAAATATTTGAATAAAAAAAAAATCTAAACAATAAAAGTACACATATTTGGTATAGCCACGTCCGTATTGATTCGGCCTTTAAAACTGTCCCACTAGTTAACCTCTTTAGTGAACACCATAAAAAAAAGGCAAAAAACAATGCTTTATCATCATACCGCAAAACAAAAAGTGGAATAACACGCTATCAAAAAGACAAATATAAATAAACATGGTACCGCTGAGAACGTCATCTTGTCCCGCAAAAAACAAGCCGCAATACAGCTCCATCAGTGGAAAAATAAAAAAGTTATAGCACTCAGAACAAAGTGATGCAAAAATAATTATTTTTTATATGAAATAGTTTTTATTGTACAAAAGCACCAAAACATAAAAAAATATTAATGAGGTATCGCTGTAATCGTACTGACCCAAAGAATAAAATTTTATCAATTTTACCACACGCAGAACTGTATAAATGCCCCCCCAAATGAAATTCATGAATTGCTGGTTTTTGTTCATTCTGCCTCCCAAAAATCGGAATAAAAAGCGATCAAAAAATGTCATGTGCCCGAAAATGGTACCAATAAAAATGTCAACTCGTGCCGCAAAAAACAATACCTTACAAGACTCTGTGGGCCAAAATATGGAAAAATTATAGCTCTCAAAATATGGTGATGCAAAAACTAATTTTTGCAATAAAAAGCGTCTTTTAGTGTGTGACAGTAGCCAAACATAAAACCCCGCTATAACGCCTCTTTCACATGTCCTGATATTTCTGGTACCGTAGATATCAGTGTCCGTGTGTGAAATACTTGTGGCATCAGTACCACGAGGATGGGCGCCAGGGAAGAAGCGTTACAGTAATCCCTGTTCCCCAGCGCCGGGTGCTTAACACAGCTCTCATGATTCTCCTCTGCTCTGCCAGTGATCAGCACAAGCAGTGGAGAATGTTTCCCCGGCGCCGATGTGTGTCACATGGATGACATCCATGTGTGTTATGCGTATGCATGTGTGCTGAGTGTTTTGTGGTCCGTGCTGACATAAAAAAATGGACATGTCAGCCTATTTTGCCCATGGACACACGGTCCGTGGAAACACACTGACATGTGCAGAGACCCTTTCACTTGAATAGGCAAATAGCACTCCGTTCCTCCCGAGTCTCTCCACATGGCTGCCCAATGGTATATAATTCTGTGACACACATGTGGTGTCAATATGATCACTGCACTCCTAGATGAATTCATTGAGAGGTGTAATTCGGAAAATGGGGTCACTTATGGGTGGTTTCTGCTGTTTTGGCAACTCATGGGCTCTCCCAGTGGGTCATAGCATCTGCAAACCATAACTGTAAAATCTGGTGCTCCTTCCTTTCTGAGTTCTGCCATGTGCCCAAACAGTGGTTCCCTACCACATATGGGGTATCAGTGTACTCAGGACAAATTGCACAATAACCTTTGGGGTCCAATTTCTCCTGTTACCCTTGGGAAAAAAAATTGGATCTGTTGTAATTTTTTTGTGAAAATCCTATATTTGTGAAAAACCAGGGGAAGAGTCTTGAGGAGATCATTTGCATATTCCCAGTGCCTTCTGGGATAAGTGAAGAGTCTCCGCGAGCTCAACGATCACTGGGTTTTGGCCGTTGCAGCTGAAAAGAGGAAATCGGAAAAACTTTGGCTCATCTTTCATCGTTTTTAAGAAATCTCAAGATGGAAGAGGCCAGGAGCCATTTGGTGAGCTGCATTTCTTGCTACATGTTCACAGATTTACCAGTGGAAAAGCCAAACTTCACATGCCACAAATGCAAGCTTGTGTCCCTGTTGGAGGAAAAGTTGCAAAATCTCGAAGAGAGGTTAGCTACGTTGAAGATCATTAAGGAAGGTGAAGAGTTCTTGGACAGAGCAGAATTATCTCTTCATGTTACAGAAAGAGAAGAAATTCGAAGTGCACCTGAAGAAACAGAGGAATGGAGACATGTGACCCAGAGAAGCAGGAGGATCAGGAGGCAGTCAGCACCCATACTGCTCAGAAACCAGTACCAGGCTCTCACGCAGGAAAACGATGAAGAAATACATCAGGATAAGACTTTGCCAACAAACAGCAACCTTGTACGCCCTCAGAGTCCTCCTGGATGGAGAAAGAAAAATGTTGTGAAGAAGAAACGGAGAGTGGTGGTCATGGGGGATTCCCTGCTGAGAGGAACAGAGGCCGCTATCTGCAGACCGGATATAACTACAAGAGAAATGTGCTGTCTTCCAGGTGCAAAAATTAAAGATGTGTCTGACAGGATATCAGGACTCTTCAGACCTACAGATGACTACCCATTCCTGCTACTACATGTGGGGACAAATGACACCGCAAGAAACGACCTGGAAATCATCTGCAGAGACTTTGAAGACTTAGGCAAGAAAGTGAAAGAACTGGGAGCGCAGGTGGTCTTCTCTTCCATCCTCCCAGTGGATGGCCATGGAACAAGGAGGTGGAATAAGATTCTGCAGGTGAACAACTGGCTACGTCGATGGTGCCGTCAGCAACGATTTGGATTTCTGGATCACGGAATGAACTACTTATACGATGGACTACTTGCTAGAGATGGGGTGCACCTTACGAAGACTGGAAAGCATGTATTTGGAAGTCGCCTTGCTACACTTGTAAGGAGAGCTTTAAACTAGAACAACATGGGAAGGGAAGCAAAAGACCAGAAAAAGCCATACACCTGACAAATGCTATTGAGAACTCTGCTATTAGAAGTGGAAAGGAAGAACAAAGACGAAAGAATCTAATTAATACAAATATTGGAGAAAGAGAAACCAATCACAAACTAAAATGTTTCTATACTAATGCACAAAGCATGGGCAACAAACAAGGAGAATTGGAACTACTAACACAGGAAAAGAAATATGATGTAATTGGAATCACTGAAACTTGGTGGGACAATACACATGATTGGAATACAAGACTAGAAGGATACAACTTATTTGCAAGAAACAGACTTGATAAACGAGGAGGGGGTGTCGCATTGTATGTTCGAAACGCGTATATCTGCACAGAGATTGAAGCTTCAGAGACTGGGAGTTCTGTGGAAACTGTTTGGGTAAGAATACAAGGACAGAACAATGGAAAGGACACCATTGTAGGCATTTACTACAGGCCGCCTGTGCAAGCCGAAGATATAGATGAACTCTTTATGCATCAGATGGCCAAGTTCTCCAAAAAATATGACATAGTTGTCATGGGAGATTTCAACTATCCAGACATTTGTTGGGAATCTCTCTCAGGCAAAACTAACAGGTCAAGGAAATTCTTATCCTCTCTTGCTGACAACTTTATCTTCCAAAAGGTAAGGGAGAAAACAAGGGGAACTGCTACATTGGATCTAATCCTTATAAACAGGGAGGAAATGGTTGAGGAGGTAAAAGTGGCTGGGACCCTAGGAGGTAGCGACCATGCTATTTTAGAATTTTGGATAACTAGAGGTGGAAGACCTGTGAAGACTCAGACGTCAAGGTTAGATTTCAGAAAGGCAGATTTTAAGGGATTCAGAAAGAGAATTGGAGGGATCCAATGGCTGGATATCCTTAAAGACAAAAATGTCCAGGAAGGATGGGAAAACTTGAAAAATGAAATTCTCAAAGCACAGTTGTTAACAATTCCGAAAAGAGGGAAGAATAGGAAGCATTTAAGGAAACCAGGATGGATGAACACAGAACTTAAGCACATGCTAAAAAGGAAGAAAAAAATGTTTATAAAATGGAAAGAGGGAGGCATATCTAAAGAAGAATATAATGCTGTCTGCAGAACCTGCAGGGCACAAATCAGATTAGCTAAAGCTGAAAATGAACTGAGGCTTGCAAGAGATGTCAAAAGCAATAATAAAGGATTTTGGGGATATGTCAAAAGTAAAAGAAAAGTCAAAGATGCTATAGGATTTTTACAGGATGAATATGATGAAATGGTAAGACAGGATGTTGAGAAGGCTGAACTTTTAAATTCCTATTTTGCATCTGTTTTCTCTCAGAAAGGAAATGCAACATCAACTGTTATTCACTGTCCTATTAAGGGAATAGAAGAATCCAGGATATCTATAAACAGAAAGATAGTGAGGAAACACTTAGCTAACCTAAATGAATTCAAGTCTCCAGGTCCAGATGAATTACACCCCAGAGTACTGAAGGAGATAGCAGAAGAAATTTTTGAACCCCTCTTCATAATCTTTGAAAATTCTTGGAGAACAGGAGAAGTGCCAGAAGACTGGAGAAGAGCAAATGTTGTTCCTATCTTCAAAAAGGGGAAGAAGGTGGACCCAGGCAACTATAGGCCGGTGAGTCTGACTTCTATACCAGGAAAGATCTTTGAACAAATTATTAAACAACATGTATGTCAATACCTGGATAAGAATGAAGTGATTAAACAGAGTCAGCATGGGTTTCTAACTAATAAGTCATGTCAGACTAACTTAATTTCCTTCTATGATGGTATCACTGATTGGGTGGATCAAGGAAATGCTGTAGATATAGTATATCTTGACTTCAGCAAAGCATTTGACAAAGTCTCTCATACAATCCTTATTGAAAAAATGACTAAGTATGGAATGGACAAGGCAACTGTTAGGTGGATTCATAACTGGCTTAGTGATCGGACCCAAAGAGTGGTCGTAAATGGCTGCACATCCAGTTGGAAGAATGTCTCAAGTGGGGTACCACAGGGCTCTGTCCTGGGCCCTGTATTGCTCAACATCTTTATCAACGATTTAGATGAAGGAATTGAGGGTAAACTGATTAAATTTGCTGATGACACAAAGCTAGGAGGGATAGCTAATACTAGAGAAGAGAGAGAGAGGATTCAAAAAGATTTAAATAAACTGGAGAAGTGGGCAGCAACTAACAGAATGGTTTTTAACAGGGAGAAATGCAAAGTACTACATCTGGGCAATAAAAATGAAAAAAGCATATATAGAATGGGAGGAATAGGGCTAAGTGACAGCACATGTGAAAAAGACTTGGGTATACTAATAGATCACAGACTGAATATGAGTCAACAGTGTGATGCAGCAGCAAAAAAGGCAAATGCAATTCTAGGATGTATTAACAGAAGCATACAGTCTAGATCACGTGAAGTCATTATTTCCCTCTACTCCTCTTTGGTCAGACCTCATCTGGAATATTGTGTCCAGTTTTGGACACCACATTTTAAAAAAGACATCAACAAACTGGAGCAAGTTCAGAAAAGAGCGACCAGAATGGTGACCGGTCTGCAAACCCTGTCTTATGAGGAAAGGTTGCAGGATTTGGGAATGTTTAGTTTGCAAAAGAGAAGACTGAGAGGAGACTTAATAGCTGTCTACAAATATCTAAAGGGCTGTCACATTGTAGAAGGATCAACTTTATTCTCATTTGCACAAGGAAAGACTAGAAGCAATGGGATGAAACTGAATGGGAAGAGACACAGATTAGATATTAGAAAAAACTTTTTGACAGTTAGAGTGATCAATGAGTGGAACAGGCTGCCACGAGAAGTGGTGAGTTCTCCTTCAATGGAAGTCTTCAAACAGAGGCTGGACAGACATCTGACTGGGATGATTTAGCGAATCCTGCTTTGAGCAGGGGGTTGGACCAGATGGCCCAGGAGGTCCCTTCCAACTCTACGATTCTATGATTCTATGATTCTATGATTCTATGATTCTATATTAAGGAGGCACTGGAGAAAGGTCATATTAGACCATCCTCTTCACCCTTAGGTGCTGGGTTTTTTTTCGTGGCTAAAAAGGATGGTTCATTAAGGCCTTGTATTGACTATCGTGCCCTCAACAAAATTACTGTTAAATATCAGTATCCGTTACCCCTGATTTCTGATCTATTCTCCAGAGTTAAAGGTGCTTGCTGGTTTACCAAGCTTGACCTCAGGGGGGCGTATAATCTTATTCGCATTAAATATGGGGATGAATGGAAGACGGCGTTTAATACTCCGGAGGGACATTTTGAGTACCTGGTGATGCCTTTTGGGCTCACTAATGCCCCTTCTGTCTTCCAGTGCTTCATGAACGATATATTCCGAGACTTTGTGGATAAATTTTTGATTATCTATCTGGATGATATTTTGATCTTCTCCAAGAATTGGGACTCTCATGTGGAACATGTTCGGACTGTGTTCCGGATTTTGAGGGAGAATTCCCTGTATGTCAAGGGATCGAAATGCCTTTTTGGGGTACAGAGGATTTCATTTTTGGGATTTATTTTGTCTCCGTCAACTATTGAAATGGACCCGGCCAAGGTACAGGCCATTTATGATTGGGTTCAGCCCACTTCTTTGAAGGCCCTCCAGACGTTTTTGTGTTTTGCTAATTTTTATCGGAAATTTATAGCTAATTTTCTGGTATTGCCAAGCCATTGACGGATATGACTAGGAAGGGTGCTGATGTGCTGAATTGGTCTCCGGAGGCTGTTTCTTCCTTTCAGGAGCTGAAGCGAAGATTCGCTTCTGCTCCGGTTTTGCGGCAACCTGATGTCTCAATCCCGTTTCAGGTGGAGATGGACGCTTCTGAGATTGGTGCAGGAGCGGTGTTGTCCCAAAAAGATCCTGTGACAACTAAAATGAATCCTTGTGCTTTCTTTTCTCGAAAGTTCTCCCCATCCGAACATAATTATGATGTGGGGAATCGGGAACTGTTGGCCATGAAATGGGCATTTGAGGAGTGGAGACATTGGTTGGAGGGAGCCAAACACCAAGTCGTGGTCCTTACTGACCACAAGAATTTGATTTACCTGGAGTCGGCCAAGCGCTTGAATCCTAGACAGGCTAGGTGGGCCTTGTTTTTCACACGTTTTGATTTTGTGGTCTCTTTTCTTCCTGGCACTAAGAATGTCAAGGCAGACGCCCTCTCTAGGAGTTTCCTTGCTGATTCTCCTGTTGTGACTAAGCCTGCTACCATCTTAGGCGAGGGGGTAGTTCTTTCTCCCTCACCCATGACAGCACCACGGAGAGAGGGGGTCCGCCCATCAAGGACAGGAACCTACAGACAAAAGAGCGGCACCTCTCCTCCGCCCCCAGTTGGGTTCCTGTCCTGGACGGGTGAGCCACGGCAGCAGGAGCGCAGCACTTACCGGGGCCGCCGCTCCGGGAGGAGTAGGGGCCGGGGGACGCCGGTATAGGGGCAGCGCCGGGTACAGAGGTGTACCAAGATGGCGCTGCCCCGGAAATAGAAGGAGGAACTTCCGGGTCCCCGCGGTTGGCGCATGCGCAGTGCGCACTCCCCGGGGAGGCAGCGGTGCAGGCCGGGAAAACAGGTGACGCCAGGGCGGCCTATTCAAATTTGGAACGCTGAAGCAGCCTCAGGGCTGGAAGCGTTCAGGCGTGATGGATAGCGACCAGCATGAGGAGCTACAGCAGCCTAAGCAGCAGCAGCAGCAACATAGGCAGCATCACCAGCACCGCCAAAAGGATAAAGACGGACGGGAGAGCCGGTCCAGTAGTCACTCCACACGGCAATCAACTGCAAGGAGCAAGTCACCGGCCGTGGATCGCCCAGTGAGGGATTTGGATCCACTTCCAGAACCGGTGCCTGCAACCGCGCATGGGGGGTAAGTGGATCTTCGTGAATGTTCCCCATTGTAATACACTTCTTTCCGTTATCAGGGAAAGAAGAGAGAAAAAACCAAGAACAGGGAATGCCCCACCTGTAGGAAGCCATTACCAACGCCCTGGGAGAAAAAATTATGTGACTCCTGTATACAGGAGGTCCTCGGCGGTGAAACCCTGGATCATGCCACAGACCTAAGGGCGGTAATCCGCGCAGAAATTCAGAGTGCCCTTTCATCCAAAAAACAGGAAAGGAAAGGAAGGAAGGGGGACGTGGTAATAGAGTCCCAATCAGAGAGCTTATCGTCAGGGGAAGTCACCTCCCATACTGTAAACACCGACTCGTCATCCTCCGAAGAGGAGACGGAAGGTCATCATTGTTTCCCCTGGACGAAGTGGATGCCTTAGTAAAAGCGGTAAGATCCACTATGGGGGTGGAAGACCCCCGGACTGATAGATCAGTCCAGGACATTATGTTCGGAGGACTGGGTCAAAAGAAACGGAGGGTATTTCCGTTAAATAAGAACGTCCAAGGCCTCATAGATAAAGAATGGGAAAAACCGGATAGGAAAAACTCTACGGTTCCTTCCATCAAAAGAAAGTACCCATTTGATGAGAAGGCATCCACATCGTGGGATAAAGCCCCCAAATTAGACGTGGCGGTAGCCAAACCTTCAAGAAGGTTTGCGCTCCTCTTTGAAGATATGGGTACCCTGAAAGACCCATTAGATAAAAAAGCGGATACCCTACTTTAGGGCACCTAGGAATCAGCAGGGGGAAACATCAGGCCGGCGGTAGCGGCAACCTGTACCTCCAGAGCTCTTATGGTATGGATAGACCAACTGGAGAGACAGATAAGGGAAGGGGTTCCCAGAGATAAAATCCTGGAATCCATACCAATGATAAGAGGGGCGGCAGCCTTCCTGGCCGACTCTTCGGCTGATTCGATAAGATTGTCATCCAAAACGGCAGCCTTGTCGAATGCAGCTAGAAGAGCTTTGTGGTTAAAATGTTGGCCTGGGGATCTCCAGACAAAAATGAAGTTATGCGCCATTCCCTGTGAAGGAAAATTCCTCTTCGGGGAAACTTTGGATGACATCCTCAAAAAGGCAGGCGACAAAAAGAAAGGCTTCCCAAACCTAGGACCAGTGAGCGCCACGGGCTTTAAACGGTCCTTTCGGAACAAAAAGTTCTTTCAGAGGAGACCCCCGAGAGACCAAAAATGGGAAGACAGAAGAAGGGACAGGGGGTTCATCTTCGGTAACTCGTCCCGGGATAAAAAACCCGCCAAGTGACTGTGGGCCCAGGGTGGGAGGGAGACTAAGTTTTTTCCTCCCAGCCTGGGAGAAAATATCTAACAATCCCTGGCTGATAAATCTTATAAGATCAGGATTAAGGATAAGCTTTTATTCTCTCCCGCCGCAAAAATATATAATTACCCCGATAAGGTCGTCAAAAAACGATCAAGACGCCCTCGAAAAGGAGGTCCTGAGTATGTTGGACAAAAAAGTCCTACAGGAGGTTCCCCCACAGGAGAGAGGCAGGGGGTTCTACTCGCCTCTCTTCCTAGTAACCAAACCAGACGGCACCTTCCGCACCATCATAAATTTAAAAAGACTGAATTGCTATATCAAGAACGAAAAATTCAAGATGGAGTCGATCAAATCGACCGTCAAAATTCTCTTTCCGCAATGCTTTATGGTGGTCTTAGACCTCAGCGATGCCTACTACCATGTCCCCATCCACAAAGAATCCAGGCAATACCTCAGGCTAGCGGTCTCGATAGCAGGAGAAATAAGAGAATTCCAATACAGGGCCCTGCCATTTGGTATCTCAGTGGCTCCACGGGTCTTTACGAAATTGGTGGCAGAGATGATGGCTCACATAAGAGAACAGGATGTTCTGATAGTGCCATATTTGGACGACTTTTTAATAGCGAGCAACTCAGGCCAGAAATGCACAGAACAGAGGGACAGAGTGATGAGCACTAGAGTTGAGCGACTTTTGGTTTTTTAGGGTCGCGTTTCGTTTCGTGAAACCCGACTTTTCCAAAAGTCGGGTCGAGCAAGATCGTCCGATTATAGGGAAAAGTCGGGGTCGTCCCGAAACACGAAACCCAATGTAAGTCAATGGGGAATAAAAGTCGGCAGTGAGAGGAGGACAGGAAACACACCTACAGTGCCCATTTGAATGCCAAAAGCATCAATTCTTCTTACTTAAGCTTGTCAACCTTAATTAACTTCATAATACAAGTTACGCACTGAAAAATGGGGGTTATTTGGCTAAAGTTGTGGGGGGGGAGGGCTGGCTGCAGGTTTTCATGTGCCCTGGGCGAAAGAGCGCCCCTTTAACACATACCACAACTCATCATGCTCCGATACGGCAGAGAAATAGCGGTATAGTACAATGAAAAATACCTCACTTTTTACATCTCATGACGAGGCCCATCTATTTCTCCATACAGAATAATTGGTCCCATATAATGTTTGAAACAGTATATGATGAGCTCCACATAATGCTACAGTATATGTTGGTCCCCATGGATGAAGCTCCACTGTCTTATGGGCCCAAATAATGCTCCAAACATAATGGGCCCCATTTCTAATGCTCTAGTGTATAATGGGCCCTGTAAATGCTGCTCCAGTGTCTGATGTCCACCTTTGGAATGTTCCAGTGTATGGTGGGCCCCATCTATCATTCTCCAGAGTATAGTGCTCCCCAAAAATTGCTGTCCCAACATTGAAAACAATCAAATAAGTCTCCTCGCTAGGGAATCCCTGTACTTGTCTGGACTCCTCGTCGTCCCCATCTTCCATCTCACTGCACAGTATTTCAACTTTGCAAGTGCTGTGATCCTGAGCAAGCAGGGGGGCCCACTCGTTGGCGACGGCACTGGCACAGGGCCCCTGATAGTACGGTGGTGTGTCTGATGGCGGGTGGGCCGAACCTGCACTTTCATCTGCAGCTTCCTCTTTGTCACCGTGTAAGATGGAACTGTATATGGGAAGGGTAACCTGAGTTTCATCAGGGTCAGATTCAGGTCGTGTAGCGTGCGAGGGGAATGTAGTGGTCTGGGTCAATGTACCAGCAGATTCATCGAGCAGTGGCTGGGCATCAGTGCACTTGTGTCGCCCCCAGGAGTACGGTCGCCACAGTGGCATTACCTTCTTCCTAGGGAGTGTGATGTCATGCTTGGGAGCAACGAACGATCTCTCTAGCAGGTTAACTGATTGGGCGGCGTTATTCCCACGAGTCATGACCCTCCAAACAGCGTTCATGAAGGCAAAGTGTTTGTTTTACGTGGGCAGTATGGTTGCAAAGCTGAACCTTAAAGGAATGTCCAGAAGGGCACCACCAGGAGTGGAGCCTACGGTTAAATTCGACTCCACCTGGGAAACCTCAACCATGCCAGCTACAGAACAGATGCACACATTGCAAGCTTAATTCCGTTAACGAACGAGACTCCGTCATGCCCCGCGGTCCGAGTCCGGCTTACTAGAGGGACACGTGAGGCTCTGGAACATGAGATTGGCCAATAACTGGTGTGTCATGCCCTTACATGTCCGTGGCTGCATGTGCGCTACACTGAAAAGGCCAGCGTTTGTCGCTTACAGGTGCAGATAACCCGCTGAACAACGTTAGTGATGGGGATCACTGATTACAATTATTACCCGCGAACAATGATTTCCCAGTAAGTGCAGGTCAACCGCAGTTCCGGAATTAGGCCTAACCATCATTCCTGAAAAAATGAAAAACTTACGTGTGCAAACCACAGGTGCTGTAGATTGCTTAACAGCTCGCTAGCCGTTCTCACGCCCAGTATGGATTACACGTGATTGCACAAAGGTGAGAAAGGGTAACGTATCCCCAGATAACATGTATGGATAGCGTACACATTCAAAATATATGTCTATACATCAGGAGGCAGGCTCAGACGGTGTTAGGCCCAGTATGGATTGCACGTGATTGCACAAAGGTTAGAAAGGGTACCGTATCCCCAGATAACATGTATGGATAGCGTACACATTCAAAATATATGTCTATACATCAGGAGGCAGGCTCAGACGGTGTTAGGCCCAGTATGGATTGCACGTGATTGCACAAAGGTGAGAAAGGGTACCGTTTCCCCGGATAACATGTATGGATAGCGTACACATTCAAAATATATGTCTATACATCAGGAGGCAGGCTCAGACGGTGTTAGGCCCAGTATGGATTGCACGTGATTGCACATAAGTTAGAAAGGGTACCGTATCCCCAGATAACATGTATGGATAGCGTACACATTCAAAATATATGTCAATACATCAGGAGGCATGCTCAGACGGTGTTATTCCCAGTATGGATTGCACGTGATTGCACAAAGGTTAGAAAGGGTACCGTATCCCCGGATAACATGTATGGATAGCGTACACATTCAAAATATATGTCTATACATCAGGAGGCAGGCTCAGATGGTGTTAGGCCCAGTATGGATTGCACGTGATTGCACAAAGGTTAGAAAGGGTACCGTATCCCCAGATAACATGTATGGATAGCGTACACATTCAAAATATATGTCTATACATCAGGAGGCAGGCTCAGACGGTGTTAGGCCCAGTATGGATTGCACGTGATTGCACAAAGGTTAGAAAGGGTACCGTATCCCCGGATAACATGTATGGATAGCGTACACATTCAAAATATATGTCTATACATCAGGAGGCAGGCTCAGACGGTGTTAGGCCCAGTATGGATTGCACGTGATTGCACAAAGGTTAGAAAGGGTACCGTATCCCCAGATAACATGTATGGATAGCGTACACATTCAAAATATATGTCTATACATCAGGAGGCAGGCTCAGACGGTGTCAGGCACAGTATGGATTTGACGGCCCAGACTACACAGCGGAGGAGCAGGGAGAGGTAAAGATTGCAAATGCTGGGGCCCTGCCCAAGCAAGGGGGGCCCACTCGTGGGCGTCGGTACTGGCACTGTGCCCCTCATAGTACGGCGGTGTGTCTGACGGCGGGTGTGCACCACCACCGTCAGAGACACTTGATTGCACTATGAAGGACCCTGTGCCAGTGCCCGCGCCCAAGAGTCGGCCTACCCACCTGTCCAGGGCAACGGCACTCGCACGGTGTCGTGCGCTAGGTGGTGACCCCGGCCATGGGGGGGGGGAGGCAGCACAGTTAGGGAGTTTTAGAAAATGGCATATGTTGATGTTGGACATTCAGCTGATGCAAAAGGTGAAATAGGTCAAGTCCCAGGAAGAGGTGGACCAAAGCAAGCCATTTTTCTGTCACCCTATGTGTCATCAGGGGAAGGTGGGACAAAATCCTTGGAAACCCATGCGTGGTTCATTTTAATGAAGGTTAGATCATCCACATTTTGGGTTGACAGACGGGTCCTTTTTTCTGTCAGGATTGATCCAGCTGCACTGAAGACTCTTTCCGATAGCACACTTGCAGCTGGGCAAGCGAGCTCCTGTAAGGCATATTGTGCCAATTCAGGCCAGGTGTCCAGTTTAGCGGCCCAATAGTCAAAGGGGAATGACCTGTGTGGGAGAACATCGCTATGGGAGGAAAAGTAGTTTGTAACCATAGTTGACAACTGCTGTCTCCTGTCACTTTCCATCGATGCAGTATTACCAGTTGTGTGAACGGTACTTGAAAAATCAGTCCACAACATTGTCATGAAACCCCTGTCTCCAACGCCACTTCTGCTGTGTGCACCAATAACACCTCTGCCCTCTGCCAAGCTGCCCCCGGCCCGTACGGCTCGTGTGAGAACCATCACCGCTGCTGTGTGCTGGGAATGCCTCAAGCAACCGATTTACCAGAGTTGCTTGTTTATTAGCCAATATTAGGTCAAGGTTCTCCTGTGGCATGATGTTTTGTAATTTGCCTTTATAGCGTGGATCCAGGATGCTGGCCAACCAGTAGTCATCATCGTTCATCATTTTGGCAATGCGTGGGTCCCTTTTTAGGATCTGCAAGGCATAATCTGACATGTGGGCCAATGTTCCCGGTGTCAATGATGCACTGCGAGTGCTGGTTGGAGGAGCACTTTCTGGCAAATCCACATCCCTCCAGTCACGCACAAACCCTGTACCAGACCTTGCCACGCCAACATTTTCACTTGCCCCACGAGATGCATCCTCCTCCCCTAAGTAATCATCCCCATCATCCTCCTCCTCCTCTTCTTCCTCCACCTCATCCAGGAGAGGTCCCTGAGCAGACAATGGCTGAATGTCATCAAGGATTCCCTCCTCCTCTTCCTCCTCATCAACATTGGCTGCAGACGCCTGCTCCTTAAGGTGCGTCAAAGTTTGCATGAGCAGACGCATAAGTGGGATGCTCATGCTTAGGATGGCGTCGTCTGCGCTTACCAGCCGTTTGCATTCCTCAAAACACTGAAGGACTTTACAGAGGTCTTTCAGCTTCGACCACTGCACACCTATCAACTCCATGTCTGCTCTCAAAGTGCCTGGCCGTGTATCCTCCCACAAATGCATTATGGCCTGCCTCTGCTCGCACAGCCGCTCCACCATGTGCAGGGTGGAGTTCCACCTTGTTGCAATGTCGATAATGAGGCGGTGGTTGGGAAGGTGGAGCAATCGCTGCAGCTTCTGCATACGAACGGAGTGTACAGGCGACCGGCGGATGTGCGCGCACAGTCTTCGCACCTTCTGGAGCAGGGCTGTTAACTCTGGATAATTTTTGAGGAAGCACTGCACCACCAGGTTCAAGGTGTGAGCCAAGCAAGGTATATGGCTGAGTTTTGAAAGGGCTATGGCTGCCACAAAATTACGGCCGTTATCACTAACTACCTTGCCTGCCTCAAGATGTACACTGCCCAGCCATGACTCAGTTTGTCGCTTCAAGTACTCGGCCAGCACCTCGGCGGTGTGTCTGTTGTCCAAACACATCATCTGCAACACAGCCTGCTGACGCTTTCCACTAGCTGCTCGATAGGGGGACACATCGTGTGCAACAGTGGCAGCTGCAGATGGAGTGCTCGTACGACTGCGCTCTGTGGACGAGCTTTCGCTTCTGGAGGAGGAGGAGGAGGGTCGAATGCCTACAGCCAACTGTTTCCTATACCGTGGGCTAGGCAGCACTGTCCCACCACCGCTGTCCCCTGTGGACCCTGCATCCACCACATTAACCCAGTGCGCAGTGATGGACACGTAACGGCCCTGGCCATGCCGACTGGACCATGCATCAGTTGTGAGGTGCACCTTTCCGCTCACTGACTGCTTGAGTGCATGGACAATGCGGTCTTTCACATGATGGTGGAGGGCTGGGATGGCTTTGCGAGAGAAGAAGTGGCGACAGGGTAGGTCATAGCGTGGTACTGCATAGGCCATGAGTTCGCGGAAAGCTGTGCTTTCCACCAACCGAAAGGGCATCATCTCAAACGAGATTAGTTTGGCAATGTGGGCGTTCAAACCCAGTGTACGCGGATGAGAGACTGAGTACTTTCTTGACCTACTCATAGTGTCTGGGAGGGTGAGCTGGACTTGAGAGCTGCATATGGTGGAAGTAGCGGTGGACAGGGCGGACTGAGAGAGGGTTGATGATGGTGATGGAGTTGGTGTTCTTTCTGATGGCCTAGAATCAGTCTTTCGTTGATATAACAGTGGGATTCCCTGACTGCTGTGGCCTTGCAACGACACCTCAACATTTGCTGCTGTGCTAACCGGTGGGCTTACAGTGGGGGAAACAATGTAGCGTTGCTGACTACCTTCGTTGTGATCAGTTGCACATGTGGCACTTGAGGTTTGGTGTTGTGTCCACACTTGCAAGTGCATGCTGGTTAAATGTCTAAGCATGCAACTGGTATTCAAATTTTTCAGATTTTTCCCTCGGCTAAAGGTTTTTGCGCACTTCTTACAGATAACCTTGGCCTGATCATGAGGATTTTGGTCAAAAAAGTGCCACACTGCACTCTTCCTGCTTTGGCAGACATTTTGCGGCCTAGCACGCTGTGATCTTTTGACCCTCTGGACAAGCTGTCCAGCAACTCTTTTGATGTTTGGAACCTGTCTTTGGAGTGCTCCGGGCCTGCCAGATAACAGCTGTTGCGATGTCGATGTCTGCTGTGGATGCTCCTCATCTGAGCTATTGGAAGCATCACCCTCTTCCCCCAATGGATGCCAATCTGGGTCAACAACTGGGTCATCCATCACCTCCTCTTCTATGTCATGTGCACCTTCCTCTGTGTCACCGTGTATGGTGGTATAGTGTGCGGGAAGGGGCACCTGAGTCTCATCAGGGTCAGAATCTGGCTCTGTACACTGCGAGGACAATGTAGTGCTCTGAGTGAATGTACCAGCAGAATCATCCATCAGCGGCTGTGCATCAGTGCACTCCATGTCAGATTCATCTTGGCCTGGGTAATTCACCATTTGACTTGATAATCCAGGCATGGTATGTGAAAACAGCTCCATGGAGTAATCAGTAGTATGGCCTGCGTCATCCTTCAATCTTGGTTGGGGTGAAGGACACAAGGAAAGGTGTGGTTCATGAACATGAGCCTCCAATGACGACTCAGTGCTTTTACTTTTTACAACTGAAGAAGAGGAGGCGATAGAGCTGGAGGCTGAGTCAGCAATGTAAGACAAAACTTTTTCCTGATGCTCTGGCTTTAAAAGCGGTTTGCCAACTCCTAGAAAACTAAGCGTTCGAGGCCTTATGTAGCCAGACGATGACGCAGGCTCAACACCTCCTGCATTCGGTCCTATTTTGCTCTTGCCACTACCATCAGATCCACCACCAACACCATCATTACCAGCTGCCAACCCCCGCCCAATTCCACGGCCTCTTCCACCAGCCTTCCTCATTTTTGGTAGAAATGTAGACAAAATCCAACAAACTATATAGTAATGTAAAACAAGGTACAAGGTGTCTATAGGACAGGGGAGATTTTGAATTTCTGCAGACACTTGTGGACACTGGACACTTTTGGATTGTGTGAGGCCCACTGATATCTGAGCGCTATGTCACAGGCTCAATGGCACAGCTGTGACAAAAGTGACGAGAGGATAAGGGAGATTTTGAATTTCTGCAGACACTTGTGGACACTGGACACTTTTGGATTGTGTGAGGGCCACTGATATCTGAGCGCTATGTCACAGGCTCGATGGCACAGCTGTGACAAAAGTGACGAGAGGATAAGGGAGATTTTGAATTTCTGCACACACTTGTGGACACTGGACACTTTTGGATTGTGTGAGACCCAATGAATATCTGAGCGCTATGTGACAGGCTCGATGGCACAGCTGTGACCAAAGTGACTAGAGGATAAGGGAGATTTTGAATTTCTGCACACACTTGTGGACACTGGACACTTTTGGATTGTGTGAGGCCCAATGAATATCTGAGCGCTATGTGACAGGCTCGATGGCACAGCTGTGACCAAAGTGACTAGAGGATAAGGGAGATTTTGAATTTCTGCAGACACTTGTGGACACTGGACACTTTTGGATTGTGTGAGGCCCAATGAATATCTGAGCGCTATGTGACAGGCTCGATGGCACAGCTGTGACCAAAGTGACTAGAGGATAAGGGAGATTTTGAATTTCTGCACACACTTGTCGACACTGGACACTTTTGGATTGTGTGAGACCCAATGAATATCTGAGCGCTATGTAACAGGCTCGATGGCACAGCTGTGACCAAAGTGACTAGAGGATAAGGGAGATTTTGAATTTCTGCACACACTTGTGGACACTGGACACTTTTGGATTGTGTGAGGCCCAATGAATATCTGAGCGCTATGTGACAGGCTCGATGGCACAGCTGTGACCAAAGTGACTAGAGGATAAGGGAGATTTTGAATTTCTGCACACACTTGTGGACACTGGACACTTTTGGATTGTGTGAGACCCAATGAATATCTGAGCGCTATGTGACAGGCTCGATGGCACAGCTGTGACCAAAGTGACTAGAGGATAAGGGAGATTTTGAATTTCTGCACACACTTGTGGACACTGGACACTTTTGGATTGTGTGAGGGCCACTGATATCTGAGCGCTATGTCACAGGCTCGATGGCACAGCTGTGACAAAAGTGACGAGAGGATAAGGGAGATTTTGAATTTCTGCAGACACTTGTGGACACTGGACACTTTTTCTATTGTGTGAGGCCCACTGATATCTGAGCGCTATGTGACAGGCTCGATGGCACAGCTGTGACAAAAGTGACTAGAGGATAAGGGAGATTGGATTGCTTTTAAAAAAGCAGTTTGCAGAGCAGTGGGTAAACAGCAATGCCTGCCTGTCAGGAAGCCTTAAAAGGCAGCCCAACAACCAACACCACTGATACACCACAATATAGCCTCCCCTTGCACTGCACACACAGTGACTGGTGTGTTGTGCAGGCCAAATTGCTAGCAGCAGAAGCAGTTTTTTTTTCTTCTCAGCAGGACAAAAAAAAAAATTGGGATTGCTTTTAAAAAAGCAGTTTGCGGAGCAGTGGGTAAACAGCAATGCAGGAATGTCAGGAAGCCTTAGAAGGCAGCCCAACAACCAACACCACTGATACACCACTATATAGCCTCCTCTTGCACTGCACACACAGTGACTAGTGTGTTGTACAGGCCAAATCGCTAGCAGCAGAAGCAGTTTTTTTTTCTTCTCAGCAGGACAAAAAAAAAAATTGGGATTGCTTTTAAAAAAGCAGTTTGCGGAGCAGTGGGTAAACAGCAATGCAGGAATGTCAGGAAGCCTTAGAAGGCAGCCCAACAACCAACACCACTGATACACCACTATATAGCCTCCCCTTGCACTGCACACACAGTGACTGGTGTGTTGTGCAGGCCAAATCGCTAGCAGCAGAAGCAGTTTTTTTGTCTTCTTCCCTGCCTAACGCTCTCCCTACAGAATCAGCAGCAACCTCTCCCTATACTGAGATCGGCAGAATTAAGATGGCGGTCGGCGTGCACGCCCTTTTATACCCCCTGTGACGCCCACCAAAGCAAGCCAATCACTTGCATGCCCTTCTGAAAGATGGTGGTGACCCCTGCCTATGTCATCACGTTGCCCACAGTGTCCGTGGATCCTGATTGGCTGAAAAAGAGCGCAAAACAAACTTTTGAAACGCGACTTTGGCGCGTAAGTCGCCGACCTCGTGGCCGACCTCATCCTAGGGTCGGGTTTCGTTTCATGAAACCCGACTTTGCCAAAAGTCGGGGACTTTTGAAATTTTTCGACCCGTTTCGCTCAACTCTAATGAGCACTCTAAAAAACCTCGGGTGGCTTCTGAACCTGAAAAAGTCAAGGCTGGAACCAAGGAGAGTCCAGGAGTTCCTAGGCCTGACACTGGATTCAAACATCCAAGTGTGTTACTTGCCAAATCACAAAAGGGACAGAATCATTCATATGGTACAAAAAGCGAGGCAAAACCCTTCTATGACACAAAGACGAGCAATGTCTCTGTTAGGGTCCCTCTCTGCATGCTTGCCGGCGGTCCAGTGGGCATAAATACACATGAGGGATCTGCAGTGGGATGTCCTGACCAAACAGTGGGCTTTAGGAGACCACTTGGAACATCATATTACGCTAGATTCAAAAACTATTCATTCCCTAGCCTGGTGGGAGGACAAAAACAACTTGTCCAAAGGGATTCCCTGGGAGGCCAAGATCACACATGTAATTACCACCGACGCCAGTCCTGTGGGATGGGGAGCACACATGGGCATCAGTGTGGCTCAAGGAGGATGGAGAGGTCAAGAATTAAAAGCCTCCTCGAATCAAAAAGAACTGCTAGCAGTAAATTATGCCTTGAGTCACTTTTTGCCAGCATTAAAGGGCCATCATGTCCGGATATTCTCGGACAACCGAGTAACAGTGGCCTATATAAACCACCAGGGGGGAACCAGGTCCAGAACGCTAATGGAGGCATCCTCCGAGATATTCAGGTTAGCCGAGGAAAACTTACTGTCCCTATCGGCGCTACACATACGGGGAGTAGAGAACCAGACAGCAGACTTTCTGAGCCGTACCCAACTACATCAAGGGGAGTGGGCTCTAAATCAGTCCGTTTTTCAGAATTTTGTGGAAATGTGGGGAACCCCAGACATAGACTTATTTGCAGACCACAAAAACAAAAAAGTGTAAGCATTCTGTTCTCTAAATCCCAAAGGGAATCCTCAGACCCTGGACGCATTTATGCTCCCATGGACACGGGGACTACTGTATGCCTTCCCACCGACCATTCTCCTCCCGGCGGTGATAAGGAAAGTCAGGGAAGAGGGGGCTCGGGTAATACTTATAGCCCCTTTCTGGCCAAAAAGAACATGGTTTTCATGGCTCAGAATAATGTCAGTAACCGACCCCTGGGTTCTACCAGATCTCCCCGACCTTCTATCGCAGGGTCCTGTGCTACACCCCCAAGCAGTGAACCTCCATTTAACAGCATGGAATTTGAAAGGTCACTGCTGAGGGAGAAAGGATTTTCAGAAAATCTAATTTCCACGTTGCAAAAAAGTAGAAAACCAATTACAACCAGAGCCTATGGTAGAACCTGGAGGAAATTCCTATCCAGTTCGGGGGCAAAGGTTCAGGATGGAATACAAATGGATAAAATCCTGGAATTCCTCCAAAGGGGGTTAGAACAGGGACTAGCGACTAACACACTGAGGGTACAGGTAGCGGCCCTAGGCGCCCTCTATAATCAGGAGGTGGCGAGCGACCCTTGGGTATCACGGTTTATGAGGGCCGCAGCCAGGTCTAGACCAATAACTACCCAGAAAGTACCATCATGGGATCTGAACTTAGTGTTGTCAGCCCTAACAGGACCCCCATTCGAGCCTATCCAGTCAGCTCCAATAAAGACCCTATCATTAAAAACGATACTGCTAGTGGCCCTAACATCTGCTCGCAGAGTGAGTGACATTCAAGCCTTATCGGCAATACCCCCATTCATTAAAATTATGGAGGATAGAATTATATTGAAACCTGACCCTGCATATTTGCCTAAGGTAGCAACACACTTCCATAGATCACAGGAGGTAGTCCTTCCTTCCTTCTGCCCAAACCCTACGAATAGAGGAGAGGAGAAATTTCACACATTAGATGTGAAGAGGTGCTTAGTGCACTACCTAGAGGCCACCAAGGGATGTAGGAAGGAAGGATCTCTGTGTGTTTCCAGGGACCTCGGAAGGGGCTCGGGGCATCCAAAAGTACCCTGGCAAGATGGATAAGGGATGCAATTGCCCTGGCATACTCATGCAGTGGGAATACCATCCCGGAGGGTCTAAAAGCCCACTCTACGAGAGCAATGGCGACCTCATGGGCAGAAAGATCAGAGGTATCAATAGAGCAGATCTGTAAGGCGGCCACCTGGTCAACACCTTCTACCTTTTTCAAACACTATCGCCTAGATCTAGCCTCTGCGTCTGACCTGACCTTCGGGAGAAGGGTCCTTCAGGCGGTGGTCCCTCCCTAAGCTACCAATCTCTGAAATTCTCTCCGTGGTGCTGTCATGGGTGAGGGAGAATAGCTTAGTTACTCACCGATAACGGTGTTTCTCGGAACCCATGACAGCACCCGCTTAATTCCCCCCCTTTTTCACGTGTGCGGTGAGCACGATTTAATGTGTGTAGAGTGTGTTCTTAGACACGAGGCTTCTCTATAAGTATACAAATTATAATGTTATGTATATACTTTTGTTGTTAACTAACCGGGAGACCCTCTGATGCTCTGTAACCAACTGGGGGCGGAGGAGAGGTGCCGCTCTTTTGTCTGTAGGTTCCTGTCCTTGATGGGCGGACCCCCTCTCTCCGTGGTGCTGTCATGGGTTCCGAGAAACACCGTTATCGGTGAGTAACTAAGCTATTCTGCCATCTCGCCCGATTTGAGACGTGCTCTGGAAGAGTTTCAGGAGGACAAACCTGAGCGTTGTCCCAGTGGAAAGTTGTATGTTCCTGACCAGTGGAGGAAGAGAGTGATGTCTGAAGTTCATTGCTCTGCATTGGCTGGTCATCCAGGTATTTTTGGTACTAGAGATCTGGTGAGTCAGTCTTTTTGGTGGCCCGCCTTGTCTCATGATGTCAGGAATTTTGTGCAGTTCTGTGGGACTTGCTCCCGGTCTAAACCTTGTTCTCGCTCTAGTGGCTTGTTGATGCCTTTGCCGGTGCCCAGGAGGCCATGGACCCATATTTCAATGGATTTTATCTCTGATATGCCTGTCTCTCAGAGAATGACTGTTATTTGGGTGATTTGTGATAGATTCTCTAAGATGGTCCATCTTGTACCACTCCCTAAGTTGCCATCTTCCTCTGAGTTGGTGCCCTTGTTTTTGCAACAGGTGGTTCGCTTGCACGGGATTCCTGAGAACATTGTATCTGACAGAGGAGTTCAGTTTGTGTCTAGATTTTGGAGGACTTTCTGTTCCAAGCTGGGAAATCAGTTGTCCTTCTCCTCTGCGTTTCACCCTCAGACCAATGGGCAGATGGAGAGAACAAACCAGACCTTGGAGTCGTATTTGAGATGTTTTATTTCCGCTGATCAGGATGATTGGGTTTCATTTTTGCCCTTGGCCGAATTTGCTTTAAATAATAGAGCTAGTTCTGCCACTTTGATGTCACCTTTTTTTTGTAACTTTGGTTTTCACCCTCGATTTTCTTCAGGGCAGGTGGAGCCTTCTGCCTGCCCAGGTGTTGACATTGTGGTGGAGAGAATGCACCAGATCTGGGACCAAGTAGTGGATAAGTTGTCTCTCTCCCAGGAAAAGGCCCAGCGGTTTTCCAACCGGCGTAGGACCGTTGGTCCCCAGTTTAAGGTTGGCGATATGGTTTGGTTGTCATCAAAAAATATCGCTATGAAGGTGGCTTCTCCTAAGTTTAAGCCTAGATTTATTGGACCTTACAAGATTTTGGAGATTATTAATCCGGTCTCTTTTCGGTTGGCTCTTCCTGTCACATTTAAAATTCATAATGTGTTTCATAAGTCCTTGTTGAAGAGGTTTGTTGAACCAGTAGTTCCTGTGGTGGCACCTCCTGACCCTATATTGGTTGAAGGTAACATGGAATATGAGGTAGAGAAGATACTGGATTCCCGTCTGGCTAGACGGAGACTCCAGTATTTGGTTAAGTGGAAGGGTTATGGTCAGGAGGATAATTCCTGGGTCTCTGCCTCTGATATTCATGCCAAAAGATTGGTACATGCCTTTCATCGGGCTCACCCGGATCGCCCTGGTGGCATGGATGAGGGTTCGGTGACCCCTCCTCAAGGGGGAGGTACTGTTGTGAGTTCATTTTTCCCTTCACCATTGAGGTCTGATGAACTCCCTCCTCTGGTGAAGGAAGGTAGTGAGGCTGATTATCAAACACCTGGGCAGCTAGATGATGACTGGGTGGCTGGAATTGAGGACTGGATATAAGGCTGCCGACGCCCTTCTTCCTGGCTTGCGATTTTCCTGCTGAATTCTTGGATACCAGTCTGATTCCTGCTTCTCAAAGCTAAGTTTTTCTGCTCTGCTTTGTACTCTTCAGTTTTGTTTTTGTTTTGCCTTGTTTTTTGGGAGTTCTGCCATCCCCGGCCGGGGGTGAGCTGAATTCCATTTTTGTCTCTGATCTGTTGATCTTTTGCTCTGTCTTCAGAATATACAGTGGGGAAAAAAAGTATTTAGTCAGTCAGCAATAGTGCAAGTTCCACCACTTAAAAAGATGAGAAGCGTCTGTAATTTACATCATAGGTAGACCTCAACTATGGGAGACAAACTGAGAAAAAAAAATCCAGAAAATCACATTGTCTGTTTTTTTTTCATTTTATTTGCATATTATGATGGAAAATAAGTATTTGGTCAGAAACAAAATTTCATCTCAGTACTTTGTGATATATCCTTTGTTGGCAATGACAGAGGTCAAACGTTTTCTGTAAGTCTTCACAAGGTTGCCACACACTGTTGTTGGTATGTTGGCCCATTCCTCCATGCAGATCTCCTCTAGAGCAGTGATGTTTTTGGCTTTTCGCTTGGCAACACGGACTTTCAACTCCCTCCAAAGGTTTTCTATAGGGTTGAGATCTGGAGACTGGCTAGGCCACTCCAGGACCTTGAAATGCTTCTTACGAAGCCACTCCTTCGTTGCCCTGGCGGTGTGCTTTGGATCATTGTCATGTTGAAAGACCCAGCCACGTTTCATCTTCAATGCCCTTGCTGATGGAAGGAGGTTTGCACTCAAAATCTCACGATACATGGCCCCATTCATTCTTTCATGTACCCGGATCAGTCGTCCTGGCCCCTTTGCAGAGAAACAGCCCCAAAGCATGATGTTTCCACCACCATGCTTTACAGTAGGTATGGTGTTTGATGGATGCAACTCAGTATTCTTTTTCCTCCGAACACGACAAGTTGTGTTTCTACCAAACAGTTCCAGTTTGGTTTCATCAGACCATAGGACATTCTCCCAAAACTCCTCTGGATCATCCAAATGCTCTCTAGCAAACTTCAGACGGGCCCGGACATGTACAGGCTTAAGCAGTGGGACACGTCTGGCACTGCAGGATCTGAGTCCATGGTGGCGTAGTGTGTTACTTATGGTAGGCCTTGTTACATTGGTCCCAGCTCTCTGCAGTTCATTCACTAGGTCCCCCCGCGTGGTTCTGGGATTTTTGCTCACCGTTCTTGTGATCATTCTGACCCCACGGGGTGGGATTTTGCGTGGAGCACCAGATCGAGGGAGATTATCAGTGGTCTTGTATGTCTTCCATTTTCTAATTATTGCTCCCACAGTTGATTTCTTCACTCCAAGCTGGTTGGCTATTGCAGATTCAGTCTTCCCAGCCTGGTGCAGGGCTACAATTTTGTTTCTGGTGTCCTTTGACAGCTCTTTGGTCTTCACCATGGTGGAGTTTGGAGTCAGACTGTTTGAGGGTGTGCACAGGTGTCTTTTTATACTGATAACAAGTTTAAACAGGTGCCATTACTACAGGTAATGAGTGGAGGAAAGAGGAGACTCTTAAAGAAGAAGTTACAGGTCTGTGAGAGCCAGAAATCTTGATTGCTTGTTTCTGACCAAATACTTATTTTCCACCATAATATGCAAATAAAATGAAAAAAAAACAGACAATGTGATTTTCTGGATTTTTTTTTCTCAGTTTGTCTCCCATAGTTGAGGTCTACCTATGATGTAAATTACAGACGCCTCTCATCTTTTTAAGTGGTGGAACTTGCACTATTGCTGACTGACTAAATACTTTTTTTCCCCACTGTACCTGAGTGCTGATATAGTCTTTTGAAGTCTAGCGACTTCAGGGCCTGTTTTTCCTATCAGTCGGTTGGCTCATTTTGATAGGGTTTTTGCGGATGGCAGACAGCAGCTTTCCTATCCTGTCCTATGTAGTTAGCTTGGGCCCCATCATTTGCTCAACCTATCTTTCTATCTGTGTTAGTGTTTTCATCTTGCTTCACCGTCATTATATGTTGGGGGCTGCCTATTGCTTTGGGGTCTGCTCTGGGGCAGTTTAGTTTTCCCCTTTCTGTCTTTAGGCTATCTAGTTCTCCGGCTGTGATCGAGGGGTCTAGGGCACCGTAGGAACCCCCACGGCTACTGCTAGTTGTTGTGGATAGGTCCAGGGGTCTGCAATCCGATAGCTGCCAACCTCTCTGGTTTTTCTGGACTTAGCTGGTATTTTGTTTTTTCCTCCTTCGGTGACTCATCATAACACTTGGGAAATTTACACCCAGGGCTCAGCTCAATTGCACAGTCATAACTCCTATGAGGAGGCAAAGACGCAGACTCATTCTCACTGAATACATCATAAAAATCAGCCAAATAGTCAGGAACATCATGCGACTGGGGAGAGGTGGAGAAAACAGGAGCATCACTAAGGGCACACCGACAACCCCAACTCACCACAGACACAGATTTCCAATCCAAAACTGGATTATGGATTTGCAACTAGGGAAACCCCAGAACAATGGTATCATGCAAATTATGCAACACCAAAAATCTGCAATTCTCTTGATGGTCTGGGGCGACCCGCATTACCATCTGGGTCCAAAACTGAGGTTTAATCTTCGCCAAAGGAGTAGCATCAATACCCCTCAAAGGGATAGGCGTCCGCAGAGGTGTCATAGGAAATCCACAACGTTTAGCAAAATCCAAGTCCATCAGGTTGAGAGCTGCTCCCGAATCCACAAAAGCCTTAGCGGAAAATGTGGACAGGGAGCAGATCAGAGTAATTGCCAGAAGAAACTTAGGTTGAACACCACCCACAGCAAATGTGTGTGCAAAACGTTTCTCTCGTTTAGGGCAGACAGAAATGATATGCGAGGCATCACCACAGAAGAAACACAGCTTATTACGCCTTCTGAACTCCTGATGCTGCGCCCCAGACAAAACTCTATCACATTGCATAGGTTCAGACATTTGTTCAACAGGTGGCAACACCTCTCGTGCGGTTTTGCGTTCACGCAAACGCCGATCAACCTGAATGGCTAATGACATAGAATTGTCAAGACCAGAGGGAACAGGAAATCCCACCATAGTATCTTTTACGGTTTCTGACAAACCCTTCCGAAAGAGAGCTGCCAAGGCACCATCATTCCAGGTAGTAATTTTTGACAATACAACTCTGCAGAATCCTGACCCTGGCTCAATGCCAACAGGGCCTTTTCAGCCTGATCAATAGTATTAGGTTCATCATACAACAACCCCAAGGCTTGAAAAAATGCGTTCACATTAGTAAGAATAGGATCATCAGGTTTCAAAGAAAACGCCCAATCCTGGGGATCGCCGCGCAGCAAAGAGATTTCAATTTTAACCTGCTGCGCGGAGCTCCCCGACGAGTTAGGCTTCTAGGCAAAAAATAATTTACAATTATTCTTAAAATACAAAAATTTAGACCGATCCCCAAAAAACACATCAGGAGTAGGGATCTTTGGTTCAGCAGCATGTGAATGAGCAAGATAGGCAGAAATTCCCAGCAGTTCAGCAGTGAGCTGCTCCACACAATCAGACAATTGCTTCATCTCCATTGAGAAAGAAAAAAAAATTCCCCCTGCAGCCTCAGAGACATAGAGGAAAAAATATACACAAAAAAAAAATATTCTGACAAACTCTTTTTTTTTTTTTTACAATTCTTTCCTGCTATTGAGTACCCTAGGATCTGCGGTATGGCTGGTGATTCTGCTATGAATGAGTCACCGAAGGAGGAAAAAACAAAAATACAAGCTGTCCAGAAAACCGGAGAGGTTGGTAGCTATTGGATTGCAGACCCCTAATCCTATCCACAACAACTAACAGTAGCCGTGGGGGGTTCATACGATGTCCTAGACCCCTCGATCACAGCCGGAGAACTAAATAGGCCTAAAGAAAGAAAGGGGAAATCTAAACTGCCCCAGAGCAGACCCCAAAGCAATAGGCAGCCCCCAACATATAATGACAGTGAAGCAAGATGAAAACACTAACACAGATAGAAAGATAGGTTGACCAAATGATGGGGCCCAAGCTAACTAAAAAGGACAGGAAAGAAAAGCTGCTGTCTGCAATCCGCAAAAAACCCTACCAAAAAATGCCCCAACCGTCTGATAGGAAAAACAGGCCCTGAAGTCGCTAGGACTTCAAAATGACTATATCAGCACTCAGGTAAATTCTGAAGACAGAGCAAAGAGACAAACTGATCAGAGACAAAAATGGAACTCAGCACACCCCCGACCGGGGATGGCTGAACTCCAAAAAACAAGGTAAACAAAACTTATAAGTTCAATAGCAGAGCAAAAACTTATCTTTGGGAAGCAGGAATCAGACTGGTCTCCAAGAATCCAGCAGAGAAATCACCAGCAACTCAGAAGGGCGTCAGCTGCCTTATATCCAGTCAGCAGTTCCTGTTACCCAGTCATCATCTACCAGATCAGGTGTTTGGTAATCAGCCTCACTACCTTCCTTCACCAGAAGAGGGAGTTCATCAGACATCGACGGTGAAGGGGAAAATGAACTCACAACAGGAAAGGCAGCGTAACATAAAGTCAGACCAATGCGTCCCAGACTGCTAACAGGCAAGACTTCTATGTCGCACCTAGGGGACGACTAACCATGCTGTCCTCCTCCTCCTTGTCCTCAGGCCTACAACACTTACACCGAACCTCAGTAAGATCATAGTACAAACATCATTGTAAATACCTACTTGTAAATACACCCCTGTATTTTTTATCTCCCCCACCTCATTTTACATAGTAAGTTGTCATGAGCAGGATTGTTTTGTTTGGGTTAAATTATTGTTATTGTTGTTACTTAGTGTAGATTGTAAGCTGTCATGAGCAGGATAGTTTTATTTGGGCTTAATTATTGGATTATTGTTATGGTTGTTATGTAGGACTGTTGTGTTTGAAACTGTTAAACCGTAAATATGTTTTCGCTCTATAATAACTCTCAATACTCAAATTAGAACACAGAGAAGCAGGATGGACACATTAATTATGGTGTCATTGACACTCACCTTCTTGGTGGATTCCTCAAAGTTTTGGAGGATCCATGTCCACACCTCAGATTTTATGTGCGAAGACAGAACTGAATATTGACAACCTTGTTGATGCTGGATTAGTCACCAACTGCCCTCTTCTGCTCATAAATCCTTTCCTACATCTGCAGTGTAGAGTTCCAAGGCCTGAGGGCATCACAAACCAGTCAGTGAGCCAGCAGCAGCAAGCACTGCTGAATCATGGCAAGGGCGGATGAAGCTGTATCTGACTTTCTAAAATGGGTATTTAGAGAGTTGTATTTTTACCAGCAGATCTGCCAGCTCCGTGTTGCTTTAAAAAAACATTGACCAATTAGGTTAAGTGCATGAGCCAAGCATGGCACGTGTGTGAGTTCGCCTCGCCAAAGAGCAGCCACCAGGTTCCACCCATTGACACACACAAACATGCCTGGCTGTGGGTTCAGCAGTCTCATCCACCGATATGCCTGCTGTTTCAGAGCTGTCCACAACTCTTCAAAATTATGGCGTTTGTAACAGAAGCATATTAGCGTCAGCACAGCCTGTTCCCGCTTTGATTAGGCAGTGCTGCAGTGCTTCCAGCTTGTGACTGATGTGCTTCCTTTTGGAGCTGGAGGCTGAAAAGGAGGTGAAGGAGGAGGAGGAGGTGCAGGTGCTGTACACTGTGGGAGCAATCTAGATTGACGTAGGGCACCCAATACTCTGTGTTTGTGAGGATGGCCACCATACAAGGTCTGAGTGTGTGCCGGATTCCACTATATTAACCCTGTGTACCCTCAGTGAGATGTATCATTCCTGACAACAAGCACTTGTCCACGTGTTTGTGGTTAGGTGGACTTTCCAAGTACCAGCATTGTGGAGGGCACGCGTAATGTTGTGGGACACGTGCCTGTGTAATGGTGGGACGGCACACCGGGACAAATATTACTGCATGTTCGTGGCCTCGGGGTGATCCTCGACTCTGCCCTCTCTTTCAAACTACATATCAAAGCCCTTGCCTCCTGTCCATTACAACTCAAAAACATTTCCTGGTTCCGTACATTACAAGAAACTTAAAAAATGCTTCTGCACACCCTCGTGATCTCCCGCCTCGAGTATTGCAACCTTATACTCTGTACCCTCCTATCTAGCACTGTTACACCACTCAAATCTATCCAAAACTCTGCTGCCAGAGTAATCCAACTGTCCCTCTGTTATTCTACAGCCTCTCCTCTCTGCCATGCCCTTCACTGCCTTCCTATTGCCCATAGGCTACAGTTCAAAACCCTAAATATGACATACAAAGCCTTCCCAAAACTGTCACCTCCATACATCTGTGACATGGTCTCCCAATGTCTGACTAGGTCATGACTTTTTCTCCACAAACACAGTGTGCCGTCAGCAAGATGTACCATCCCTGCCCACAAGCACCTGTCCACGTGTCTGTGGTTAGGTGCACTTTCCCAGTACCAGCATTGTTGATGGCACTGGTAATTTTGTGGGATACGTTCTTGCTTGTCTAATATCGTGATGACAGACTGGGAGAAATAGTGCCGGGTGGGGACCGAGTACCTTGTTACGGTCACCGCTATAAGGTTGCGGAAAGTGTCAATTTCCCAAGAGTCTAGAATGCATTTTGAGTGCAAGCAGATGACAAATTTGTGAATTTTCAATGGTTTGCACTATAGGAACAGAAAAACGCAAAAAGGGTCTTATCCGATGATAAGATAATAGAAATATATAAATTCTACTCACCCGTTGTCAGAGAGAAAAAGGCACATAGGATTAATGATAAGCTGCTGCACGTCCAAGGGTCAGATAAATGACCGCCGAAGTATAAGATCTAATGGAGCTTTTTTTGGACTCCGTGCGCTGCTTTAATAATATACAAGATTACAGTTGAGATGAAAGATCAATGTTTTTATTCCCAACGCATTTCGAAGTATGAGCTACTTCTGCCTCAGGGGATGACAGACATCCACTGAGGAAGAAGTAGCTCATACTTCGAAACGCATTGGGAATAAAAACATTGATCTTTCATCTCAACTGTAATCTTGTATATTATTAAAGCAGCGCACGGAGTCCAAAAAAAGCTCCATTGGATCTTAAATTTGTGAATTTAGTATTGTGTCCTGTTGGCCGTTGGCTGCGTCTTTCTGCTTACGGTCCAATGACTATGGTATGGACAACTAAAGGCTGCGCTGGGACAAGGACGTGTACGTGCTTTATTATGGTGCAATTTGACTGTGGTCAACGACAGGTGCAGGGCAGGAAGCATTATCACATGCACAGTGGACAGGGGATTGGCTTGCACACACAACAGTGGAAGAAGCAGTGGTATCACCCGCAGATACTGTTCATGGAGCCTGGTGTTCAACTAACAAAGTTTGTTACTTTGCTGTCATATGCCTGATAATGCTGGTGGTGGTAAGGCTGGTAGTTTTACTACCCCTGCAGATGCAGACATGGCCGGTGGTGCAATTGGCCTTTTTGGGGTTAATGGCAGAGTCTTTAAAAAACAAGAAGACTGGTAGGGGGACATTCATTGTCTCCCTCTAGCACACCACCTCCTCACCTCGACAACTGTCTTTCGTTGTTCTCCAAGGCTCTGTTCTAGGACCCCTACTCTTCTCCATCTACACCTTCGGCCTGGGCCAGCTCATGTAATGGCACAGTTTGCAATATCATCACAACGCCGATAACACGTATATCTACCTATCTGTACCTGACTTCACCTCCTTACTGACCAAAATCACACGTCTTCCCCCATAATCATCCTTCTTTTCTGCTCGCTTTATAAAAGTGGACATGGACAAACCAGAATTGATCATTTGTCAAGCATCTCACACTGAGTACACCAGAGAGCTGTGCATGCCTCATTTGGTACCACTTTAGTAAGAGGTAAACTTTGACCTAGAGAAAATGATTTTCAAGACATTCACTGCCTTTTTGGAACATTTTCTGCAGCTGTGATCTTCATCTTCTTGGTGTGGATGTGGAATATTTCTAAGTCGTCACCAATACCATCATCGTCCATATGTTGTAAAGAGGAAATGAGGTTTTTCAAAGGGTCGTGGTTATTTATGTTTTGTGGCATTCCTTTAACAATGTTGGTTACACTTGGACAATTAATTTTAGACTGTGACCTTTGTATATTATTGGTAATTTGTATGAGTGAAGATGAAGAAGCTTGTTGCACGGGTGTGTTTATAGTTATGGTCGGTGCACTCCTCTTTAAACTTAGTTTTTCACGAGCATCCATCATTCTGTTTGTTTTTTCTCCTACACTGATCTGCTTTTTATAATTCAGCATTTTAAGAACATGTTGCACTTTGCCCTTCATACAGACACGTGTGTGTTTCGTGTTTGCCAACATATTTTGGACAGGCATTTCTTAGGGCGAGTCTCACGCGCATCTGGTACACCGATCTTATCTCCGGCATGAAACCGATGATGGTAACTGATGGTGGCTAAACGACGAATCATTGTTGGCTGTATCCTGGATCTCATACCTCCCATAGCCACTGCTGTTATTAATCATGTACTTTTCCATTCCTGTCATCACCATGCCCCTTTTCCAGATCACTTCATCCAACGATTCGTCCGCCATATTTTTACTAAAAACCTGCACCTTCCCAGCAGCAACTGTGTATGAAACCACGTAATAGTTTTGCAAGGTGTTTATGATGCCCTCCCAAACAAATGCCACAATAAGTTGATATCTACCCCCAGAGGCAAATGTTTGACAGCCAACACACTTTGTGTATGGGCATTACAAGTCAATGAGACCTGCTCCTAGAAATTGGGCCTATTTTTTAATCAGGCCTTCCTCCAAGTCTCATCATCCACCGCCACTAGATCAAAAGGGTTTACGTGTTCCGAGCAGCTACAGCCAGAGTCGAATTATTAACAAGAGTGGGTCGTTATGCTGTGGGTAAAATACTTGTTCTGAAAACGGTTCAGGTGTACCCCACAAGGGAAAACGTTTGACAGCCCATGCACTAAGTGTATGGGCATTCCAAGTCTAGTACACCCGCTCCTTTAAATTGGCCATAGTTTTTAATCAGGCTTTCCTCCACGTCCCATCATCTGCCGTCACTAGATCACCAATATTAACATGTTCCGCGCTGCTACAGCCAGTGTCGAAATCCTAACAAAGGTGGGGGTTTTTGCTGGGCGTTAAATACTTGTTATGGAAAAGGTCAGCCCAATACACATAGTGTATGGCCATTACAAGTCTAGTAGACCTGCTCCTTTTTAATGGGACATTTTTTGTTAAGAGGCCCTCCTACATGTTTCTTCCAAAGGGGGATTGGGGTTATTGAGGTGCATATGGCTTGGTAGCAGGGCAGGCGTTGCAGTCAGTGCATAAGAAAACAGAATGGGAGTACAAAATGAATAATGTGAAGTGGATTTTCCTGTGCCTATCCAGTACCTGGGTTCAAAGGCACATTGGGGTGCAGATGACTTATTAGCAGGGCAGGCCTTGCTGTCATTGCATAAGAAAACAGAATGGGAGTACAAAATGAATAATGTGAAGTGGATTTTCCTGTGCCCATCCAGTACCTGGGTTAAAAGGCATATTGGGGTGCAGATGACTTATTAGCAGGGCAGGCCTTGCTGTCAATGCATAAGAAAACAGAATGGGAGTACAAAATGAATAATGTGAAGAGGATTTTCCTGTGGCCATCCAGTACGTGGCTTGAAAACGCTTACTGGGGTGCATGTAACTTTGGGGCAAGCAAGGCATTGCATTCAATGCAACATTTTTTCTGGAAGCCCTCCTGTACCTCTCGTGAAAGGGGTATTGTGGTGCGTCATAATTCTTGGCAGCCAATCCACTCACTGCATAGACAATAACAGTTTAGGAGACCCACTGTTTAATAATGGCCCTTTAAGAAGATTAATGCCGCCTGATGCCCTGGTAAAAATAGGCTCTGTGACTTTAAGAGCCCCTCCTTCATAAATGAAACAGGATGTGTCTGCTTATGTGTCACACACCACATGGCCAGCTAGGGTTGTTAAATGTTACAATGATATTTCCAAGTAAAGGCATTTGTATTGTTTGAAAGCAATGTTAAAGTTGAAAAACGCTTCAAAAACGCTGCGTCTGAACATAGCCCAAATGGGGAATGAACATTTTGGTCTGGGGTTAAATATTTTGCCTTATATACAAGTCATTAACCTGGAAAGGATGTACTTTTACATATTTCTCAGCAAAATCCGTTTTGGTTTCGTTTTGGTATGTTTTTTGGTGCACCGGTAAAAATGGCATGAAACTCTGACAACATTGTTTAAAGCTGTGAACTAGGAGTCAGAAATGCTTCCTGGGGCGATCCCCATGAGGTCCCCATGTCATTTGAGCAGTGTTTCCATCATTTTCAGACGTTTTTAAACCTTAAAAGAACCCCCTGGGGGGGATCGCAGTAAAAATGCTCGCGTCTCCCATAGACTTACATTGGGCTCGTTGTTCTGTCCGAGTACCCGAGTATTCCAATTTGCTCGACCCAAGCAAAGAGCATCCAAGCATTTTAGTGCTCGCCCATCACTGCTACCTTCCCTCCCAAAAAAAGTGTTTGTGTTGTACTTTACCTCAAAAAACAAGTGTGCTTGTGTCGGTGGCAGCACAGAAAGATAAAAAAAACAAGGTATAGTGGTAACAAAATACAAGTTTTATTTTCAATATTTTTAACAAAAAAAGGGTTAAGGTGGGGGTGATTTATTTTTTCTTCGGGGTTTACGTGAGGGTGAAATGGGTAGGACCTTGTGGGTGTGGAGCTCTGAGGATTGAGTGGTAGTTGATGAGGATGGGGTAACAGGGGAAGGTGAAACCAATTGAAGGATTGGATCAGGGATGGCAGTGGAGACATTGGGGATAAGATGACAAAGTGGAATCATGGGAATCGGAAGGAACAGACAGAGACACAAGGGAAGGTAGTGACAAATTGGTAGGTGAGGGTGCAGGTGGTGGGTTCAATGTGGGAAGATTTTTTTGGCTCCTGGTTTTGGTCCTGATGCCAAGATTTTTTTTTTTAGACCTTACTTTTCTTTGTCGAATGGGAGTGCTGGGCTCTGTAGCAGTCATCGGCCATGGTGCTGGACTGGGCCGCATTAGGGGTGCTGTAGTGGGCAGAGGTGGTGGACTGGGCAGGGGAAGTGGACTGGGCAGGGGAAGTGGACTGGGAAGCATCGTAGATCCTGATGGGCAGGGGAAGTGGACTGGGCAGGGGAAGTGGACTGGGAAGCATCGTAGATCCTGATGGCTGCAGGGGTGCTGTACTCTGGAGCATGGTGGATGGTGCCGGCTGCAGGGTTGAAGGACTTGGCAGCATGGTCGCTCGGTGAACTGGAGTCAGTGGTGGTGGCGGATAGTTCGGTGCTGTGGGAGCTGGATAGTACAGTTGCTGCTGGTAGTATCCTCTGGCCTGTTGAGTGTAGGATTGTGACTGCTGCTGCTGTAATGCATGGCTGTAAGCAACCTGGCAGGCCTGCATGACGGACAGCTGGAGTTGAGGCGTAAGGTGTTTCAACACACTCCGCTCAATTGCAGAAAAAAATGGCGTGCCGGTCTATTAAGGTCGGCTTCCAGGTGGTCTAAGCAATTGTTGACTTCCTTGATCCCCCTCTAAACTCTGTCAGCAATCAACCTAACCCCATCCTGGAAGACCGAGCTTAATTGAAGAAACTCGGGCATGCCTGACCTCTCCCAGGCACTCTGCTGCTGACGAAAAGACCCAGCAAAAGCAGAGGCAGAGGGCTGGGAGAGGGGAAAAACTTATGGACCGGCTGCCTCTTCCCCAGGCAGGGAAGCCTGCAAGGTTGCTCCATCGCTGGTGGATGACTTGGACTGCGTCTGTTCAGTGGCTGGTAGATGAGGGGCTGCTTCAACCAAGGAGGTTCTGGGTTGTGTGTTGCTGCACCAGGTTCCGTGAAAAAAAAAGAAAAACATTAGTGAAAAAATAAAGTTTGTGTTGTGCTGCTCCAGGTCCTGTGTGGGAGAAAAAATTAAACATTAGTCAAAAGAAAAAAAAAATCTATACTTACATGTGCTGAGCAAGCACAGAAAGGCAAGGTCCCGGTGGTATTTGCATTTTCTGAACCTTGCAGCAGAACGACTTCGAACCCAAAGCTCCTCTCTCAAGTGCTTGTTGAAGCGGTCCTTCATTGAGCGCCAACGGATTTTGATTCTCTTCACTGTGAAAGGGGAAAAAAAAATTAGTAAACAATGCACATCCATTCACAGGCTCACTCCTGTTTCAGACCACATTGCAATGTTTACCATGATCTTTTCTGGCTCGCGGCATGGCACGGTCCCAACCAGACAGCAGCGATGTTGCCACTTCTTCCCAGAGCCATTGAAACGCTACATTGTCGGAGTGCTGACGGTCACGGGTATCCCACAACGGTACTCGCTCTTGCACTAGGTGGATGAGTTGTTCATTATCTATATCCAGTGTGGCTTCTTCCCATTGTGAAACTTATAGATAAAATAGAAAAAAAGAATTTTAAGTAAAACTGAAAAAATTGTATTACAATTCTGATGAAACAAATACTTACACCCTGTCTTTCCTCCTGAGACACATGAGCCCGACGACCCAGGGAAGATTCCAACATGATGCGTTGGCCGGACCCCGCCGCACACCGAAAAACAATGCATGCGTACGCTGACGCATGCGAATTGATGCAAATGCATGCACAAATGAACACCATGTTAGGCCTCTTTCACACAACAGGTTTTCGCCGTCAGGCGCGATCCGGCGCTTTTGACAAAAACTGGATCCGGCGAAATGCAATGCCGGATCCGGTTTCCCCCCCCCATTGACTTGCATTAGAGCCGGATCGAGCCGGATGGCCATGCGTTTCATCCGGTTTTCGCCGGATCCGGCAATGTGTCGCGATCCAGCGTCTGGAAAAAATGGCTACTGTAACGTTTTTTGTCTCCGGCGAAAAAGCCGGACACGCCGGCAATGAAAAGCCTATGAGCGCCGCAATGCGCCTGATCCGGCGACAGCCGGATCCGGTGGCCGGATCCGGTTTTTTTGGTCTGAGCATGCTCAGTAGCTCTGCCCACAAGACATATATAAAAGCAAGACAGTGGGACCCTCAGCCACACCCAACATGCCACCCAAGCCAAGAACCAGGAGCAGGAGAAGGCAGGAGACATCTGCAGCAGCACCATCAGCACCACCACCACACCAAATTGAGCAGCAAATGGAACATGCTGAGGAGGGGAGTCCAGCAGCAGATGAGAGACGGTAATTATCAAATCCCCCATTCCTCCAAACTAGGGCCATGGAATATCAAGATATTCATTGGCCCTTTGTTTCTCTTTATTCAACAGCCGCCCAAGAGATGCAGCAGCAGCAGCAGAAATGGCATCACTGGCAGCAGCAACAGCAGCAGCAATACCCACAGCCATGGAGTCTGGCCATCAACAGGACAGCACATCTTCTTCTGGGAGCCCTCCCTCGCATCGTCAGTGTTTGACGGTAAGTTTTTATTTCCAAAATCCATCATCTCTGTAATATATGTCTATTCATTGCCTTTTATTTCAAAACAGGAATCACAAGATGAAGAGGAGCTCCCAGAAGAAGAAGGAAGGGGTGGACGGACACCTGGAGTGGGCTCACAATTGGTAAGATTTTGGCATCAAACGCAGAAACACAACATCACACTACACACAACACATAGAAAACAATGTTCTGCAGACCACACACAGCAAACAAATGCCTACATCCAAAGACATAACATTTTTTGTTTTCTTCTCTAGTCTTCCCAATCTGGTGCTCGGCCAAGAGGTCCTCGCAGTGCCTCCCAGGGTCGTCGGCGACAGCAACGCGGCGGTCACCAGCGTGTAAGTATAAATATTTTTGCTTTGTTTTTTTGCACTTTTTAATTCATTTCTTTTGTGGAGGCTAATTATGTTAGGCTGGTTTCACATTTGCGTTAAAACAACGCTGCGCCCTGCGTCGTTAAGCCCCGCCCCGAGCAGGCTCCCTGCCCGCCCCATCCGGGATCACCGCCTACTTTCGCATTTGCACGCATGCGATCGGCGCACCCTATCTTTAGCATAGGGTGCGCAGATCATGCGCTGCCAGTGTGAAAGTAGCGTGCTGCGCACTTTTGACGGTGCGCCGTGTGCGCCGAAATGCAGCATGTTGCATTTCGGCGCACACGGCGCACCATCAAAAGTGCGCAGCACGCTACTTTCACACTGGCAGCGCATGATCTGCGCACCCTATGCTAAAGATAGGGTGCGCCGATCGCATGCGTGCAAATGCGAAAGTAGGCGGTGATCCCGGATGGGGCGGGCAGGAAGCCGGCTCGGGGCGGGGCTTAACGACGCAGGGCGCAGCGTTGTTTTAACGCAAATGTGAAACCAGCCTTATTTTTGTCTTTTTCTTTAACAGCCTTCACAGCGTGCTCCCGACTCTGACGGTGAGGATGGAGGAATCGATGTGGACCACCTCATCGATCTCGTCAGAGAAAGGGAGCCGCTCTGGAATATGGCTGACCGCCGCCACGCTGACCTTATCGTTACCCGACGACTCTGGGAGGAAATCTGTTCGCTCCTTGTGGACCCCTGGGAGGACTTCGATGCTTGGGCCCAGATTAAAGAGCGTAAGTATATACAGTACCGGTTGCTTGATTTAAACCAGTGTTTCCCGAACTCCAGTCCTCGTGGTCCCCACGGTTCATGTGTTCAGGATTTCTATTTACTTTGGAAATCCTGAAAACATGACCCCTGGGGACCATGAGGACTGGAGTTTGGGAAACACTGATGTTGTATACTAACCATTTTGTCCTTTCTCGTTTCAGGGGAGAGAATTGTGAAGCGGTGGCGGTCTGTGAGGGATCGTTTCAAGAAGGAGTTCAATAAAGAGATGCAGGCCCCGAGTGGATCTGGAGGACGCAGGAGCAAGTACAAGTACGCACGAGCCCTGTCGTTCCTCCGGGATACAATGGTCACCAGAAGGTAAATATTACACACCACATGTGACAAAAAAATGTTTAGATGTAACTTTTTTTTTCAGCCAGGGCCATACCATGTCACTATTTTAATTGTTTTTTTTCTCTTTATTCCACAGCACGGTGAGCAGCACTCGGGAGCCTGCACGATTGGACCCTTCTGAGGCGATCCCTGAGGAGACCGGCACCGAGGGACACTTTGACCGCCCCGGTACATCTGCACCTTCCCAGCCTTTCCACACATTCGACCCATCTGTCCCATCCACCAGCACAGGAGCATCGTGGCCGCCTACATTACATGAAGCTGCAGGTGAGGAGATCGCTTTCCCTTTACCCCACCCTTCTGCCCCTGCCACCTCTAGTACACCTGCGGGTACTGGGCGGCAGCGGCAGAGCGGTCAGGAAAAGACTTATGCGCCAGAGTTCTTGCATCTGAATGCATCTTTCCAGAACTGTCTAAAAGTCTTGTCAGAGCAAATCTCCGCAGGCTTTCAGCAGATCAACTCCAGCATTCTGGAGGTGAAGACACTTCTGCAAACCATGCATTCAGAAGCAAGATCTTCGCCAAACCACACCTTTTTCAGGTCTGTTGTGGAGCACATGGAAATGCTATCTCCTACCCAGCAGATGCATGTAATGCATTCATGCCACGGTGCTCTCCAGCAAGTTACCTCCCAACCTCCTCCTCCCACCACAGTAGTTCCTCCACCTGCACCCCCTCCAGCCACTTTCCATCCTCCCCCTCCTATTACATCTGCACCCCCTCCAGCCACTTTCCATCCTCCCCCTCCTATTACATACCATCCACCTCCCCAGTACCAGCAACCTCTCCAGTACCAGCAACCTCCCCAGTACCAGCAACCTCCCCAGTACCAGACATCTCCCCACTTCCAGCAACCTGCCCCGTACCAAACTCCTTCCCCGTACCAAACTCCTTCCCCATACAACTTGCCATCAACATCATCTGCTCCTACAGTCCCTGCCCAACCCTCCACTCCACCGCCCACCACCTCTTCTGCCTCCCACATGTCCACCCATTCTGTAGCTTTTTCCACACCATCACCTCTAACTGTTCCTTCCCCACCACGATCCCAATCCTCTCTCCACACTCCCAGTGTCGAAGTGTCCCGCAGCCCCTCCAGCAGTATTTCCACCCCCACACTACACAGATTTATGATGTGTTTTGTAATAAAAATGCCCAGTTGGTTTCAAACCTTTATTAAAAAGTTTTTTTAACTTTAAAAACAGTTTACAAAAAAAAAAATATTTTAAATAAAAGTTAAATTATTGTTTACACTGGTTGTCTGTCATTTCTTTCTGCGGCAAAATATGTTTAAAAAAAAGGTTAAATACAGGGTATTTAAAAGGTAAAAAGGTATTCAAAACCAGGTATATAACTGTGGGTAAATTTTACCTTTTTGCCACAGTTGTGTTCCTGGTTGTGTTTGAAGCAAAGTATTTCACCTAAAAAGTTGTGTTTATTGTTGGTGATTTCCTAACAATGTACACAACTTTTGTTAAAAGGTGAAATACTTTGCATAAAGCACAACCAGGTACACACCTGTGGCCTAAAGCTAAAAATAGAGACCATGACAAGATGGCCAACTTTGGTTGGCAAAGGTATATACTGTTGGTACAGAAGGTACACAAGTTTGGTTAGGGCACAAATCTTTCACACTCTGTCATCCTGCCAGTGTACTCTGCCTTGAGGTGACATAAAGTATAGTGCAAAATTGTCCCTCATTACTGAAACCGTCACAGAACTTCTAGTGGTAATGTCATGGTAATCTTGCAAGGTGGTTTCTTCAGAGGTGTCCTCAATGGAAATGGGTTCCTTGCAGATAACAAAATTGTGGAGTACCACGCACGCTTTGATCACCTCGTCCACAGTTTCTGTCTTGAGGTTGATCGCAGTCAATAGGACCCGCCATTTGGCTGTCAGAATACCAAAGGTACATTCAACCATTCTTCTTGCTCTTGTGAGGCGGTAATTAAAAATGCGTTTTGTTCTTGTCAATCCTCTGCTAGAGTACGGTTTCAAAAGGTGTTCTGACAGCTGGAAGGCTTCATCCCCTACACAGACAAATGGCATAGGTGGACCAGATGTTTGCGGCAGCGGTCTAGGTGGGAACTGGAAGGTGTTTCCATACAGTTTACGCCCCATGGCAGACAGTTTGAAAACTTGAGAGTCATTGGAGCGGCCATAGGCCCCAATATCAACAGCAATAAATTTGTATTCCGCGTCAGCGATGGCCATGAGGACAATTGAAAAATATTTCTTGTAATTGAAATATTCCGATCCCGATCAGGCTGGCTTTACAATGCGGATATGTTTCCCATCCACAGCGCCCAAGCAGTTGGGAAACTGACATATCTGTTGAAACTTTTCTGAAATTTCAATCCACCTCTCTGTTGTGGGCTCTAGTAAAAACTCTTCAGCTAAGGAGTCCCACAGTGCACGGCATGTGTACTTCACTATTCCAGATATGGTGGAAATCCCGAGTCTGTACTGGAAATGCAGTGACGAAAGGGATTCTCCAGTTGCAAGAAATCTGTGGGGAATTAAAAAACAATCAATTAGTTTTAAATCACAGCATTACATACCAAAACTCAGCTATAACACTTGGAGATACAAACTACCACCAACAAGATTGCAGTGAAAGTGTGCTCTGATGCGATCACATCCAATAAATGTGGCTTACATTAAAGTCACCATCAGACGCTCTGCGGGTGAAACAGAGAAGCGGCAATAGGTGTCCGCTTTTCTTATGAGGTGTGCAATGCGCTCCACCAAGTAATCAAAATTCTCCATTTTCATCCGAACATATCCAAAAAATTTATCCGGGTTTCGTCGAAGGTCCATGCAGAGTGTAGAATAGACCCCACGCGTCATTCTCTTGGCTGTGATGGGGTGGATCCACAAACGTCGTCTACGATGCCTGATGCGCTGCTGTCTCGCTCTCTCCTTCTCCAGAACAATCACCCTCAAACGATTCGCCTCCGCTGTAAAATCCGCCAAATTCTTCAAAATATTTCCAATCACAACATCCATCTTCGCCAGTAACTTGCTCTTCTCTCCAACCTGCACTTTCTCCTCTACAACCTGTCAAAGAAGGGCTGTAGGAACACGCTATATATAGCTTTCCAGTAGCCAATCCCGTTCGGAAGGCCACAAGGGGTGTTTTTAGAAACCGGATCCGGCGTAATCCGTCGAAAAACAGATAGAAAAACGGACGAACCGGATGAGACGGATCCGGTTTTGTCTGTCAAGAACAAGACGGATCCGGCAGAAAACCGGATCCGTCACATCCGGTTTTACAAAACATTTGCCGGATCCGGCGTTCCGGCACGACGCCGGATCGCGCCTGACGCCGAAAACCTGATGTGTGAAAGTAGTCTTAAAGATAGGGAAACATGAAGCATGCTGATTGCTGTGAATGACACACTGCGCAAACAGACGCTAATGTGAAACCAGCCTTAGGCCTCATTCACACGTCAGTATTTTTGCATCAGTGTTTGTATACCAAAACCAGGAGTGGAACTTACAGAAAAAAACTATAACTGAAAGACTGACACATGTTCTCTGTTTTGGAGACACTCCTGGTCTTGGCATACAAATACTGATGAAATACTGATCAAAAATAATGACGTGTGAAGTAGGCCTTAAATGGGAGAATACTCGGGACTACAGAACAGGAGAAGGACTTGGGTATTCTGGTTACAAGTAAGCTGAGCAGCAGTACTCAATGTCAGGCAGCAGCCAAAAAAGCTAACAAGAATTTAGGATATGTAAAAAAGATAAAATCCTGCGATCCCAACGTAGTGTTAACTCTTGATAAACCACTTGTGATGCCACATCAAGAATATGGGATCAAGTTTTGGGCTCCACATTTTAAAAAGGATAATCAAAAGTTAGACTCAGTTCAAAGGCAGGAAACTAGACTATTACAAGGGATGGAGGCCTCTTATATGATGAATGGTTGGAAAAGTTGGGCTTGTTTAGCTTAGAAAAAAGACTCCTCAGAGGAGATCTCATTTACATGTATAACTATATGTGTACAAAGGACTTGCACATAACTTATTCCTTCCAAAAACCATACTAAGGGCCAGTGGGCACTCATTACGGGAGAAAGAAAGATGATTCTGGCAGGTAAATAGGAAATGGTTCTTTATAGTTAGAGCAGTCAAACTGTGGAATGCCGACCACAAGAGGTAGTAATGGCAGACACTATAACAACTTTTAAAAAAGGGTGGATGATTTCCTCAAAGCACATAACATTGAGGGTTATAATTAATTTAGTGACAAAATGTACAATTGGCAGAGAAAGGTTGAACTTGATGGACCTAGGTCTTTTTTCAACCTATGTAACTATACAGTATATGTAACTTAAAATCAAATATGCACAATCTCTCATTTTTCTGACATCTGCCATGGAGCCACGGAGGAAAAGTCAACATGCCCCAACACATCATATGGTCATTCAATCTTGTCAAGATAAGAGAGCTCACATAACTTCTATCATATGTTTATGGCTACCTGAAGAAGAATGTTCTCTCATCGGCTTTAGTTGCAGATTTAGATGTAAAATTATTTCAGAAATAAATAGCAAGTATAAAATACTCCACCTCCAAATATTTCAATGGCTCAACCAGGAGCAGAATAATCTCGCTATTTCTTCATTGCTTGAGACTCATGTTGCCTCTGCATTGCACTTATTTATTGACTGTCACATATAACAAATTGATTAAATTCAGCCAGAGAAAAGAAAATATTGCTGAACCTTGAAAATGTCAGAAAAGTGACATTTATAAGTCATTGCATTATGTTGTAAATGTTCCTATTTGTCACTGATCTCCTGTTATCAGAGAGGTATTATTGGATGTCTTACAAGCAAGATAAGGAATAAAAGAAGATTTTACATGCATGTACTGGGGATTGTATTTACATGCTGAATTACACTTGCAATTTCAAAGGCCAGGGATGTGTTGAGCAAATGTAATAGAGATCTTTCTCTTGGAGAGCCTGTTCAGGTGGAGAAACCGTGCGCAGGAATATAAAGTTGGAGATGAAGCTGGATATATGACGTTAGTAGAAAAAAAATGTAACTATGTCTGCTTATTAGGCCGGGGTCACACTAACCGATGCAAAATACGGTCCGTAGTTTACATGCGTAATACGGATGAATGACCCCTAAATAGTGCTCCATATATCATCCGTAAGCAAGGTGTGGTCGCGTATTTTGCGCATGTCAGCATCCGTATGAAATCCGTATGTAATCCGTATGGAATCCGTATTGCGAGATTTTCTCGCAGGCTTGCAAAATGGACATTTAAAGGTTTTGAGGCCTGCTAACTATTTACTGTATTTTCTGCTTTGTAAGACGCACTTTTTTTTCCCCAAACTTGGGGGGAAAATGGGGGTGCGTCTTACAAAGAGGATATACCTTATCGGGTGAAGGCCGCAGGGGTGTCCGGGTGTCTCTGGGTGTCCGTCGGCGTAGTGGGTGTCTCCGGGTGCCCAGTCGTGTCTCCACGTGCCCAGCGGTGTCTCCGGTTCCCATCCCGGGGCTCTTCCGACATTTTGCTACAGGCCAGAGCCCCGGGGCTCCCTCTCGGTTCCCTCTGTATTGGCTGGCTCCGGCAATATGGCGGCCGCCGCCGGGGACGGCGCATGCGCTGATGGTGATCTCGGGACTGAGATCTCGAGGGATGAGATTTCAGCGCTGAAATCTCATCCCTCGAGATCTCAGTCCCGAGATCACCACCAGCGTATGCGCCGTCCCCGGCGGCGGCCGCCATATTGCTGGAGCCAGCCAATATAGAGGGAACCGAGAGGGAGGCCCGGGGCTCTGGCCTGTCTCAAAATGTCGGCAGAGCCCCGGGATTGGAACTGGAGACACCGCTGGGCACGTGGAGACACGGCTGGGCACCCGGAGACACCCACAGCGCCGACGGACACCTGGAGACACCCGGACACCTCTGCGGCCTACACCCAGTAAATGTCGGCAGAGCCCCGGGCTGCTGCACAGACCCCCCTGGCAGCAGCACAAGTCCCCTGGTAGCAGCACGAGCCCCCCTGGTAGCAGCACGAGCCCCCCTTGTAGCAGCACAGACCCTTGGTAGCAGCACAAGCCCCCCTGGCAGCAGCACAAGCCCCCGTGATAGCAGCACAAGCCCCCGTGATAGCAGCACAAGCCCCCCTGGTAGCAGCACAGACACCTGGTAGCAGCACAAGCCCCCCTGGTAGCAGCACAGACCCCTGGCAGCAGCACGAGCCCCCCTGGCAGCAGCACGAGCCCCCCTGGCAGCAGCACAAGCCCCCCTGATAGCAGCACGATCCCCCCTGGTAGCAGCACAAGCCCCCCTGGTAGCAGCACGAGCCCCCCTGGTAGCAGCACAGACCCCTGGTAGCAGCACGAGCCTCTAGTAGCAGCACGAGCCCCTGGTAGCAGCATGAGCCCCCTGGTAGCAGCACGAGCCCCCCTGGTAGCAGCACAAGCCCCCTGGTAGCAGCACGTGCCCCCAGGTAGCAGCACAGACCCCTGGTAGCAGCACGAGCCCCTGGTAGCAGCATGAGCCCCCTTGGTAGCAGCATGAGCCCCCCTGGCAGCAGCATGAGCCCCCTGGTAGCATCACGAGCCCCCCTGGCAGTGCGCTGCACATCGGAGCACCCTCTCATCCCTTCCTGTGGCCTGCAGTATCACCCCACTCCTGCCTCCTCCAGCAGCGACCCTGGGACCCCGCTTCACCGCAGCCACCACCCCGGTAAGCAATAAGACACCTGGATTATAAGAGGCACCACCATTTTATTAAAAATAGTTTTTTCCTATTTTTCTCCTCAAAATTTGTGGTGCGTCTTATATTCCGGAGTGTCTTATAAAGCGAAAAATACGGTAAATCATTAGCCTGCACCCTATTTATTGCCTCAGGAACAGGTGTCAGCCTCCATTCTGTCCATTTGTGACCTTGCCTTCACTAGGTGTGTTGGTGTTGTATGTGCAACATGGCAGACAGTCTGAGTTTCAACACAACTGAGCAGGTTCTCTTCAACTGGCTTTTGTCACGCCGCTTTGGTCAACCATACCCAGTGATAGTGGATCCGCGTAGGAGGAGACGCATGTGGGTACATCCACTTTTGAGGCAATGACTCACAAGAGGTCATTTTCACCGCCTCTATTCTTCTCTGCGGGAGCATCCTGCAAAATTCTAACAATACTGTCGCATGAGCCTTGCAACATCTGATCGACTCTTGGAGACAGTGCGCCCTGGGATAGCCTTTCAGGACACAAGGATGCGCAAGCTATATCTGCAGAGGAGCGACTTCTACTCACATTACGGTATGTACTACACAACCACATTCTCTATGTTCATGATGTGTTGCCCAAAGTATGTATTTATTGCTTCATGGACTAATTTTAATGCCCTCATCTTATTCCAGATATGTTGAAACTTACAGACCAGAATGTTATGTGTAATATGTACTGAATATCACTTAGTCATTGTGCGACCAAATATCTGTGTGTTAGTAGATCTGAAATCCTAACAAGTTTGGTATGTATGTACCTGTTTTTGGTCAATTTGTGCATTCTAAAATGTTCCTTTTCTGTTGTTCTTCAGCTTCCTGTCCACTGGCCTGTCTTATGCCGCCCTCCGCCATGAGTTTCTGATTGGATGATCTACCATTTCTGGCATAGTCAGGTCGACATGTAGTGAAATATGGTCAAGACTACATCAACTCGTCATGCCTGAGCCCAGGATGGAAGACTGGTTGAGGATATCAAGGGACTTTGAGGAGGAATGCCAGTTTCCTAATTGTATTGGGGCCCTTGATGGCAAACATATCCGGGTGCGTAAGCCGCCGAACTCTGGTTCCCAGTTCTTCAATTATAAACAATACTTTTCTGTTGTATTGTTGGCTCTGGTCGACCCTCAATACAAGTTTATAATTGTTGACATTGGGGCCTATGGAAGGACAGGAGACTCTCGAGTCTTCAATACTTCCATTATGGCTCGGCGGCTACGCACCAACCAGTTGGATCTACCACCACCACGCCAGCTACCAGGCTCCACTCAAGAATCTGTCCCTTATGTCCTTGTGGCAGATGAGGCCTTTCAGTTAACGCGCAATGCCATGAGGCCATATCCCTGGTGCAACTTTGACCGCCGGCGCAGAATTTTTAACTTGCGCCTATCACGTGCTCGGCGACAGGTGGAGTGTTCCTTTGGCATTCTTTGTGCTAAATGGAGGATACTCCAGTCTGCCATTCAGCTGAGTGAACAAAATGTTAATGAAGTAGTTAAAGCCTGTGTGGTTCTTCATAACTTCACCAGGATACATGATTGTTCCTCCTCTGCAGGTGTTGTGCGTGGGTTGGACAATTTGCGTAGGGCGAGACCACCTATCAACCCTCAACGTAGACCGCTCTCTGGCCTCAAAGTGCGTGATATTTTCACAAATTACTTTATGTCACCTGAGGGTGAAACTTCTTGGCAAGAGCATGCTGTGTCTATGTTATAATTTTTTGGTTTATGTGTGTCTAAATATATATATTTCTACCCCTTCTGATTCTATGACTGTTTAATTGCATTGGTAAGCGTATGTTAGTATGTTGACACTGTTTTTTTTAGAATTGAGACAGAGGTGTAAAATGTAGTAGACAAATGTTTACTTTTGCCTTTTTTTTTGTGTTTTTTTAAAGCAAAACATATTATTGCCATGTGAGAACTGTGGCAATGAGTCAAATTGGCCTTTTTGCAGATGTGAACATTTTTTCCAAATAACATTTTCACACATAGAAAAAAAAAAACATTATGCAATACCAAAATGGCTACATTATAAATTTTGGTAAGTTGGGGAAGGAGAAGGCGGAAGACCAGCCTGTGGTTGCTGCTGGCTACTTTGCACAACATCGCCCTGTGTGGGGGCATACTTTTGCCCATGATGTGGGTAGTGTACTGCCTCCTGGGATTGTTGTGGGTACTGGCCAGAGTAATAATGAAGAGGGGCATCTTGTTGGGTCTGGTAGGCCCGTGTCTAATACCCACCAATATATCCATGTCGTCCCCAACCAGGTTGGGACCAGCCCAACACTGGGTGGGAACAAGTGGCCATATTAGTGAGGTTGGCTAGAGCCAGACATATGTGGCTGCTGTTGGGAAGGCTGGGTAGGGGGAGGAAGGGGGTGAGGTGTAGGCCCACGTATTTGATGATCCTCAGAGCCTGCTTGAGCAAGCATGTGTGTGGGGTGTCTAAGGCGCATTAGATTTCTGGGTGAAAGCTGCCACCTCTCCAGATATTCAAATAATTCATATGGGGTATTGGGGTGTGTGCAAGCATCAAGCAGGATCTGAAAACATCCTCGAATACGGAGCCTCACCTCACGGGAAAGGGCACGAAGATAAAGGGCCAGGCTGCGCGAGTATGCCTCCTCGCCATCATCATTATTGACTCTAGCCAAATAGTTGAGGACCCCAGTGTCCACCTTTGTATGTGTATCTTGGGCAGGGATCTGGCGCCTTCTTCTTCCTCGCCGGGATGATCCAGCAGGCTGTGGGGAGCCCTGGATCAGGGCAGTTGGTCTGCTGCTCATGTTGCCCTGCTCCTCCTGTATGGCTGATGGTGTAGCAGCAGACGGTCCTGGTTGTGGATGTGGTCCTGGTGGTGGGGTTTGTGGCGCAGGCACTGGGTTTTCCTGAGAGGATTCTTCACCCATGCTTCTTGTAGGGGGAGAAGATGGGCCAGCCACCTCATCCCCTACAGGATCAATGATGGGCTCTGTATCTGAGCCAGTTCCTCTCTCCGTAAGGTTGGACTGAGTTCTATTATGAAATAGAACAGAGCCAAAAATAAATCTATATTTTTGGCCCTGTAAAGTATCTTATCTACTTACGGTCTCAGATCCAGAATAGGGGTGAGGAAGGAGAGGCGGTCATAATATACGTATTTCCTCTTTAGGTGGCCCGCATCACCACTCCTGGACCGCTGCTGACGTTCCCGCCTGTATTGGGCGCGGATGCTGCGCCAGCGTCTCATCACATCTTCCACTGCAATGTGACAGGAAATATTCTCAATTTCACATATTTGATATGTCAAATTTGCTACCAGTAGCCTAGGCATGTGGCCTTCTGGGGTGTGCTTTCTACCCAGGGTGGCATATATAATTGGGGCATCCAGGCCAGATACACAGGGTCACAGTAGTTCATGTATCAAGTAACTACACTTACTAACTTGGTAGGCTAGGAGGATGAGGAGCTTGTGGCCTGGGCCAAATGATGGCAGTGCAAAACCATGTGTCACATCAAAATCTACCCGCCTCATGAGGAAAAAAGTACAAGCACAGGAAGCGGGGGGGGGGCAGATTCTATATGCATTTTTTGATGTGAGGTCATTTTAAACAGTTTTTGGGTTGTACTTACACAGCTGCTGCTGCTCCTCACGTGGCCGATCACCAAAATCGTGGAACATCTGGCGACATATGCGCCTCCATGACGCCTCCTTTCTTGCCCGGTTGGCATAATGGGCATCACGTTGGTCCCAGATTTCTGGTCGCTCCTGCACTATGACAATAAGTATCTCCACATTGAGAAAATATGGCGCCATGACGCTGCTGTACTCCGTGGAGGCTGACTTCCTGGATGTCTGGAGCGCTTTTTGAGCTCATTTGCATGTCTAAGCTTCCTGATGATGGATTGGCCCATTTTCTGTCACCTGCCAAAAGACCTGCGCATTTCTTGCAAGTCACACGTGTGGTCCGTGTGTAATCCGTATTTTTGCGCACCTATAGACTTGCATTGGCGTACTATGGGCGTAGTACGCTGACAATCGCAGCATGCTGCGATTGGCACGGACCGTAGAATATGGGCGAGAATTATACGGCTGTTGGGAGCTGCCCCATAGAGAATCATTTGTCCGTGTGTAATGCGTGCTTTTTACGCCTCTCACTCGTCCGTATTCCTCTCTAGTGTGACCCCAGCCTTAAAGGGAATCTGTCACCCCATTTTTCGACTATCAGCTTCCGGCAGCGCCATCAGGGGCTTATCTACAGCATTCTGTAATGCTGTAGATAATTCTCCGATGTAACCTGAAAGATAAGAAAAATGAGTTAGGCTATGTGCCCACGTATGCAGAAAATTTCTACATCAAAACTGGACTCCTTCCCAGAAAACGTGCGTTTTTGATGTGTTTTTTTTCCATGTCCCCAGCCACATAGAAAATAGCTAAAAACTCTGCCTTTTCCGCAAAATTAATGAGCATGCTGCGTTTTTTACTATGAAGCGTTTTTTCATGGAAAAAACGCATCAATATGCACAAAAAGTGCAAAATGCATTAAAATGAATGGGATGCTTCTTTTAAGGGATTTTTAAGCGTTTTTGCCAGTAAAAACGCTTAAAAAACGCGAAAAAAACACTTACGTGGGCACACAGCCTAAGATTATACTCACCCTGGCGTTCGGTCCGATCCGATGGGTGTCGCCGTCCCATCCGGCGCCTCCCATCTTCATACGATGATGTCCTCATCCTTGCTTCTCCCTTGGCTCCTGCGCAGGTGTACTTTATCTGCCCTGTTGAGGGCAGAGCAGAGTACTGCAGTGTGCAGGCGCGGGACCTCTCTGACTTTTCCCAGCGCCTGCGCACTGCAGTACTTTGCCCTCAACAGGGCAGATAAAGTACGCCTGCGCAGGAGCCGAGGGAGAAGCAAGGAGGAGGACATCATCGTATGAAGATGGGAGGCGCCGGACAGGACGGCGACACCCACCACACCCACCCCCGTCCCCCGGTGAGTATAATCTAACGTGTTTTTCTTATTTTTCAGGTTTCATCGGGGGCTTATCTACAGCATTAACTACATTGTAGTTTGGGATGGACAGTTTCCCCGTACCTGCAGAAGAGAGCTGCCAGTGGCTGCCAGAGATGGAACATTGTCCTCAGGAGCTGGAACCTCTTCACCCAGAGCCAGTGTTAAAGCATCATCGGGGACCAGAAACAGTGACTGCCCTGGAGGAACCCACACCAGAAATGAAGGCCAAGCCAGAGTGTGCAGCTGTACCAGCGGAAGAACCCGATGGTCAGGAGATGGGCACGGCCATGATGTGGGAGCAGGACGTGATGACTGTACCACAGCCCTTGACCCTGGAGGGCTGGTACATGTCATGGTCCCAAACCCCAGAGCCTGAGCTTATTGTTAACAGGGCTGTATCCCTCTGGGTGTCGTGGTTCCATTATGCGGCGGAGGGTCCCTTCCCTACTCCCGGGTAAGCAACCTGGATCGAGAAAGTGGTCAAACGAAAGAAACAATGGGAAAAAGAAGTGTGGGCAAGGCTGCATCAACCCGGTGGGAGCACTATGGCGGGGCGTCGCACTGAAGCCGACCATAGCTTTGGCTTCATACTTGAGGTTGGCGCCAACAATCAACAATAAAGTTTACATAAATGCTGCCTCTGCTAAATTTGGAAGGGCCTTAAAGGAAGGGGACTGGGTCTCTTTCTTCAAAGAGGACTGCCCCCGGGGATGCTTTGCTGTAGCTGTCACCTTATGCACCAGGGAGGACCTGGACCTGTGTACGGCCCCGGAGCAGACCCAGTCAGTCCCTTATATCTGGGCCACTACTACATCAGGGGCAGCCTCCACTCTGCCCAGGCAGGCCATGTCTCTAGCAGCTGCAAAGGCATCATCGGTCCGACCACGGGCATGGAGTCCAGGGGAGGATGGAGCGGTATGGGATGCGTGCCGTTGAAATTGTAGAAATTTTCTTCTAAACCAAAGTTGTGCTTGTTGCACCTTAAATAATAAGCTACAGGACTGTTTCGAGTCCCTGTGGGCAAAGAAGCCCTGGATCACCCCCCCCAAAGTTGGGTAGCATGTGGCCAGACGGCCGGAGTGAACGTTGACTTTATATATTTATTTTTTCTTCTCTTCTTCTTGTTTTGCTGTTGTTGTGCCAGTTACACTTATTCGGCTGGAAAGCAGGACTTTGCCCTTGCAGAGTGACGGGTCCTTGGACTGGTGGTCCAAGTGTGGCTGTAGCAACAGTCTGTTTTTGAAACAGGCAGCGCCCATATCGGTGAAGGACAGTGCTCTGCTCAAAGGGAGAGGGTAAAGCCCCCAAGGACTGTATGTTGGACATATGTTTTAGTTCATTGGATGGGACCAGAGTTTAATGGACTATGGGTGTTACCTGGGGGACTTCGAACCAGGCATGCAGAACAATGACACAGCTCACGTTGAGTTAATGTATTTAATCCCAGTCTACCGTTCATTCTCCCTGTGCGGAGTATTGCTTGTACAGAATAAAGTTTATGTATGTCATGGTCGGGGATGACCATTGTTAAAGAAAGGGAGAATGTAAGGGACTGTAAAAGGAAACCATTATATATCTGTCTGCTGTGGTATATGAGTGTATTTACATATTCCAATATGATTTTTTGTAATGCCTTGTTGTAGGGAAAGTGTAATACCCTATTTAGCCCACTAGAAGAGGATATCGTTATGCTCAGCATGTATATAGTTAATGTAGGAGGGGTTAATTGTGGTTAAGCCGGGAGCATCCGGCATTTTAGTCAGTTGGGCCAGGAGAGCCCAGATAGGGCAGTCAGCCTCATAACGTTTAAAGACAGGAGCCCAGCCGTTCAAGGCCTGAGGGCCACAGATGGCAGCAGCGCAGAATACAGTAGCACAGATTATAACAGCAGAATAGATTGTAACAAGACAGCTAGCAGCAGTACAGCAGCACAGGTTGCTCATCATGAGGCAGCTTACTACGAGGGCAGATGCCCTTTTGTCTGGGTCAAAATGGACAGGGCAATTCCTGAACGTGGTGAAGCTGAACATGGAGAACGCTGTGATGCCGATCGGGATGGGACAACCCTGGTACATGCTGAAGGATGACAGGGAAAGCACAGGGAAAGTGAATGAGGCAAACTGTGATCCCCAAAGCGCATGCTGTAATTGATTTGAACGAGCTGAGAAGAGACAACAGTAAAGTTATTTGTTTAAAGTGGGAATTGGACTGTGTCTCTGTTTCTGAACAAGTGTCCTGAGGAAGCCCGGATGATGTGGCGCATGAAGCAACAGGAATGCTGACAGAGAACTGTGAACTGCATGTGATGGGAGACCAGGGCGCATTTGAACCATATACCTCAGCCACGACTATGGCCCTGGCACACCTTCACACTCATTACAGTCTGAAACTCAAATATGTCTGGGTATGAATGCACTGTATACTTGTATACCTAGACAGACAAGCCTATAAGAACTGCTGTATATGGTCATCATATGGCATCCAAAAGGTGTTAAAGTTGACAGGTGTCCAAAAAGTCTTGTACTTAACCCATTTTTTCTTTAACGGACTAACGCACTTGTAGAAGGATAAGTGATGGATATGATTTCCATGAGTAGTCACATATAGCACCGACTTTGGCATACAACTGTTCTGAAGACCAAGGTTGCAATGGCTGTGGGCAAGAATGGTCATCATATGGGGTCCAGAAGTGGCTAAGGGTGACAGAGTCATCCAAAATATGCGACTGGGGCACATGCACAACCCTCCCATAGACCAAGATTGTAGTCGTGGTGGGCAAAAATTCTTGAACATAGACTTGTAGAAGATAAAAATACTTGCCAGCCACATTGCATGATACCTACATATAACATTGACTGATGCACATACATGAGTTTTCCATAGACCTAGGTTGGGATATTGGTATGCAAAAAGTCTTGTATTTAACCTAATTTTCATTTAACGGACTAACTTACTTGCAGAAATTGTAGTGCAGCAGAGTGGGTGCAGTGTGACAAGTAGGGACCACAGGGAAAGTTCACAGCAAAACGTATTTAATGTAAAAAAATCTCACACAAGTGTACAGCACTTGGTATCCTCCCGATCGCAGCCGGGAAATGAGACAGTTCAGAAATGTGTCAGGTTGCCGAGGTCTATTGCATCACCGTATCATGCACCGGGGTGCCAGGAGTTCACTCAGCTGGGCTATGTTACTCTCACACAGGCTGAGGTTTTTTCAGAGATGACTGCTCTGCTCACTGCAAAACTCCACTATCACTGACACACCCAAACCCTGCTTCAGAAGTTTTTACAAACAACCTGTGGCCGTAGGCCACATGGAAAAGCCGGCCCTGGGAGGAAATCGACCAACCCCACTACCTTCCTGTAGTCTGTTTCACAAATAAAAGCCCATGACAGGTCTTCCTAAATCTGCCTTGAACAACTAGCTTGCCCAAGACCAACACTCACTTTTATTCTGCATTGCAACCACATCTATACCTGTGACTGCAATGCACTCCCAAGGCCTTAATATGCTTCTAAGCACATTCTTGGGGACACATAGCGACCGTCGTAAATAACACCGGTCGCTGCCTCAAAATGGAAGCCAACCACCATTCATAATTTTTCATGAGTAGTCACATGTAGCACCGACTTAGACAAACAACCCTTCTAAAGACCAGGGTTGTGATAGTCGTAGGTAAAAAATATTGAATTTAAGATATTATTTTGCTAAATAGCTTATGGACTTATAGAAGATTAAGATGGAAGCTAGCCAACATTCATGAACCCTATCAGTAGTCACATGTAAATCTGGCCTCTGCATATACTTTTCCAAAGACCAAGGTTTTGACTGTCATAGGCAACAAAGCCTAAATTCAATATTTTTCTTGTTAACCAACCTATGGATTTAGAAGAGATCAAGATTCAGGCCAGCCACCATTCATGAACCTATGAATAATCACAAGTATTTTTTTCAGGAGACAGAAGCTTCCAGCAAAGGTAGAATATTTTCATCCATGACACTTATAAATGCTTATGTTGTACTGTAAGATTGATAGGAAGCCGTCAAAGGTATAACATTAACATTTGTGGTGTATATGAGGAATCATGTGTATTGTATTACAAAATCAACCAACAAAGATAAAGTGTGTGCCGGACTAGGACCAAGCAGCGGAAATGATTCCTCCAACTACAAAATACAAATAGACATATACATTAAAACATATAATTCAATGAGACAATTAGACCTGATTATTTGTGAGTTATCCTTGGCTCAACAGAGGATCCCATGGCACTTTGATGGGTCCATCTGCCCCTGGGATACTATTCATGGTGTATGATACGCCCACCAGGGCCATGGGGTACCTGGAATCGGACCGGACAGTTCTATAGGGGAGGTCACGGGGCCGTGATCCATTTCCATGGCCCTGGCCGTGTCATAAAATAGAGGATAGTTATGTGGTGTTTAATTGTGATGCCAACCGTGGTGTTCGGCAATGGGTGGCCGATGCTGTGGTTCTGGTCCACTGGGGCTGATCGTGACGCAGCAAAGATGGTTCAGCTCCCCACTGGTAGAGCGGGGCCCCAGGGCAAATGTATTTGATTGTTCAGATGGTGGTGAACATTGGGGTGCAGAGAATAAGTGAAGGACACAGAGAGGTGCAGTTTTCTTTACCTTTTACTTGAAAGTAGATGCAATCTGGGGTACCAATTACAGATGATGGATTGAGTCCAGCTTGCCTGGAGGCATTCACGGGATCCACCCTGCCAGGTGGGGTTGGAGACCTTCCTTCTGCGCTCTTTTCGGGTCCCTGCTGCTTGTAGTTAAGCTGCGGCCCTCTCCTACGTGATGAATGGCAGACAGTGTGAGCCTATATCACGGGCGCTGTCCTTTTCACTATCAGCCCCGGGCTCTTGGTTTGCTGCTGTGCCTTCAGGTGTTCGGTGTGGCCAGAGAGCTTGCAGTCCCCTGCCCTCCAGATTCGGCTGTCAGGGCGTACAGCACCCACCCAGCCAAGGACTCTGCATCCCTTTTTATCAGCACTCCGCTCTGGGGTCAGCTATATGCAATTTTAGTTCCCCAGAGCCCTTGTCTCTGCTCCTGTCCCTTCCCTCTCCACAGACCAAATGCCAACTCTCCTCTCTCACTGTCCTGTTACGAGCTCCAGCTGGCTCCCGTTTCCATGAGAACTCTCCTGTCTACTCTCTCAGCTGACTTCTTTCTGATCCACTAACCCCACCTGCTGGCCAGAATTTATAAGGAAGTTCCCCTTTCTGGCCTGGAGCAGGAATTGACATGTACACTGTGTTACCTGGCATGGGGACTCCCCTCCTGCCTCCAGGCATGACATCACCCCTTAGAGGGAGGCAATGTCGCCGTGGCAACCAGACTCTGGGATGCCACATGAACAGTATATGAGGACATGAGGTCTTGCATTAGAATTTATAGATTCAGCCAGAATGAGCAGGATATTTCCATCCATGGTGAATATGAGTATACATGTGTATTTTCTCATTCTTGTGTTATTATCCAGGTTTTTTTGTTCATACATGCTTATACCATGAGTGGACCATTATTTCCATCGAGCTGATCAGAGCAAGGATTACCGAGTTCAGGCAATGTACGCTCACAGCTGAGACAACATCATTATGTTTTTCAGCGTAATTGCACAAAATGACTTTGGTTTGGATCACAATCAGCCTTCCTTTATTCTGTAGGAAGCAGAAATGTCATTGTTCAACTGCAAAAAAACCCCTGGAATTTGGAATTTTCAATAAGGACAAATAAATACAGAGCAGATCCACCATTCAGCTTGGCCGGCATAATGAGGACTATGACGGTTGATTAGTGAGGAGATCTTGATTATCGCCATTTATTCTCAAATATCAGCAAAGAAGTAAATATCAAAATCCATACAAATGGCCGCACTAATTTACTATGACAGTCATTAATCTAATTGTTTTCTGTAACAATGTGAAATGTAAAATTGTTACAAATATCTGCAAGAAAATCATGGAGAAATTCATCTTGACCTCTTTTTTGGGTACATTTTTCAAAATGGCACATACAATTCATGAATTTTGCGCATAGCTCAACATTTTCTTTTTTTTAACTTTATTTCTGACTGGTCAGCGGGAAGTATAACATGTTTTGCACAATGTCACAAAAAATGAGCACATAAAATCACTCCAGGGGGAATCTGGAGTAGAGTTGAGACAGATTTTGAAACTTTAAAAAGAAGCAAAAAAAAGACATTTCATGAATCAGTCCAAAACATCTGGAAAAGCCACATTGACATATCAGAAAACGAACTAAACCACAAAAGATAACTAGAAATAAAGACGAAAATCATCTGGTGAATTAATTGCAAATGAAAAAGTCACTATTTGAGAGCTATTCATGCCAAAAAAACTGGCGGAAATGCAATGACAAATAGGGCCCTTAGGGTATCAGATGACATTTCAGATTAAGCTGTAGTGTGTATAGCCGACATTACTGGCTATTGTTTAATTTGCATTCTGCATTTTTTAATTTTCCTCTCCTCCAACTTTCTCTCTAATTTTCTGTTGTCTCTGAGCGTTTGGGTGGGGTTTAGCTGCTATGATATATCCCATACAAAGTATGCAAAGACATGATTAATTTCTGCTCTCCTGTTTCTATGTGGTACTTTGTCAGATGCAGCAGCACCACAGACACCATATACAGCAGTACTGAGCAGAATAGATGTGAATCCAGCACTAAGGTAAGATAAAAAAACTTACTAGAAAGCAGCCGTCTGTGTATGTCTTATTCTCACCCATTCATCTCCATAACTTTCAATAAGTAGGTATAGCCTGAGCTCTCAGTGACCTGGAAGTGTGATGTGTTTGACTTTTAGCAATCTTTCAGAGTCAATGATTAGTTCAGAAAGCAGGAGAGAAGAAATGGCTCATAAGTGAAGAAAGAATAATATTTCTCTGGATTTTATGATAAATCAGTAGTAAGAAAATTAGTCTGAAAGTGCACTGGAACAGGTTAAGCGCAGTTACCTGCCCTCCATGCATTTCCATGCTGATTTACATATGACTTCTATGGTAGATTTCAATTGGACTGGCACATCATATCTCTACCAAAAGAGTACAGTAAGGGTATAAACGTTTATTCTTCAGCTATACCGCTACTTCTATATATAAAAACTAGCTGAAGAGCCCGGCGCTGCCCGGGCATAGTAACTAACTGTGGTTAGTTATAGCAAATTATAATTATCCTCCATCCCATAGTCCCGTGCCCATATACCCATCATACATATCCACCATCCCATAGGCCCGTGCCCATATACCCATCATACATATCCTCCATCCCATAGTCCCATGCCCATATACCCATCATACATATCCTCCATCCCATACTCCCATGCCCATATGCCCATCATACATATCAACCATCCCATAGGCCCGTGCCAATATACCCATCATACATATCCTCCATCCCATAGTCGAGTGCCCATATACCCATCATACATCCTTCATCTCATAGTCCCGTGCCCATATACCCATCATACATATCCGCCATCCCATAGTCCCGTGCCCATATACCCGTCATACATATCCTCCATCCCATAGTCCAGTGCCCATATACCCATCACACATCCTTCATCTCATAGTCCATTGCCAATATACCTGTAGGGAAGGTGACCTGACGGACAGACTAGTCAGAGTGAAGAAAGATAGGTTTGCACAGTGTAGGTAGGAGTCAGTGATTACAGTGGGGAAACAACTAGGAAAGTGTAGTGGACGTGCAGTACCTTGGGATGACCATTAGATGGCAGGGTGGAGTGTGAGCGAAGGACTTTACAGCAGCTTAGGGCTTTAGAAACCGTTGGTCATGGGGGGCGTGGTGACAGATAGTGACAGTTTCAAGGAACCGGGGGAGTTATAAATACTGAGGTAGGGTTCCAGAAAGTTCCAGTCCCCAGGGGGAGCACAAGTGACAGGAGGACTACGACAGTCTGTGCACTCTGAGGAGAATCCAGACCAGGGGGACTGAGGAGAGAGAACGTCAGGGGGGTGGTCCTGACAGGAAAGGACCGCAGTTGAGACGAGGTACTGGGTGTAAGACACCGTATGTGACACGACAACTGAGCAGTAGAAGCGCTGTTGGTTAATGGGCCTAAGGCGGCCACAGTGACGGAACTGTCAGGAGCGTCGACAGTAAAGGAGGGGACGGTGTGTGCAGACACGTCTCCAGTGTACGGTGTGAGAAGCGGCTCTGGAAACGGAGGGCCGCGAGGTGTGCCGTCAGTCGGACGGCAAGTGAAGAAATAAACTTGGACCTGTTGCACCCAGAATCTGCCTACAATTGTCTCTACGTCTCTGCGCGGTATAACGAGGGATCACCCCCCTAGTCCGGCCCTCACACCCCTACATTTGGCGTAGTCGGCAGGATCGCCGCCGCTAATACGCTATCTTCTGCGGCAGGCCTGCAACTGAAGGACTGAGGAAAACTTGGACTGCTCTATTTCGGATTATAAATACCTGTGGACTACCAATTACTGACCTGTGGATTACAAATTGGGACGCTGTGTCGGATCTGTGTTGCTTGCAGAGGATCCAAGGCAGTAGCTGATTCTGCCCAAGATGGCGGTATTACTTCAGCGCAGAGGAGAGGTCCGGGTGTTTGCAGTTGTTCAGAATGGACTGGGACCCCCTCCAACGTACCCCAAAGGGAAGCAATATATGCCTGGAGACCGACGTTTCCATATATTGGACCCTGGCAGATGGATGGAAAGGTCTGCCAACGCCCCACCCAGCAGGAGGAGTGGCACAGAAGAAAAACTTGGCTGCGGCTGTCTGATGCCATTCGAGTGCTGCCCAACGGACGGTATGAGACTCTGCAGGTGTCGGGGCATCGGCCGCCTAGAGTGGCAGTGGCGGCAGGGGATGGAGCTGTGCCAGAAGTCGCCCTCAGAGCCACGGGAGGGCAGCGGGATGCTGAGCTGGGGAGCGGAGCCTGAGCGGAGTCAGCGAAAACGGCCGCCACCAATACCAGCAGAGGACTTCTCAGCGGAGCCCCCGAGTTTAGGGGAAAAACCCGCGGGACAGTGGAGCGAGGGACGGAGGCTGCGGGTGAAGCCACGTATTGATGTGATGGAGGCCGCAGCGCCGGGGAAGGTGAGAGTACCCCCGGCACCACCAGTGCCTCCGCCAGCGGCCCTCATCATTCCGCCGCAGCACCCTGCCCCCTGCGCACCGGAAGGCCTGGGTACATCGGGCCCAGTGGTGTATGCAGAGTTGTGCGAGGCCCCTGCTCAAGTCCCTGAGGTACCCCGCCTGGAGCCACCAGTGCGGAAGTCATCCAAAGAAGATGCTGCTGCGTTCCCCCTGCTGATAGCAGCTGCGTCGTTGGAACCGGCCGTTACTCCGGCTCCATTGGAAGTAGTGGATGCGGCCTGTCCTGAGGCCGCGGTTATGCCGCTGCTGAAGTCGACTGCGGCCGACTTAGTGGGCCTTGTGATTCCAGCCTCCAAGGACCCGGTTGTCCCCATTTGCCACCTGGCCCCAGCAGCTGTTGAGCCGCAAAAATCATCTGCCGCCTCTGATCCACGTCCTTCCTCGGTTAAGTCCCGCCCACCGGACTCCAGGGCTCATGCCGGACCCTCTGTTTGGGTCGCAGGAGTTATAGAGAAGAAGAGGGCCAGGGGGCAGGAAGTCTGGAACCTGCTCCATGAGAGGGGAGAGGCTGGCATGGCGGCTGCACGACCCCCGGGACGGCTCGTTTATACTATCTTGCAGAAAGGGACACTTCTTGCATCCTGGGAGCTCCACGGTTGTGGGGTCCCATACTACTGACCACCGAAAGGAGGATTGAACTGTCAGGAGTTCGTTGCACCGTTGTGCAGGTCAAAAGGACAGTTCGTGGTCAGCTTTTAAAAAAAAAAAAAAAAGAAGTGTTTATCTGTGATTTTTATGTCTGTTTTTCTATGTTCCTCTTACAGGATAGTTTGTGTTTACTTGTTAGACTGACAGAGCGGGGATACTTAGAAGAGAGGGAGTGTCCATGTCCAAGGAAGGGGGAGAAAGAAGACATGCAATGTTATGTTGTTATATGTTGGTTTTAAAATGAGCAAAAGAAAACAAAAAAAAAAAAATATAAAAAAATGGGGTACTTGTGCTATTATAAAGTTGTATGATGTATAATATGCAAAGTAAAATGCAACAGGTCCGGGTAAGGGAAGGTCTGCGGGACCAAAGGAAAGTGTGAGATCCGGTAGGGATCTAAGAGTTGAGGAGGTCTGGGAGACCGGGACACCGACCATGACATGTAATTGAAAGAAGGAAAATGAGTTGGAAGACGTGAGAAAGACAGCCGTCCTAGGTCAGGTCCCCAACACCACGGACACCCCTGAAGAAGGAAAGGCGGGCGCCGGCAATGATCTGGTAGGTGAGTGGCCTCGATCATGGCGTACCGGATAGTGAAAGGTAACAGTAGGGGAGAGTAGGGGAAAGATACACGCCGTAGAGAGAATACGGGTGTACCTTGCCCAATTTGAAAGACGTCGTCATGTGGCGTGCGCGCTGGTGAGTAGCAGTAGGCTGCTCAGAGCATAGTGCTCCCAGTATGGTTCGGCCCCCGCAGATAGTGGGTTTGGCTCAACTTCTGGTCCGACAACAGAATGTAGGTGTAGATTCAGAACGACGAAGGCAGGGATGACGATTGTCGAGGACGACAATGGACAAAGGAAGGAGGAGTGTAGGGAAGGTGACCTGACGGACAGACTAGTCAGAGTGAAGAAAGATAGGTTTGCACAGTGTAGGTAGGAGTCAGTGATTACAGTGGGGAAACAACTAGGAAAGTGTAGTGGACGTGCAGTACCTTGGGATGACCATTAGATGGCAGGGTGGAGTGTGAGCAAAGGACTTTACAGCAGCTTAGGGCTTTAGAAACCGTTGGTCATGGGGGGCGTGGTGACAGATAGTGACAGTTTCAAGGAACCGGGGGAGTTATAAATACTGAGGTAGGGTTCCAGAAAGTTCCAGTCCCCAGGGGGAGCACAAGTGACAGGAGGACTACGACAGTCTGTGCACTCTGAGGAGAATCCAGACCAGGGGGACTGAGGAGAGAGAACGTCAGTGGGGTGGTCCTGACAGGAAAGGACCGCAGTTGAGACGAGGTACTGGGTGTAAGACACCGTATGTGACACGACGACTGAGCAGTAGAAGCGCTGTTGGTTAATGGGCCTAAGGCGGCCACAGTGACGGAACTGTCAGGAGCGTCGACAGTAAAGGAGGGGACGGTGTGTGCAGACACGTCTCCAGTGTACGGTGTGAGAAGCGGCTCTGGAAACGGAGGGCCGCGAGGTGTGCCGTCAGTCGGACGGCAAGTGAAGAAATAAACTTGGACCTGTTGCACCCAGAATCTGCCTACAATTGTCTCTACGTCTCTGCGCGGTATAACGAGGGATCACCCCCCTAGTCCGGCCCTCACACCCCTACATACCCATCATACATATCCTCCATCTCATAGTCCCATGCCCATATACCCATCATACATATCCGCCATCCCATAGTCCCGTGCCCATATACCCATCATACATATCCTCCATCCCATAGTCCAGTGCCTATATACCCATCACACATCCTCCATCCCATAGTCCCGTGCCCATATACCCGTCATACATATCCTCCATCCCATAGTCCAGTGCCCATATACCCATCATACATATCCTCCATCCCATAGTCCGGTGCCCATATACCCATCACACATCCTCCATCCCATAGTCAACCATTGTGACATCATAATGAGGGCGGGGGCTTGATACGCACACACTTTTTCCCCAGTATGTAGATAGGGGCAAAATTGTTTGGTGAATTGGAACACGCGGGGTTAAAATTTCACCTCACAACATAGCTTAGGACACTCTCGGGGTCCAGACGTGTGACTGTGCCAAATTTTATTGGCTGTAGCTGCGACGGTGCGGATGCCTATCCCGGACATACACACATACACACACTTGAGCTTTATATATTAGATGTGCTGATTGGCCTGATTAGCCTGGGGCTTTAGGGTGATTTTAGCAGAGATCAACTGGCCAAACATCTCTCGATGCTGCGGCTAGCTTGCATTATGATGCTAATGATTGTTATTGCATTGCAACCCGCAATGTACTGTGACCACAACAAGCAAGTTGCCAAAAAAGATCAGCACTGCTTAGATTTTTTGTGACTTCCATACCATGGTCACAGTACCTTGCAGCTTGCAAAATCACCAGCATCATGCTGTGATGTAATAACAGAATAGAGTGATTTTTGACAGGGCGACCAAAATCACCTTGTAGCCCCAATCTTATAGTACTGGGTAATTTGTAGTCTCCTTGATTTAAGGAATTGCTATACTCAAGGAATACAATGACCAGCCAAATCAGATCTCAAGCTCTGCACTGAGGAGAGGCAGCGCCTTGAAACACGTGTCTGGAAATTGAGATTCTGGTTTGGCTTTTATCCTAAGTCATGTGGCAAGACTTGTTAAAGGGTCGATATCGACTTTTAGAATTGCTGCTTCCAATAAGTGGCACAAGAATTCAAGTCCTCCTCCTCTCTGAAGAAGCAATTTGCATATTTAATTTCCCAAAGGAACATTGCATGGCCTATAAGTCTCCTTACAGTGGCATGTCAGGTATGTCATTCTCCCCAAGGAGAAACATTACTCCTTAGGCCTCTTTCACACTTCAGTTTTTTGCATCGGTCAAAATCCGCCAAAAGGACGGATGGCGGATCCGTTTTAGTACTGATGACAACGGATGCCACCCGTCCGTTTTTTTGACGGATCCGACAAATGAAGAATTTTAAAGGAATCGCAGCCTGGAAAAGGAGAGAGAGAGAGAGAAAGAGAGAGAGAGAGAGAGTTTTTTTTTGTCCAGCACCCAGAAAGAATTTCGGGTTAAACCAGTGTCTGGAGGATCCGCCAGAGATAAAAACGTTGCAAGCTCCGTTTTGAAATCTTTGAGGATGGTGACGGACAGCAACTTTTGGCGGATCCGCAAAAAAAACGGATGCAACGGACGGCAATCCATCACAATCCGCCATTAATGCAAGTCAATGGGGAAAAAACGGATCCTCAAAAGAAAATTGCGGATCAGTTTTTTTCAAAACCTGGCGGATTGTGACTGATTGTAAAAAACTGAAGTGTGAAAGAGGCCTTAGATATCAGGGAATGTCTGTGATGGAAGATTAACACATGGCCTTGCTTGTATGGAGCTGCTGACTTCAGAATATGTCTGTGAATTTGCGTCCCATGTGATGAAATAATCATCGTTGTGCCACTTTCAGATCAGATTCCAATTTCAACAAGAGCCTTTCAGCTCGGCATGAATACTCATTATAGTTTTGATGTTTACCATTTATTATGCCTTTTTATCTTTTGCAGATGATAAACAAAGCTCTGTCATTTTTCATGAATTGTGCATCGAATATCATATCAAAAGAATGAACCAAACAATCTGTATTATTGATTGCTCTTTGTTTTCCATTTTTTATTGTCCTCTGTATCGTAAATGAATTGAAATTGCAACTTGGTGTCCTTCAATGTACTCCATAATTTGCCTTGTGCTCCGCGCAAGACATTGATTATACAGATGCAATTCAGCTGAAAGTAATTGATGAGTGACAGGTAACATTTTGGCCTGGGTCTCATTACAGTTAGTTGTTAACTTAAGAAAAAATGAGTAAGATTTCAGTTATGATAATAAATTGCAATTTGTACTTTCATTGACTTGGTTCAGAGTTGTTTAATTTCCATTTTCACTTTGCACTGATGAGGGGCAGTACCCCAAAACACAGTGTCTGCAAATTGAGATTCCGGTTTGGCTTTTATCCTAAGTCATGTAACAAGGCTCGTTAAACGGTCTAAATTGACTTTTAGGATTTCTATTTCCAATAGGTGGCACTAGAGTTCTAGTCCTCTTCCTCCTGAAGAGACAATTTGCATACTTCCCAGAGGAGCATTGCGGCTTTAAGTCTCCTCATCTCGGCATGCTTAGCATGTCATTCTCCGCAAGGAGAAACTATACTTCTTGGATACGATTTCCCCCTAAAAATGAATGGAGGCACTGTGACTGTATTAGGGGCATATAACCCCATCGCATTATAATTGGAATTGGGGCACTGTGGGTCAGTTGGCAGAGCAGCTGTCATAGGGTTATATGGCGAGGATTAAGGTCCTATGTTTGTAAAGGTGGCACTGCACTATAAGGGGGTCTGCACAGGCTGTCATGAGACCATATGGTTGTGATAAGAGCCTATGCCTGTGAAAAGAGCTCTGTGGCTGAGAAGTTGGCACAGAACCCCATGGCATCATAGTTGTAAATGGAGCACTGTCTTTTTGATGGCACAGAGGTTGTCATGGAGTTATATGGATTGGTTTGTTAAGGGAATTGTGGCGGAGTCAGCTTCTGCTGAGTAGATTTTTTGTGTGGACCCTCTGGGTCGTGGCACTCACCTAGGGCGAGCTGGACCTTGTGAGGAACCACCCCCTATACAGAGAGTGTCAGGGGCAAGACCAAGGGGGTGAGTCACCACGACTGCTGGAACCAGATGGCCGGCTCAAGGAAGACACAAGTGTGAGTGTCTGACAACAGGGTATGTGCAGGATACAAGACAAGACAAAGCGTGGTCTAAGGGTATCTTCATGGTCCAGACATCAGGCTGCGGACATCAGCTCTGGACATTAGGCCGCCGTCATCTGGCAGCGATCGGCAAGGCAGGTTGCAAGGCAGGGTATGTGCTAGGGAGCACAACAGGGTGCAAAGCAGGGTGTGCGCTAGAGGGCACGCCAGGGTACAGGCTAGGGCCTGTGCGTGCGAGAGGGCACGCCAGGTTACAGGCTGGGGCTTGTGTGTGCTAGAGGGCACGCCAGGGTACAGGCTAGGCCTGTGCATGCTAGAGGGCTCGCCAGAGTACAGGCTGGGACCTGTGCATGCTAGAGGGCACCCCAGGGTACAGGCTAAGCCTGTGCATGCTAGAGGGGACCCCAGGGTACAGGCTGTGGCCTGTGCATGCTAGAGGGCACGCCAGGGTACAGGCTGTGGCCTGTGCGTGCTAGAGGGCACGCCAGGGTACAGGCTAGGCCTGTACATGCTAGAGGGCAAACCAGGGTTCATGGCAGGACCTGCGTGTGCTTTAGAGAAGCACGGGGAGGTATGCCAAGGAGCAGGCTAGGGAATGCACAGTGCAGGGACAGCGTGAGTGCAAGGAAGCACAGAGCACAGCTGGGGCACTGGCTAGCTGGTCGGGCTGAGGCACAAGCAGGCGGGCACGGCTAAGGCGGGCACGGCTGAGGCACAAACAGGCAGGCGAGGGAGGGTCAGGTGCGTGCAAAGGGCACGCGGAGAAACAAGGCAAGGCAAGGCTAGGCAAAGTACAAAACAAGGAGCAGAACAAGGCCGAAGCACAGAGCCAGGTACAAGAAAGAGAAGCAGAGCGTATGCTAGAGCCCAGAGCTGGATCAGAGACATAGAGCAGAGTACAGACAGGTAGCGGAACGTATGCTGAGGCACAGAGCCGGGTACAAGGGAAAAGTGGAGCGTATGCCAGAGCACAGAGCCGGGTATATGGCAAAGAACGGAGTATAAGACAAGACTTGTGCTAAAGGAGCATGAGAGGGCAGAATACAAAGATAAGGCTTGAAGCAGAGTACATGGCCAAAGCGCGTACAGACCGCACGGCGAGGCACAGTACGGAAACAGGCTTGTGCACAGGACCGGCCCAAGAGATTACGGCGCCCTAGGCGAAACTATTTTGTTGCGCCCCTACTATTCTTGGCAGTAGATGAAAACTTGGGATATAAGTTTAGGAGCAAAATAAACCACAACAACGATTAATTAACTCTCTCCTAGCTCTTTAATCTTCTGAGAAGTTGTATAGGACAAATATATACAAAGTAATCAATAACACAAAACAAAAATGACCATAGGTAATTAAAATTTTTGTTTCCTTGCCTTTTTTTTTAAAAGGATGACACTAAGTCGCCGAGATTAATTTGTTTAGCAACTTCAGATTCTATCGAAATTGTTGCCAACCCAACCAACCTCTCTTGCGTCATATTTGCCCTTAAATATGTACACTTTTCTTTCCATCCCTAAAACTTTTTGCCTTTTGAGAAGATTTTTTATAATTTTTTCTATTTTTTCCCTGGCGCCCCCTTTGGGTCGGTGCCCTAGGCGGCCGCCTAGTTCGCCTATACGTTCGGGCCGACCCTGCTTGTGCAAGAGAGCCCGATAGGGCAGAGCAAAGGAAGAAAGCAGAGCTTGTGCAAAAGGAGCACAATAAGACAGAGGATAGGAAAGCCAGGCAAAGACAGGGAACATAGGAAGTACTACAAGGCTAAGAATAGCAAAGACAAAACATGGCACAAAAGACAACACAAGACATGGCACAGGACAATAGACAGAGTACAAGCACAGAGCGTGTACAGAGAAGCACAACAGGGCAGAGTGCAGGGGCACAGAATACAGGGAGCAACCGAGCAGACCAAACAGCCAAGCAGGGAAGCAACATGATACTCAGGCCCCGACCATAGGAAGAGCGGTCTCATATAGGGCATTAGCACCTGAACCTCTGGGTCAGGACCAGGGGGAGGACTTCCGGGTCGAGTCCTCCAGGATCATTGAGAGGATCACATGGTCGGGTCCTCCAGGACCATAGAGAGGAGCACATGGTTGGGTCCTCCAGGACCATAGAGAGGATTGCTTGATTTAGTCCTCCAGGACCATAGAGAGAACCACAGAGGGTAGAGCAGAGATGGGCACGCACACAGCAATGGCATGCAGCCATGAGGTACGCGTGCACGCTAGCGATGGCGCACAGCCATGAGAGGTAGCACATGTGCGCACAAGCAATGGCGGATAGCCATGAGGTAAGGTGCGCGTGCACACTGCTCCAGGGGTCATGCAGCATAACAGTCATGAGGTGCGCATGCACACTGCTCCAGGGGTCATGCAGCATAACAGTCATGAGGTGTGTGTGCACACTGCTCCAGGGGTCATGCAGCATAACAGACATGACGGGCATGACAGTACCCCCCTCTTTAAGCCCCCTCTTACCGGGGCTGGGAAAAAAATTTTGTGACAGAATCCAGAGTTTTAATGCAAGCCACTCCTCACAACGTTGATCCGCTATCTTGAAAATGGACACCTGCATTGGTTAAGATACAGGAGCCGCAGATGAAGACACGGGTATCCAGTGGAGAGGGCTGCGAGTAGATGAGGAAGTCTTCTTTCTCTGGCTGTCACAATATTCCAAGCGAGTTCAGAGGACATAAACCAGGTCCGATTCTTCAGAAGGAAACACCAGTCTAATTAAAGCAGTAGCCGAGGTACCAGCAGAGTCCATGGCCTGAGTATTCTGTGACAGAGTCAGCTTCTGCTGGGTCGATTTTTTGAGTGGACCCTCTGGGTCATGGCACCCACCCACCTAGGGCGAGCTGACTTTGTGAGGAACCCCCCTCTATACAGGGAGTGTCACGGGAAAGACCAAGGGGGTGAGTCACCACGACTGCTGGAACCAGACGACCGGCTCAAGGAAGACACAAGTGTGAGTGTCTAACAGGGTACGTGCATGATACAAGACAAGTTCAAAGCGTGGTGTCAGGGTATCTTCTTTAAAGCGTGATCTCAAGGTAACATCAGGTGCAAGACATAATTACGAAGACACGGTGACACATGGCTGAGTGCGTGCAAGGGCACGCCAAGGTCCAAGGCATGGTACGTGCTAGGTGGCATGCCAGGGTTCCGGCAAGGGCTAGATGGCATCGGACTCGGGACATCTGGCAACGATCGACATGGTCCGGACATCAGGCTGTGGACATCAGCTCCGGACATCAGGCCGCAGTCATCAGGCTCCGGACCTCTGGCAGCGATCGGCAGGCTCCGGGCATCCGACAGGCAAGCCAGGGTTCAGGCAAGTAGGCACTCCAGAGTTCAAGACATGGTGCGTGTTAGGAGACACGCCAATGTCCAAGGCAGAGTTCCAGGTTCAAGGCAGGGTGCATGCTAGGGGCACACCAGGGTCCAAGGCAGAGTGCAAGACAGGGTGTGTGCTAGGGAGCACACCAGGGTGCAAGGCAGGGTGTGTGCTAGGGGACACACCAGGGTCCAAGTCAGGGTGCATGCCAAGGGACACGCCAGGGTTCAGGCTAGGGCTAGGGCAAGGACCTGCATGCGCTAGGAGGCACGCCAGGGTTCAGGATAGGGCCTGTGCATGCTAGAGGGCACGCCAGGGTACAGGCTAGGACCTGTGCGTGCTAGAGGGCATGCCAGGGTGCAGGCTAAGCCTGTGCATGCTAGAGAGCACACCAGGGTACAAGCTAGGGCCTGTGAGTGCTAGAGGGTACCCCAAGGTATAGGCTGGGGCGTGTGTGTGCTAGAGAGCACGCCAGGGTACAGGCTAGGCCTGTGCGTGCTAGAGGGCACGCTAGGGTTCATGGCAGGACCTGCGCATGCTTTAGAGAAGCACGGGGAGGTATGCCAAGGAGCAGGCTTGGGACTGCGCTTGCCAAGGGGGCACGCAATGCACAGTGCAGGGACAGCGTGAGTGCAAGGAAGCACAGAGCATGGCTGGGGCACTGCCTAGCTGGTCGGGCTGAGGCTCAGACAGGCGTGCAAGACAAAGGTGAGCACAGCTGAGGCACAAGCAGGCGGGCACGGCTAAGGCGGGCACGGCTGAGGCACAAACAGGCAGGCGAGGGAGGGTCAGGTGCGTGCAATGGGCATGCAAAGAAACAAGGCAAGGCAAGGCTAGGCAAAGTACAAAACAAGGAGCGGAATGAGGCCGAAGCACAAAGCCGGGTACAAGAAAGAGAAGCGGAGCGTATGCTAGAGCCCAGAGCTAGGTCAGAGACATAGAGCAGAGTACAGACAGGTAGCGGAACGTATGCTGAGGCACAAAGCCAGGTACAAGGGAAAAGCAGAGCGTATGCCAGAGCACAGAGCCGGGTATATGGCAAAGAAATGAGTATAAGACAAGACTTGTGCTAAAGGAGCACGGGAGGGCAGAAAACAAAGAAAATGCTTAAAGCTGAGTACGTGGCCACAGCGCGTACAGACCGCACGGTGAGGCACAGCACGATAGGGCAGAGCAAAGGATGGAAGCAGAGCTTGTGAAAAAGGAGCACAATAAGACAGAGGATCGGAAAGCCAGGCAAAGACAGGGAATATAGGAAGTACTACAAGGCTAAGAATAGCAAAGACAAAACATGGCACAAAAGACAACACAAGACATGGCACAGGACAATAGGCAGAGTACAAGCACAGAGCGCGTGCAGAGAAGAACAACAGGGCAGAGTGCAGGGGCACAGAATACAGGGAGCAACCGAGCAAACCAAACAGTCTAGCAGGGAAGCAGCACGATACTCAGGCCCCGACCATAGGAAGAGCGGTCTCATATAGGGCATTAGCACCTGAACTTCTGGGTCAGGACCAGGGGAGGACTTCCGGGTCGAGTCCTCCAGGACCATAGAGAGGGCCACATGGTCGCGTCCTCTAGAACCATAGAGAGGATTGCTGGATTAGGTCCTCCAGGACCATAGAGAGGACCACAGCAGGTAGAGCAGAGACGGGCGCGAACACAGCAACGGCATGCAGCCATGAGGTACGCGTGCACGCTAGCGATGGCGCACAGCCATGAGAGGTAGCACGTGTGCGCACAAGCAATGGCGGATAGCCATGAGGTAAGGTGCGCGTGCACACTGCTCCAGGGGTCATGCAGCATAACAGTCATGAGGTGCGCGTGCACACTGCTCCAGTGATCATGCAGCATAACAGTCATGAGGTGCGCATGCACACTGCTCCAGGGGTCATACAGCATAACAGTCGTGAGGTGCACATGCACACTGCTCCAGGGATCATGCAGCATAACAGTCATGAGGTGCGCGTGCACACTGCTCCAGGGGTCATGCAGCATAATAGACATGACGGGCATGACAGGAATACTGTGGCTGTGAAGGTTTATTTGGGCATTACTGTCACTCTGGTGTAGGCACTATGGTAGTGACCGGAGCAGTTAGCTGCTCTTAGATTGTTTTTTGCAGAATAGGGAAATTTTGGACCCATTCACAATCCTGATAGGAACGTCTCTATCCCCTTCTGGGAATGTCCTCAAACTCACTTACTTTTTTAGCCCCAGAAAGCAACAAATTTTCCAGGATTGATTTTGAAAATCTGTAATCCCTGCAAATTATGGGGTTGCACAGTGTCTTTGGCTACAACACAAGTCATGTGGCTAATGATCGCATTGTGCAGCTACTTTATTGTAGGATTATGCCAGGAGAAGAGGGTCGCTTTGTGACCCATAGGGTGCCACAAGAAGCAGGCAGCTAAAAGTCAGAACTAGTTGGATATTTTGTGACTTGCTTGGTAATAATTGTCATTGTTATGAGGGACACGGTTAGTGTACGTAACAATTCCTATTTAATCAAGGGCATAAGGGGTGAGAGGAAAGGGAAAATTATAGCACTGTTCTCCCTCCCCATAAAAATAAACCATACAGTCATTGCTACCCCCATCGGCCTATTGCATGGTTTGCCCTCTTGATACTCATGTCCATGTGCCCTTTCTTACCTTGCACATATCCTGTTACTATAGTATGCACTGTACCATCATCCTAAATAAATGTTACTTTGGTATTAGCTGCACATTTTCCTGATTATTTGACATTCTCCTACAATATACTAAATCCCCATTTAAAAGTACTTGAGATTCATAACCAGCGATGGGAATCCCTAAAGCAATTGAAATTATAGGCAGCATCTGTATTTTACTACTTGTCAAGCTATATCATTTAAAATGCATTCCTAACATAACGATGAACATTAATGCCAGCGGGCGGTAATGTGTTCCTTATTGACTCACCAGCTCCATCATTCTCCTGCTCCGTAACAGTATGGGGAATCATTTTCTGCCTCCTACGATATATATTTATCTTCTCTTATGCTGATTGCAAGCTGTCTATATTTAGATACTTGGTACACACTTTACCATTGTAAAGTAAGTACCATGGGGCAGTGTCTGACTGGTGTGCCAAGGGTCTACCAACAACATTGACTCTGGGGCCCACTGTGCAGCTACATCCAAATATTGCTTCTATGAAATATTACAGTGTGTAGCTTGTAAAATGAATGCTGAGATATTTCCCTTGTCTGTAAATAGAGAATAAAATGTATTGGGCAAACTATTGTTCACATAGCAAGTGGGGGCTTACAGGGGATTAACCTGTTCCCTGTGGGCCAGTCTGAGCCTGCAAAGGGATATCTATGGTAAGGGAAGTAGTGGTTTTGTGCTGGGTTCTGGGGGGTGAAAATGACGACAACATCCAATGTACAAAAAATACTTTATTATTCCATTGATGAAACAGGAAGATGGCAACATTTTGACCCCAATAAATAGATGGGTCTTTGTAAAGCGATAATAGTAGGAGTGCACAAACCAATCAACAATAGCTAATCAGTGAAAATGTCATATATAATACACCTGAAAAAATTCATAAACAGTATATTCTGTGGTAGATCTGCTTACTCAGCTGCACACGTAGGTAGACAGAGGAACACTGCGGCTTGAAGGATGCACTTTGTTTATTAAGTACGGTATGAACCAAGGGTTAAGCACAAAATAAACATGGCCCCCTGGGCAAAACATCAAAACAAAGCAAAACGGTAGCTTTAGGTACAGTCGTGTAGTAGCGAGGTTAACATGACCCATGATTCAGGCATAAACCACAACACAAAGCAATTCTCTGGAGTGTTCCTCTCCAGGCACTCCAGACACTCAACATCCAGACTGCCTCTGGAGCCCAGCTATTTAAGCCCAGACCATGTGTCGCCTCACCCATGTGACTGATCATATGACTGTGACATCACACAGGTCCTGTCAGCACACATTGGTGCCGGCTCGACAGGTGGAGATAAGGTGGACACCATCCCACCTACTCTATGATGTCCACATAAAACCAGTCCATTTATGCAACTTTAACTTAAGCCTCACAACACTTTAGTGTGCTGGAGGAAAATATCACTGACGCCATTAAGCGTAGTGACACATATCTCCCCTCCAGTACTTTACCAGTGACTCTGTCACAATTCATATTGTTCATAAAAGATAAGTACAAAATCAGAAAGAATAAGTAATCATACACATATTGAATATAATAAAGTATAAAAAACTGGGCAATCTGAAGGCTTACCACGTCTAGTGGCATACAAGGCCAATTGCACATGCGTCACCAATATGCCATATTAGATAATATTATGCAATGAATAAGTGGTAAAGAAAAACATCCTAATAAGGAGACACCATACTATTAATGTAACTGCATATAAATTGTTGGTACCCCTCGTTTAATGACAGAAAAACCCACAATGGTGACAGAAATAACTTGAATCTGACAAAAGTAATAATCAAACAAAAATCTTGGAAAATGAACAAATGAAAGTCAGACATTGCTTTTCAACCATGCTTCCACAGAATTTTTAAAAAAAAAATAAAACTCATGAAATAGGCCTGGACAGAAATGATGGTACCCTTAGCTTAAAATTATGTTGCACAACCTTTTGAGGCAATCACTGCAATCAAACGATTCCTGTAAATGTCAATGAGACGGGATGCTCTCACATCGGATATGATACACTAGTGGGACTGCGGCCTAACAGTAATTTTGACTAGGGGTGCCCAAACTTTTACATGCCTTGTATAGCACAAGTGATCACACAATTAAAGTCTCCTAAGGGCATTATTAAATACAGTGAAAAGTTTTAAAAAAAAGTTTGTAAAAATATGCAAAAAAAAAAACAAAAAAACAAAAGTTTGCATCACCCTTTTTGCCCCATTTAAAATAAAACAATAATTAAAAAATACACATATTTGGTGTTGCTGCATTCAGAAATTTAAAATATAAAATAATAATATAAAATAAATTAATGCAACTGGTAAGCAGCGTAACTAAAAAAAAAAAGGCCAGAATTACGTTTGGCCACTGCAATATTGCAATAAAATGAAATAAGAGACAATCAAACCATTTCATCTACCCCAAAATGGTATTCGCTAAAAACGTTGCACATGGTGCAATATCCCAAAAAATTTAAAATCTTTGGGTCTCGGAAAATGGCAACAAAAGCAAAAAATGTTTTATTCCTACAAATTTCTGAATTTTGCTTTCACAATTTACATAAAAATAAAGTATACATGTTTGGTATCTGCGTTCTTGTATTGATCTGGGAAATAATATTGGGAGATTAGTTTTACCATATAGTGAAAATGGTAAATGAAAAAAAAAAAAATATGGAATTGCACTCTATTTGAACTCTCACTGCTCTTGGATTTTTGTCCCATTTTTTAACACACTATATGTTAAAATTTTGAATTGCATTCAAAAGTACAGCTCGTCCCACTAAAAAGAAAATTCATATGACCATATTGATGGAAAAATAAAAAAGTTTTGACTCTTGGAAAAAAGCAAGAAATAGCGAAAGCAAAAAAAAACTGAAAATGACCCTGTTGCATGGGTTAAATGTCTAGATTTGTTTATTTTTTATGTACAATTTTTACAAAATTCAACCTCCCCCATAGAAAAACAGGTGTGCAACATAAAAAATTGTTTGTGACACGTACATTACTTTGTGAGGTAGACGGCTGCAGTCAAATGGCTGGATTTTGTGGAGGATTCTTTAGCTTTTTAATAAACAATTATTCCCCTCGTCACAAAAAGGATTGCATATGAAATGCAAAAAGTCGGTACAGGTGCTTCAGAGAGTTCAGATTTTTTTCCTTTGAAAAATATTGTTCTGGCTGCTGCTTTATAGTGCATGAAGAATTATGCCTCAAACCGGTTTTCACCTTCATGACCAGTCCAAATATTTCAATACTGACCAGTGTCACATTATGAGGTAATAACTCTGGAATGCTTTAACTTATCTCAGTGATTCTGAGACTGTTTCCTGGGGCATATTGTACTTCATATTAGTGGTAAATCAGGTCAATATGATTTGCGTCTATATATGAAAATAGTGGCAATTTTACAGAAAAAATTACACATTTTATTCCCTTAAACCAGATAGTTGTAACACATAAAATAGTTAATAGATAACATTTCCCATATGTCTACTTTACATCAGCATCATTTTTGAAACCTACTTTTTTAAAATACAAAGTTAGAAGGGTTAACAGTTTATCTGCAATTTCTCATTTTTCCATTAAAATTTAGAAAACCAATTTGTTTAGGACCATATCACATATGAATTTACATGGAAGGGCCTATGTGACAGAGAATATCCAAAAGTGACACCATTTTAAATATTGCACCCCACGAAGTACTCAAAACCACATTCCAAAAGTTTTTTTTAACCCTTTAGGTGCTTCACAGGAATTAAAACAATGTTTAAGGAAATAAAGAGAATTAAGATTTTTACACAAAAATGTTGGTGTAGTCCCCAAATTTTTCATTTTTCACAAGGGTAACATGAGAAAATGGACCCCAAAATATGTTTTGCAATTTCTCTTGTGTATGCTAATACCCCATATGTGGTGGAAAGCTACTATTTGGGCACTCAGCAGGGCTCAGAAAGTAGAGCAAAATTGGCTGGAATAGATAGAGACACCATGTCACGTTTGTAGAGCCCCTAATGTGCCTAAACAGTAGAAACACCCTACAATTTTCCCCATTTAGGAATATACACCACTCAAGGAATTTATCTAGAGGTGTGGTTAGTACCTTGTATGTACAAGTGCTTCACATAATTTGATAAAGTTGAGCAGTGAAAATGAAACTTAAGATTTTCTTTGCAAAATTTCAGGCTGAAGCACTATTTTTGTATTTTCACAAGGGTAAAAGCAAAAAGTGATCTGTACAATTTGTTGTGGAATTTCTCCTATGTTCACTGATACCCCATATCTGGAGGAAAACTGCCATTTGCATGCAAAGCATGGCTCAGAAGGGAAGTGGCACCATTTGACTTTTGGAGTGCAAAATTGACGAATAGATAGCAAATGCCATGTCACACATGCAGAGCACTTGAAGTGCCTAAATAGTCAGAACACCCCACAATTGACCTCATTTTGGAAACTACACCCTGCAAGGAATTTATCTATAGGTGTGGTGAGCACCTTGAACCCACAGGTGCTTCATAGAATTTTATAATGTAGAGCCGTGAATAGTGTTGAGCATTCCGATACTGCAAATATCGGGTATCGGACGATATTCGCTGTATCGGAATTCCGATACCGAGTACCGATATTTTTACAATATCGGATACCAGAATCGGAAGTTCCCATAATGCAATGAGCCACTGTTGTGGCTGTGATTTGCTGCTGAAATGATGTCATCATGATGTGCGGTCTGTGCGCATCATGATGCGCGGTCTGTGCGGGCCTGCCGGGGGTCTGTGCGGGCCTGCCGGGGGGTCTGTACGGGCCTGCCGGGGGTTTGTGCTTGCTGCCGGGGGTCTGTGCGGACTGCCAGTGGTCTGTACGGGCCTGCCGGGGGTCTGTGCCGACTGCTGGGGGTCTGTGCGGGCCTGCCGGTGGTCTGTACGGGCCTGCCGGGGGTCTGTGCCGGCTGCCGGGGGTCTGTGCGGACTGCCGGGGGTCTGTACGGGCCTGCCGTGGGTCTGTACGGGCCTACCGGGGGTCTGTGCGGGCCTGCCGGGGGTTGTGTGTGTGTGTGCAGGCATCGTCCGATGGGACTACAAGTCCCATCGGGCTATGCCTACTGCAATGACAGTGATTGACACATTAGCCAATGATGGGACAGTAGCAGTCCCATCATCCGGCTAATGTGTTGAATGTAAAAAAAAAAAATATATACATACTACATACATACTACATATATACAACATTCATGCAACATACATACATACTACATACATACTACATACATACTACATATATACAACATTCATACAACATAGTCCCATCGGACGATGCCTGCACACACATACAACCCCTGGCAGGCCCGCACAGACCCCTGGCAGTCCGCACAGACCCCCGGCTGTCCGCACAGACCCCCGGCAGCCGGCACAGACCCCCGGCAGGCCCTCATAGACCCCCGGCAGGCCCGCACAGACCCCCGGCAGTCCGCATAGACCACCGGCAGCCGGCACAGACCCCCGGCAGGCCCGTACAGACCCCCGGCAGTCCACACAGACCCCTGGCAGTCCGCACAGACTCCCAGCAGTCCGCACAGACCCCCGGCAGGCCCACACAGACCCCCGGCAGGCCCGCACAGACCCCACCCGCACACACAGACACGCACAGTGTCTGCCCACGCACCGCCCACACTCTTCCCCCCTCCCGAACAGGATGTGCAAGTAAAGAAAGGGTTTTTTAATTCCGATATTTCTGTCCCATTGACTTGAATGGGACTTCCGGTATCGGAATCGGCGATATCCGATACTTTTTGGGTATCGGTCTGATCCAATCCGATCCGATACTTCACGGTATTGGATGGTATCGCTCAACACTAGCCGTGAAAATAAAAAATAAAATTTTTCCCACAAACTTGTTCCTTTAGCCCCAAATTTTTCATTTTCACAATGGTAACTTAAGTAAATGAACGGTAATTTTTTCATTTTTACAGGGGTTACTGGAGTAAATGAACTGTAAAAATCATTGCACATTTCCTTGTGAGTACGCCGATACCCCGTGTGTTGTTGAAAACTACTGTTTGGGTGCACAACATGACTCGGAAGGGAAGGAGCACCATTTGACATTTGGAGCGCAAAATTGACTGGAATAGATAGCAGATGCCATGTCACATTTAAAGGGTCCCTGATGTGCCTAAACAGTGGAACCCCCACAAGTGACCCCATTTTGGAAACTATACCTCTCAATACATTTATCTGGAGGTGTAGTGAGCATTTTTAACCCTCAGGCGATTCACAGAATTGTATTACATTGGACTGAGTAAATGAAAATCATAATTTTTTCCACTAAAATGCTGATTTGGCCCCAAGTTTTTAATTTTCAAAAGGTTTAATAAGAGAAAACAAAAGTACAATTTACTACTCAAATTCTCCTGTGTACGTCAATACCCCATTTGTTGTTGTAAACTACTTTTGAGGCACAAAATAGCAACATATTGCAGTGCATATTTCGCTGGAATGGTTTGAGAATGCAATGTCACATTGGCAGATCCTCTGGGTGCCATAACATCAGATTCCCCCTTAAGTGACCCCACTTTGCGAACTACAATCCGACCCCATTTTGCGAACTACAATCCTCAATGAATTCATAAGGAGTGTCACAGAACTTTATACTATTGGGCAGTGAAGGATATATAATTATTTTTTTTACCACAAAAATTTTGTTTTAATTTCCAAATTTTACATTTCCACTAAGAATATTGGCAAAAATGGTACCAGACGTTTTTTTCTGCTGAATGTGGCAATACCCAATATGTGTCTATACAGTACTGCTTAGCCACAAGATGAGACTCAAGAGGGAAAGAGAGCTATTTGACTTTTAGACCACAGATTTAGCTAGAAAAGATTGTAGACTCCACATGCAGAGCCCCTAAATGCCAGAAGAGCGGAATGCCCCCTCAAGTAACTTCATTTTGAACATTACACCCCTCTGGGAATTTATCTACAGATGTAGTGACAATTTTGACTCCATGGATGTTTTCCAAAAACAAGCCGCAATGAATGTTGCAGAGTGAAAATTGCAAATCTGCCATTGTAGTGCCCAGCTCATGATTCTGGTGACATGCACCCCTAAATTAAGAGTGCTCTCCTCACTTCAGTAAAGCCAAGCAAGTGGATGCTAAATGTAGTTTAGCCACATTGTGGGGCTTAGAGGGGGGACGGCATTTGGATTTAGGAGTGCATAATTTGCTTGATTTATTTTGGCAGCTAGGAACCATTTAGCTTTTCTGGAGCATTTATGTTACAAGTAACGTGGACGCCCCCTATATTTACACTAAAAGATGACAGATCTGAATGGGGCTTATTTTTTGTGGATTGAGTTGAAGCTTTTATTGGGAACATTTTACATAAAATTTTGGATCACATTTATCATGCGCTCTATGCTGAGCACTTACATTATTATTATTATTTATTGTTATAGTGCCATTTATTCCATGGCGCTTTACATGTAAGGAGGGGTATACATAATAAAAACAAGTACAATAATGTTAAACAATATAAGTCATAACTGGTACAGGAGGAGAGAGGACCCTGCCCGCGAAGGCTCACAATCTACAAGGGATGGGTGAGAATACAGTAGGTGAGGGTAGAGCTGGTCATGCAGCGGTTTGGTCGATTGGTGGTTACTGCAGGTTATAGGCTTGTCGGAAGAGGTGGGTCTTCAGGCTCTTTTTGAAGGTTTCGATGGTAGGTGAGAGTCTGATATGTTGTGGTAGAGAGTTCCAGAGTAGGGGTGATGCGCGAGAGAAATCTTGTATGCGATTGTGGGAAGATGAGATAAGAGGGGAGTAGAGAAGGAGATCTTGTGAGGATCGGAGGTTGCATGCAGGAAAGTACCAGGAGACGAGGTCACAGATGTATGGAAGAGACAGGTTGTGGATGGCTTTGTATGTCATGGTTAGGGTTTTGTACTGGAGTCTCTGGGCAATGGGGAGCCAGTGAAGGGATTGACAGAGGGGAGAAGCTGGGGAATAGCGGGGGGACAGGTGGATTAGTCGGGCAGCAGAGTTTAGAATAGATTGGAGGGGTGCGAGAGTGTTCGAGGGGAGGCCAGAGAGCAGGAGGTTGCAGTAGTCAAGGCGAGAGATGATGAGGGCATGGACTAGGGTTTTTGCAGATTTTTGGTTGAAGAATGAACGGATTCGTGAAATATTTTTGAGTTGAAGTCGGCAGGAAGTGGAAAGGGCTTGGATATGTGGTTTGAAGGAGAGATCAGCGTCAAGGATTACCCCGAGGCAGCGAGGGGGTCACGTGAGATGGGGGAAAGATGATGAATTCTGTTTTGTCCATGTTAAGTTTCAGAAATCTAGCGGAGAAGAAGGATGAAATAGTGGACAGACATTGAGGGATTCTGGTTAGTAGGGAGGTGATATCGGGTCAGAGATGTAGATCTGTGTGTCATCAGCATAGAGATGATACTGAAAGCCATGAGATTCTATGAGCTGTCCCAGGCCAAAGGTGTAAATGGAGAAGAGTAGGGGTCCTAGGACTGAACCTTGTGGGACTCCGACAGATAGGGGGCGAGGTGAGGAGGTGGTGTGTGAGTAGGAAGCGCTGAATGTCCGGTCTGTTAGGTATGATGAGATCCAGGATAGGGCCAAGTCTGTGATGCCAAGGGAAGAGAAGGTCTGTAATAATAGGGAATGGTCCACTGTGTCAAAGGCAGCCGACAGGTCCAGGAGGAGGAGGACAGAGTAGTGTTGCTTGCTCTTGGCGGATAAGATGTCATTGGTGACCTTAGTAAGGACAGTTTCAGTGGAGTGGTGTGACCGGAAGCCAGATTGTAAGTGGTCGAAGAGGGAGCAAGAAGAGAGATGGGAGGACAGTTCAAGGTAGATGTGTTGTTCCAGTAGCAGCTTGGAGGCATAGGGGAGAAGTGATATAGGGCGATAGCTAGATACAGAGGATGGGTCAAGAGAGGGCTTTTTGAGGATAGGTGTGATGGAGGCATGTTTAAAGCTTGAGGGGAAAACACCAGTTGTTAGTGATAGGTTGAAGAGATGGGTTAGGTTTGGGATGAAGACTGTGGTGAGGTTTGGGATGAAGTGGGAAGGGATCGGGTCAAGTGCACAGGTGGTGAGATGTGAACTTGAGAGTAGAGTGGAGAGTCGATCTTATGTAATGGTGGAGAAGTTGGTTTTGGAGGTGGAGGGCTGGGAAGTCGGGAGGAAGGGCTCTGGGGGTTGTTGACCAAAACTGTCTCTGATGTTATCAATCTTCTGCTTGAAAAATGAGGCAAAGTCTTCAGCTGAGATGAGTGGGGAGGGAGGAGGTGCTGGGGGACGGAGGAGAGAATTGAAGGTGTTGAATAACTGTTTAGGGTTGTGAGACAGGGAGGATATGAGAGATGAGAAGTAGGTTTGTTTAGCTGTGGCGAGTGTGGTCTTGAAAGTAGTGAGGGACTGTTTGAATGCGATGAAGTGCTCGTTGGAGTGGGATCTTTTCCATCTGCGCTCAGCAGCCCTGGAAGCTCGCCTCAGTTCTTTGGTCAGGCTGGTGTGCCAGGGCTGTCTGTTGATTTTGCGAGCTTTGGTATGTGTAAGTGGGGCAGCAGATTCCAAAGCTACAGCTATTGTGGTGTTATATAGAGCAGCAGCGTCATCCGCCTTGTGTAAGGAACTTATATCTGTGAGAGGGAGGAGGGATTCAGAGAATGAGTGTAGGTCAAGGTGTTTAAGATTTCTGCGAGGGTGTGAAAGTTTATGGGGTGGGGATTGTAGACATGGAGTGGAGAGGGAAGAGAATGTGAGAAGGTTGTGGTCAGAGAGAGGAAGAGGGTTTCCATCAGGGTTTCCATCTAAATCTCTAAATGCCGTGATTCAGATGAAACCCCTGAGGGACTAATTCACTATAAGGCGGTAACAGAGTTACTCTGTACTTTGTCTGGCCTCTGTTCAGCATTGTCCTTCTTTTCATAGTTGTACTAAACTGTGGCTAACGGCGCTTTTGTGCACGCTTAGAAAGACGGACTCTTCCGGATCATAGGACACTGTCTCCATCTGACTCATTATAGGGAATGTTTGGTCCAGAGTTCTGTCTGAATCGTGTATTTCAGAAATAAACACAGAATCCATGATGTAAATGCTCAGCGAAGGATAAATGTGAGCTGAGCCTTATTGTCATCTTTGGGAGGAAGAATGAACAAATCAACAAAAGGTGAAGAATTGTTTTATTTTTTTACGCTGTTCGTCATATGGTATACTTGTAATTGATTAAACGACTTTATTCTTCGGGTCAGTACGAATACCAGATTTATAGTTTGCAAGTGGGGATCCCTAGACACCCATCTTATTATAGATTTTTTTTTATGTTTGACTGCTATATCACTTTTTTTGTTTTAGAAAAAAAATTTAATTTCCATATTTTGAGAGCTATAATTATTCTATATTTACACCATCAGAGTCATGGGAGGTTTTGTTTTTTTTTGTGGGATGAGTAGAAGTTTTTTTGCTACTATTTTTGGGCACATATTATTTTTTGATTGCTTTCTATTCCAATTTTTGGGAGCACCACAACCTCTGCATGGTAGTGCATATCCACAGCACCATGTAATCGGTATAAAGTAACATCAAAACTTTTTGTATACAGTGGATGAACCTGTATCAATAAAGTATTCTTAACTCTTTGCATCTACTTTGCAATGCTGAATTTATTTTTTACATACATTTTTGGGAGGCAGAATGAATAAAAAACAGCAATTCAGGATTTTTTTATGTCACTCATCATGTGGTAAAAATGATAAGGCAGGTTTATTCTTTGGGTCAGTACCATTAGAGCTACACAACATTTGTATTTTGTTTTTATGTTTTGCTGCTTTTACACAATAAAAACAATTTTAGAATTAAAAATTGGTTTTGCATCGCTATATTCTTAGAGCTATAGCTTTTTTTATTTTTCTGAGCTGTATGGTGGCTTGATTTTGCTGAAAAAGATGATGTTTTCATCTATACCATTTTTATTTACATTTGACTTTTTGATATATTTTATTCCACTTTACTCTGGGGTGTGATGAAGAAGCATTGTTCATTTTTTATACTGTGTTCACTGAAGGGGTTAACTAGTGTGACCGTTTTATAGATTGGATCGTTCTGTACGTGGCAATACCAAATATGTGTAAGTTATTTGTTTATTATTTTTACATGAATATATTTTTTATTATTTTTATATATATTTTTACATTTTTTTTTAAACTTTGTTACCTTATTCCCTGCCTTGTTGCTGATCTAATACTCTGCAATGTTTTTGCATTGCAAAGTATTAGATCAGTCAATCTCACGCAGGCAGGAGACTCAGGAGTTCCTACTCAAGGAAATACCCTACAGGCCACTGTATGTGAATGACCCCAAGGCCATCTCTAGCCATGGGGTCGCCAGGAGACTATCGGCACAGCATGGTCATGTTGTGCTGATTGGAACAGAGAGAGCCCCCTTCCTCTAAAAGCAGATTGATGCCACTGTAGCTATTGACAGCAGCATCAGAGGGGATAAACATCAGAAATTTCTTAAGGTGCTAGTGGTGACTTCATGAAGGTTATCGCAGTTCAAATGCCAGCTCACATTGAACTGACCATGGGAATGCGGCTGTCTGTGACCGGCGGTAACCTCAATGATATTACCACAGGTCACTTAAGCTGTGCTCTCACGCTCAGCTTAGTGTCTCCTAGATTTATGGCTGTATGTTCGTATCACGCCACCGCGCAGCCATGCAATCTAGATGAGGCAGGGATGGGCTTTACGTGGGACAAAAAGATTGCTGTTGGGCAGGTGAGGAATATGATGTTTTATTATTTTTAATTTCACAGTAATAAATGTGAAAAAGAGGATGGGGAGTGTTTATTTGAAATACAGGTCAAGTAAAGGCTAAACAAACAGCTGTGAGCTGTAATTAATAGCATGGAAACCTTTTTGGATATTGGCCCCTTTCCCACAATATTTATGTCAGCCCCAAGTTGTCAGCTTTCCCTCTGCTGGTTATGAGACCCCACACCATGTTTTTTATTTATTTGTACACGATGAACATAGCGGGTGCAGAATACAACTCCAATCATTGTCGCCTGGTCGCGCTGATCTTAGGGAGACCAGGCAACAATGATCAGAGATGCCTTCAGCAGCCGGTGCCTGGGAACAGCACGAACTGAATGCTTTTCCCAGATGCCGGCACATGTCACACTGGTGTGGCAGACAGACGGCACATGTATGCCACACGTATGTAACACAAGGACGTAAAGAAATGGATAGCACTGGTAGTGGTTTTTCCAGTACCGTTAATATCAGGTCACGTGAAGGGAGCCTAAGACTGTCATAAATGGACAGTCTCAGATTATGAAGGGACCACCCCCCAGGGTCAACACTTAGTTGTCAATTTTTGTTATTCATTTCTAGGAGGATTAACAGAGGAACAGCACAATATACAGATGTGCTCAAAAGTTTACATACCCCGGCAGAATTTTTGCTTTCTTGGCCTTTTTTCAGAGAACATGAATGATAACACCAAAGCTTTTTCTCCACTCATGGTTAGTGGTTGGGTGAAGCCATTTACTGTCAAACTACTGTGTTTTCTCTTTTTTAATCATGATGACAACCCAAAACATCCAAATTATCCTGATAAAAAGTTTACATACCCCATATATTAATACTGTGTAATGCCCCCTGTAACATCAATGACAGCTTGAAGTCTTTTTTGGTAGTTGTGGATGAGTTTCTTTATTTCCTCAGATGGTAAGGCTGCCCACTCTTCTTGGTAAAAAGCCTCCAGTTCCTGGGCTGTCTAGCATGACCTGTGTGCTTGAGATCTCCCCAGCATGGCTCAATGATATTGAGGTCAGGAGACTGAGATGGCCACTCCAGGACATTCACTTAGCTCACTTTGTTCTCAGCACATTACCGCGATGACGTCCGTTCTCGCGGGATCGCGACGTCTCGCGGTCATTTGCGATGACGTCGCGCGAATGACCGCGAGACTTCGCGATCCCGCGAGAACAGACATCATTGCGGTAATTCTCGCAAAGGATTACTGGGATCGGGAGCATGGAGAGAGGCGGGAAGGCTGCGGGGCCGCCAGAAGGTGAGAATAACAATATTTTTTATTTAAAATTCTATTTTTTACAGGGATATGGTACCCAAAGCCCGGAGGACATTCTCCTCTCATCTGGACCATGCGTACCATCCGCACATGTTCTGCTTACTTTTCGCATGGTGTGCACAGCCACATGCGGAAAGTAAGCAGAACAATGCATTCCTATGGGTGCGGGATCGCCGCGATTCCGCTAAATTAATGAGCATGCTGTGTTTCTTACCGAGAAGCGATTCTGCCGCGGTAAAAACCGCAGCATTAGCACAGCATTACGGAATCCCATAGGAATGCATGGGATGCTTATTTTTCGCGTTTTCGCGACAAAATCACGCGGTTAAAACCACCACGAAAACGCGAAAAAAACGCCATGTGTGAACTCAGCCTCAGAGTTCCTCTTTGGCGGCCACTGCGGGGGAAATATAGTATTACATGTTGCCTATTCAAATGAATAAAAAATTGAAACAACAAACAATGTGCCAGGACTGAAGCAGATACAAATGCTACAAAATTGTTTTTATTAAATAGGTTAACAAAACAAATATATATTCAACATAGCTGACACAAAGATAAATGGTGGGTTAGCCTCAAGAGAAATCCTCAAGGTAAGGAGGCACCAGTCAATTTCTATTCACGATGAAGACCAGAATATGCAAAAAGTATATATATAAATATGTATATGTATATAACTGATAAATAAGAAAATATAGTTCAAGTATTAAAGTGATATCATGATGCAGATTGGAGTTCCCATTAAGATTGTCACGTAAGGTAAAGATAGTGCATACAATGATGTAGCCATAATGAGGCTCACCTACGAAACACCCGACAAGTGTTTCACAAATGCTTCATCGGGGTGCTCAAACAATTCAAGTTAATATGCAAACAGTTAGTACAGTTTCACACATCATGAAACATGGACCGTGCTTTAATTGGTAGACCTGTTGTGAGCAAAACATCATATCCTAAGCTATCTGCCTCATATATACCTATGAGTCAGTTAGTTCAAGTCAGTAGATCTGATGGCCTAGCCGCGTATTCTGTTCCGAGCATGGTCCATGCTTCACGGATGTGTGACACTGCTCTTACTCAATTGAAGAGTGGAGTTGAAAAAAGCCTTAAAGGGGTTGTCCACCACTAGGACAACCCCTTCTTGAACTAAATGTTTGGCCCCGATAAACTAAAAAAATCTAAACTCACCTCCTGTGCAGGCACAGTTTCCCCAGTGTCAGCACTCACTCTCCCCAGAGTTCTCGTGTGGTGTTGTGACATGCAACCGCAGCACCCAATCAGCGCTGGCGTTACTGTCCCTGCCTATGTATGGAATGAACATGCTGGGGAAGTCCAGGCTGTAACAGATCCCTAACTTCTTCTTCATGTTCAATCCATACGTAGATGGGGACAGTGACGCCAGCGCTGATTGGGTGCCGGCATCATGTGTCACAGCAACAGCACGAGAGCCCCGGGGATAGTGATTGCTGACACGGTGCCAGTACAGGAGCTGAGTCTAAATTTTTTTATTTCATCAGGGCCAAACATTTAGTTCAAGAAGGGGTTGTCCTAATAGTGGATAACACCTTTAAGGCCAATGTGTAAATTTAAAAAAAAAATGATGTTGTTTTACCCTCCAAAAGTTACTCAAAAGTGCCGACAAAATGGTGTCTCCCTACTAACTTGATATTCACTGACTGTAGTCAATTGTAATCTGTCTTTAACTCTATCAGCAAAAACACTGAGATGAAGTACAGGAATTATAGCAGGACTTTGTCTTTTGGCTCCTGTTCTCTGCTCTGTCAAACTGAATGCAGACTAGAACAGACTTTTATTTCAGGGCAAGTGAACTTTTAGTACACTGGCTGGTACAATGCAGCCTGCAAAGTCAGCAAGAATTCCAACACCTATAGTGCTAGAAGAATAGTGATCAAAAGGAGTGACCCACTCAAAAAGAGTGGATGGCAAGTTATGATGCATGAAAATCAGCATTGTTCCTGTACAGTCTAGACTAATATGGATGAGTTGGTGTGTCGGATGAGAACAAGAAGAGCATGCTTCTGTAAAACCATGGCCGGGGGGATGGACACTTCAGCACGCTCGGTACTTGCTGTGCTGGCAGCTGCTTCTCCTTTGGGAATCAAAGGATGGGAGGCAGAGCCCAGAATAATTTCAAACAGTTCAGCTGTATTATCTTTCAGACACAGAACTTCCAATACACCATTTGCACACTCGACACGGTACCAGCAATACATCTTCTACAGCAGGGGTGGGGAACCTCAGGCCCCAGGGCCATTTACGGCCCTCGATGACCTTTTATCAGGCCCCCGAGCAGATTCTCAGGGACCGCATTCTTGGGCAGGGAGCTGTATTTTGATTGCCACAATCTCATTAATTTCTTCTAGCTCTGTTAGCACACACACGCAGTGTTCACTACTGAACATTGAAGGGCATGCAATGAAAGATTACGTCCTGACACCAGTGCCAGAGTCAGAGTCTACTTTTTGGGCGGAGTTTGTATGGCCCCCGAAGGATGGTATAAATATCCAAATGGCCCTTGGAGGAAAAAAGATTCCCCACCCCTGTTCTACAGCAACACTTAGCTTCTTCAGCTACACCAGATTGGACCACAAAGTGACAGTGGAATGAGGAGCCCGGTGAAAACGGCACTTCGACCTCTCTTCCTGCGACTGACTTCAACCCACAAAAGTATCCGTCTGTTAGGTCGTCCACCCCCTTTTGGTTATCCTGTCTGTGCACTTGCTGGTGACCCACTCAACTACTTCTTCAGCACCCAGACTCTGGCTGTCGCTTCCACAGTGACTCATCCACTGGCTTCTCTATCTCATCAGCTCCCAGACTCAGGCTGACTTCTCCCCAGTGAATCATCCACTGGCTTCTTCTCTGCTGCAGGTACCATACACTTCTTCTCTGCTCTGCACAAATCTCCCACATCTACTGTGGATGTCCTGGGATTCACCTCACACTTTGTGTGTCAGCTACACAGCTCAGGAACAGAGATGTCTGAACAACACAGAGGGCCACACCCCCTACTGACTTGAATCAGAAAATCTCTCTCACTAGTTCCCGGTTACCACTCCTACATTTAACCCTGAAGTGAACTACAATTGTGCCCTATTCTCAAGTGTGCTCAGTGCCCCCATCTTGTTTCCTTTCTTACTTATAATAATATGGCAATAAACATAATAAACAGCCTACACATAATGCACAAATACGTAAATCCAAGACATTCAAATAGGGCAAACATGTTCAAGTAACAGTAGTATAAACGTCTACAGGACTAGGCCCTGACCCTCTTGGTTTGTGCTATACGACAGGTGAGCAAGGTAAGTATTTTTTCCTAATTTCTGCCTCCCAAATGTACACACATATATATATATATATATATATATATATATACAGTGGGGCAAAAAAGTATTTAGTCAGTCAGCAATAGTGCAAGTTCCACCACTTAAAAAGATGAGAGGCGTCTGTAATTTACATCATAGGTAGACCTCAACTATGGGAGACAAACTGAGAAAAAAAAATCCAGAAAATCACATTGTCTGTTTTTTTTTCATTTTATTTGCATATTATGGTGGAAAATAAGTATTTGGTCAGAAACAAAATTTCATCTCAATACTTTGTGATATATCCTTTGTTGGCAATGACAGAGGTCAAACGTTTTCTGTAAGTCTTCACAAGGTTGCCACACACTGTTGTTGGTATGTTGGCCCATTCCTCCATGCAGATCTCCTCTAGAGCAGTGATGTTTTTGGCTTTTCGCTTGGCAACATGGACTTTCAACTCCCTCCAAAGGTTTTCTATAGGGTTGAGATCTGGAGACTGGCTAGGCCACTCCAGGACCTTGAAATGCTTCTTACGAAGCCACTCCTTCGTTGCCCTGGCGGTGTGCTTTGGATCATTGTCATGTTGAAAGACCCAGCCACGTTTCATATTCAATGCCCTTGCTGATGGAAGGAGGTTTGCACTCAAAATCTCACGATACATGGCCCCATTCATTCTTTCATGTACCCGGATCAGTCATCCTGGCCCCTTTGCAGAGAAACAGCCCTAAAGCATGATGTTTCCACCACCATGCTTTACAGTAGGTATGGTGTTTGATGGATGCAACTCAGTATTCTTTTTCCTCCAAACACGACAAGTTGTGTTTCTACCAAACAGTTCCAGTTTGGTTTCATCAGACCATAGGACATTCTCCCAAAACTCCTCTGGATCATCCAAATGCTCTCTAGCAAACTTCAGACGGGCCCGGACATGTACAGGCTTAAGCAGTGGGACACGTCTGGCACTGCAGGATCTGAGTCCATGGTGGCGTAGTGTGTTACTTATGGTAGGCCTTGTTACATTGGTCCCAGCTCTCTGCAGTTCATTCACTAGGTCCCCCCGCGTGGTTCTGGGATTTTTGCTCACCGTTCTTGTGATCATTCTGACCCCACGGGGTGGGATTTTGCGTGGAGCACCAGATCGAGGGAGATTATCAGTGGTCTTGTATGTCTTCCATTTTCTAATTATTGCTCCCACAGTTGATTTCTTCACTCCAAGCTGGTTGGCTATTGCAGATTCAGTCTTCCCAGCCTGGTGCAGGGCTACAATTTTGTTTCTGGTGTCCTTTGACAGCTCTTTGGTCTTCACCATAGTGGAGTTTGGAGTCAGACTGTTTGAGGGTGTGCATAGGTGTCTTTTTATACTGATAACAAGTTTAAACAGGTGCCATTACTACAGGTAATGAGTGGAGGAAAGAGGAGACTCTTAAAGAAGATTGCTTGTTTCTGACCAAATACTTATTTTCCACCATAATATGCAAATGAAATGAAAAAAAAACAGACAATGTGATTTTCTGGATTTTTTTTTCTCAGTTTGTCTCCCATAGTTGAGGTCTACCTATGATGTAAATTACAGACGCCTCTCATCTTTTTAAGTGGTGGAACTTGCACTATTGCTGACTGACTAAATACTTTTTTGCCTCACTGTATATATATATGGTATATATATAAATAAATATATATATAAAATATATATAATAAATTATAATAAATATATATGTATTAAATATGTAGTCCATACTGAAAATGTTAAGGATTCATTGGTGTGACAGAGCTGAAATTTTTAGAAAGGAGTCTAACAAACTATTTCTGGTAGAATTTGTTGACTTTGGATTACGCGAAGAACATAACAGTAAATGTTACAAAGCAGATTAAAATAAATAAATTGTTAATAACTGCCATATACAGGCTGTGCTACAACATGGCGGGCAAACATTGCTTGGTATTTGTCAATGAAGCCAGATGCTTGTTTTGTTTACTGGAAATTGTGTTCCGTGATTATCTGGAAACAATGTGACTACAATGAATATGGAAGATGGAATCAATATGCATATTAGTTTGGGGAAGATGGAATGTTGTACTTTGTAGTAAAAAGTACCATTGGAGGATATATTTTCTGATTTTGTAGGAATCAATTTTCTATAGAAACTTTCATTAAATTCTTATGACTTTAATACTATGGTGTGAAAAAGTGTTTTCCCCCTTAATGATTTCCTTTTCTTTTGCATGTTTGTCACAGTTAAATGTTTCAGATCACCAAACAAATTTAAATATTAGACAAAGATTACAAAGTAATCACAAAATACAATTTTTAAATTAAGGTCTTTATTATTAAGGGAAAAAGAAATCCAAACCTATAGGGCCCTGTGTGGAATAGGAAATCAGGAATGGGGTAAACACTTTTTCCCACGACTGTATGTCGTAATGGAAAAAGAGGTCCTAAAAGGTCAACAAAGTAAAGAGACAAAAAGAAAAACCTCAATATCCAATTTTTCATTAATTGTAGTATATAGAAACAGCCGATAGTGTAATGCATATAATGTATCATACAGATTATATAAACCGTTCTCCAAGTCTGGACCAGAGAAAGGCAGACCATCCTTTTTCACCTATTAGCCAATACTACTACTACTGATTTGTAGATCAGAAAGACATATGATAAAGAAGGCAGGCATGGAGGAAAAACAAAGAAGCAGTAAATATCAATTGCTATTTCCCTTTGCAACTGTAAGGCACGGAATCAGCTTAGAATCTGCAGAAATGTTTCAGAGACACTAAAAATTCTTACAACAGCAAAGGATCAATAGAATCAAGCCTCTAGCATCCAAATGTATTATGGGTCATTTTTGGTGGGTATAAAGTAGAGATCAGAGGTCAGTGACTGCCAGATGTGAGCCCTGGAAACTATCTCCTACCTGCTGGCATCGGATTAGTAGATCCAACGCGACGTCATGAGCGCATCACACTGCAATGATGACGTTGCGTTGGACATACCAAACAGGATTCAGGCAGGTAGGAGGCTGTTCGCAAGGGTTCCCCTCTGGCAGCCACGGACCCCTGACATGACTTCTGGAACAGTGTCCTGCTAATTGACTCGCTCATCTTTATTACACTAAATCAAGTTAGTGCCTCAAATGGTATCATACAAACATCGAGGTGCTTCAGAGAGGCAAAAGGAAGATAAAGTAACACACCCAGGGATGTATCCGTTGCCCCTAGCAAATGTATTAGGAGACAATCTGGTGGGTGTAAACAAGGATAAGCAATCATAAACAATTATGAAATCAAAAGTGCACTCACAATATTCAGAAGAATGGTAGGAAAAACAGAAGCGGACAGACAAACAATTATACTCTGCGTGCCTATCTGCCTATGGAGGATGGCACCCTTGAAATGGGACATGGTCCACTGTTCATCATGGGCTCTCCCTAAACACCTTTGTTTGCCCTAAGAAGTGTCCCCAAGTGCAACAGTAGAAAGAATAAAAAAATAGTGCGCTCTCTCACAAAGTGTGTACAGTACAAATGGTTGATCACATCATCTGCAGGTGTACCATATACTGAAAGCAACAGATTTGTGGATACTTTAGAAAACTCATTTGCATTAATGCATCCTGACTATGAGCCTCATGAGCATGGATCCTTTTCTCTCAGTGCATTTTCCTTCATATATGCTGAAGATCATCAGGGGACTAAATAGCGGCCACTCAATAAGAACAGCTATAGAACCTGATGCACTCCACTCATTCATGACTCTCGATGTGTGGGGTGCGTCACACCATAGAGCACAGGAGTGGCCCCTATTTCTTTATTTTTGACTTTCTGTAGTGAGGAAAAAGTTTCTAAAATATTTACCCATAAACCCATGAAAAAAATCTGCAAACAAGTCTTGATTATGCAAAAGAAAGGTAATTTTCTGTTTATTTTCGATAAAGGAAAAATGCCATGTGGCCTCCTTCTTAGAGTATGTGCACACAAATCTTATAAGCTTGGTTAGACCAAAGAGCTTTCCAAGAGGACAACTCTTCAGGATACGTAGGCATTTTTTGTCCTAAAGCTGATGTGTCCTGAATTGGGTTTATTTTTGCATCTTTCTGGTTGTTTCCGGAGTATAGCTCTGTGGTTTTTCCACTGCCGACATTATTCCAAGTTTTTTTTTCTATTCTATTTGGGTCATCTTTTTAACTAGCATTTTCTGAATGTTTTTTTTCTCTCTATTCAAGCATGAAGAATCTTCTAGTAGATTCTGAAGCTAAAATGCTTGGAATACACTCAAAAAGATGTCAAGGTATCTTCACTTTTACAAGTGTTTTTTAAGTGGAATCTGACTGGAAAAGACGCATACCTTTATTCAGAGTTGTAGCAAGAGTAAATCATGTATACAGTATATACCAAATCACACCAGGTACAATTAATATAGTTCCATCTGCTAATTGCCTCTACAGAAGGAAAAGGACATGATCTCTAGTGCCACCTATTGGATGGAGCAATCCTAAAAGTCAACATTGACCCTTTAACAAACCTTAAAGGCCCTTTTACATTTAGCGATGCACCAGCGATCCGACCCGGTCAGGATCGCTGGTGCATTGCTAAATGATCGCTAGTGAGCTTTCATACAGAAAGACCTCACTGCGATGCAGCAGCGACGCAGCGCACGATACTTACCATTCACACACAGCGATCCTGCGTCCTCCCGCCCGCCTCCAGCGTCGCTCGTCGTCACAGCAGGAAGTCTCAGCAGGAAGCGCCCGACGAGAAATGGAGCTGGACATTCTCGCGCTATCAGCGATGGACAGCGGGGGAGCCGGTCGCTGGTAAGTATCACACATAGCGATATCGCTAGCAATATCACTATAACGTCACAAAACCAGTGACGTTTTAGCGATATTGCTAGCGATATCGCTTAGTGTAAAACCCCCTTAAGATAAGAAGCCAAACCAGTAACTCCATTTACATAAACATGTTTCAGGATGTTGATCCTCCTCAGTGCAGTTGTTTACTCACATTTTTGGAAAGTTGCTAACAATTTTGTCCTGACAATTTTTGGGGTTTTGTGTGAATTTATGTCCAATTTGCTTCTTTTTTTTCTCAGTTTTTTTGTGCTGTTCCAATACACACAAAGGAAATAAACATGTGTATAACAAAACATGTGTAATTGCAATAATTTTCTAGGAGAAATACTTAATTTTCTGGAACAATTTCAAGGATGCCAACACTTTCGGCATTGACTGTATTTAAATTCACAGAGGAGCATTGCATGGCCTACAAGTCTCCTTACATCAGCTTGGCACTCTTTGCCTGGGGAAACATCCTCATCTAAAGGGCCTGTCACACTAAGCGATATCGCTAGCAATATCGATATAACGTCACTGGTTTTTGTGACATTATAGCGATATTACTAGCGATATCGCTATGTCTGATACTTACCGCCGACCCGCTCCCCCGCAGGCTATCGCTGATCGCGCGAGAACGTCCTGGGCTGTTTCTCGTCGTTAGCTTCCTGCTGGGCTTCCTGTGGGGCTGATGAGCGACGCGTGGACGCGGGCGGGAGGATGTTAGGATCGCCTCGTCTGACAGGTAAGTAGCGACCCCCGAGCCCTGCTATGTTGCTGGTGAGATCTGCCTGTGTGGCAGCTCACTAGCGACCATTTAGCAATGCACCAGCGATCCTGACTGCGTCATATCGCTGGTCGGGATCGCTGGTACATCGCTAAGTGTGACAGTACCTTAAGACCAACTTGAAGAAAAAGCAAATAAGTGAATAAAAATATAGAGGTATTTACGAAGTGGAGGCAGAGGCCAGGAAAAGGGCCAGTCCATCAATATCCTGACCGCGTCATATCGCTGATTGGGATCGCTGGTGCATCGCTAAGTGTGACAGTACCTTTAGACCTACAGTTCCATTGGAATTTCTTATCTCAAATATCTCAAATGAGTCCCAAGTTATAACCAAGTGATATCCCAACAAATGTATCTACTGTAAAGTCAGACAACCTTAGCACCAAAGGCCCTTTTACATTTAGCGATGCACCAGCGATCCCGACAACGATACGACCCGGTCAGGATCGCTGGTGCATCGCTAAATGATCTCTAGTGAGCTGCCACACAGGCAGATCTCACAGCGATGCAGCAGTGATACAGAGGACGATACTTACCTTTCAGACGCGGCGATCCTGACGTCCTCCTGCCTGCCTCCACACATCGCTCGTCGGCGCCACAGGAATCCCAGCAGGAAGCGCCCGACGTGAAATGGAGCTGCGCGATCTCGCGCGATCAACGACAGACAGCGGGGGAGCCGGTCGGAGGTAAGTATCGCACATAGCGATATCGCTGCTACGTCACCAAATCGGTGATGCTTTAGCGATATTGCTAGCGATATCGCTATGTGTAAAACCCCCTTAAGGAGGATGGAGACTGTGATGCTTGTTCAAGAATTAATACATTTAGATCCGACAAAGGAAGAACAGCTATCTTCCAACATTTCAAAGAAAATGACTTGCAGTGTCTGGCCACTTTACATCTTCCCCATATCTGGTGCTACTCACAAAGGTCCTTGAAAGGTCCTTGAAATTTTCTTCTTTTGCCAGATCACAATAAATTTGTTTTCACTCTTGAGCAAGCATCACAATCTCTGTCCTCTTCAGTGTTGAGGATATTTTTCTATGATATGTCAGGTCTGTTGTCCTTTGATGAAAATCATGGTCCTTTCATAGCAGAGTTGCCAACCCAAACATATCTTTTTGGTTAACAATAATGTCAGAGCTTGCAACTGTTCTGGGGCGCACGATGGAAGAAGCCCAGTACTGAAGTTTAGACCCTTCGACAACAGATACCTGCAACTTGATATACAAATATATATTTTTGGAACGGCAGATTCATAGATAACCTATTCGTTATTTGGTCATCTAGTGAATCTGCCATACAGACATTTGTTGATTATATCAATTGCAATCTACTTAATATACGTTCACATTTAACCATAAAAATCATTATATCGAGTTTCCTTAAAGAGTGTTGCCACGTGACTTAGGATAAAAGTCTATCCAAAACTCTATTTGCAGACACGTGTTTCAGGGTGTTGCCCCTCCTCAGTACAAAGCAAGAGATCTGATCAGTGCAAAAGAAATTGTGGTTTGACTTTTATACATTGTGTGGCAAGGCTGCTTAAAGGGTCGATATTGACTTTTAGAATTTCTACTTCTAGTAGGTGGCTCTAGAGTTCAAGACCTTTTCCTCTCTGAAAAGGCAATTTGTGTATTGCATTCAGACATGTAATTTATCAAGTAAGCAAAATACAGATGTATTGTATCATGGAATGAATCAGTACAGAATATCAGACCTAAACTGGTATATTAATTGACAGTGACACAATTCTGGGAGTTTTGCAATGGGGTAGTAACATTTCTATGTGTACTAATTTCCCCCCTTTTCAAGGCATAGTAAAGTATAGCATTGGTAACAGCGCAGACCATGCAGTATAAATGGCACACTGCAGAATAGCATTACTCAGAAGGCTTGGATTGGCTGTGCATTTGGGAAAAATGGAACAAATCATTTTATTTTGTACCCAAATTAAGCTATTTTTTCCTGTTTTATCTAATGTCTTTAGCCTCATTGCTTGAATGTCTGGGTATCATCCAACCCATATGGTGAATTCACTTTGAATAAGTACAAATGAAATAAATCATGAGTGAGCGAGACATACGCTCCCCAGTTGAAGCTAAATGAGAGAGGCTTCAGGCACATAAGCATATGTCCATGATAGGTATACAGAAAATCTCTGTAAGCACAGCAAAATGCGATAGCGTCTCAATGAGGGAGCGATATAATGGCACATTTTAACCATTCATAACATTATCTCAAGCAGATAGAATTAATGTCATGTTCAACAGACAGGGACACGTGAGAAGCCTGTAATAATGCTCCGTCAGTGCACATTGCTTCAAAGCCTTATGTTTGGCACATACACAAGGAAAAGCTCTCGGCGTATACATCAAATGTATCCTGAAGGCTCCATTTATTTGTCAGAGGCCAAGAGTGTTCAGACTGCAAATTCTGATACAGAGGGAGATTGTAAAAAAAAGTATACAGCATAGTATACATTTTTATTTAAAATGGCATCCTGTGAATGGAATATCAAACTAGAGTGGTGTTTGAAAGTTTGTGAACCCTTAAAGAGTCATAAATTTGCAGAAATTTGACCTACATTTTCAAATTCTCAATTGCTTTGCCAAATTCTCACCCAAATGCGACAGAAATATATCAAGTTAGTCAAAAATATTAGACTTTGTCATCTTTTGGATTGGATCATTATTCTCAATAAAAGATGACAAAGTCTAATATTTTTGACTAACTTGATATATTTCTGTCTGCATTTGGGTGAGAATTTGGCACACCAGATAGTGAACACAAAGGTTCACATATTTTTGCCAATAACAGACTATCTTGTGTGACCTCCTTCTGGAGGAATACTGTAACTACATAACAACATCTAATTGTTTTCTGTAACTGTTGATTAGTCCTGCACATCGGCTTGGAGGAATTTTAGCCCATTCCTCCTCACAAAACAACTTCACTTTTGATATGCTTGTGGGCTTTGCCACATGAACTGCTCACTTCACGCCTTTCAACAACATTTATGTAAGTTTAAGGTCAGGACTGTGACTTGGCCTTTCCAAAACATTCTCGTTATTCTTCTTTTATTATTTTTTTATGTAGAATGACTTGTTCACTTTGAGAGAGGCCTTTAGTTGCTTACAGGTTTCCTTGGGTTCCTTTTTTACCTTTATGATCTCCTTGACGACTATATGCCTTGCTGTTTGAGTGTTTTTTGGTCAACCACTCCTACGGAGGATTATAATGGTCTGGAATTTCCTCTATTGTTATACAATCTATCTGATTGTGGCTTGTTAAAATCCAAACTCTTTAGAGATAATTTTGTGACCTTTTCCAGCCTGATAAGCCTTAAAAACGCTTCTTTTGACTTAGGGTACCATTACACTTAGTGATGCACCAGCGATCCCGACAACGATATGGATAGCTGGTGCATCGCTAAGTGGTCGCTAGTGAGCTGTCACACAGGCAGATCTCACCAGTGACATCGCTGGGGTTGGGGGTCGCTACTTACCTGTCAGACGCGGCGAACCTGACATCCTCCCGCCCGCGTCCACGTGTCGCTCGTCGGCGTCACAGGAAGCCCAGCAGGAAGCGCCCGACAAGAAATGATCCAGGACGTTCTCGCGCGACCAGCAATAATCAGCAGGGGAGCCGGTCGGAGGTAAGTATCAGACATAGCGATACCGCTAGCAATATCGCTGCTACGTCACAAAATCGGTGACTTTACAGCGATATTGCTAGCGATATCGCTATGTGTAATGGGGGCTTTACTCTGAAATCTCCTTTGTGTGTGCCATAACATACTTCTACAAACGTGTGTTGTGAAGATCAAACTTTGACATATTCTTGTTCTTTAAATTCAAAATTTCACCCACTGACACCTGATTGTAATCCCATTGGTTGAAAACAACAGATTATAATTGCACTGTTAAATTATCTGCTAATCCCAAAAGGTTTACGTATTTTTTCCACTATTGGATAATGGAATAATTTTCTCATTTAAAAAATGACGTCTAAAATTTTTAACTCATTTCCTTGTTTGTCTTCTCTTTATCTACTTATCTTGTTTTAGGTCAAATATATGCAGAAATATGGAAAATTGTGACGTGTCCACCAACTTTCAATCACTACTGTTTACGTCTTATATTGTCACTATTTTGGAGCATTCCATCTGAGGCATGTACAGTATTGGGAATGCTACCAGGCAACATGCTCAGATGCAATGTTAAAAGAGCCTAATAAAAATTAAACATTATATATACCATTAGTTGTTTAGATAGGCTGCTGCTGTATGAGTCACACTGTCATATGTGACAGTTGCTGTATCTTATTCCCCACATTGAAAACTGAAACCTGTTCAAATGATAACTTGTTGATTGGTCAGGATCTGATAGCAAATTTATTTGCTTATTTATCACAGGATCTGATTGCTGGCTTACCATTCCCAGTGCCATTTTTCCATTCTAAAGGCCCCGTCACACTAAGCGACTTACCAGCGATCCCGACACCGATATCAAGGTGTCAGGATCGCTAGTAAGTCGCTATGTGATCGCTGGTGAGCTGTCACACAGACAGCTTCACCAGCGATCAGCACAGCGATGCCGAGCGCCCGGCATCACTGGCCATCCCTGTAAAAAATAGAATCAAAATAAAAAATATAGTTATTCTCACCTTCCGACGTCCCGTTCAGCCATCCTGCCTCTCTCCACGCTCTGGTCCCAGTGATCCTTTGCACGAATGACCGTGAGATGTCACGGTCTCGAGGGATAACAAAGTCTCGCGGTCATTCGTGCAAAGGATCACTGGGACCGGAGCGTGGAGAGAGGCAGGATGGCTGAACGGGACATCGGAAGGTGAGAATAACTATATTTTTTATTTTTTTTATTATTTTTTACAGCTGATCGCTGGTCTCCTGCCTGTCACACACAGCGATGCGTGCTGGCCAGCGGGAGACCAGCGACCAAAGAAATGTCCAGAGATTTCCCAGAGCGATCAGCGACACCGGCAGGGGGCCCGCTCGCTGATCGCTGTCACACACAGCAATCTCGCTGGTGAGATCGCTGTTACGTCACAAAAGTTGTGACTCAGCAGCGATCTCGCTACCGAGATCGCTTAGTGTGACGGGGCCTTTACAGAGAATTTTGGAGCCCTGTTCTGGAATTTACTGATGTCTAACTGGTCGATTAATTCGATCAGCAAGTCAAAACCTATCCTGTGATAGTGTGGCACTAGTCACTACTCACAGACAAGCTGTGAAGCTGGGTAGTCAAGAGGACTGAGGTCAAAAGCCATGATGATATGTCATAGACAAAGCGGTAAGACAAGGGCGTAGTTAGGTCACAGTCCATTGTCAGAAAGCAAATCACGACAAAAGGGCTAAGTAAAAGGATGGTCAAAGGCAAAACCAAGGTCGAGCAGCAAAGATCTGAATATGAGATTAGGAACACAGAGTAAACACACACCTCTTGAGCTAAGCTACAATTGGCAGTAATCTAAAGGTAGTGTCACACTTAGGGTACTGTTACACTTAGCGATGCACCAGCGATCCCGACAACGATATGGATCGCTGGTGAATCGCTAAGTGGTCACTAGTGAGCTGCACATAGCAGGGGTCGGGGGTCGCTACTTACCTGTCAGATGCAGCGATCCTGACGTCCTCCCGCCCGTGTCCACGCGTCGCTCGTCGGCGCCACAGGAAACCCAGCAGGAAGCTGTCGACGAGAAACGGTCCAGGACGTTCTCGCGCGACCAGCGATGAGCAGCGGGGGAGCCGGTCGGAGGTAAGTATCAGACATAGCGATATCGCTAGCAATATCGCTATAACATCACAAAACCAGTGACGTTACAGCGATATTGCTAGCGATATCGCTTAGTGTGACAGGCCCTTCAGATAGAGAACCAGCTAAATAGTCACATAACTGTGAGACACAAGGAGAAAGCATCAACACGTCCTGGGGAATGGATGGCAAAACTGTCACTCAAGACACTGACAGCTCAGTACACCCCTACCATAGATTGGACTGCAGAACAGTCATTCACTGCACCCGGACACAATGATAGACAGAATCCTGACACAGGCACAAGTCTTTCACTGTCACCACTTCTGGAACAGACACTTCCTGCTTCTTGTTGAAACCAACACACAGCAAGTTACAGGGGAGAAAGGACTAGTCCAAGTGCGCACAAATCAGAGAGAATCATTTTCTCTTAGGGCCCCGTCACACATAGCGACTCACCAGCGATCCCGACAACAATATGAACTTGTCAGGATCGCTGGTGTGTCACTACATGATCGCTGGTGAGCTACCAAACAGGCAGATCTCAGCAGCGATCAGGACGGCGACATGCGGGTAACAAGCAACGCACGTCGCTTAGTTACCCGTGGTGTATATTAGATACCAGCGCGCTGTTGCAGGGAGCTGGTAACCAAGGTAAACATTGGGTTTCTAAGCACCGCACGGCACTTAGAAACCCGATGTTTACCTTGGTTACCAGCTCCAGCTCGCTGATCGCTTGTCTCCCACCTTCCACACGTAGCGATGCGTGCTGGCCAGCGGGAGACCAACGATCAAAAAAATGTCCAGGCCATTTGAGCACGATCAGTGATACCGGCAGGGGGGCCAGTCGCTGATCGCTGTCACACACAGCGATCTCGCTGGTGAGATCGCTGTTGCGTCACAAAACTTGTGACTCAGCAGCGATCTCTCTAGCGAGAGCGCTATGTGTGACAGGGGCTTTAAAGTCAGTGTAATTCAGTTCTTGGCAGGGGATGACCCCCTACAGAGGTGCTCAACAGCTCAGAAGTCTTCAATAAATCCATAGATGATAGAAATAAACTGCAGCACTCATCCAACATCTTTCAAGCAGTTCTTTATTCATGTGCTGGATAGAAGAAACAGAATAAGTAGCAACTAGTGATGAGCGAGTAAACTCGTTACTCGAGATTTTCGAGCATGCTCGGGTGATCTCCGAGTATTTGCATGTGCTCGCAGATTTAGTTTGTGTCACCACAGCTGAATGATTTGCAGCTGCTAGACAGCCTAAATACATGTGGGGATTCCCTAACAAACAGGCAACCCCCACATATAGAGTTGAGCGACTTTGGTCAGATCGAGTTTCATGAAACAAAATTTGTTTCAGATGAAACTGGTCCGACTAATGTCGCTCAACTCTACCCACATATATTCAGACTGTTTAGCAGTCGCAAATCATGCCGCTATGGCGACACAAACTAAATTTCCGAGCATGCCAAAATACTCGGATGACACCTGAGCATGCTCGAGCATGCTTTAAGCCTAGATGAAGCTCTAGGTAATGTGAAACTGCCATTGCTACTTTTTCTTTATATTCTGTCCAGCCCATGAATAATGGACCATTTCAAAGTTGTTGGGTGAGTGTTATAGATTATTTTTATCATTGCAAGCGACATATGTAGACATGAGTATCGGGACTTAAAATGCTACCATTTCCCATTGTAGACAGCTTCTGCTTCCTTACCATGTAAAATATAAACATTTTCTGTGACATGCCAGTTTAAAATCAAAATTAACAATCTGACATTCAGTTATCTGCTTGGGAGCAAAACAACCGCCTTTGTTCAAATCCAATAAAGCGGTGAAGTATTTCACAGTACAGTATGACCGAAATAATGTAGTTAGACCCTTCAAGATAAAATTTGCTTTCTTAAGTGTCTGATCTAAGCAACCTACACAGTGAAAAAGAAAACTAGCCAGTAATATAAGAGATTTCCCTGGGGAAAACGCTCATTAGGTTTAATTTCCTAAAGCTTAGCAGATAACAGTCATTATGGCGAAAGATTAATTTAGCTGTGATCTGATGTAGGTGGCGTGTTCCGGAAAAGCGATTGATCATTCAGGAACATATCGACCTGGAGTGAATCTCTGTTGATCAGGGGTCTGGCTGTGATAGAGATATATGGTAGTAGCTCCTAATTTGTTAGATTACTTAAAGATACTGGAGCAAGTTGATGACCCAGGTGCAACCTAAATTGCCGCCTTAATGTGTTTCCATCCTAGGAATATATTAGTGCAGTTTATGTCGCCATTAATTCTCCTTATGGTTCAGCGCACCATATTGATTTAAACGCATCTGTCATTTTTAACCAGCGTACCCACTCCCGACTCTCCACAGATGTAGTGCCATATTAAACATCATATTAGGAATTTCAGATGATGAGTGAGCGACAGAAAGCAGTGAATTATTTACATGTTGTCCTGTGTTTTAGTGAAGCCTTAGAACACCGCCTCTGTCTGTCATCACGTTTTATAAATAATGCAAACACCTAAAAATGCAAAAAAAAAAGGGGGAGAGATGACAAAATATTACCGGTGTCAAACAAAATGGCATGAGAGGAATAAATACTCCGAGCTGTGAAAAATCGTGCAAACCGTGCGCATAACTCATATAAGCAGGATCAATAACAGATCGCTGTTATGTATCATTAGAACACAAATCAGATTATTACGGTACTCACATTTTACTCACAGCTACTTACTAGAGCCTTATGTAGATTATGGTTTACATATTTACTATAAATAATAAGATATATATTTGCATAGAACCAGCACTAATTACAGTAACACTCATTTAATCTGCATTTGAAAAGTGCAGATTTTCTGATATTTCACCACTTATTTCAAGTATAGGAGAATAATCAAGAATTTTACAGATCTAAAAAACTGAGCAAACATGATCAATTTCGAGACTAATTTCAATAAAAAAAGCATAATTTTTAAAAATAGCATTTTATTTGAGGCTTGCCATTAACCATCAATTCTCCATAATTAACGGGGGAGAGAGAGAGAGAGGACCCTGCTGATCATAAGAACTTACACTCTACAGGAGAGAGAAAGAAGATTCTGCTTACTATAAAACTTATACTCTACAGAAGAGTGATTACACCACTGACTATAAGAGATTACACTCTATAGGAGAGAGAGAGAGAGGACCCTGCTGACCATTAGAGCCTACACTCTACAGCAGAGAAAGAACCCCGCTGATCATAAGAGCTTACACTCTATAGGAAAGAGAGGACCCTACTTACCATAAGAGCTTACACTCTACAGGAGAGAAAAGTCCCCACTGACTGTAAGAGATTACAGTCTACAGGAGAGAGAGACCCCGCTGACTATAAGAGCTTACACTCTACCGTTGTAACACACCTGGCTGTGAAACTACTAAGCCATGGTCTGGGGAGAGCCTGGAAGAGCATAACTAAGTGACCCCCTGGTTCTTCACTAGAGCCCCTGATGATGTGGTTAGACTTGAACCCAGGTGTGCACCAGGTGTTACTCCAGGACAGAACCTGGAGCCTCGGCAGTTGACCCTCAAAGCGTCAGGGAGCAGGACTGGCCAGGAACTGGTTAACAGGTGGACGTCGGGCTGGTAGACAGAACTTATTCTGAATCAGGACTGCATGGCTGGTAAACAGGAAAGGTACTGGATCGGAAATGGACAAGAAAAGTTCAGGAACACAGGACAGGTGCGAACAAGATGGATCAGGTTCTTGACTTGGTAGAGGCAGGACAGGCTCAGGGATAGGTTACAGCAGAGCGGACATGATAAAGTTCAAACAGGGCAGGCAGGATCAGGTGCACGCAGGACGGACAGGATCAGGTTCAGACAGAGCAGGCAGGTTCAGATGCACACAGGATAGACAGGATCAGGTTCAGACAGGGCAGGCAGGATGACAGGATCAGGCTCAAGGAGTACGCGTACAGGGACCTTACAACTAGGAAGAAGCAGAAAACACTCTGATTACTAAAGTTGCTAAGGCACCTCCAAATAGGGGAGGGTGCCTTTAATATTAGACCTCTCCCAGCTATTGGCTGGGGACGTTTTCAGAAGCATGCACACTGCTCCTTTAAGAGGCAGTGAGCGATTGCACCATAAGCACACTCTCGGGAGACCTGCATGCTGTGTGCAGGTCCTGGGAGGAAAAAGAAGCCGAGAGAGCACGGGCGGGTAAGTTAAAACACAGGCGTCACTGCTAGGAGGAGGACGGGGACTCATGCAGGGATACCGGCGCTTTTCTAGCAACAGGAGAGAGAGACTTTCCCAGTGACTAATGAGATGAAAAACAACTCTGCTCTACTGCTCTACAAACTGCGCATCTCTGGGAACCGCTGATCTGTGATGGCCGAGGTACTGACCACCACTGAACAAAGTGTTATTATCCGTTAGATGTCATACCTTTAGCGCATTATGGGTAGGCCACTTGACATCGAAAAAATAACATTAGCCTGCTCTCTGATGCTTCTCCAGTGTGGGAAATGGTGCTGGGCAAGTTTTTCTTCTGCGGACCTTGATTTGAATGTCAAAGTGTTTGAATTTGCGTGAAACCGCATTATGTCAGGAAATTCAACTTGAATATGATCCTCCGTGGATCGATTAGAGATTATCTCTAATGCATTCTCATAGTTCATGTAAAAAGGGCAAACGAGGGGGTAGTTGTGGCTAGTTATTTAAAGGCACAGTACATAGACAGAGTCCACTGAACTAATGGTCAGCGAGCACCCCCCCAGGCCCATGTACATACTGTATATAGACGGGACCAACACAGCTTTTCCTCATAGGTTGCCTTCTCTTCCTCTGGTCACAGCAGCACAGGCAATTAAGGTTCCGGAATGCAGCTGTAATTCAAAAGGGAAAAACAACTTTTATTGAAGAACGATGAAGCATGGACAAAAAGACAATTTTAACACTGGCTTCCTGCTCTCTCTGACTTTTGCTGCGGCCGTACCCACAATGTCCACAGTGGCCGAGATTTGTAGTAGTCCAATCACTGGCATCTGGGCACCTGAGACCCCTTTAGCGAAGGCCCTTCCCAAGTCCTGGGGGTCTGTGTTGTAATCCCTCAGTGCATATAAATCTTTGGTCTGGGGCAGCAGATCTCTCCCATCAAGGAGTCTGGCACTGCCCCTTCTGTAACACACATCTGCCTGGCCAACGTGCCAAGGCTTTCTGACTGGGAAGCAGCAGCTTCCTCTTCCCTGGAGGGTGCTGGCCCAGACCACATGTTTAACCCATTGCTATCCCTGTCTCTAACATAAGAACAGTCATAGCAGGTACAGAGTACATCACATACATTACACACCATAACATAGGGGTAAAACAGGAATGCATTACTACACATTACGATGCATAACTTTCAGGTGCAACATATGGTGGTACACACATTGCAAACACAGCATAGACACATATACAACATTACATTACAAATTTTACAACCATATACAAGTTTTATCAAAAAGGAGGTTGCATAGGTTCCATGTGGGGGACGGGCAGATAAGTGGTCCTGCCACCTCCTTACATTCACACATGCATACTGTATATAAAACATGTACAAACAAGAGTCACATGCATACACATGGAAATGTTTCTGATGGACTTGTTCAATTGCCAGAAGAGTTTTTTGCTTTCACTCTCTCACATTTATAACCATGCATTTTTATGTAACTTCACATGAGGTCCTGTTTTTTACAATATGATCTGTAGTTATTTTAGGCATCTTTTTGCCCCTCATGTATGTAAGCTTAACATTTACGGTACATCCATTTTTTTGTTACAACAATTAACAGTCACCAAAATTAATGTGTTTGATGTATTGTACTGGTTGATACAATTACTGCAATACCAAAAATTTCCTTTATACTATAGGTTTGCAACATTTATTTAAAAAGTAATTTTTTATTTTTATTTTAATCATTTTGTCCAGCATGAAAAGTCATCAAATTTTGCAAATTGCTTTCCTAAAAGGTTTTGTCTTAATTCCTGTAAAATTAAATTGCATTTATGTGTCTTCCAAACCCCTGCTTCTTCCCAGGTTGTGTGCATGCCATTATCTGCATTGATATCAAGATTATAAAGTTTAGTTATTCTTAAAGTGAATTACAAATACGTGATTACTTATTAATCTGTGTTTTTTATTTTCAGCTTTTTTTACCCATTATCAGATTAGAGTTGAACAAAAAGATTTGCAAGACCCTTTTCTGGAGTGTGAACTTGCTCAGTTTGCACTTGAGTTATGATATCATTGGTTTTTGATGTTATGAGTAAGTACCCGTGACATGAGGATGTCATTGTCTGACTCATGTCATCATGTCTTGTGAAGCCTAGCAATCACAAATTCCTCAGGAGGTGCCCTGGATGCTGTCATTCGAGTGCTGGCTGAGTGCTGCCATGGTGAACCTTATGTGGACACCATACCAGAACAATGTGAATATTTTTGCTCAACGCTAATAGAGATATATCCCATTGATCCTCTACAATGTGCATGGAAAGAAACCTACCATTTAGATTTTTAAATAGAGAAAATCCTCTTGTCTATAGCAGTACAGCCTGTGACTCATTGTTAATGTTTCTGCCGTCCATGCTACAGGTTCTGAGTTTGAGTCCTGAATAAAGGTCCTGTCACACTAAGCGATATCGCTAGCAATATCGCTATAACTTGTGATGTTATAGCGATATTGCTAGCGATATCGCTGTGTCTGATACTTACCAATGACCGGCTCCCCCGCTGGTTATCGCTGATCACGCGAGAACGTTCAGGACTGTTTCTCGTCGTCTGCTTCCTGCGGTGCTTCCTGTGGAGCCACAAGCGTGGAGCTGGGCGGGAGGACGTCAGGATCACCTAGTGTGACAGGTAAGTAGTGACCCCCATCCCCAGCAATGTCGCTGGTGAGATCTGCCTGTGTGGCAGCTCACTAGTGACCACTTAACGATGTACCAGCGATCCTGACCGCATCATATCACTGGTCGGGATCGCTGGTACATCGCTAAGTGTGACAGTAGCTTAACACCAACTTGAAGAAAAAGCAAATAAGTGAATAAAAATATAGAGGTATTTACTAAGTGGAGGCAGAGGCCAGGAAAAGGGCCAGTCCATCAATGTCCTGAGTCTTTGGTCAAAAGAGAGGATGAAACTAACTATTCTCACAGACTAACTGGGTCCTTTCTCTGCGCCGTATCCTGAGAAGCTGCATTGTAAAGGCAAGATCGGAGACCTAACATAACTAGAACTAGAAGCCAAAGATACCTGTGCTAAACCACTGAAGATTGGAGGCCGCAAACGTTCTACCACCAAAATCTTAGGAGTCCATGCTTAACTTCTTAACTTCCTTTAGTTCATCTCAGGACACAAGTCTGCAGCTGGTGTCATTAGTAATTGTGCTTCTGGTGCTATTACCAGATACAAATTGTCTTATGCCAACCAGATTCCTATCCACCCTTCTGGAAAGAAATCTGACAGCATTGGGTTATTGCAGTTCACATACACAGCTGGTCATATGGTAGACGGTGATGCAGCAGATTATTGCCCGTTCATGTAACCTGCCATGTAAGATAGTCACTTGTTTTTGGCAGCCATATGTCATTCAGGGGACAGACTACGGCCTTTAGATTTCAAGAAAAGTCAGGAAAGTCATGGCCATTGTTTGGAATATAAGGTGACATCTGTCGTTATTCATCTTGAATCGGTCAGGTGCCTTGCAGCAGAATAAAGGCTTAAAACACAGCTTCTGTTTTGCACACAATTCGTTCTGAACATCAGTTTACAGAATATAAATTCCTAATAGGTAGATTTGGAGGAGCAGCAGGTCTATAGAAAGCAAATGTCATATATTATAGTTACAATGATGACCAATGAGATGAATGCACAGTGACTGAGAACAGAGCAAAGCATGTTTCTACATAGCGTAACCCCTTAAATATTTCCATTTTTGCATTTCAATTTTTTGCTCCCCTTCTTCCCAGAGCCATTACTTTGTTATTTTTCTGTCAATATGGCCATGTCAGGGTTTGTTTTTTGTGGCACGAGTTGTACTTTTGAACGACACCATTGATTTTACCATATTGTGTACTAATTAAAAATGTGAATAAAATTCAAAGTGCGGTGAAATTGCAAAAAAATTGCAATTCCACAAAATTTTTTGGATTTTTTTTACCATGTTCACTAAATGCTAAAATTGACATTCAGTTATGATTCTCCAGGACATTACGAGTTTGTAGACACCAAACATGTATAGGTTCTTTTTTATTAAGTGGTGAAAAAAAATCCATAATTTATGAAAAAAAAAATGTTGCCATCTTCTGAGACTTGTAGCCTCTCCAGCGGATCTGGGGCCGGGTGAGGTCTTATTTTTTGCACGCTGATCTGACGTTTTTATTGACACCGTTTTGGTGAAGATACGATCTTTTGCCACCCGATATAGCATTTTATTGCAATGTTGCAATGTTGCAGTGACTAGAGATGAGTGAATTTGTTCGGATTCGGTTACGAATACAATCGGATTTGAATATTGTTTTTGCAATATTCATTGAACACAGCCGAGTGTCATTAGAGTGAATTGGAGTAGAAATTACCGAATATGTTCGGAATCAATCATAAGACAAGCAATCGTAACGAATAGTATTCGAATATGGCCCGGATATGTCAAAATCAGATTCGGGGACAAAATCCGAACAAATTAACTCATCTCTAGTACTGACCAAAAAAAGTAATTCTGGTGCTTTAATTTTTTTCTCACTACGCCGTTTACCGATGGAATTCATTCTTTTGATATATTGATATGTTGGGCTATTTTGAACGCGATGATACCAAATATGTGTAATTTTTTTTTAATTGTTTTATTTTTAATGGGGTGAATCTGGGGTGATTTGAACTTTTGTTTTTTAGATTTTTAAAAACATTTTTTACTTGGTTCAATAGTCTCCATGGGAGACTAGAAGCTGCGATCATTCGATTGCTTGTGCTCCTGCAGACCCCGGGTTGTCATGCCAACCCGACATGGGCACCAATGGGCAGGGTTAATGACGCACTTCCTGCATGGTAAATGCCGCTATCAGAGTTTGACAGCGGCATTTAACATGTTAACAGCCGCAGGTGGATCGCGATTCCACCCGCAGCTGTTAGTGGCACGTCAGGTGATCATATCAGCGGTCATGTTGGCCAGAAAAGGTGCCAGATCATCGCTGGAGCCCGCAGCAAACAGGTTGAGATGTCCAATGTCGGATATATCATCAATGGACGTTAAGGTGTTTATGGGAATCTGTCAGTAGGATCAACTCTCCTAAGCCATCTCTATGGACATGTGGGTCATAGAAGCTGAATAAAATGATACCTTAATATCCTCGATTCAATGCCCTATTCCACAAAAAAACACATATTTCTTAATATGTAAATTAGCTGTTTAGATCTATGGATTGGTCATAGACCTGCCAGAGAATCTACATCCAGAGCTTATATTAAATAAAAGGGGGAATTATTAGTGTGAGACATGTAGAAAAGGAGAGCAGACTGTCAGTCATTACATGTCTCACAATGGTAACCCCAACTTTCATTTACAATAAGCTGTAAAGGCAGATTCTCCAGGAGATCTGTGTCCCACCCATAGATCTTAACAGCTCATTTACATATTAGTCCAAAAAATCCTCAATTTTCTTAAGACATCGGATTGCAGATATGAAGGTATCATTTTATTCAACCTTTAATGACTTTATTGCCCATGTAGTTGGCTTAGGAGGGTTGATCTTTAAAATACCCTTATAGTTGTCTTCCCTAGGCTAGATTAACAGGTGTTGTGGGCTCCGTTTATAATGGAAGTCCCAATGCTCTGTTAGATCCCTCACACTGATGTCTGCCAGCCCCTATTGATTTATTGATGTCAGTCTGGCTCTGGTACTGTAGCACCATTATTCTGTCAAATATGATGAAAGCTGTGAACCTTTATTCTTTGGAAACCTTGGCTTAAAATTTTGTGGCAAATAAATCTGTGATGATTTATTTGTTTTCTTAAAGTATTTTCTTTGTGGCGTGTGATGTCCAGGCAATTGTCAGTACTTTGTTGTACCCCCTTATAGATAGACTTAAAGGGGTTGTCCGGCCTTAGGCTACAAGTCTGCAGTTACTCTATTTTACTGCACTGCATGTGAGGGGTCACAAATCTGCAGTCACATAGAGTGACTGCAGACTTGTAGCCTAATGCCGGACAACACCTTTAATGCAGTACATGATATTAAAGGGGTTGTTCCACAATACTTTTTCTCTACCGAATATAGACATAAGTTAGGCAGGGGTCTGAAATCTAAAACCCCAACTATTACCCAAATCCACTGCTGAAGTGCAGGATTGGCATTTGCTGTCCCTGTCTTTCGAAGGGAGGCATTAGAAATAGTAATACTAAATATTAATTTGGTTATTTCCAAAAACTTCATAATTGTATCAACTATAGATGAGTGAGGAGCCTTTAGAGGTGCCATATAGAATTATGTGCAGAAGCCCTTTAAAAGCATGGCCACTTTAAGAAACAGTTTCCCCCTTAAGCTTTCATAACATTGCAGTATCTGAGTGAATCGCTGAGCTGCAATACTAGGCAGCGTTCCTGGATAAGGGTGGCGCTGTTGCTAAAAATGTAAACAGCCATGTAATTTTAGTCCTACATAACTCCTTTAAGATTATTTAAGATTAATTGCTTAGCCGGTAAACCTGACTAAGAAGCAGAATGTGCACAAACATAAAGGTCAATGAGTTAGTTACAAGTTGACAATGTGAACGTCTTCATAAATTTATTTCCTCTCAAGTTCAAGCTAAGAAACCTTTTAAAAAGTGCGAAGACAACAACAGCAAAATATGAAAACTTTAGAGGTAATTCTATAAACCTGGCGGGGTTTGTCTTTCCAGACCATCAACTTTAATGATACAATTAGCAGCTTTTCATGTAATAGTGAAAGTAAGGTTCAATGAGAATTATGCTGAAAAGCTCATTTTTGTGCGTCAGAGAGCAATTAACGGAACATATTCCCTTGGACGGGAGGTGCCGGAGGTGTGAGGTGTTGCAATAAACGAAATAAGACACAAGCACTAGAGAGATGGTGATTAAAGCAACCGTGGTTACACTCAGCTACATCATTCATTATTAGGGTTGAGCAAACTCAAGAAAGTTCGGGCTCGACGAGTTCAGCTGAACTTGAGTCCAAAGTTCGGTTCGGGTACCCAAACTTGACCCTGGACCCGAACCCTATATAACTCAATTGGGACCCGAACTTTGGTGCTGAGAAAAAATAGATGCAAAATGTCAGGGCTAGGGGGCTGCAAAAATGCAAAATGGGGATAAAAGCAGGACAATTGCCCTGCAAACATATGTGGATAGGAAAATTATAAAATAACATAGAATAAAAAAATATTAAATAATCTTGAAGGAGGCAGAGTCCAAGTTGAAGAGTGGAGCCGTGTCCTTCGTGTGTATTTTACTGTACTTGTTAAATAAATAAATTAAAAAAAAATGTGAGGTTCCTCCTATTTTTAATAACCAGCCAAGGATAAGCAGACAGCTGTGAGCTAGTCTTATTATGCTGGAAAGGGGCCAATATCCATGGACCTTCTCAATCTATTAATATATGCTCACAGTTGTCAGCTTTGTCTTTGCTGGTTATTAAAAATTTAGACCCCCCAAAAATGACATGGGGTCCCCCCTATTTTTTATTATTTTAGTAGCCAGTGATTACATCACCACTAATCATTTCAGCTCTCACAATGCCCTTGTGAGAACTAGCACCTGTGAACTGAGTACAGCTAGAGAATTGGCAATGGCTGCTGATCCAGTGTATTATCTATCTATCCATCCATCTATTATCTAATATTATCTATCTATCTATCTATCTATCTATCTATCTATCTATCTGTGTATCCATTATCTATCTATCTATTATCTATGTATCATCTATCTATCTATCCATCTATTATCTATCTATCTATCTATCTATCTACCTACCTTGCTGCTTATATTATTATCTGTCTGTCTATTATATATTGTGTATCTATAATTAACACTATCATAAGAAGGCCAAGTAAATTGCATGAGGATGTAGTACTATTCTTCACACAAAACTACTTGTGTGTGCCACAGTAGAGAGAAATCAGGATGGGAAGAGTATCAGTCCTTTCAAGTTGAGTGATTCAAATTTTAAATGAATGAATGAAATAGAAAAAACAAGCAAAAAATATATAAAAACATATAAAAACATATAATAATATTAAAAAAATGAACAGCAAGGAAAAGTAAGTAAACAATAATTACATAAAGTGAACCTGTCACGAGGTAAGACCACCACCTTTCTGGCCTGATATACAGCATTCTATAATGCTCTATATATGCTCCCAACCCGACCTGCAAGACAAAAAAAAGACCTTTTATTATACTCACCTGGGGGGCGGTCCAGTCCGAGAGGTGTAGCTGGTCTTGGTCCGGCGCCTCCCATCTTCTTACGATGTCGCCCATGGTGCATATGATAGATATTGGTGGATATATCCATGGATGATTGCCTTAAGTCAAATTTCCTGCAATTCAAGTCTCCATGTGATTGGAACATTTGAGATTCAATTCACGAGTAGGAAAAAAAAGAATAAAACTTGCACAACGCCACTTCCCACATTGATGAAGCACCAGAAACGAGTTAATGTGGGTTTACGATGCCAAGCGGGCTTCTGCATAATGTACAGCAGCTATGACATGTTTATCTAGCTGATTATTATCATACCTTTTAGTGGAGTTTAGTGCACTACTGGGTCATCGGAGATCAGCAGTTCCCCATTGATCAGTCGGGTGTAGGACTGGTGATATGTACGGCACAGCTGGATTCCACCTCTAGATTTATATGTTAAGACAGATCATATTGAAACAATGGCTGGACTCATCATTGCCTGTTCTGTCTGGTTTGCACCTTTTCTTTGTTGCTTTCTATTTGAAGTCTATTTTATATGTGCTCACCTGTTTTCTTTTCTTTTCCAGTTTGGGACTTAGTTTAGCAAGCCCAGATGTTTTCGTCTGATTCATCAATTAAAACTTTTTAAAAAGTAAAAAATTGTGGCCGTTATTTCACTCCAGTCTCTCCTTTGGTGTATTTTCGAGTACATCAAAATTTTGGCTCAATTTTTTTGTGACTTTTGGAAACAAAAGTAGCAAAAGCAGTTAAAGACAGGTAGAAAGCCCATTTTTAACATTGCTGCAAATTCATGAATTGCTTGCACAATTTTGATGAATTTGGCGCCCAAAACGGCAACTAATACCACAGAACAAAAAAGGAAAGTCACTTGAAAAAACACCTCAAATAATGAATCGGGGTTGATTTGGCCTATCTCCAGCATTGGATTGTAGATTATTCTGTATGCTGGTTTATGGATATCTCTCCAAAATTATGTAGTGAAATTTGTCAGAACTTGTTTTAACCCCTTTCTGACATCGGGCGTACATTTTTGCTGATGTTGGACTCCCTCCCTTTGATGTGGGCTTCGGCGGTGAGCCCACATCTTTCCCGGCACATATCAGCTGTTTTGAACAGCTGATAAGTGCCCGAAACAGCCACAGGTGGAATCGCGATCCAACCGTGGCTATTAACCTGTTAAATACAGCTGTCAAACGCTGACAGCAGCATTTAGCATGCGCTTACAGCAATTGCGCCGGAAATCCACCCATCGGTGACCTCTGTCACGTGATCGTGGGTCACCAGTGGGTTGGCATGACAACCAGAGGTCTCCTGGAGACCTCTATCATTGTCACTGCCGGCTTGCTGTGAGTGCTGCCCAGTGGTTTGCGCTCATAGCAAGTGAGTAATTCTACTACATAGAGGCTATGTGATCATCATCTGTAAATAGCAGAGCCGATCGGGCCATGGTAGCTTGTAGTCTCCCATGGAGATTTTTAAAACATGCCAAAAGTAAAAAAAAAATATTTCTAAAGATATAAAAAAAAAAAATATATAAAAGATCAAATCACCCCCCTTCTGCCCCATTCAAAATAGAACAATAAAAAAGTCACACATATTAGGTATCGCCACTTTCAGAAACTCTCGATCAATCAATAAAAAAAGGACTAACTTGATCGCTAAATGGCGAAGCGAGAAAAAAGTCAAAATGCCAGATTTACTTTTTTTTGGTCGCCGCGACATTGCATTAATAATAATGGGCGATCAAAAGATTGAATCTGCACCAAAATGGAATCATTAACCCCTTTACTACCAAGGGTGGTTTGCACGTTAACTCCCGGGCCAATTTTTACAATTCTGACCACTGTCCATTTATGAGGTAATAATTCAGGAATGCTTCAACAGATCTAGGCGATTCTAAGAATGTTTTCTCGTGACATATTGTACTTCATGTTAGTGGTAAAATTTCATTCATATAACTTGCGTTTATTTGTGAAAAAACAGAAATTTGGCGAAAATTTTGAAAATTTCGCAATTTTCCAACTTTTAATTTTTATGCTCTTAAATCACAGAGATATGGCACTCAAAAAACTTAATAAGTAACATTTCCCACATGTTTACTTTACATCAGCACAATATGGGAACCAAAATTTTTTTCGTTAGGAAGTTATAAGGGTTAAAAGTTGACCAGCGATTTCTCATTTTTACAACACCATTTTATTTTTAGGGACCACATCACATTTGAAGTCACTTTGAGGGGGTCTATATGATAGAAAATACCCAAAAGTGACACCATTCTAAAAACTGCACCCCTCAAGGTGCTCAACACCTGATTCAAGAAGTTTATTTACCCTTCAGGTGCTTCACAGGATTTTTTTGAATGTTTTTAAAAAAAAGAACATTTAACTTTTTTTCACAAAAAAAATTACTTCAGGTTCAATTTTTTTATTTTACCAAGGGTAACAGGAGAAATTAGACTGGAAAAGTTATTGGGCAATTTGTCCTACGTAAGCTAATACCTGATATGTTGGTGGGAACCACTGTTTGGGTTCATGGCAGAGCTCCGAAGGGAAGGAGCGCCGCTTGACTTTTTCACTGCAAAATTGGCTGGAATTCAGATCCGATGCCATGTCACGTTTGGAGAGCTCCTGATGTGCCTAAACAGTGAAAACCCCCCAAAAGTGACCCCATTTTGGAAACTAGACCCCCCAAGTAACTTATCTAGATATGAGGTGAGCACTTTGAACCCCCAAGGGCTTCACAGAAGTTTATAACGTACAGCTATTCAATTAAAAAAATCATATTTTTTCCAAAAAAATGATCTTTTAACCCCCAATTTTTATTTTCCCAAGGGTAACAGGACCCTAAAAGTTATTGTGCAATTTGTCCTGAGTACGCTGATACCCCATATGTGGGGGTAAACCACAATTTGGGCGCATGGCAGAGCTCGGAAGGGAAGCAGCGCCACTTGAATTTTTTGGCTGGAATTGAAATTGGACGCCATGTCACGTTTGGAAAGCCCCTGATGTGCCAAAACAGTGGAAACCCCCCAATTCTAACTCCAACCCTAACCCCAACACACCCCTAACCCTAATCTCAGCCCTAACCCTAGCCATAACCCTAACCCTAGCCCTAATGGGAAAATGGAAGTAAATACATTTTTTTTTATTTTATTATTTCTCCATAACTAAGGGGGGATAAAGGGGGGTTTGAATTACTATTTATGGCGGGTTTTTATGTTTGGCAGCTGTCATACACTAAAAGACGTTTTTTATTGTAAAAATAGTTTATGCATCACCACATTTTGAAAGCTATAATTTTCCCATATTTTGACCCACCGAGTCATGTGAGGTCTTATTCTTTGCGGGACGAGTTTACGTTTTTATTGGTACCATTTTCGGGCACGTGACATTTTTTGATCTTTTTTTATTCCGATTTTTGGGACACAGAATGAACAAAAACCAGCATTTCATGAATTTCTTTTGGGGGGTGTGTTTACACCGTTCCCCGTCCGGTAAAATTGATAAAGCGGTTTTATTCTTTGGGTCAGTACGATTACAGCGATACCTCATTTGTGTCTTTTTTTATGTTTTGGCGCTTTTATGCAATGAAAACTATTTTATATAAAAAATAATTATTTTTGCATCTCTTTATTCTGCGAGCTATAACTTTTTAAATTTTTGCTGATGATGCTGTGTGGTGGCTTGTTTTTTGCGGGACAAGATGACATTTTCAGTGGTACCATGTTTCTTTATATCCGTCTTTTTTATCGCGCGTTATCGCACTTTTTGTTCAGCGGTATGATGATAAAGCATTATTTTTTGCTTCATTTTTTATTTTTAAGGGGGTTCAATAAAGGGGTTAACTAGTGGGACTCTTTTATAGTGCGGGTCGTTCGCGGCGATACCAAATATGTGTACTTTTATTGTTTTTTTTTATTTTCAAAAAATTAATTTATCAGGGAATTTTTTTTTAATTTATTTAGCGATTTTTTATAAATTATTTTTGCACTTTTTTTTAAAATTTTTTTTACTTTATTACATTGTCCCAGGGGGGACATCACTGTCATGTGACAGATCGCTGATCTGCCACATCACAGATCGCTGTGACAGATCAGTGATCTGACACAGGCAGCTCTGGGGCCTTCCTCATGCCTGCGCTTTGCAGGCAGTGAGGAAGCCAGCTCCCTGCAGGCCCCCGAAGGTCCCTGCCACCATATTGGATCCGGGGACCTGCAGGGAAGGAGGCCCCCGAAGCAGCGCTGCACATCGCGCTGCTCCGGGGGTCTCAAAGAAGCACGCATCATGTTTGATCGCGGTGTGCCAGGGGTTAACGTGCCAGGGGCGGTCCATGACCGCCCCTGACACATAGTGCCGGGTGTCAGCTGTGATAAGAAGCTGACACCCGGCCGCGATCAGCGGCACTTCCCACGGGGGGCACCCCTGATCGCTATGATGTACTATTCCATCCTCAGGACTTAGGTCCCAGGTCACATGGACGGAATAGTACGTCTAATGTTGGAAAGGGGTTAATGACATCAGCTCGGAACGCAAAAATTAAGCCCTCACCCAACCCAAGATCACGAAAAATGGATACGAAACTGGTATCGGAAAATAGCGCTTTAAAAAAAAAAAAAAAAGGGTTTGGAATTTTTTTTCACCACTTATATACCTAGGCATGTTTGGTGTCTATGAACTCGTAATGACTTGGAGAATCATAATGGCAGGTCAGTTTTAGCACTTAGTGAACCTAGTAAAAAAGCCAAACAAAAAACAAATGTGGGATTGTACTTTTTTTTGCAATTTCACCACACTTGGAATTTTTTCTCCTGTTTTCTAGTACACAACATGGTAAAACCAATGGTGTAGTTCAAGTACAACTTGTCCTCCAAAAAATAAGTCCTCGCATAGCCATATTGATGGAAAAATAAAAAAGTTATAGCTCTGGTAAGAAGGGGAGTGAAAAACAAAAATATAAAGGGGTTAATCTATTTTTATAGGTGTATACTGTAGATGCGCGATCCCTTACCATAGCTGTCACGACTCTATTATTGGGTATCCTGGGACTGGGGCTCCTTCTCTGTCCCAATTGCTGGGGGGGCCCTAGCTCGCCTTGTCCCCTGGATTGCTTCTGATGGTGAAGATGCTGGGGCTACGTATTTTACCTTAGCTCCTAAATCTGCCCTCAGCCTGTACTCTCCCTTCACCCAGGGAAGAGGGGAGTAGTAGTGTACCATGATACATCAACCAGACTAACAAGTTAGTACGAAAAGGGATAAAGCAAAATACAAATCATACAAATATACTCACACAAACAACAGAGGTATAAACCAGGGAGTGGAGGATGGGATAAAACCAAAGTAGGAGGTGGGAAATTAGCAGACATCCAAAACCTAGCAACAGTCTCAGATAAATCCACCAAACGCCTTCTCAAATAACCACCAACAACCTTCAGCCATGCAGTACAAGCTTGCTCTGGCCAATCAGCGCTAACCAGGGCCCAGATTATATAGGAGATGGGAGTGGCTAACAGTGAACAACTGAGAGCCTTAATACAGGAAAGCTTCCAAGAGCTCTCAACTGAGCAGATGAACACCTGCTTAAAGAAACCTGTACTGCTTAATATGAAGGTGATGTGCTTCTAAACAGTGCAGTAGTAGGCAAAATTAATGCTGCGGTCTTCTGACTCCTCTCTGTCACGGTAATCTCGTGACAATGCCTTAGCATGCAACAGATGGATGAAGGGACTTTAAGAAAACTTTAAACTGGAGCCCTAGAGCTTCCAGCGATGCCCAGGCCACCATGTGTGCCTTTGTACTCTCCTGGTCTTGCAGATTTGATCTCTTTCTGGTACAGTGCTATAGCTGTTGAGAACTAGTGTGTAGCTGCCAAGAGTGGCACAAGAGACACATTAAACCCTCAGGGTTATTAACAGGAAACATATGTGCATTATTGAAATGTTTTCCATACAACATCCCTGCAGAACTTTAATATTGTGCTTCTTTTTGTACATAAATATGGCATTTCACTAACTGCAATATGTTGTTTTACCAAAACAAATAAAGGAACACGCATTATCTCACATATCATCTCTGCCTATAGAATAAAATGCTGTTGCATATTTAATTATGTGGACTGGGGCTTGCAGCTTGCAATGATAGAAAACAGGCCAATGGGTAAAGGAACATTTTAGGCCCCCAGAATTCCAATATATTTCCTTGGGCTTGTGGGGACAAAGCATGACAAAGGGATAAAAAAAAACCCTTGGAAATATAGTTCATGTGAAAGGTTCATTCATTTTCTCCTACATGTTCTGTCTTTTTCACAGATAGGGACTGGCTATGTGGGACATATGATGGAATGACTATGTGGGACATATGATGGGCTGGCTAAGGAGGATATATGAGGGGATGGCTATGGCGAACATAAGAGGGACTGGCTATGTGAGACCAATGATAGGCTGACTATGTGGGGACATATGAGGTGCTGGCTATGGGGGAGATAAGGGGAGCTGGCTATGATGGACATATGAGGGGCTGGCTATGGGGGAGATAAGAGGAGCTGGGTATGGGGGACATAAGAGGGGCTGGTTATGGGTGATATGAGAGGGACTGGCTATGGGGGACATATTAGGAGCTGGCCATAGGGGACATAAAAGGGGCTGGCTATGTGAGACATATGATAAGCTGACTATGTGGGGACATATGAGGTGCTGGCTATGGGGGAGATAAGAGGAGCTGGCTATGATGGACATATGAGGGGCTGGCTATGGGGGAGATAAGAGGAGCTGGGTATGGGGAACATAAGAGGGGCTGGTTATGGGTGATATGAGAGGGACTGGCTATGGGGGACATATTAGGAGCTGGCCACAGGGGACATAAAAGGGGCTGGCTATGGGGATATAAGAGGGATTGGCTATGGGGGACATATGGGGGGTGGCTATGGGGAACATAAGAGGGGCTGCCTATGGGGGACATATGAGGGGCTGACTATGGAGGAGAAAAGAGGCGTTGCCTATGGGGGACATAAGAGGGGCTTGCAAAGTAAGACATATGAGGGGCTGGCTATATGAGATGCAGATACTGTCCCTTACCCAGTTATTGAGGGATCCTGTGTTTATCATATTTGGATCCAGGAGCTTCATGTTACGCCAACTGCAATACAAGCCATCAGTATGGCACATGGTAATTTTTGGACCCCTGTTACAGTTTTAGCACTGGGGCACATTCCAGCCTCTGATTCTACACTGAATGTTTTCTTGATGATTATTGCAATTCATAAGAAAAAGGAAGCAGCTCACATCTTTTCATAGTGTAGATACATAGCTCTGAGTATTAAATGCCAAAAGGAATGATCTCAGTTCATTACACACGTGATTGCCATACTTTTTGTCATGCGCTCTCACACAGCTAATTCCAATAACGTAAGACACAATGAAGGAGTGTTATTGAGACAAGTGACACCGAGGTTTCCCCATGTTAAAGTAATGACTTGGAAGAAACAATTGTTTTTATTTGTGCATTGTGTGTTTAATTAACTCGTCTCTATTAACAATTCTGTGTACATGTCTCTCCTGCTCATTTAATCCTAATATCTTCCTATTGCGTTTATGTCAGGAGGAAAATTGGATTCCAGTAATGACAGAATTAATTTGCCCTCAATTCTCCATTCAGTTTTCTTATTCGGAGAGTCGATTCGATAACACGCATAATAAAATGCCACAGAATTTGGTTCCGGCTCAGTACGTAGCTCTGATGATAAGTAATGAGACCCACATGGTAAAAAAAAAGTTTTATTTAGTTATTTTATTTTTTTAAGTCACTGGTCTCAATAAGATGGTTAAATACAATGCTGCTCCTGAAGAGTCAAAGGATTGTGTTACATTTAGTTAATAAAATCAGATAATGGAGACATGTTATTGTTTCTTAAAAATCCAAAATTTAATCAACTTTAAAGAAAAGATAAAAATAAATTTTCATTTAGTAGAAAGATTACTCATGACCACTAACAACTATTACTATATGAGTGGTCGTAACCACGAATACCTAAGCTACAAAAAAATCTTGCACATGGGGTAAGCAACATAGAAAATCAGAAGAACTATACCACATTACTAATTGGAGATATTTGCTAATATAATTATTATTACATCTAATACATATTAGTATTGTGAGGAAAGAGGGAGACACAAGCGTAATATAGGGTCTTATCCAACAAATAAAGTAAGTGGTTTGACCAAAAACTGCTCACCTAGTATTAGATATTCAAAGCATGTATAGATAAAGGCTGCCTCAAATCCACAAGTCGGTCACCAACTATATGAAACTGTTCTGTCTCCGACATTTAATTCATAATCCTTGATTATCTGCTTGTTAATGTTTACAGTGTTTTTTAGCTCAATCTAGTGACCAGAGTCATAACCACAGTGTTATTTTACTTTCACTTTGCTTGTATTTTTTCCCTCCATTGCAGTGCATTCTGGTAAGCTTTTGCAGTGCATTCTGGTAAGGTTGCAATGCATACTGGTAGCCTTTTGCAAAGGATTATGGTATTTCCCTCCAGTCCACCATTTTCCTTCAGCCTGCATTCAGGAAGCATCTCTTTTCTCTTCTCCCCTTGTGATAGCATCACTGGTATATATGTTTGCTTGTAGTTTCACCTCGCCAATACAGTATACCATCACATTCAATAAGGCACAGATTCAACTACAGTCTCTTTATTGGACCCCGGTATAGCGGTTTAGCTGCCTGTATAGCTACATGAATTTTGCTTCATTTAGTAAGGACAGAACAGTGAAACATCGGCCATCCAGCTAGTGGGAATTCAGAGAGAAGAGCCTTCCATCCTGCAGGGGCCAGTAAAACAGCAGCCATCCAGCTAGTGGTAATTCAGAGAGAAGACAGTCTCCCATCCTGCAGGGGCCAGTGAAACAGTGGCCATCCAGCTAGCGGGAATTCAGAGAGAAGAGTCTTCCATCCTGCAGGGGCCAGTGAAACAGCAGCCATCCAGCTAGTGGGAATTCAGAGAAAAGAAGTCTTCCATCCTGCAGGAACTAGTGAAACTGCAGAAAATCACCTAGTGAGATTCAAGTCACCGGCTACATAGAGACATAATACAGCTACAGCAATCTCTGCACAGCCAAGCATTTCCTCAAGACACCATGTCCCACAAATCACACAGGACGAGGTCTGTTACTTCCATCTCCTTAAAGAATGTATCCATTAGCAGCGTGGTCACCATTGCCCACGCAAATGCTGAACCCCCCAAAATACGAGCAAGCTTTGCTGTAGAAGAGATGGAACTCAAATTAGAGAAAGCACGCATAGAAGACCAAGACAGAAGGTCACGCAGAGAGAGAAGACCAAGAGAGAAGGTCACGCATAGAGAGAGAGGATCAAGAGAGAAGGTTACGGTCAGAAAGAGATGACCAAGAGAGAAGGTTACGCTTAGAGAGAGATAAGCAAGAGAGAAACACTCAGTTAGAGAAGGCATGCATGAATGCCGCCTTAGAGAGCCTAGAAGCAAAAAGAGAAGCTGCCGCAGCACTAGCTGAAGCAGAATCTCTAGAAGCCGCGCAAAACCCTGAAGCAGTACGTCAAGGCTGAAGTTGCCACTGCAAGATTTGCCACAACGCACATGTCAGTATGTTAATGAACTTCCTGATCCAAACTATAACCAAGAACACAAAACATCCAGTGAAGCGAGTGAGAGTCATCATGACGCTCAGCTCCAGGAAAACGTGAAGCAAAACAACTCTGCTAATGACTACCTTGCCCCTCGCCAGGTAACCGTGAATCACCTTGTTGACACACCGCATGTCAGATCGAAGCAATATGACACTGGCTGGCACCACCATGGGGATACTAACAGGTATGAATGCACCTCACATCAGTATCAGGGTGACCCATCACCAGCATACTCTGCTGACAACCTGTTCACAGAATTTGCTAAGTTCATCGCACAACGTGATCTGGTTGCCAAGGGACTCAAGAAATTCACTGACCAAGCTGAAGGTTACAGAGCTTGGAAAACTTCCTTCCAAATTGTCACTAGAGACTTGGGGCTACAACACAGGGAAGAGATGGACCTCTTAGTCAAATACCTGGGAGAAGAGTCAGTCAAACACGCAGTAAGGATCAGAGACATTAATATAAATCACCCTGAGATCGGCCTCAAATATATCTGGAAGAGGCTAGATGAGTGTTACGGCTCAGCAGAGGTAATAGAGAGAGCCTTGTTCAAAAGAAACAGTGAGTTTCCTAAAATATCTAACAAAGGTCTCCCGAAACTTAGAGAACTAAGTGACCTGCTAAAGGAAGTCCTAGTTGCTAAAGGTGAAGGTGACCTACAAGGACTTGCATTCCTTGACACAGCCAAAGGTGTTAACCCTATAGTCTAAAAATTGCCCTACAATCTAGAGGAGAGGTGGCTCGCACATGTTTCCATGTACAAATACAAACACAGTGTTCCATTCCCTCCCTTCTCCATTTTTTTAGACTTTATACACAAACAAGCGACAATTAGAAATGATCCCAGCTTTGACTTTGCAATGCCATATGTCACACCATCACCAGCTGCAAATCCACGCAGAACATCTGTGACAGTGCACAAGACTTATGTTTCTTCTCCAAGTTCCAATTACAGGTCTGCTCGATGCTCCCTATCAGAGACAAAGGTACAAGAACCTGACAAGCAGTGCCCGCTCCATCAAAAGCCTCATCCTCTCTTGAACTGCAGAGCCTTCAGAGAGAAATCTATGACAGATCGCAGAAGCTTCCTGAAAGAGAACGGTATCTGCTACAAGTGCTGCTCATCCACCACTCATCTCGCCAAGGATTGTAAGGTCAGTGTAAAATGCACAGAATGTGGTGCCACAGATCATAACACTGCTCTACACCCTGGCCCAGCTCCATGGAGTGCACAAAACATGCCAGTGGACAGTGAGCATGGCGGGGAGGAAAGGAACACTGATGCAGCTACGCCAGAGATCATTTCACATTTACTGAAGTCTGTAAAGAGACAATAGACAGTAGGTTCTGTTCACAAATATGCCTCATCAGAGTGTACCCAAAGGGTCATAGAGACAAAGTTGTAAGACTGTATGCTATCTTGGATGATCAAAGTAATCGATCCTTGGCTAGATCAACATTCTTTGACCTATTCATCATCAAAGGGCCAAGCACCCCCTACTCATTAAAGACGCGTGCAGGTACTGTGACAACAGCTGGCAGGAAAGCTACTGACTACCAAATTGAGTCCTTAGACGGACAATTCTGCCTACCACTACCTACAATCATCGAGTGTAATCAGATCCCAGACAACAGATCTGAAATCCCTACACCAGATGTGGCAATCCATCATGCTCACTTGAAACGCATAGCAGACCTTATACTGGAACTCGACCATCAGGCACAGATAATACTCCTGTTGGGGAGAGATATCCTACAGGTTCATAAATTGAGAAGTCATATCAATGGACTCCACAATTCTCCCTATGCCCAAAAGCTAGACCTAGGATGGGTCATAATTAGTGTTGAGCGATACCATCCGATATAGAGAAATATCGGATCGGATTGGATCGGCCCGATACAAAAAAAGTATTAGGTATCGCCGATTCCGATACCGGAAGTCCCATTCAAGTCAATGGGACAGAAATATCGGAATGAAAAAAATCCCTTTCTTTACTTGCACATCCAGTTCGGGAGGGGGGAAGAGTGTGGGCGGTGCATGGGCAGACACTGTGCGTGTCTGTGTGTGCGGGCGGGGTCTGTGCGGGCCTGCTGGGGGTCTGTACGGGCCGGCTGGGGGCTTGTGCCGGCTGCCGGGGGTCTCTACGGGCCTGCCGGGGGCTTGTGCTGGCTGCCTGGGTTCTGTACGGGCCTGCCGGGGGCTTGTGCCGGCTGCCGGGGGTCTGTACGGGCCTGCCAGGGGCTTGTGCCGGCTGCCGGGGGTCTGTACGGGCCAGCCGGGGGCTTGTGCTGGCTGCCTGGGGTCTGTACGGGCCTGCTGGGGGCTTGTGCCGGCTGCCGGGGGTCTGTGCGGGCCTGCTGGGGGTCTTGTGTGTGTGCAGGCATCGTCCGATGGGACTGCAAGTCCCATCGGGCGATGCCTGCTACAATGACAGTGATTGACACATTAGCCAATGATGGGACAGTAGTAGTCCCATCATCCGGCTAATGTGTTGAATGTAAAAAAAATAAATATATATATATATATACATACTACATACATACTACATAGTACATACATACTACATACATACTACATTCATACAACATACATACATACTACATATATACTACATTCATACAACATACATACCTACTACATACTTACTACATACATACAACATACATACTACATTCATACTACATATATACTACATTCATACAACATACATACATACATATTACATACATATATACTACATTCATACAACATACATACATACTACATACTACATACATACTACATATATACTACATTCATACAACATACATACATACATACTACATATATACTACATTCATACAGCATACATACAACATGCTACAGACATACAACATACATACAACATTCATACTACATATATACTACATTCATACAACATACATACATACATACTACATACATATATACTACATTCTTACAACATACATACATACTACATACATACTACATACATACAACATGCTACAGACATACAACATACATACTACATACATACTGTATACAACATTCATACTACATACAATACATTCATACAATACATACATACTACATACATACTACATACAACATACATACATTCATACAATACATACATACTACATTCCTACAACATACATTCATAGTACATACTACATACATACAACATGCTACAGACATACAACATACATACTACATACATACTACATACAACATACATACATTCATACAATACATACATGCTACATTCATACAACATACATAGATACTATATACATACAACATACATACAACATGCTACAGACATACAACATACATACTACATACATACTACATACAATACATTCATACATTCATACAATACATACATATAGACATACAGTACATATAACATAGAGAACATACTCACCATTACTTGTTACATTGTTCCCCGAAGCCAGTGTCATCTATGAAAAAATATGAAAATAACAAACAAGCCATATACTCCCTGATCCGCAGAAATCCACTAGGGTCCCTGTTATGAATGAGTCACCGTAGGAGGCAAAAGCAGAAATACAAGCTAAGTCCAGAAAACCAGAGAAGTTGGCAACTATCAGATTGCAGACCCCTGAACCTATCAACACAACTAGCAGTAGCCGTGGGGGGTTCCTACGATGCCCTAGACCCCTCGATCACAGCCGGAGAATTACATAGGCCTAAAGAAAGAAAGGGGAAATCTAAACTGCCCCAGAGCAGACCCCAAAGCAATAGGCAGCCCCCAACATATAATGACGGTGAAGCAAGATGAAAATACTATCACAGACAGAAAGATAGACTGAGCAAAGACGGGGCCCAAAACTACCTAGATAGGAATGGACAGGAAGGCTGCTGTCTGCAATCTGCCAAAACCCTATCAAAGACATAAGCCAACAAGCTGATATGAAAAAGGCCCTGAAGCAGCTAGGCTTCAAAAACTAAATCAGCACTCAGGTATTTTCAGAAGACAGAGCTAAATGAATTCAGCACACCCCAGCAGGGAATGGCAGAAATCCAGAAAAACAAAGCAAAACAAAGTCAAAGCACAAAAGCAAAAGGCCGAGCAGCAAACTTAGCTTTAGAGGAGCAGGAATTCAGACTGGTCTCCAAGGATCCCACAGAGAAATCACCCGCAGGGCAGAAGGGCATCGGCAGCCTTATATCCAGTCAGTAACTCCACTCAGCCAGTCATCATCATCAGCCTCAGGTGTTTGATAATCAGGCTCACTACCTTTCTTTACCAGAAGAGGGAGTTCCTTGGGCCTCAGTAATGAAGGGGAAAATGAACTCACAACAGGTCCCACGCCGATTTCCCATGGAGAACAGCAGCATCAGCTGATGCGACCGCTCTCTACAGGGCTCCAGGAATCCAATGACGGGAGGTAGGTATCCTTCCGCACTGTATTCCTCCGCCACTGTAAAAAAATAGTCCCTAGTCTCACTTTTGGCATTGCTGTGTGAAAAAGTTCCCACGCAGCTTTTGCCATAAAGTGAGACCAGGGACTATTTTTTTTACAGTGGCGGAGGAATACAGTGCGGAAGGATACCTAGCTCCCGTCATTGGATTCCTGGAGCCCTGTAGAGAGCGGTTGCATCAGCTGATGCTGCTGTTCTCCACGGGAAATCGGCATAGGACCCTTGTGGATTTCTGGGGATCAGGGAGTATATGGCTTGTTTGTTATTTTCATATTTTTTCATAGATGACACTGGCTTCGGGGAACAATGTGACAAGTATTGGTGAGTATATACTCTATGTTATATGTACTGTATGTCTATATGTATGTATTGTATGAATGTATGAATGTATTGCATGTAGTATGTATGTATTGTATGAATGTATGTATGTTGTATGTAGTATGTATGTTGTATGTCTGTAGCATGTTGTATGTATGTTGTATGTATGTAGTATATATGTATGTATGTTGTATAAATGTAGTATATATGTAGTATGTATGTATGTTGTATGAATGTAGTATATATGTAGTATGTATGTAGTATGAATGTAGTATGTATGTAGTATGTACTGTATGTCTGTAGCATGTTGTATGTATGTAATATGTATGTAGTATGTATGTTGTATGAATGTAGTATGAATGTAGTATGTATGTATGTTGTATGAATGTAGTATATATGTAGTATGAATGTAGTATATATGTAGTATGTATGTAGTATGTATGTAGTATGTACTGTATGTATGTAGCATGTTGTATGTATGTAGTATGTATGTAGTATGAATGTAGTATATATATGTAGTATGTATGCATGTTGTATGAATGTAGTGTATATATAGCATGTATGTAGTATGTATGTAGTATGAATGTAGTATATATGTAGTATGTATGTATGTTTTATGAATGTAGTATATATGTAGTATGTATGTAGTATGAATGTAGTATATATGTAGTATGTATGTAGTATGAATGTAGTATGTACTGTATGTCTGTAGCATGTTGTATGTATGTAGTATGTATGTAGTATGTATGTAGTATGAATGTAGTATATATGTAGTATGTATGTAGTATGTATATATATATTTTTTTTTACATTCAACACATTAGCCGGATGATGGGACTACTACTGTCCCATCATTGGCTAATGTGTAAATCACTGTCATTGTAGCAGGCATCGCCCGATGGGACTTGTAGTCCCATCGGACGATGCCTGCACACACACAAGACCCCCGGCAGGCCCGCACAGACCCCCGGCAGCCGGCACAGGCACCCGGCAGGCCCGCACAGACCCCCGGCAGCCGGCACAAGCCCCCGGTAGGTCCGCACAGACCCCCGGCAGCCGGCACCAGCCCCTGGCAGGCCCGCACAGACCGCCGGCAGCCAGCACAAGCCCCTGGCAGGCTCGTACAGCCCCCTGGCAGCTGGCACAGTCCCCGGGCAGGCCCATACAGACCCCCGACAGCTGGCACAAGCCCCCGGCAGGCCCGCACAGACCCCCCAGCAGCCGGCAGAAGCCCCTGGCAGGCCCGTACAGACCCCCGACAGCTGGCACAAGCCCCCGGGAGGCCCGTACAGACCCCCGGCAACCGGCACAAGCCCCCGGCAGGCCCGTACAGACCCCCGACAGCCGGCACAGGCCCCTGGCAGGCCCGTACAGACCCCCCGCAGTCGGCACATACCGCGCATCATGATGCGCACAGACCGCGCATCATGATGACATCATTTCAGCAGCCAATCACAGCCACAACAGTGGCTCATTGCATTATGGGGACTTCTGATTCCGGTATCCGATATTGAAAAAATATCGGTACTCGGTATCGGAATTCCGATATAGCGAATATCGGCCGATACAAGATATTTGCAGTATCGGAATGCTCAACACTAGTCATAATAGGAAACGTATGCTTGGGATTCATGCGCGCCCCATTTTCTGTGACAAACATGCTTAGAATTACATTGGAAAAAGGATGCCCATCTCTGTTTCAACCTTGCAACAGCGAGTTCTATGTCAAAGAACTACCACACAGCTGAAGCGATGGCCGGGGGACCACCACAATGCATGGAGACGACGGTACACAAGATGAGGTGCAAGCAACAAAGGGTGAATTTATTTACAGGCAAGGAATGCAATGTTAGGAAAGAGTTAACAGGGGTATGCAATGACATAAAACAATTTACAAAAGTGATATTCTCTATCTGGGCCGTACAAATGGCACAGTGCACCAACTATTACAGATCAGTGTATTTCTTAAAAAAGCAAAACAATGCAATAAAATACAGTATGCTGCTACTCTAACTGTAGCCTGACTGACCGCAGCTACTTCAGCCGCATGGCTACCGTGCTCTGTCTATTGCAGCCTATCCTAAGCCCTAAACATGTGCGCACACAGGGTTAACACTCACGGTGAAGTTGGTGTTGCAGTTCCTTTCTTGGGGCTCCTTGCAGTTCTCTGCAAGATGATGCAACGTCCTCCCTGGAAGCTCTGTGCAATGTGGTCTTGTCCTTGTGTGAAGATCCCGAGCCTGTTCCTTCCATGAATACCCTTGTGACTACTCACAGTAACACAGGAAAAACCACCTTTGTTATCCCCGGAAGGGTACATAATCCCACAGGTTCAGTCAGTTCTAAGCTGCACGTTTTTCTCCTCACAGAATCCAGCACGCCAGCTTCCTTCAGACTCCAAGCTCAGAACACTCCCTGGAAACACAGCCCCTCCCCTCTCCTAGCCGACAGAACAAACCAAAAACAGTATTATTGCAGGGGAGATCGGAATGTCCAATTGCTCTAGCCAAGGGCGTTCTGTCTCTTAAAGTGGCAGTTTGTCTCTACTGTCCATAGAAATGCCACCCCCTTACATAGCATCCAACTACCCAATCATTTAGTATACTTTAGTCATGAGAGCAGTATGGTGTCAGGAAGCTATGAGGATCAGTTGGGGTGCACAGTCTTCCAGAGAACTAAGCAAGACAACCAAGTGACAATGTTAGTAAAGGACAAGTTGTTCTTAGAGGTAATGGACAAGGGACTTGTAAAAGATGAGACCAACAGCTGGGTGGCACCTCTTCCCTTCAGAACTCACAGACCACATCTACCGAACAACAGAAATCAAGCATTAAAACGTTTCTCCTCTCTCAAACATAATCTGCAAAAGAAACCAGAGATGAAAGATCACTTTTTCTCCTTCAAGTCAAAGATTTTTGAGAACTGCCATGCAGAACTAGCTCCCATTCTCAAAGACTCTGAAGAATGCTGGTTCCTACCCATGTTTGGAGTATACCACCCTAAGAAACTGGCCCAGATTAGAGTGGTGTTTGACTCCAGTGCTAAGTTTGATGATGTCTCCCTGAATGATGTTCTACTGACAGGAACAGACCTCAATAACAAACTACCGGGAGTACTTATGCGCTTCTGTAAGGATTCCATTGCCTTCATCGCTGACATCCAGCAAATGTTCCATTGTTTCCTTGTGTGAGAGAGAGACAGAAACGTCATAAGATTCTTCTGGTACAGAGACAATGATCCTACTAAAGAAGTCACAGAGTACCGCATGAGAGTGCACATCTTTGGCAATAGTCCTTCACCTGCAGTCGCCTTTTATGGACTCAAAAGGTCGGCTCAAGAAGGAGAAACAGAATATGGATTAGATGTCAGACAATTCATAGAAAAATACTTTTATGTTGCTGACTGTCTGAAAGCCATGCCTTCAAATGAGACTGCTATCAGTCTTCTCAGGAGAGCCTGATAGATGCTTGCTTGCTCTAACCTCAGGCTTCAAAAATAGCCTCAAACAGCCAAGAACTCATGAAAGCATTCCCTTCACAAGACTTGTGTAATGGTCTCAGAGACCTGGACCTGGGGTAAGACCCCACACCAATGCAACACAGCTTCGGGCTACACTAGAATCTACAGTAAGACACTTTCACCTTTCAGGTCAGCCAGGAAGAAAAGCCGTTCACATGAAGAGGTGTCCTGTCTGCCATCAACAGCCTGTACGATCCCTTGTGTTTTGCAGCTCCTGTTACTATACAAGGCAAAGCCTTACTAAGAGACTTAACTAAGGCAACATCTGACTGGGATGCACCTCTGCCACCTGATAAGAGAATCCAGTGGGAAGTATGGAAGAACTCTTTACCTGCCCACTCCAACCTGAATGTGCCAAGACCATATACCCCTGTGCCGTCTACAGAAATACAAAACCAAAGACTATATGTACTTGCAGATGCTTCTGTCAAAGCAATTGCTGCTGTTGCCTATCTCAAAACTGTAGTCTCCAAATGTCAGAGCGACAATGGATTCATTATGGGGAAGGCCAAACTTGCTCCACAACCAGAGCACACTATACCAAGGTTAGAGCTTTGTGCTGCAGTCTTAGCCGTTGAGTTAGCAGAGTTCATCGCATCCAAGATGGATATTGACCTGACACAAGCCAAATTCTACTCAGACAGCATAGTATTCCTGGGATACATCCACAATGAAACTAGATGATTCCACATTTTTGTCAACAACAGAGTGCTGCGAATTAGGAGATCAGTTCAGCCAAAACAGTGGCATTACATTCCCATGGACCAAAATCTTGCAGATCACGCAGCTAGAGCAGTTGACGCACCTCGACTAGGAAGCACAACATGGCTCTCATGACCAAATCTATTGTACACTGAGGAAGGTTTTCCAGACACCTTTGAACTAGTGGGAGAGGACTCAGATGCTGAAATCCGTCCTCAGGTGTCTACACTTCATACAATGACTTCTGCTCTCCAGCTTGGATCTCACAGATTTGACAAATTTTCAAGTTGGAAGTCATTCATTCGAGCAAATTACCTGCCTGACTCATGTAGCTTGCTCATTCAAGACCACCAGAGCTTGTGACACAGAAAAATGCAAAGGTTGGCATCTTTGTAAAAATACCTATGTTACCTCTGACTTGGAGTTTTCCAGAAACCACATCATCTTCACTGTTCAAAGAGAAACCTACTCTGTGGAAATCCAATGTCTCATTAACAAAGCACCAATACCAGCGAGCAGCGCATTGAGAAAACTCGACCCATTCATGGACAACAATGGCCTGCTAAGAGTAGGAGGCCGACTCAAAGAAGCTAAAATGGAGTTTGAGGAGAAATTCCCTCTTATCATTCCCGGAAAATGTCATGTTGTCAACTTAATCGTACAGCACTACCACAATCTGGTCAAACACCATGAAGACTATTTACAGAAGGAGCCATCAGAACTGCTGGCCTGTGGATTGTCAGTGCAAAGAAACTCATCAGTAGTGTCATCTACAAATGCATTACCTGCCGTAAGCTTCGTGGTTCGAGTCAGACCCAAAAGATGGCTGACCTACCAGCAGATAGACTCAGCCCAGACCCTCCTTTTACCAGCATTGGTCTCGATGTGTTTGGGCCTTGGTCAGTTGTTACACGTCACACGAGAGGCTCTCAGGTAAACGTTGGGCTCTCATGTTTACCTGTCTGTCAATCAGAGCCGTCCACATAGAGCTCATTGAGTCACTTGACACTTCAAGCTTCATCAATGTTTTGAGACGTTTCATTGCCATCTGTGGTCTATCAAACTTATACGTTCAGACAGAGGTACCAACTTCATTGGTGCAGCAAAGGAATTGGGAATACCTTCAAATCTAGACTATAAGACTCTTGAGAGGTTCCTCAGTGACCAAAGTTGCATATGGTCATTCAACCCGCCTCACTCTTCTCACATGGGTGTATCTTGGGAACGAATGATTGGTCTAGTATGGAGAAATCTTGACTCCACTCTTCTTCAAGAAGGAGCAGCGAGACTTACCCACGAAAGCCTAGCCACCTTCATGTCAGAAGCTGCAGCTATAATCATAGCAAGACCCTTGGTTCCAGTCCCTAATGACCCAGAGGAGACCTTGTTGTTGACCCCAGCTACTCTCCTTACCCAGAAAACAGGACTATCCAGTGCCCCTTCAGGAGGTTTAGACGCTAACGACTTCTACAAGCGCCAATGGAGACAGGTACAAAGTCTTGCAAATACTTTCTGAGACAGGTGGCGCAAACATTATTTGTCTACTGTGCAGCCACGGAAGAAGTGGCAATCTACCATGCCTAATCTGAGGATTGGTGACCTCGTCCTTGTGAAAGACTGCCAAGTCCACCGGAACCAGTGGCCACTTAGTCTAGTGACCGCAACATTCCCAAGTAAGGATGGCAACATCTGCAAAGTCGAACTGAGGATGGCCAAAGGGAATGAACTTAAGACATTCTTTAGACTGGTAGATGAGCTGGTCCTATTGTTGTCTTCTGAGAAAAAGCATAGTGGCATCCGTTTGATTCCAGATGGGGAGTGTTCTGTCTCTGACATTTAATTCATAATCCTTGATTATCTGCTTCTTAATGTTTAGAGTGTTTTTTGGCTCCATCTAGTGACCAGAGTCTTAACCACAGTGTTATTTTACTTTCACTTTGCTTGTATTTTTCCCTCCATTGCAGTGCATTCTGGTAAGCTTTTGCAGTGCATTCTGGTAAGGTTTCAATGCATCCTGGTAGCTTTTTGCAAAGGATTATGGTATTTCCCTCCAGTCCACCATTTTCCTTCAGCCTGCATTCAGGAGGCATCTCATTTCTCTTCTCCTCTTGTGATAGCATCGCTGGTATGTATTTATGTTTCCTGTATCCAGTTCCTGTCCCATATTAGCCTGCTTAGTTAGTTCTTCCCCTGGTCAGCTATTAGTGGAGATGTTGATTCACTGTACCATGTATAATATGTATCCCTGATGTACCCTGTATTGACTGATATATATGTTTTGCTTTCAGTTTCACCGCGCCAATATACCATCACGTTCAATAAAGCACAGATTCAACTACCTTATTGGACCCTGGTATAATGGTTTAGCTACCTGTATAGCTACATGAATTCTGCTTCATTTAGTGAGGACAGAACAGAAACAGAACTCTGCAAAGGAATACGTGGATTTCGTCCACGCTGCCCAAATGATGAAATTCCAGAAGGTTATTAAAGTTTGACAGTGGTTTATTCTATGCGTTTCAAGGTTTTTTGCAACCTCTTCTTCAGGAAATCCATGTATTCCTTTGCAGAGTTCTGTCTCCTACATATTGGGATAGGAGCTTGGAGATGGGAATACTGCTTTAAGTGTATGTCATAGTAAAAAAGACAGAAGGATGGCACTCACCGTTCTCTTGAAATGATTCACTTTATTTCATATCGACAAAGCATAGGCATCGGCACGGGAGAAATGTCTTTTTACATTTCTCCCGTGCCGGTGCCTATGCTTTGTCGATATGAAAAAAAGTGAAACATTTCAAGAGAACGGTGAGTGCCATCCTTCTGTCTTTTTTACTGTGACATTCCATGTTTTTTCTTTATATGGATAGAGCACCCGTTCAGTAAAGGGTTACAGGTGTTACACTGATAGTGGTTAAAAGCAGTTTTACGGGTATTTCTTTCCCAGGGACAGTGCCGGATGTTTTCTTTCTTTCTTTCGACTGATATTTGCTTTAAGTGTATGTTTATTCGGACCTTAAACTTTTGCCCTGGGCCTGGGAGTGATAAAAGGAAATCTGTTAGCTGCATTTTCACCTTCCAAATTATTTACTGGACATGTAAAGATTGCTGGACTTGTCTTTGAAAGAGCTGCATGTGCTTATGGGTCGCCCTCCCATGGCTGTGGGGTACTCGGTACCGGGCCGGTATCAGCGGGATGTGTCACAGCAGCAGGGACCCGGTCCATGGCTCTGGGCGCCCAAGTAATGGGGGAATGTAATGGTTTGAATGAATAGTTTGTGACACCACCTGTGGTGCTCGGCAAGGGAGGTGTTAAGCCGACGCTGCATGCAGATCTGCTGGGACTTGTGGTATGGCGCAGCAAAGATGTAAAAGCTCCCCACAGGTGAAACTGTAGTCCCAGGGCAGTGTAGATGTGGTTGGCACAGGGATGTAGTGGTGCCGGAAAGGTAGGAAACAGACAAAGCACAGCAGGGTGCAATTTCTGTACCTTTACTTGATGACTGCAGTCCAGGGTCCTGATTACAGATGGTATTGGAGCAGGCTAGCCTGGAAGCAATTCAGGGATTCTCTCTCAGCAGATGGGTTGTGCAGTCTCCTTACTAGCGCTTATTTGAATGAAGTACTCCCAGTACTGAGTTACATTGGAGTTCCTCCGGACAGATGTTCTCAAGAACCTCACTTGCACGGCAGACAGCTGTAGCCTCTCTCGGGGACTCCTCTCTCCTGAGTCCTGGCTCACTATCCAAGCTGCTGTTGTGCCCTCAAGTCTTAGATGGGAGTAGGGCATTTACAGCCTCCTACTCCTCTGGTGTCTGTTGCAGGACCGTTAGTATCCATACAACCGTGGAGACCAGGCTCCAGTTCATGCGCTCTCTCCAGAGATGAGCTTTTCCTCTCAGCTCTATCTCAGCGCTCCTTACACATGTCTGCACACTTCACCCTCTGCAGACTAACTAACTAACTATCCACCCCTTCCTTTTGGCCCTCAGAGAGCACTCCTCCCCTTAATCCCGGTTCAGAGTTCCCCCTGCTGGCCTGGAGTGGAATTGTGTTGCATGCATAGAATGACTGCGAGAGAGCCCCATCATTGCCTCCAAGCCTTGCATTACCCTCCCCTGGAGGAAGGCAAAGGCACTGTGGTGACCATAGCCCTGGGGGCGCCACACTTATAAATACTTTGGGGGGGTAAAATCCTGCTGACGATTTGGAAAAAAAACACAATAGCAAATGTTCAACATGAAATAAAACAATGATAATGTTCAATGAACAATGTTCAATCTTCCATTGATTTAATGCAGATAATCTAGCGCAGGGTTCCCCAACTCCAGTCCTCAAGGACCACCAACAGATCATGTTTTCAGGATTTCCTTTGTATTGCACAGGTGAAGCAATTATCACCTGAGCAACACTAAGGAAATCCTGAAAACATGACCTGTTGGTGGGCCTTGAGGACTGGAGTTGGGGAACCCTGATCTAGCGGACACTGCTCCTCTTTATTTAGAAGTTGCCAGGTCTTGACCTCATCAGCCAATCCGTGACGTCTGTGATCATCACATGCCATACTACTGGCACTACTTCTACTAGCATCACTAAATGTTGATGCCAGTAGTAAAGCACCTAATTGTGCAGGACACTGATTAGCTGCAATGGTTATGTGTTAGCAGCTTATAAACAACAGCTTACAGCATGTGACCACTGCAGCTAATCAGTTCTCTCTGAGGTGCAGCACTACTGACATTACTACACTTAATACCAGCTTTTCTCAGTTGTGATACCAGTAGTGCAGCACATAACCACCAAAGCATTGGTCACCTGCTGGCAGATTGTAACAAAGATTGGGTTTCCAATGTGCCTAGTCTTAGTTTTGTAAAAATATGATTTACAGTAAGAAAAAATTGTACTTACCTCTTTATATCTCTTGCTTCACTTACACCGCTGTTCAATAGTCCATGGTTGCAATACATACATCAAACCTCAGTGTCGTAACGAACATGACCTGGGATATGTGAAGGCAACACTTGATTGCTGGAGTTAAATACAAATACACACCTGTGTCTTAGTATTAAGGCACTTAGTTTTTTGTGCTCCATATCCTGCTCAGTACCTGTTTACTAGTCTCCTGTCTGCAGTATCCATGACCTCTGCTGCCTGACATTGGTATGCAGGACCTCTGCAACCTGATTGTGGTATCCAGGACATCTGTTACCTGATTGTGGTATCCAGGACATCTGCTACCTGATTGTGGTATCCAGGACCTCTGCTACCTGACTGGTATCCAGGACCTCTGCTATCTGTTCCCAGACTTAAGGCCCTTTTACATTTAGCGATGCACCAGCGATCCAACCAGCGATCCGACCCGGTCAGGATCGCTGGTGCATCGCTAAATGATCGCTAGTGAGCTTTCATACAGAAAGATCTCACAGCGATGCAGCAGCGACGCAGCGCACGATACTTACCATTCACACACAGCGATCCTGCGTCCTCCCGCCCGCGTCCAGCGTCGCTCGTCGTCACAGCAGGAAGTCTCAGCAGGAAGCGCCCGACGAGAAATGGAGCCGGACATTCTCGCGCGATCAGCGATGGACAGCGGGGGAGCCGGTCGCTGGTAAGTATCACACATAGCGATATCGCTAGCAATATCGCTATAACGTCACAAAACCAGTGACGTTTTAGCGATATTGCTAGCGATATCGCTTAGTGTAAAACCCCCTTTATGTCTGCTTCCGGTTTCCAGTATCTCTGTTATCTGTTTCCTTTGTGCCTTAATTGCCTGCTGAACCAACTCTCTGGACAATGTGTCCAACCCAACATTAGGCTTTGAGGATCCACTTCACCAGATGAGTCTAACAGTCATATCACCCTGCTCCTCCTTTCTTCACAATGACCTTTGCACACCCTCATTAGATGCTTTCATTCACAAGATGGGTCAGTTAATTGCTACTAATCTACATGTTGATTTTCTAAAAGAACTGGACCTGCGATTCAAGAATAGCCTTAGCGGCCTATGCAGAAATTGTGAGGGGTTTTTTTTTAAACACAGATCGTCATATGAAAAAAAACAAACAGCTTTGCCCAAAACCTTAAAAAAATACTTTTAACACAAAACCCTGACTTACCGTATTTTTCGGACCATAAGATGCACCCCAATTTTCAGAAGGAAAAATGCTGTGCTGGACTGGGGCAGCTGTGCTGGGCTGGGGTAGGTGGGTGGGAGCAGGTGGGCTGTGCTTGGGCAGGTGGGCTGTGCTGGGCTGGGGCAGCTGTGTTGTGCTGGGGCAGCTGGGCTGTGCTGGGGCAGGTGGGCTGTGCTGGGGCAGCTGTGCTGGGGCAGCTGTGCTGGGCTGGGGCAGGTGGGCTGTGCCGGGGCAGGTGGGCTGTGCTGGGCTGGGGCAACTGTGTTGGGCTGGGGCAGCTGTGCTTGGCTGGGGCAGGTGGGCTGTGCTGGGGCAGGTGGGCTGTGCTGGGGCAGGCGGGCTGTGCTGGGGAAGCCCTGTCTCATACCTCTCCCTAATGATATTATGTCTGACAGAAACACTGGTGTGTGAACTCTGGCTTTGGGATTAGTATATATCGAAGATAAGAGGTTTCTGAATCCTCCCTGCCTACCAAACTTATCCAGCACCTGCTCCAGCTATGGCCACCCCCCACACTATCAAACGCTTCTTCTGCATCTAGCATGACCATGGCTGGAGCTCCTCCCCAATGGTCTCCCAGCCTTATTGCCTCCAGCACCATCATTGAACATCTTATGTTCCCTACCGCCAATTTCCCCCTCACAAATTCCGCTTGTTCAGGTCCCAATAATTTAGGAAGAATCCCTGCCAGTCTGTCTGCCATAATTTTTGCCACAATTTTTAAATCCTGGTTGATCAAAGATATAGGGCGAAAGTTGGCTGGGTTATCAGTGGGTTTATCGCCCTTTGGGATGAGTTTAATATAGGCTGTGTTCATGTGATCAGAAATGGATTGGCCTCTTAGGAAATCATTGTATAGATTTTTCAAATGCGGGGCGATCTGGTCCTTCAAAATTTTATAGAGGCTGGCGTCAAACCCGACCGGCCCAGGGGCTTTATGAATATTTAGATCCCCAATAAATCTAGAAATCTCTTCCTCCGTTATTTCCCTGTTTAACTCTAATAGATCAGTTTCAGAGATCAACGGGAGTTCCACACCCTCCAGCCATCTCCTTCCCTGCACCTGATCAAACCGTCGGGGTTCGTATAGAGAAGCGTAAAACCTCCCCAAAATGCTGTTTATTTCTCACGGGTCAGTCATTATGGAGTCATCTTGTCTTTTGAGTGCTGCTATTTGAGTCCCTGGATGTCTACCTTTGGCTAGGTTAGCCATCATGCGTCCAGCTTTGTCACCAAACCTGTGGAGCTCGGCATCCCTCAATGACTTCCCCAACATCTCCTTCTTTCTGGCCCATGTGTCAAGTTCTGACTTCACTTCCAACCAAGCTCTTTTATTGACCTCAATGGGGTGCCCTTGAAACTTATTGTATGTTTGTCTACCAAAGTTACTTGTCTTTAAATATTGGTCGGTCACTCTCCTCTTTATCATCATTAAAGTGTGTGCTATTATTTTACCTTGGAGAACGGCTTTAGCCGCCTCTCAGAGTAGTGTGTGATCCGTTGTGGATTGGTGGTTGTGATGCAAATACTCTGACCACCACTCTCCCAACAGTTTGGCGAAGTCTTTGTCTTTTTTTAAGAAATGAGGGAACCTCCATATTATGTCCTAGCCTTTTGGGTGCATATCAAATAAGGTCAGGGCAACTGGAGCATGATCTGAAATAACTAGATCACCTATCTCGGCCTCCTTAACCTTTGCATTTAGGCTCTCGCTAACCAGGAACATGTCAATATGGGACCATGAATTGTGCAGGTGTGAATAGTGGGTGTATTGCCGCTCGACCAGGTGATGTTGTCTTCACACATCCCCGGTCATTAGATCAGTTGCAAAATTGCACAGAGGAGAGTTTCCCCTCCCCGCAGTAGAGCTGCTTCCACCTGTCCCACTTTTCGTTCTGTCCTCCGAATCCAACATTACCTCATTCATGTCTCCTCCAATTATCAAGTTATGTGCACCAGAAGTCATAATTGATGTGCAAAGGGTTTGGAAAAACATATCCCTGGCCGAGTTGGGGGCATAAACATTATGGATGTCTAATATTCCGCTAGGAGTTTCTTAGACTATTCTGAAATGTCTTCCTTGATCATCATGTTGGTACGTTACCAGTTTGTTCAGAAGTGTTTTGTTGACCAGATTGATAACCCCCGCCTGCCTTCCCTTGGCTCCCGACCCATAAACCTCTCCCACCCAAAGTCTGTGCATGCGGAACACGTCATGTTGAGGCAAATGTGTCTCCTGGAGCAGGACTTTGTCTCCACGCAATCCCTTCAGGTGCCTGAGTACCAAGGATGTTTTTTCCGGGGTCTTGAGACCCTTAATATTCCAAATTATGATCTTAACCATTTGTGGTAACAATGTGACTCAATGACAAGCGATCTGTCTGTGTAAAAATTATTGAGCGGGATAGCCAAAGTCCACCCCCAGGAGTGTTATGAGAAGTGAACCAAATCTTGACGAAAGCATCTAAAATGATACAGCACATATCAAGCCAAATCCAACTAGTCCCCGAACTGAATACCCCAACATGGGAAACATTTTCAACATTCCCTTTCCCCCCATCCCTTCCCTCCCCCCCTTGCCATGTATATCACTAGTACTTCCATTTTTTCCAGCATGGCCCTCCACTACCTTCTCCTCAACCTGGCCAACTTGACATAGTTGCAGTACCGGCTTTATATAAAGAAAAAGAAAAACTTTGGAAATATAAAGACATAAAAATTGGGAACTGATAGAGTACAATCAACTCATATCTACGTGTCCGGATGAGTGTGCTGCAGCAATTCTCAAAAGTTTGTGAGACCTTCTTCACTTTCACGCAACGATTTAAGGTACAACATCAACAGACAACATCCATGAGATCCTCCTGTCTAGAGATGCACTTGTAGAAAAGCCTTCCTAGTGGAGCTCTCATGTCTTCAGGCAGTCTGATCGGTTGCCGCTTTCCTCACTTTCTCTTTCCTCGTCGTGACGTCCATCGGGAGATCTCGTGGGAGATGACATGAACTCCCTCGTGGCTTCGCTGGAGTCCTTCCAAATTTTATAAGAGCCATCCGTGTGCCTCGTTTTGAGGACAGCAGGGTAAAGTAGCTGGAACTCGATGCCTTTCTTGTAGAGGAGGCTACAGACCTCACTGAAGGCCCTGCGCTTTTTAGTGACTTCAGGTGAAAAATCCTCAAAGATGACAACCTTATGTCCTTGGAGCATGAGTGGCTGTCGCCTGGCCCTAAAAAGGCGCAGAATTTTGTCCTTATCCTTGAAATCCAGAAACTTTGCAATAGCCTGGCGAGGTCTCTGAGTACGTTTGGTCACCGTGCCCCGCTCCACTTAGGCGCATGTCTCTGGCCATGCTCCCTCCAGGCGGGCCCACCCTGTGTGCTCTTTCCACCTTGTACTTATCCTGCATTCCTAGGGCTGTAGGCAGTTCTTGTTCGAAAATGTAATTGAGTTGCTGGTATGTAACAGATTCGGGTAGCCCCACTAGCCGCAGGTTATTTCTTCGGGACCTGTTTTCTAGGTCCTCAAGTTTGTCCCTCAGCCATGTGCCCTGTTTTTGGGACACTTCCATCTCCTGTTCAAGCTGAACTGTCCTATCTTCCATATCCGACACCCTCTGCTCCAAGTGCTTCAGCCTGCTGGCATGTTGCGCTGATATTTCATGGATCTCTTCTAAAGCGTCTTTTACAACTTCTTCACTGCGGATTTTATATCTCCCGTGAGGTATCCTGCCACTTCTCTTGCAAGCTCCCTGCGATCTCCCTGTATAAGCGTCCCTGTCACCGAACCTTCCCCGCTCTGTGATTCCGGCCGGCGGGTTCCCCCTGTCTCTCCCCGTTCTGACCTGGGTGTTTTCAGCTGCGCCTCTGGGTTTCCCTTACTCCTGAACTTCCCGCTCTGTGTCGCTGCTGCAGCTGCCGCCATCTTGGGGATCTCTCCTGCCGTCCCACGTGCTCCCACGGCTCTGCTCTCACCGCCCATGCTTCGGAGCCAGCGGTCCACGGTGTCTCTGGTATGCGGTGATGTCAGCGGTCACCTTTCCTTTGAGTAGCGCGCGCTGGTGGTCTATTTAAGTTACTCAATGTCAGGCTGAAGCGCGGAGCTCCCTCACCCCGCTGCAGCCACACTGGCACCGGAACCGGAAGTGAGGGCAGATTTTTTAAGCTGGGGGGGAAAAACAATGGTCCCTCTCTAGGCTATTAATATCTGCCCTCACTCACTGGCTTTCCCTCTCTGGCGGAGAAATTACCGCGGGAGCCCACGCAATTTTTTTCAATGAATTTACCCGTTAAATTAACACCTACATGTCCAAAATATTACACACATATCCTATTCTAATTATTAGTCAAAGTCAAAGACATATAAAAAACTAAATGAAATTAAATGGTCTACTGTATGTAAGCCATGTGTCATTTCATGTCGGGTTTTGTAATAATTGTACAGACGCAATTGATTTAGCAGCTATTATGCTATGTAGAACTCAACGAAATATAAATCTATATATATATATACACTCACTGGCCACTTTATTAGGTACACCTGTCCAACTGTGTGTTAAGACTTAATTTCTAATCAGCCAATCACATGGCGGCAACTCAGTGCATTTAGGCATGTAGACATGGTCAAGACAATCTCCTGCAGTTCAAACCGAGCATCAGTATGGGGAAGAAAGGTGATTTGAGTGCCTTTGAACGTGGCATGATTGTTGGTGCCAGAAGGGCTGGTCTGAGTATTTCAGAAACTGCTGATCTACTGGGATTTTCACGCACAACCATCTCTAGGGTTTACAGAGAATGGTCCGAAAAAGAAAAAAAATCCAGTGAGCGGCAGTTCTGTGGCCGGAAATGCCTTGTTGATGCCAGAGGTCAGAGGAGAATGGGCAGACTGGTTCGAGCTGATAGAAAGGCAACAGTGACTCAAATTGCCCCCCGTTACAACCAAGGTAGGCAGAAGAGCATCTCTGAACGCACAGTGCGTCGAACTTTGAGGCAGATGGGCTACAGCAGCAGAAGACCACACTGGGTACCACTCCTCTCAGCTAAGAACAGGAAACTGAGGCTACAATTTGCACAAGCTCATCGAAATTGGCCAGTAGAAGATTGGAAAAACGTTGCCTGGTCTGATGAGTCTCGATTTCTGCTGCGACATTCGGATGGTAGGGTCAGAATTTGGCGTAAACAACATGAAAGCATGGATCCATCCTGCCTTGTATCAACGGTTCAGGCTGGTGGTGGTGGTGTCATGGTGTGGGGAATTTTTTCTTGGCACTCTTTGGGCCCCTTGGTACCAATTGAGCATCGTTGCAACGCCACAGCCTACCTGAGTATTGTTGCTGACCATGTCCATCCCTTTATGACCACAATGTACCCAACATCTGATGGCTACTTTCAGCAGGATAATGCGCCATGTCATAAAGCTCGAATCATCTCAGATTGGTTTCTTGAACATGACAATGAGTTCACTGTACTCAAATGGCCTCCTCAGTCACCAGATCTCAATCCAATAGAGCATCTTTGGGATGTGGTGGAACGGGAGATTCGCATCAGGGATGTGCAGCCGACAAATCTGCGCCAACTGTGTGATGCCATCATGTCAATATGGTCCAAAATCTCTGAGGAATGCTTCCAGCACCTTGTTGAATCTCTGCCACGAAGAATTGAGGCAGTTCTGAAGGCAAAAGGTGGTCCAACCCGTTACTAGCATGGTGTACCTAATAAAGTGGCCAGTGAGTGTATATATATGTGTCTCATGTGTATATATATATATATATATACACCTCTCAAGAAATAAAGGGAACACAAACAACAGAATATAACTCCAAGTAAATCAAGCTTCTGTGAAATCAAACTGTCCACTTAGGAAGCAACACTGTTTGACAATCAATTTCACATGCTGTTTTGCAAATGGAATAGACAACAGATGGAAATTATTGGCAATTATCAAGACACCCTCAATAAAGGAGTGGTTCTGCAGGTGGGGACCACAGACCACATCTCAGTACGAATGCTTTCTGGCTGATGTTTTGGTCACTTTTGAATGTTGGTTATGCTTTCACACTTGTGGAAGCATGAGACGGACTTTACAACCGACACAAGTGGCTCAGGTACTGCAGCTCATCCAGGATGGCACATCAATGCGAGCTTTGGCAAGATGGTTTGCTGTGTCTGTCAGCGTAGTGTCCAAAGGCTGGATGCGCTACCAGGAGAAAGGCCAGTACACCAGGAGACGTGGAGGGGGCCGTAGGAGAGCAACAACCCAGCAGCAGGATCGCAACCTCAGCCTTTGTGCAAGGAGAAACAGGAGGAGCACTTCCAGAGCCATGCAAAATGACCTCCAGCTGACCTCAAATGTGCATGTGTCTGCACAAACGGTTAAAAACCAATTCCATGAGGATGGTCTGAGTGCCCGACATCCACAGATGGGGGTTGTCCTGCCCCTTTACAATATCTGGGGCAGGACAATCCCTATAGTTTGATGTTGAAATCTACTAAAACAATGCGTTTCAGAACTGTTTTGGAACATTCAAGTTGAATTTGTTCATAAACTATATCCAATTTAAATTTTTGAATTTATGGTACATTATGTTATTAGTCATATTTGTAGCAGATATTTCCATTTTTCCTCAACATATAAATCTTTTTATATCTTCAAGCAGACATTCAGAGAGGAGGTTCTTTTTGCAGTAATTTTGCTGTCCAGTCTTCTGTCTGTGGATTGTTTAATTGATCTCAGAAACTTGGCAAGCTGAAGTAGGTCACTTCTAATTGAGTCATAAATGAGATAGAAAGTTTTGGGTGAAATTTTTCAAAATGAATTGTGGTCACTCAGAGAACTGGATAAGTCTGCACTGTTGAGAAGATACAAAAAATGATTTTTTAGTTATAAAGAGAATCTGTCAGTAGGATCAACCCTCCTAAGCCGTCTATATGGGCATTTAGGTCATAGAAAAGTTGAATGAAATGATACCTTGATATCGGAAATATGAAGTTTAATTGTGGAGAAATCCACTTTTTTAATATGTAAATGAGCTGTTAAGATCTAAGGGTGGGATGTAGATCTCCTTGAGAATCTGTATCAGAAGTTATTTTAAATCACAGGGGGCATTACCATTGTGAGACATGTAATTACTGACAGTCCTCTCTTCTGATCTACATGTCTCACGCTGAACCACAAAAATTCGTGTGAATCAATCAAATCTCACTGGAAAAATATGAGTTTTGAAGGCTAAAATAAATTTTATTAAATTACAAAAAACAGAGCAACACTGCTAAAGCAGGTGACACAGGGCAAAAGTAAAAACAATTACATCTTATGTAACACAAAGTTATATGTAGCAGAAAAATTAGACGCAGTATAGCCTATAGGACAAAAAAACACCCAGTCCAATTAACAACCATTAGGAAAATATAATTAAATAAATGAACAGGGGATAACCTGGTAAGCACAAACTGCCATTTTTAGATCTCTCCACAGGTGTTCTATGGGATTCAGGTCTGGACTCATTGCTGGCCACCTTAGAAGTCTCCAGTGCTTTCTCTCAAACCATTTTCTAGTGCTTTTTGAAGTGTGTTTTGGGTCATTGTCCTGCTGGAAGACCCATGACCTCTGAGGGAGACCCAGCTTTCTCACACTGGGCCCTACATTATGCTGCAAAATTTGTTGGTAGTCTTCAGACTTCATAATGCCATGCACACGGTCAAGCAGTCCAGTGCCAGAGGCAGCAAAGCAACCCCAAAACATCAGGGAACCTCCGCCATGTTTGACTGTAGGGACCGTGTTCTTTTCTTTGAATGCCTCTTTTTTTCTCCTGTAAACTCTATGTTGATTCCTTTGCCCAAAAAGCTCTACTTTTGTCTCATCTGACCAGAGAACATTCTTCCAAAACGTTTTAGGCTTTTTCAGGTAAGTTTTGGCAAACTCCAGCCTGGCTTTTTTATGTCTCGGGGTAAGAAGTTGGGTCTTCCTGGGTCTCCTACCATACAGTCCCTTTTCATTCAGATGCCGACGGATAGTATGGGTTGACACTGTTGTACCCTCGGACTGCAGGGCAGCTTGAACTTGTTTGGATGTTAGTCGAGGTTCTTTATCCAACATCCGCACAATCTTGCGTTGAAATCTCTTGTCAATTTTTCTTTTCTGTCCATATCTAGGGAGGTTAGCCACAGTGTCATGGGCTTTAAACTTCTTGATGACACTGTGCACGGTAGACACAGGAACATTCAGGTCTTTGGAGATGGACTTGTAGCCTTGAGATTGCTCATGCTTCCTCACAATTTGGTTTCTCAAGTCCTCAGACAGTTCTTTGGTCTTCTTTCTTTTCTCCATGCTCAATGTGGTACACACAAGGACACAGGACAGAGGTTGAGTCAACTTTAATCCATGTCAACTGTCTGCAAGTGTGATTTAGTTATTGCCAACACCTGTTAGGTGCCACAGGTAAGTTAGAGGTGCTGTTAATTACACAAATTATAGAAGCATCACATGATTTTTCGAATAGTGCCAATACTTTTGTCCACCCTCTTTTTTATGTTTGGTGTGGAATTATATCCAATTTGGCTTTAGGACAATTCTTTTTGTGTTTTTTCATTTAAGACAAATTAAATGAAGATAATAATACCAAAGAATTTGTGTTTGCAATCATTTTCAGGAAGAAACTGAGTATTATCTGACAGGGGTGTCAATACTTTTGGCCACATCTGTATAATGGGCCCCGTAAATGCTGCTCCAGTTTCTGATGTCCCCCATTTGGAATGCTCCAATATATGATGGGCCCCATATATCATTCTCCAGTGTATATTGCTCCCCCAAAAATGCCCCAACATTTAAAAAAATTAAATACCTCTCCTCGCTGGGCATTGCTCTACTCTGGACTCCTCAGCATTGCCATTTTAAAGCTCTCTGCACTTGTACTGTTTTGGTAGAGGGCATACAGACGTGATGTCATCGCGCTCTGTAACCTGAATGTCACTGTCAGGAAAGGCGGAAGACGTCACGGTGGTGGAGCAGGGAGAGGTAAGTATTGCAAGTGCTGTGGCCCTGAGCAAGCATGAGGGGCCCACTCGTGGACGACGGCACTGGCACAGGGCCCCTCATAGTACGACGGTATGTCTGACGGCGAGCGGGCCCTCCCACTGGCAGAAATACTTTTGCGTACTATGAGGGGCCCTGTGCCACTGCCGTCGCCCACGAGTAGGACCCCCCCACCTGCTCATGGAACCGGCACTTTCATCTGCACCTTCCTCTGTTTCACCGCGTAAGGTGGTATAGTATGCGGGAAGGGGCACCTGAGTTTCATCAGTGTCACATTGTGGCTCTGTAGAGTGCGAGGGGAATGTAGTGCTGTGGGTCAATGTACCAGCAGAATCATCTAGCAGTGGCTGTGCATCAGTGCACTCCATCTCCAATTCATGTTGGACTGGGGAATTCAGAATTTCACTTGATAACACAGGCATAGCCTGTGAAAAGAGCTCCATGGAGTAATCTGAAGTGTGGGCTGCCGCATCCTTCACTTTTAGTGGGGGTGAAGGAGACAAGGAAAGGGGTGGTTCCTGACCAGAAGCCTGTACTGATGACTCAGTGCTTGCAGTTTGCTTTTGGCAATACCAGCAGATGCACCACCACCACCATCAGTACCAGCTGGCCCCCCCACACCCACGTCCACGGACTCTTCCATCATACGTAATAATTTTTGTGAAAATGGACTAAAAATACCAGCAGATATATGGTACTGTTTCAGAAGCGGACAGCTCTATACAGTCTAGGGATAATTGTAAATCTCCGTTTATATTTCATGAGTCAGACACAGATGGTCACAGGCTCTGTATGGATTAGACAATAATATAAAAATTTGCAAAAGGGTACAGTATCACTAGATACAAGGTATATATAGTATAGTTTAAACATACTGAATCTCCGTATACATTTCAGAAGGCAAACACAGACGCTCTCAGGCCCAGTATGGATCCGACAGCAATATAGAAAGTTGAGAAAGGGTACTATGGCGCCCCTGAGGGTACGGTCGCCACAGAAGTACTGCACCTCATCCAAAGGTGTGGTATCCCACCCTCAGGTAAGGAGGGATCACCACTCAGGACTCCTAACCCTGCACTCAACACACACACTAGTTAGTCAGTGCTTTCTGGGTGTACCCGGCGGGAGGATGGCCTCATCCCAGACTGACTAGGAAAGGGTGTTGGGGTTAGTTTGGAAGGTAGGTACAGTGGAAGGAGTTTAGGTAGTGGAGTGATTGTGGGCATCCAATCAGAGAGAGCAAACTGACAGTTGATGGGTGGAGCTAGTCTGAGGTAAATGGATCTTTCTAGAGAGTTGTCAGTTGGTGTCAGGACAGAGTAAGAGCAGGATTGCTGTGAGAGGTCTGAGGGTCAGAGAAGAGAGAAAAATCTTGTCCAAGCTCCTAGACTGGAAGGAAGGGGTCCTTGGGGCACGGGAAGTGCAATAAGCCACCTGTGAAGCCCGTTTCTGGAGAAGGAAGGACCAGGCCTCGTTGGGGAAGGTGGCTCCTGAAGGTAGTGGAGAAATACAGGGCTCAGCTAGAAAGACGGAGGCTGAGGTAACTTTAAGTGCCTCAGTCGCAGCCGCATTCAATACTCAAAAAGGCAGCAGTTGGAATAAAGGACCCCGGAGCCTGACCCACATCGCCTGGTGTGATCCGTGGCTGCCAGCTTGGGACACTGTTTGCGAAGGCCCACAGCAGGAAGGAAGGGGGAGATCAGAGCAGAGACACGGCCTAGAAAGGATACTCAAGGAGGAGTCTTGAACAGGTGTTCCTGATCTACCTTTGAGTTTGCCGGACCCCTCCCTCGGATGACATAGTACCAATCAGGTCATCTTGTGCACAAAACTTTTGAGGAAAAACTCAGAAACTGCACCCAACTGCGTCCTTGGTGGCTTTTACAACTCGCCTGCTACACACGCTACACTCACCATCACCGTCAACGGCTCACAAACACCATCTCAACTGCCCTGGGATACAGCTCTGCCCATGGAGAGCTTCATCATCTTGTCTGTTTTAACACCAGCACAGAGGATCTGCATTGCAGCGTCGGCTACCCTAGCAGAGTACCATGGGTGGCGTCACGATCCCCCTTTTCCAAATTAATTATCATACCATCTTCCCCCTCATCTGAACTGTCATCTTCTTTATTGGACACCCAGGGCCATGGATGGGGTCCCAATCACCACCGTGACATTCTTCACCATTAAAAGAGCCTGAAAGGCCTGGTACTGAGTAACCCCAGGCCCTGCGTGGTGTTTCATTTTAACACCAGATAACAGGGATATATTGTATAGTTTCAACATTATAAATCTACGTATATATTTGAGGAGGCAGACACAGACACTGTCATGGCCAGTATGGATTTGACAACAAACTAAAAAGTAGAAAAAGGGTACAGTATCACCAGATCAAAGGTATATATAGCATAGTTTCAACATTCAAAATCTCCGTATTTATTTCAAGAGGCAGACACAGACGCTCTGAGGCCCAGAATGGATTACACAACAATATAAAAAGCAGTAAAAGGGGAATGGATCCCAAGCGTACTGCTGTATACAGTGTTGGGGTCGTTTTGGCGATCTATATATATATTTCAAGAGTAACAAACAGCCTCTCACTGGCTCAGTATGGATCACACCATAATATAAAAAGAAGATCCGCAAGAAGTAATCACACATGTGGGCCAATGTTCCAGGTGTCAATGATGCACTTTGAGTGGTGTGTGGAGGATGAATTTCGGGCACAAAGGGTACTGGATCAACAGATACAAGGTATATATAGTCTACTTAAAATACAAAAAAATTTCTGTATGTATTTCAGGAGGCAGACACATATGCTCACACACTCAGTATGGATTTGACAATAATGTAACAAGTTGAAAAAGGTTTCAGTATGACCAGATACAAGGTATATATAGTATAGTTTAAACATTCTAAATCTCTGTAGACATTTCATGAGGCAGACATAGATGCTCTCAGTCCCAGTATGCATTAGCCAAGAATATAAAAAGTATAAAAAGGTTACTGTATGTGACATCTGTCTGCGAGTCTGGGCTGCAGTAAGACAATACCCCAAGCAACCCTGATACCCTTTACCCCTATACTGGGATCTGGATTTATAGCAGAGCCCAGGAGGTAGCTGTCTGAATAAGAGCAGTGGACCAGAGCAGGGCGGTCGCCAGAGAGGTGTTCCAATACGGGACCAAAAATGTAGTGGGATCCGAGTCTAAACCAGTCGGGAAGCAATGGTACAAAAACAGCAGACAGTAGCAAAGTCAGATTCGGGCCAAGGTCAGAGTCATCAACCAGGAGGGCAGCAGAGGTACAAAATCGTTAGGCAGAAGCAGAGTCAGAAATCCAGGCCAAGGTCAGAATCATAAACCAGGAGGGCGGCAGAGGTACAAAATCGTTGGGCAGAAGCAGAGTCAGAAATCCAGGCCAAGGTCAGAGTCATAAACCAGGAGGGCAGCAGAAGTACAAAAACGGCAGGCAATAGAATGGTCAGAAATCCAGGCTGAGGTCAAAGTTAATTATAGCAATTCACACAGTAGCACGCAGGGGAACCAAGAATATATCTGGCGGCTTGCAAGACCAGTCCCCCAAGAACCCCTTAGCAGAAATCATGTACCCCAAAAATTGTACCTCCTCAGCCATAAAAACACACTTTTCCAGCTTGGCAAATAGAGAATGTTCTCGAAGTCTCTGGAGCACAGTACGAACATGTTGCGCGTGTGTAAGAGCATCAGCGGAGTAGATCAAGATGTCATCTAAATAAACCACTACATATACCCCACAGATACCCCTGAAGATATCATTCACAAAGTTTTGGAAAACGGCAGGTGCGTTACTTAGCCCGAACGGCATAACAAGGTACTCAAAATGACCAAGGGGCATGTTAAACGCGGTTTTCCACTCATCTCCTTTTCTTATGTGGACAAGATTGTAAGCTCCCCGGAGATCAAGCTTAGTAAACCAACGGGCTCCCAGTAGCTAAATAAAAAGATCAGGGATGAGTGGAAGCGGATACTGATTCTTTACAGTAATAGCGTTCAGGTCCCGATAATCAATACAAGGTCTGAGTCCACCATCTTTTTTTTCTACAAAGAAAAACCCAACCCCTACAGATGAGGTGGAGGGTCTAATAAAGCCTTTTCGTAGGCTGTCTGCTATGTAGTCCTTCATGACAACACGTTCTGGACCAGAGAGGTTAAATATTCTCCCCTTAGGGAGATGGGAACCTGGGACCAAATCTATAGGACAATCGTACTCTCTATGAGGAAATAATTTCTCAGACTCCACTATGGAAAAGACATCCTCATAGTCTCTGAATGCATATGGTATAAAGGATGTTTTAATTTTAATTTGGTTTACTGACAGTGACATACAATTACTCTGACACTGTGGACTCCAGTACACGATATCACCTAGATGCCAATCAATAATAGGATTATGCTGGTGCAACCATGGCATGCCTAACACAACTGGATGTGATAAATTGTGAATAACAAAAAATGACATCTGTTCAGTGTGTAATGTCCCCACTGACATAGTAATTTCTGCAGTGACAAATTCCACCCCACCCTGGATAATAGATGTACCATTAATCGCAGTGGTTTGAATAGGGGCCTTAAGCCTTAGCAGAGGTACACCAAGACTCCTAGCAAACAAAAAATCCATAAGGTTGCCTGCAGAACCCTAATCCACATAAGCCTTTACACACAGACGTTTCTTAGCAAACGAGAGAGAAATGGGTAACAAAAGATTAGCCGCATTTGAGGGCAATACCTGAGCCCCCGGGCAGTTTTCCAGGGGCCTCCTAGTGGCTAAAGCCGGGACAAGAGGCCTTGAGTCTGATGGCGATGTAACAGAACCACGGTGCCTCCCAGTGGCCGAGGCAGGAACAGCCATCCCTGAGTCTGACGGCGAAGTGGCGGTCTGGCGCCTCCTAGTGTCCGCGACCGGAACAGCAGGCCCCAAGTCTGACGGCGACGTGACACTGTATCACCAGATACAAGGTACATATAGTATTGTTTAAAAATTATAAATCTCCTTATTTTTTTCAGGAGGCATACACAGACGCTCTCAGGGTCAGTATGGATTGCACAATATAAAAAGCAGTAAAAGGGTAATGGATCAGAAGCGTACAGCTGCATACAGTGTTGGGGTAATTGTAAATCTCAGTACATATTTCCAGAGTCAGAAACAGACTCTCACTGGCCCAGTATGGATTAGACCAATATTTAAAAAGCAGTAAATGGGTAAGGTAGCACAAGCGTACAGCTGTATACAGTGTTGGGTTAATCTTAACTCTACAAATATATTTCTGGAGTTACAGACAGACGTTCACAGGCTCAGTATGGATTACACAAGAATATTAAAGCTTGAAAAAGGGTAATGTTTTACAATCGGTCAGCTGCATACAGTGTTGGTGTCATTTTAAATCTCCTTATATTTTACCAGAGTAAGACACAAACTCTCACAGGCTCAGTATGGATTACACCTGAATATAAAAATGAGAAAAAGGGAAATGTATTTGAAGCGTATACCAGTGTACAGTGCTGGAGTTGTTTGAAATCTTCATTTATATTTCAGTGTCAGTCTGCCAGTCCAGACTCTCCGCTAGAGGAAGGTAGATGGATAAAAGTACAGACGTAAAGTCGAGTGATTTTAGATGTTTTTGAATTTGTAATCACGGGAAAACCTCCCTGGAGAATTCGCAGAGTTGATGCTGACCCGCAATAACTTTAACTGTGGATACAGCTAAAACACAAATTAGTGAAGAAAGGGTTGCTGTATCGCAGTTGCATCGATTCCATCACCGTAACTCGTCTCCATCAAATTGGGATCACAGGGAGAGCTATAGACATGGTCCTAACTGCCTATCATGATCTGTCTGGTCACTTTAGAGTGCAAAACACACAAGCCACAGGCCGTAGGGGTTTCTATTGGATTGTCTTGACAGGACACAATGAAAAATGGTGGCAGGAATGTCACGCGTCTGTGACTATGAAAAATGTGAAAGGTGATCATAAATCACCATTGCATCCGATTGGGAGTTGACGTCCATTACAAATGGTAGCCATTGGTAATCTGAAGGTAGAGGCCAGCAGGACAGGACATAGCTACGTCTTAACCATCATCGATCAGTACACCAAATTTGTAGTGGCTGTGCCTGTGATGGATTTAACTGGCCAGACTACACAGCGGTGGAGCAGGGAGAGGTAAGTATTGCAAGTGCTGTGTCCCTAAGCAAGCAGTGGGGACCCATTCGTGGGCGCCGGTACTGGCACAGGGCCCCTCATAGTACGCCAGTGTGTCTGATGGCGAGTGGGCCACCCCACCATCAGAGACACTTTATTGTACTCTGAAAGGCCCTGTGCCAGTGCCGTCGCTCAAGGGTTGGGCCACACACCTGTTCAGGGCAACAGCACTTGCTCGAGTGCGGCAGATGTTGACCCCGGGCCTGGGGTGGGGGGGAGCCCATTTTGGATGGTTTAAAAAATGGCATATATTGATGTGTAGGCTGGACTTTCAGCTGCTGCAAATGGAGGAATTGGAGAAGTCACAGGAAGAGGAGGACAAAAGCGAGCCTTTTTTCTGGCAACCTATGTGTTATCAGGGGAGGGTGGGACAAACTCTTTTGAAACCCAAGCATGGTTCATTTTATTGAAGGTTAGATCATCAACATTTTGGGTCAACAGACGGCTCCTTTTTTCTGTCAGGATTGATCCAGCAGCACTGAAGACTCTTTCAGATAGCACACTACCAGCAGTGCAAGCAAGCTCCTGTAATGCATATAGTGCCAATTCAGGCCATGTGTTCAGTTTTGAGGCCCAATAATCAAAGGTGAGTGACCTGTGAGGGAGAACCTCGATATGGGAGAAGTAGTTTTTAACCATAGTTGAAAACTAAATCAGAAGAAAGAAACAGTGCCGAAATGTCCAGGGTATACTATGGATAAAAATCACCAATCTTTATTAAAGTACCAAGTAAAATAGCATATATGGCTAAAAAAAGTGACACATAAAACACAGCAGAGCAGAGGTAAACAGTAATCCTAAATAGGTAGCATAATGATTATAGCATAAAACCTGGTTATGCAAGAAAAAAAATAAAGGGAAAAGTCCCAAGCCGATCACCAAGGCCGACAATACAGCCAAATAGTACCAATGCGACCAAAGAAATAAATGAGGCACATACAAGGAAAAAAGGGGGACACTGAATACCACGCTCTGCACGCGCGTTTCGAAAGACGTTCCTTCCTCAGGGGGGTGTGTCGCAGTGCTGCAGTGAAAGCTATATGTAGGTGCCCGTAAAAAATCAACGCCAGTAGCGCAGGAGAGAGTGGACAAACCTCCCAGCGCCCACTGTCGCCACAGCTGACGCTGATGAATGCACGGGGTCCTGTGACGTCAGACGCCAGACCGTGGGCGGAAGAAGGCAGAGCGGAAGCCGCGCTGTCCAGCGCATGCGCAGTGACAAGTACACACATCGCGGCCATCTTGAAAGAGGGCAGATGTAAGGGAAAATCTCCTGTGAAAACAGGAATGCATGTACATTGCAAACTGGCAAAAAAATGCACAGAGGATAATAGCTTAAGGACGGGAATCAATGACAAAAGATATACAATGCCCATAATAACAATCTTAATACAAAGTATCTTCAGGTACTTATAAATATAGTAAGTAGTATTAATAAAAGGACCTATCACCGGTATATGTCACTGGGAAACATCAAAATATCAATCACCCCGACATATTATAATGCATAATACAAAGATGAGAAGATATAAACAATGATGTCATAAATCAAATGTGCAAATATAATTAAATGTATGTGCATATATACATACATATATCCTTACAAGGGCACATACATGAACATCAAAATGCCATAAACATCAAACAGTCAGTCCATCACGATTAATATCTTCATTTCTTCACTGAAGCAGGTAGATGCAAAATCCAACCGAGAAGATGAACAGACAGCAACACAGCAGCATATGAGTGTCGAAGTGAATAAACACTAAAATACAAACAAAAAGTTAAAAACAACACAACAAAAATCAGTATCACCAATAAAATTGCAGCTTAAGGAATTGCTATAAAAAGGGTGAAAATGACAGGCATTCGTTTAGACCATGCGGATGGACTGTTTTTAGTTTCCATATCCACCTAGATTCCAATTGACCTAATCTCTTAGATAGTCCACCGCCCCTAATATCTATTCTCAAGGCCTCAATGCCTCGTACTTTTAAAAGGGTTGAATCACACTTGTGATATTCCTTAAAATATCTCGGAATGGTCCTAAGGGTGGAAGCATCCACATGGCCGCGTGCCGCTTGGATCCTCAACACATGTTCCCTCACACGAACCTTCAACTGACGTGTGGTCAAGCCGACATAAATTAGATCACAAGGACATCTTGCATAATAAATAACATACCTCGTTGTACATGTAATACACTGTCTGATGGTAAAGGTCTTAATACCATCCGAATCATTGAAAGAATCACTGCGAACAATGATGGGGCAGGCTACACAGCGGCCACATGGAATACAACCCACCCTAGGAGTAAAACCATCCAAAAACATGGACAGTTGACGACAAACATGATGACTTGAAACAAGATGGTCTTTCAAGTTCCTCGCATGTCGAAATGAAAGTGACGGCCTCTCCGTAATTAATTTATCAATGATTGGATCTATATGAAGAATAGGACATGCCTTTTGCAAAGCGGCACGTACAGAATGAGATCTAGAATTAAAAGTGGTGACAAACCTCACTACTTGATTTTTAGTAGATGCCAAAGATGACTCAGATCTATATAAAAGATCCTGTCGAGAGGCATGCTTTGCCCTATTGAAAGCCCTTTTAATAGATCTGCGGCTATAACCACGTGCCAAGAAACATTGACGGGCTTCATCAGCCCTATGAAAAAAATCTTCATCCGTAGAGCAGATATGGCGAAGCCGTAAGAATTGTCCTATAGGACATGCTCCAGATGTCCCGATGTTGTATGAAGCAGGGAATTAGTGGCGGTTGTCTTCCTAAAAATGTCGGTCTGCAAACACCCAGAAGGGTCCCTACTGACCGTGACATCCAAAAAGTCCAAAGAATTGGAATTATATACAAAGGTCAAGTGAATTTTGCGGTCATTGTTGTTCAGGCGGGCAATCAGCTGCTCAAGGTCAACGGGCGTGCCTTGCCAGATGAAGAAGATGTCGTCAATGTACCGTGTCTAAAAGGGGACGGGGGGCATTGACACACCCTTATCTGACAAAAAGAGGTTCCTCTCCCACAGCCTTAGGAATAGGCCAGAATAGGAGGGCGCATAGGCCACCCTCATTGCGGTCCCCTGGAGTTGCAGGTAGAAGGACCCCTTGAAAACAAAAAAGTTGTGGGTGAGGGTGAACTCAAATAGTTCCAGCAGACGGTCCCTCAAGCCCATAGAGAGGCAAGATGTACTGAGGAAAAACCTCACAGCTTTCAGGCCATCAGTGTGTCTTATATTTGTGTAGAGGGACTCAACATCTGCTGAAACTAGAAGAGTATCACCCTCAAGGCAAAGCCCGTCGACCCTGCGCAGCAGATCACCCGTGTCATGAAGAAAGGAAGGCAGGCTAGACACAAGAGGCTGTAAATGGTAATCGATCCATCTATTGATGTTTTCCAAAAAATTCCCACGTCCAGATACAGTTGGTCTTCCGGGTGGCACTGAGGTGTTTTTGTGTACTTAAAGGAGAAGATATTGAGGAGGGATCGTTGGTTCAGCAACCAAAAATGCAGTGAACAATTCCTTGGTGATAATGCTGTCCTGCAGAGATCTTTTAAGGATAATGTCCAACTGGAAAGAATATGCAGAGAGAGGGTTATATGTAAGTTTCCTATAACAAATGTTATCATTCAATTGTCGAAATACCTCTCTCTCATACATATCAACCGGCCACAGGATGACATTACCACCCTTGTCAGCCGGTTTAATAATCACATCCGGAATCTCCTGTAATGATCTCAGTCTACACCTTCCATCCCGTGTAAGATTGTCATTAACAATGAATCTAGGAATTTTGTACAACTCCTCTGTAACCACCCGGACAAACATGTCTATATTAGTACAAGACAACAGAGATGGAAATTTAGTGGACCGTGGGCGGATCGAAGGAGGGATCTTACCTCCATCAGAGCCATTCTCAGCTGACAACTCCTCAAGTATATTCAAAGCCTCTTGTTCCTCCTCTGTGGGAAACAAGGAATGAAGATCGTTGTTATGAAAATGTCTCCTAAACAACAATGACCTAGCAAACAAGTGTAAATCTTTGATGGTGTCAAAAAGATGAAAATTAGATGCATGGCAAAAAGAGAGACCCCTCCCAAGGAGTCGCAGATCGGCATCAGAAAGACAATAACCACTCAAATTAATCACCTTATTATCATGTTTCATAGATGAAGAGATCATGATCCTTTTGTATGGATGGAATGCATGATCACGTAGTCTTGACACGTCGTCAGCCACAGTGGTTGCAGAGGTAGAAGACAAATCAGAGCGTCCACTCAGAGACGAAAATTGAAAGTGAGGATGACGCCTTACATAGATTAGGGTGATTGGCTAGATTCTTTCTCCATATATATACTTTTTTAGACTGATACATACCAGACTGATTTTTTTCCTGGTATGTGCCTCATTTATTTCTTTGGTCGCATTGGTACTATTTGGCTGTATTGTCAGCCTTGGTGATCGGCTTGGGACTTTTCCCTTTATTTTTTTTATTTTATGTGCCCTCCTATGCTGGCCTATTCCTGTGGCTATGGGAGAGGGACCTCTTTTTGTCAGATGAGGGTGTGTCAATGTGCCCCGACCCCTTTTGGACGTGGTACATTGACGACATCTTCTTCATCTGGCAAGGCACGCCCGTCGACCTCGAGCAGCTGATTGCCCGCCTGAACAACAATGACCACAACATTCACTTGACCTTTGTATATAATTCCAATTCTTTGGACTTTTTGGATGTCACGGTCAGTAGGGACCCTTCTGGGTGTTTGCAGACCGACATTTTTAGGAAGACAACCGCCACTAATTCCCTGCTTCATGCAACATCGGGACATCCAGAGCATGTAATTTGAGCAGTTCCTATAGGACAATTCTTATGGCTTCGCCATATCTGCTCTACGGATGAAGATTTTTTTCATAGGGCTGATGAGCTCCAGCAACGTTTCTTGGCACGTGGTTATAGCCGCAGATCTATTAAAAGGGCTTTCAATAGGGCAAAGCATGCCTCTCAACAGGATCTTTTACATAGCTCTGAGTCATCTTTGGCATCTACTAAAAATCAAGTATTGAGATTTGTCACCACTTTTAATTCTAGATCTCATTCTGTACGTGCCGCTTGGCAAAAGGCGTGTCCTATTCTTCGTATAGATCCAATCATTGATAAATTCATTACAGAGAGGCCATCACTTTCTTTTCGACATGTGAGGAACTTGAAAGACCATCTTGTTTCAAGTCATCATGTTAGTCATCAACCGTCCACGTTTTTGGATGGTTTTACTCCTAGGGTGGGTTGTATTCCATGTGGCCGCTGTGTAGCCTGCCCCAACATTGTTCGCAGTGATTCTTTCAGTGATTCGGATGGTATTAAGACCTTTACCATCAGATAACGTATTACATGTACAACGAGGTATGTTATTTATTATGCAAGATGTCCTTCGGATCTAATTTATGTTGGCTTTACCACACGTCAGTTGAAGGTTCGTGTGAGGGAACATGTGTTGGGGATCCAGGCGGCACGAGGCCATGTGGATGCTTCCACCCTTAGGACCATTCCGAGACATTTTAGGAATATCACAAGTGTGATTCAACCCTTTTAAATGTATGAGGCATTGAGGCCTTGAGAATAGATATTAGGGGCGGTGGACTATCTAAGAGATTAGGTCAATTGGAATCTAGGTGGATATGGAAGCTAAAAACAGTCCATCTGCGCGGTCTAAACGAATGCCTGTCATTTGCACCCTTTTTATAGCAATTCCTTAAGCTGCAATTTTATTGGTGATACTGTTCTGTGTTGCGTTATTTTTAACTTTTTGCTTGTATTTTAGAGTTTATTCACTTCGACACTCATGCTGCTGTGTTGCTGTCTGTTCATCTTCTCGGTTGGATTTTGCGTCTACTTGCTTAAGCGAAGAAATGAAGATATTAATCATGATGGACTGACTGTTTGATGTTTAGGGCATTTTGCTGTTCATGTATGTGCCCTTGTATGGATAGATGTATGTATATATGCATATACATTTAATTATATTTGCACATTTGATTTATGACATCATTGTTTATATCTTCTCATCTTTGTACTATGCATTATAATATGTCGGGGTGATTGATATTTTGATGTTTCCCAGTAACATATACCGGTGCTAGGCCCTTTTATTATTACTACTTACTATATTTATAAGTACCTGAAGATACTTTGTATTAAGATTGTTATTATGGGCATTGTATATCTTTTGTCATTGATTCCCGTCCTTAAGCTATTATCCTCTGTGCATTTTTTTGCCAGTTTGCGCTGTACATGCATTCCTGTATTCACAGGAGATTTTTCCTTACATCTGCCCTCTTTCAAGATGGCCGCGATGTGTGTACTTGTCACTGCGCATGCGCTGGACGGCGCGGCTTCCGCTCTGCCTTCTTCCGCCCACGGTCTGGCGTCTGACGTCACGGGGCCCCGTGCATTCGTCAGTGTCAGCTGTGGCGACGGTGGGCGCTGGGGTTTTGACCGCTCTCTCCTGCGCTACTGGCTTTGATTTTTTATGGGCACCTATATATAGCTTTCACTGCAGCATTGCGACACACCCCCTGAGGAAGGAAAGTTTTCCGAAACGCGCGTTGGGGTTCGCAGAGCGTGGTATTCAGTGTCCCCCTTTTTTCCTGGTATGTGCCTCATTTATTTCTTTGGTCGCATTGGTACTATTTGGCTGTATTGTCGGCCTTGGTGATCGGCTTGGGACTTTTCCCTTTATTTTTTTTCTTGCTGGCCACCTATTTATTGTTAGCCCTTGGTGGCTCTTCTCCTGTGACCATATTTCTCTTATACTTATTTGCATAACCAGGTTTTATGCTATAATCATTATGCTACCTATTTAGGATTACTGTTTACCTCCGCTCTGCTGTCTTTCATGTGTCACTTTTTTTAGCCACATATGCTATTTTACTTGGTACTTTAATAAAGATTGGTGATTTTTTACCATAACATGCCCTGGACGTTTCTGCACTGTTTCTTTCTTCTGATTTAATTGTATGTTCGCAGTGTGTCCTGCACTGTTTTACAATGAGCTGGAAAAGCTATTTATTCCATTAGTTCTATTTATAAGCATTATATATGATGTTACATTTTCCCAGCTCATTGTGCTGCCATTTTTGCTTATCATAGTTGACAACTGATGTCTCCAGTCACTTGCAATCGATTCTGTATTAGCTGTCGTGTGCGCGGGACTTGAGAAATCAGACCACAACATGGTCAGGAAACCCCTGTCTCCAATGCCAGTTCGGCTGTGTGCACCACGAACACCTCTTCCATTTTGCCCACTACGGCTCGTGGGAGAACTAGCTCCGCTGCTGTGTGCTGGGAATGCCTCAAACAACCTGGTTACCAGAGTTGCTTGTTTCTTAGCCAATATTAGCTCTAGGCTCTCCTGTGGCATGATGTGTAATTTGCCTTTATAGCGTGGATTGAGGATGCTGGCCAACCAGTAGTCGTCATCCCTCATCATTTTGGCATAGTCACTCATGTGGGCCAATGTTCCAGGTGTCAATGCTGCACTGCCAGTGGTGGTTGGAGGAGCACTTTCTGACAAATCCACATCCCTCCAGTCATGCACAAACCCTGCACCTGACCTTGGCTTGCCCACATGTTCTCTTGCCCCCTGAGAAGCATCCTCCTTCCCAAAATAATCATCCCCCTCATCCTCCTCCTCATCTTCCTCCACCTCGTCCACGACAGTTCCACCAGACAATGGCTGACTGTTATCAAGGATTCCCTCCTCCTCCTCCTCCTGTTGCTCCTCAGTTGCAGACGCCTGATCCTTGCTGTGCATCAAAGTTTGCATGAGCAGACGCATAAGTGGTATGCTCATGCTTATGATGGCATTGTCTGCGCTTACCAGCCGTGTGCATTCCTCAAAACACTAAAGGACTTTACAGAGGTCTTTCAGCTTTGACCACTGCACATCCGATAATTCCATGTCTGCCCTCAAACTGCCTGTCCATGTATCCTCCCACAAATGCATTACAGCCTGCTTCTGTTTGCACAGCCTCTCAACCATGTGCATGGTGGAGTTCTATCTTGTAGCAACGTCTAAGATTAGGCGGTGCTTGGGGAGGTTGAGTGATCACTGCAGATTCTGCATACGACTGGAGTGGACGTTTGAGCAACGGATGTGCGAGCACAGTCTTCGCACCATATGGAGCAGGGCTGTTAACTCCGGATAATTATTTAGGAAGCACTGCACCACCAGGTTCAAGGTGAGCCAGGCAAGGTATGTGTGTGAGTTTTGAAAGGGCTATGGCTGCCACAAAATTCCGCCCATCATCACTGGCTACCTTGCCTGGCTCAAGATGTAGACTGCCCAGCCATGACTCAGTTTGTCAATGTAAGTACTCGGCCAGTACCTCCGCAGTGTCTACTGTCGCCCAAACACATCATTTTTAAAACAACCTCCTGCTGCTTACCACTATCTGTTCGATAGTGGGACACCTCGTGTGCAACACTGACAGATGTGGATGGAGTGCTCATGCGACTGCACTCTGTCGACGAGTTTTCGCTTCTGGAGGAGGAGGAGGAGGAGGAGGAGGAGGGTCGAACGCCTACACCCAACTGTTTCCTATACCGTGGGCTAGGCAGCACTGTTCCACCGCCTCTGTCCCCTGTGGAGCCTGCTTCCACCACATTAACCCAGTGCGCAGTGATGGACACGTAACGGCCTTGGCCATGCCTACTGGTCCATGCATCTGTTGTGAGGTGCACCTTTCCACTCACTGATTGTTTTACTGCATGAACAATGCTGTCTTTCAAATGCCGGTGGAGGGCAGGGATGGCTTTTCGAGAAAAGAAGTGCTGACTGGGTAGGTCATAGCGTGTGACAGCATAGGCTATGAGCTCTCGGAAAGCTAAGCTTTCAACCAAATGGAAGGGCATCATCTCTAGTTAGATCAGTTTGGCAATGTAGGTGTTCAAAGCCAGTGTACGCGCATGAGAGGATGAGTACTTTCTTGTCCTACTCAGAGTGTCTGGTAGGGTGAGCTGGACTTGAGAGCTGCATATGAGGGAACTAGCATTGGACATGACGGACTGAGACGGGGTTGGTGATGGTGAGGGTGTTGATGGCCTAGATTCAGTGTTTCCTCACAAAAATATTGTGTTTGCGTGACTGGTTTGGCCTAGCGATGACACCTCAAAATTTCTTGATGGTAGTGTGCTTAGCGGTGGCCTTACAGTGGGGGAAGCGATGGAGCATTGCCGGCTCACTTGAGTCGGAGTAGGTGCACATGTGCTACCTGAGCTTTTGTAGTCCGTCCACGCTTGCAAGTGCATGTTGGTTACATGTCTAAGCATGCAACTGGTATTCAAATTTCTTAGATTTTTCCCTCTGCTAAAGGTCCTTCGGCACTTCTTACAGATAACCTTTGCGTCATCAGTAGGATTTTGTTCAAAAAAGTGCCACACTGCACTCTTCCTACTATGGTACAAATTTTCAGGGCTTGCACGCTGTGCTAATTTGACCGTCTGGCCAAGCTGTCCTGCAACTCTTTTAGTTTTCTTGCCAAGTTTTTTGACAGCTACGGGCCTGCTGGATAACTGCTGCTTCGATGACGATGCCTGCTGCGGATCCTTTTCCTGTTCTGACCTATTGTCACCAGCACCCTCTTCCCCCAATGGATGCCAATCCGGGTCAACAACTGGGTCATCCATGACCTCGTCTTCAATTTTCATCTGCACCTTCCTCTGTACCTTCCTCTGTGTCACCGTGTAAGTTGGTATAGTATGCGGGAAGGGGCACCTGAGTTTCATCAGGGTCTGATTTGGGCTCAGTAGACTGTGAGGGCAATGTAGTGCTCTGAGTGAATGTACCAGCTGATTCGTCTAGCAGTGGCTGTGCACTCCATGTCAGATTCATCTTGGACTGGGGAATTCAGGATTTGACTTGATAACCCAGGAATGGTATGGGAAAAGAGCTCCATGGAGTAATCTGAAGTGTGTGCTTGCAGCATCCCTCACTTTTGGTGTGGGAGAAGGACACAAGGAAAGGTGTTGTTCCTGACCAGAGGCCTGCACTGACGACTCTGTGCTTGCAGTTTTTGTAACTTCAGAAGAGGAGGCAATAGAGCTGGAGGCTGTTTCGGCATTGTAATCCAAAACCTGTTCCTGATGCTCCGGCTTTAAAAGCGGTTTACCTACTCCCTGAAAAGGGATGTCATGATCCATGCTGGATCATGACAGATAAAAGCACATGTAACCTTTATATTTTTCCTTAAGCTGTGTGCTTAAGTTTGGTTTTGCTCCCGGTGGCCATTAGGATTAGTTTGGTTTTGCCCCCGGTGGTGGTGAGTGTCCAGACTGGTCATGTCCTGAAGGCTTGCCCAACCCACTCCAAATTATCTGTGCCATCTGAGAAGCCACATTCCCCTGGTCGTTTGGAGGGAGACCACCAGGAAGTGTATATTTCCTCCATTTTGCCCTCCCAAGGTACTATGTCAGCAGAGGTGTTGGCTGGTGGCGTACCGGAGATGATAGATTAGCGGGCGAGGGAAGTAGTCAGCTGGGGGCAGTCATTTGAGGGCTCCTGCCTAGGGACTACTGCCTCTGCCGTCTCTCTTCAACTGACCCCTTTCTCTCCAGTGAGAGCAGCAGATGTGCTGCAGGAGAGTAGGGGCAAGTCTCAACCCTCGCCATTAGCCTACCCAGGGAGGCGCAGACCTCGTCGTGGACGGGGTTGGAGGGTGGTGTACCCCGTGGTGAATTGTGGGGGTGTGAGTGTGGTGATACAGGGGGACGCCTCTGTTGTCAATCCCAGAAACAGTTCACCGAATTGTGACCAACGAATGTGTGGCAATAAACGTTCAGGTCCGGACCTGTGTGTGAACGAGCATGTATGGGTGGCCACCAAAAAACATCCAGTGGAAGTGTGTTGCAGAGTCTTACCAGCTCGAGTTACCCCCAAACATACACATACCCAACTCATTCCCCAGGTCGGCGCTTCGGAGATGTGTGGTGCCTCCAGAACATACATTGTCAATACCTGCGGTGCTCGTTTGTCGCCAACCTGATGTGCAGGTAGTGGCAGGGGTAAACTCTGGTTCTGGGCATTCCCGCTGTAGGTGGTTCCCTGATGAGGAGCGGTCTTGAGGGTCCAGAGGCCCCTCATTAAGGGGAGGGTACTGTCATGATCCATGCTGGATCCTGACTGATAAAAGCACATGTAACCTTTTTTTTTCCTTAAGCTGTGTGCTTAAGTTTGGTTTTGCCCCCGGTGGCCATTAGGATTATTACACAGTGGTGTCTTTTGTTCTAGTTTGCCCCCGGTGGTGGTGAGTGTCATTGCACTCTGGTTTCTTTAGTTTGGTGCATGTGATTATAAAGCAGGTGTGATTGCTGGCTCTTACCTATAAAAGAGTGTCAGGTGTTGCAATCACTGTTGGTGATAGTGTTCATTTCAACCATCCTTGGTGGAGGAAGGATCTAGAGAGAGGTCCTGGCAGCTCAGTCAGAGCCCTGTTGTGGAAGGAGTCAGAGGGGATTTCCTGACAGAGCTTGGTGGCAGCTATTCAGGAGGAAAGCTGCATTCTGGTGGTGGACTCTGTTGCTGGGAGCAAGAGCAACAGAGTAAAGCTAAGTGGTGTTTCCCTGTCTGTATTTTTCCTGGTGTGTATTAGTACAGCGGTGGGGCCAGTGCCTGCATCACCCAGCTCCCTAGCAAGGGATAGGTGTAGGGTGTGCTAGGGTGACAGGTATCCTGATCGGCGCCCGGTGCGGAACCGGCTTAGGGAACGTTAGGAGTGTGAGGGACACTGACTCAGAGGAGTGCAGGAGGTCTCTACATCCCCGCTCCCTATCGCAGGGCCCACCGTTGTAAACGTTTTCCCCTTCCCCCGTGTATGTTGTTTTAGTTACCGGCCTGCGGGCCGTGTCACACAGGACAGTTTCACGTGCCGTGTTTTGTTGTTTCAGTTACCGGCCTGCTGGTCGCGTCACACAGGACAGGTCCACGTGACAAGGGAACATTAAAGGCCTTCTTGTGCCAGACGATGACGCAAGCTCAACACCTCCTGCCTTAGCTGCTATTGTGCTTTTGCCAGAACCAGCCGATGCACGACCACCACTACCACCGTCAGTACCAGCTGCGCCCGCCCATGTCCACGGCCTCTTCCACCAGACTTCTTCATGTTTGGGAAAATGTACCAAAAATACCAGCAGAGCAATGGTACTGTATGAGTAGCGTACAGCTGTGTAAGGTGTATGTAAGAAGTGAAATCTCCGTATATATTTTGTGAGTCACAGACCCTCACCCAGTATGTATTTCACCGTAATCCAACAAGCAGATATACGGTACTGTAACAGAGGTGTACAGCTGTATACGTTGTTGGTGAAACTGTCAATCTCCGTATATGTATTTACAGAATGTCACACACATGCTGACTCTGTGTAGATGTGACAGTAATAAGAACACCAGATATCCGATACTGTTTGACAATCGGACTGCTTAATATGGTGTATAAAGAAATGGAAATGTCCGTATATGTTTTTATGGAGTGTCACACGCACACGCTGACTCTGTGTAGATGTGACAGTAATAAGAACACCAGATTTCCTATACTGTTTGACAATTGGACTGCTCAATACGGTGTGTAAAGAAAAATGGAAATGTCCGTATATGTATTTATGGAGTGTCACACACACACGCTGACTCTGTGTAGATGTGACAGTAAGGCTGGAGTCACACTAACCGACGCAAAATATGGGTCGTAGTTTACATGCGTAATACGGATGAATGACCCCTAAATAGTGCTCCGTATGTTATCCGTAAGCAAGTTGTGGTCGCGTATTTTGCACATGTCAGCATCCGTATGTAATCCGTATGGCGAGATTTTCTCGCAGGCTTGCAAAATGGACATTTAACGGTTTTGAGGCCTGCTGACTAGAGTTGAGCGATACCGTCCGATACTTCAAAGTATCGTATCGGATGGTATCGGCCGATCTTTAAAAAAAGTATCGGTATCGCCGATTCCGATACCGGAAGTCCCATTCAAGTCTATGGGACTTCCGGTATCGGAATAAGAAAAACCCTTTCCTGCCCTTGTACAGCCTCTCTGGGGTCTGTACGGGCCTTTCGGGGGGCTGTGCCGGCCTGCCAGGGGGTCTGTGCAGGCTCCGGTGGTCTGTGCCGGCCTGCCGGTGGTCTGTGCAGGCTCCGGTGGGCTGTGCCGGCCTGCCGGGGGGCTGTGCCGGCCTGCCGGGGGGCTGTGCAGGCTCCGGGGGGCTGTGCCGGCCTGCCGGGGGGCTGTGCCGGCCTGCCGGGGGGCTGTACAGGCTCCGGGGGGCTGTGCCGGCCTGCCGGTGGGCTGTGCCGGCCTGCCGGTGGGCTGTGCCGGCCTGCCGGTGGGCTGTGCAGGCTTCGGGGGTCTGTGCAGGCATCGTCCGATGGGACTACAAGTCCCATCGGGCGATGCCTGCTACCATGACAGTGATTGACACATTAGCCAATGATGGGACAGTAGTAGTCCCATCATCCGGCTAATGTGTTAAATGTAAAAAAAAAAAATAAAAAAAAAAATTACATGCTACATACATACAACATGCATACTACATACATGCTACATTCATACAACATACTACATACATGCTACATTCATACTACATGCAACATACATACTACATATATACTACATACATACTACATACATGCTACATTCATACTACATAAATACTACATGCAACATACATACTACATATATACTACATGCATGCTACATACATACTGCATGCTACATACATACTACATGCTACATACATACCACATATATACTACATACATACTACATACATACTACATGCATGCTACATGCATGCTACATGCTACATACATAACACATATATACTACATGCATGCTACATACATACTACATGCTACATACATACCACATACATACTACATGCATGCTACATGCATGCTACATGCTACATACTACATATATACTACATGCATGCTACATACATACTACATGATACATACTACATATATACTACATGCATGCTACATACATACTACATGCTACATACATACTACATATATACTACATGCATGCTACATACATACTACATGCTACATACATACTACATACATACTACATGCATGCTACATACATACTACATACATACTACATACATACTACATGCTACATACATACTACATATATACTACATGCATGCTACATACATACTACATGCTACATACATACCACATACATACTACATGCATGCTACATACATACTACATGATACATACTACATATATACTATATGCATGCTACATACATACTACATGCTACATACTACATATATACTACATGCATGCTACATACATACTACATGATACATACTACATATATACTACATGCATGCTACATACATACTACATGATACATACTACATATATACTACATGCATGCTACATACATACTACATGCTACATACATACCACATACATACTACATGCATGCTACATACATACTACATGATACATACTACATATATACTACATGCATGCTACATACATACTACATGCTACATACTACATATATACTACATGCATGCTACATACATACTACATGATACATACTACATATATACTACATGCATGCTACATACATACTACATGATACATACTACATATATACTACATGCATGCTACATACATACTACATGCTACATACATACTACATACATACTACATGCATGCTACATACATACTACATACATACTACATGCATGCTACATACATACTGCATGCTACATACATACTACATGCTACATACATACCACATATATACTACATACATACTACATACAATACATTCATACAATACATACATAGACATACAGTACATATAACATAGAGTAACATACTTACCAATACTTGTCACATTGTTCCCCGAAGCCATTGTCTTTTCCGGAATAAATATTAACATAACAAACCACAAAAATACTCACCCACGATCCGAAGCAGTCCACGAGTGTGTCCCACGATGATCTTGGGTAGAGAACTGCAGCATCAGCTGTTGCTGCCGTTCTCTACGGGCTGCAGGAATCCAATGACGGAAGGTAGGTATCCTTCCGCACTGTATTCCTCCGCCACTTAAAAAAAAAAAAAGTCCCTAGTCTCACTTTATGCCATTGCTGTGTGGGAATTTCCCACGCAGCAATGGCATAAAGTGAGACTAGGGACTTTTTTTTTTTTAAGTGGCGGAGGAATACAGTGCGGAAGGATACCTACCTTCCGTCATTGGATTCCTGCAGCCCGTAGAGAACGGCAGCATCATCTGATGCTGCAGTTCTCTACCCAAGATCGTCGTGGGACACACTCGTGGACTGCTTCGGATCGTGGGTGAGTATTTTTGTGGTTTGTTATGTTAATATTTATTCCGGAAAAGACAATGGCTTCGGGGAACAATGTGACAAGTATTGGTAAGTATGTTACTCTATGTTATATGTACTGTATGTCTATGTATGTATTGTATGAATGTATTGTATGTATGTAGTATATATGTGGTATGTATGTAGCATGTAGTATGTATGTAGTATGTATGTAGCATGCATGTAGCATGCAGTATGTATGTAGCATGCATGTAGTATATATGTAGTATGTATGTAGCATGCATGTAGTATATATGTAGTATGTATGTAGCATGCATGTAGTATATATGTAATATGTATGTAGCATGTATGTAGTATGTATGTGGTATGTATGTAGTATGTATGTAGCATGCATGTAGTATATATGTAGTATGTATGTAGTATGTATGTAGTATGTATGTAGTATGTATGTGGTATGTATGTAGCATGTAGTATGTATGTAGCATGCATGTAGTATGTATGTAGCATGCATGTAGTATGTATGTAGTATGTATGTAGTATGTAGTATGTAGCATGTATGTAGTATGTATGTGGTATGTATGTAGCATGTAGTATGTATGTAGCATGCATGTAGTATATATGTAGTATGTAGTATGTATGTGGTATGTATGTAGCATGTAGTATGTATGTAGCATGTATGTAGCATGCATGTAGTATGTATGTAGCATGCATGTAGTATGTATGTAGCATGCATGTAGTATGTATGTAGCATGCATGTAGTATGTATGTAGCATGCATGTAGTATGTATGTATGTAGTATTTTTTTTTTTTTTTTAACATTTAACACATTAGCCGGATGATGGGACTACTACTGTCCCATCATTGGCTAATGTGTCAATCACTGTCATGGTAGCAGGCATCGCCCGATGGGACTTGTAGTCCCATCGGACGATGCTTGCACAGACCCCCGGACATCAGCACAGCCCCCCGGCAGGCCGGCACAGCCCCCCGGCAGGCCGGTACAGACCCCCACAGGGTGCACAGCCCCCCGGCAGGCCGGCACAGCCCCCCGGCAGGCCGGTACAGACCCCCACAGGGTGCACAGACCACCGGCAGGCCGGCACAGCCCCCTGGCAGGCCGGTACAGACCCCCACAGGGTGCACAGACCACCGGCAGGCCGGCACAGCCCCCCGGCAGGCCGGTACAGACCCCGGGCAGTCCACACAGCCCCCCGGCAGGCCGGCACAGCCCCCCGGCAGGCCGGCAGAGACCCCCGGAAGGCCCGAAATGACGGCGCATCATGATGCGCACACACCGCGCATCATGATGACGTCAGTCTGTCAATCAACTTTGAACTTCCGATTCCGATGCCGAATTCCGATATTGAAAAAATATCGGAAGTCGGTATCGGAATTCCGATACAGCAAGTATCGGCCGATACCCGATACTTGCGGTATCGGAATGCTCAACACTACTGCTGACTATTTAAATCATTAGCCTGCACCCTATTTATTGGCTCAGGAACAGGTGGCTGCCTCCATTCTGTCCATTTGTGACATTGCCTTCACTAGGTGTATTGGTGTTGTATGTGCAACATGGCAGACAGCCTGAGTTTCAACACAACTGAGCAGGTTCTCTTCAAATGGCTTTTGTCATGCCGCTTTGGTCAACCATACCCAGTGATAGTGGATCCGCGGAGGAGGAGACGCATGTGGGTCCATCCACTTTTGAGGCAACGACTCAAAAGAGGTCATTTTCACCGCCTCTATTCTTCTCTGCGGGAGCATCCAGAAAAATTCTACCAATACTGTCGCATGAGCCTTGCAACATTTGATCTACTCTTGGAGACAGTGCGCCCTGGGATAACCTTTCAGGACACAAGGATGCGCAAAGCTATATCTGCAGAGGAGCGACTTCTACTCACATTACGGTATGTACTACACAACCACATTCTTTGTTCATGATGTGTTGCCCAAAGTATGTATTTTTTGCTTCTTGGACTAAGTTTAATGCCCTCATCTTATTCCAGATACAGTATATTTGAACTTACAGACCAGAATGTTATGTGTAATATGTACTGAATATCACTCATTATGCAACCAAATATATGTGTGTTAGTAGATCTGAATTAATAACAAGTTTGGTATGTATGTACCTGGTTTTTAGTTAATTTGTGCATTCTAAAATGTTACATTTCTGTTGTTCTTCAGCTTCCTGTCCACTGGCCTGTCTTATGCTGCCTTCCACCATGAGTTTCTCATTGGAAGATCTACCATTTCTGGCATAGTCAGGTCGACATGTAGTGAAATATGGTCAAGACTACTTCAACTCGTCATGCCCGAGCCCAGGATGGAAGACTGGTTGAGGATATCAAGGGACTTTGAGGAGGAATGCCAGTTTCCTAATTGTATTGGGGCCCTTGATGTCAAACATATCCGGGTGCGTAAGCCACCAAACTCTGGCTCCCAATTCTTCAATTATAAACAATACTTTTCTGTTGTATTGTTGGCTCTGGCCGACCCTCAATACAAGTTTATAATTGTTGACATTGGGGCCTATGGAAGGACGGGAGACTCTAGAGTCTTCAATACTTCCATTATGGGTCGGTGGCTACGCACCAACCAGTTGGATCTACCACCACCACGCCAGCTACCAGGCTCCACTCAAGAATCAGTCCCTTATGTCCTTGTGGCAGATGAGGCGTTTCAGTTAATGCGCAATGTCATGAGGCCATATCCCCGGCGCAACCTGGACCACTGGCGCAGAATTTTTAAATTGCCCCTATCACGTGCTCGGCGACTGGTGGAGTGTTCCTTTGGCATTCTTTGTGCCAAATGGCAGGTACTCCAGTCTGCCATTCAGCTGAGTGAACAAAATGTTAATGAAGTTGTTAAAGCCTGTGTGGTTCTTGATAACTTCACCAGGATACATGATTGTTCCTCCTTTGCTGGTGTTGTGCGTGGGTCGGACAATGTGCGTAGGGCGAGACCACCTATCTACCCTCAATGTAGACCGCTCTCTGGGCTCAAAGTGCGTGATATTTTCACAAATTACTTTATGTCACCTGAGGGGGAAACGTCTTGGCAAGAGCATGCTGTGTCTATGCTATAATTTTTTTTGTTTATGTCTGTCTAAATATATATATTTAAACCCCTTATGATTCTATGACTGTTTAGTTGCATTGGTAAGCGTATGTTAGTATGCTGACACCTTTTTTTAGAATTGAGACAGAGGCGTAAAATGTAATAGACAAATGTTTACTTTTGCCTTTTTTTTTTTTTAAGCAAAACATATTGCCATATGAGAAATGTGGCAATGGGCCAAATTGGCCTTTGTGCAGATGTGAAAATTGGGTACAATTAACATTTTCGGACATATAAAACAAACAAAATACCATTAGGCAGTATTACAAATTTTGGTACGTCGGGGGAGGAGAAGGTGGAAGACCAGCCTGTGTTTGCTGCTGGCTACTTTGCCCAACTTGGCCATTGCCCTGTGTGGGGGCATACTGTTGCCCATGATGTGGGTAGTGTACTGCCTCCTGGGATTGTGCTTGGCACTTGCCAGAGTGATACTGGAGAGGGGCCTCTTGTTGGGGCTGGTAGGCCCGTGTCTCATACCCACCAATATAGCCATGTCGTACCCAACCAGGTTGGGACCAGCCTCCAACACTGGGTGGGAACAAATGGCCATATTGGTGAGGTTGGCTAGAGCCAGATATATGTGGCTGCTGTTGGAAAGGTTGGGTAGGGTGAGGAAGGGGGTGAGGTGTAGGCCCACGTATTTGAGGATCCTCAGAGCCTGCTTGAGCAAGCATGTGTGTGGGGTGTCTAAGGCGCATTAGATTTCTGGGTGAAAGCTGCCACCTCTCCAGATAATCAAATAACTCATATGGGGTATTGGGGTGTGTGCTTGACTCAAGCAGGATCTGAAAACATCCTCGAATACGGAGCCTCACCTCACGGGAAAGGGCACGAAGATATAGGGCCAGGCTGCGTGAGTATGCCTCCTCGCCATCATCATTATTGACTCTAGCCAGATAGTTAAGTACCCCTGTGTCCACATTGGTATGGGTATCTTGGGCAGGGATATGGCACCTTCTTCTTCCTCGCTGGGATGGCCCAGCAGGCTGTGGGGAGCCCCAGATCTGGCCAGTTGGGCTGCTGCTCATGTTGCCCTGCTCCTCCTGTATGGCTGATGGTGCAGCAGCAGACGGTCCTGCTTTTGGATGTGGTCCTGGTGGTGGGGTTTGTGGCGCAGGCACTGGGTTTTCCTGAGAGGAATCTTCACTCATGCTTCTTGGAGGGGGAGAAGATGGGCCAGCCACCTCATCCCCTACAGACCCAGGATCAATGATGGGCTTGGTATCTGAGCCAGTTCCTCTCTCCGTAAGGTTGGACTGAGTTCTGTTATGAAACAGAACAGAGCCAAAACTAAATCAATTTTTTTGGCCCTGTAAAGTATCTGTGTAATGTGGTGTGAGGTATCTACTTACGGTCTCAGATCCAGAATAGGAGCGAGGAAGGAGAGGAGGTCATAATAGATGTATTTCCTCTTTATGTGGCCCGCATCACCACTCCTGGACCGCTGCTGACGTTCCCGCCTGTATTGGACGCGGATGCTGCGCCAGCGTCTCATCACATCTTCCACTGCAATGTGACAGGAAATATTCTCAATTTCACATATTTGATAGGTCAAATTTGCTACCAGTAGCCTAGGCATGTGGCATTCAGGGGTGTGCTTTCTACCCAGGGTGGCATATGTAATTGGGGCATCCAGGCCAGATACACAGGGACACAATAGTTCATGTATCAAGTAACTGCACTTAATAACTTGGTTGGCTAGGAGGATGAGGCCAAATTATGGCAGTGTAAAACCATGGGTCACATCAAAATCTACCTGCCTCATGAGGCAAAAAGTACAAGCACAGGAAGGGGGGGGGGCCCTGATTCTAAATGCATTTTTTGAAGTGAGGTAATTTTAAACAGTTTTTGGGTTGTACTTATTCAGTTGCTGCTGCTCCTCACGTGGCCGATCACCAAAATCGTGGAACATCTGGCGACATATGCGCCTCCATGACTCCTCCTTTCTTGCCCGGTTGGCATAATGGGCATCACGTTGGTCCTAGATTTCTGGCCGCTCCTGCACTAAGACAATCAGCATCTCCACATTGAGAAAATATGGCGCCATGATGCTGCTGTACTCCGTGGAGGCGTACTTCTTGGATGTCTGGGGCGCTTTTTGAGCTCATTTGCATGTCTAAGCTTCCTGATGATGGATTGGCCCTTTTCCTGTCACCTGCCAATAGACCAGCGTATTTCTCGCAGGCCACACGTGTGGTCTGTGTGTAATCCGTTTTTTTTTGCGCACCCATAGACTTGCATTGGCGTACTACGGGCGTAGTACGCTGACAATCGCAGCATGCTGCCATTGGCACGGACTGTTGAATACGGATGAGAAATATACGGCTGTTGGGAGCTGCTCCATAGAGAATCATTTGTCCGTGTGTAATGCGTGCTTTTAACGCCTCTCACTCGTCCGTATTCCTCTCTAGTGTGACCCCGGCCTTATAAGAACACCAGATATCTAATACTGTTTGATAATCGGACACCTCTATATGGTGTATGTATGGAAAAATGTATTTTTTTACGGAGTCACACACATATAGCATGTATTTTTCCGTGATACCAGCCGGTAGACGGCAGTGTGAGGAGCGTACACCTCTATACGGTGTGTGAAAAAATGTACGCTCAGTATCTACTGTGCAGAAAAAAAGGAATAAAAGGATTTTTGCTTACAGCAGTGTGCAAACAGCAATGCAGCTATCAGGGAGCCTTATAAGGCAGTCTAATAACCAACAGAACTGCTGCACACAAATATATCCTCCCCTGTCACTGCGCACTATACAGTTGTGTTTTACAGTGACATTCGCTATCAGCACAAGCAATTTTTTTTCTTTTTCCCTGCCTAAACACTTTCCCTATTGAGAACGATCAGAGCAACCTCTCCCTGTGCTAAGATCGGCAGAAGTAAGATGGCGGTCGGTGGTCACGGCCTTTTATAGGCACTGTGACGCCACACATAGCCGGCCAATCATCACTTGCATGCCCTTCTCTAACATGGTGAGGGCCGCTGCTGACGTAATCGCGATGCCCACAGTGTGCGTCCTTCTTGATTGGCTGAAAATAGGTGCTGGAAGGATTGTGGGAAACGCGACTTAGGCGCTCAAGTCGGCGACCTCATGGCCGACCTCACGCTATGGTCGGGTTTCGATCAGCGAAACCCGACTTTAGCAAAAGTCCGCGGATTCTGAATTTGGCCGACCCTTTCGCTCAACTCTAATCCTGACCTGCTTTTTGGAGACTGGTTGCAGCCACTTTTGGATTGCCTCCACTTTATCAATTTGCGACTTTATTTATGATCGCTTGCACAGTGCTCCTTGGGATGTTTAAAGTTTTGGAAATCATTTTGTATCCAAATCCGGCTTTAAACTTCTCCACAACAGTATCACGGACCTGCCTATTGTGTTCCTTGGTCTTCATGATGCTCTCTGTGCTTCAAACAGAACCCTGAGACTATCACAGTGTAGTACATGTACCGCCTGGGGGTTGGTCCCTTCTCATGCACGAAAAGACTGGAGTCAGATGCAGAAGAACGTTCAATCAGTTCCTCTTTTTTCGGTGTCTTCTCCTACATCCACAGCAATACGACAGCTCCTGCGCACTGGCCTGGGTACCAGTCACCTCCTCCTTCTCCTGTTTGCAATGGCCCTCTAGGTTCTTTCACTGTGGCTGCCTTTAGGCCCACTGCCACAGCGCTTCCCCTGGTCGAGTCCGTCCATCCGCTGCGACACTTACTACCTCTTCAGTGTTCAGCCGTCCGGTACCCCAGGCATCCTCTCTGTACAGCTGTCCTGTCAGGGCCACGCCCCGACTGTATGTCTCTCCCTGGGACTCTTCCTCCTTTTATTCCCTTTCTTTGGAATTCCCCTTCTCAGTCCCCGTAGCTCCGCCCACCATGACTTAGTGTTTCTTAGCTTCAGCTGCTGTTAGGTCCTTTTCTCACTGTCCTGCGTCTCCCCCTATTGGCCAAAACTCTGTACTACACGGTCTCTAACTAATTCTTGCTGTTTTCCCCACGTATACATATAATTTACAATAAAGTATTGTACACTGCACATTTTACATTCACCTTTTCCATCAGACAGGTTCACATATCAGTCCAACCTCCTACAACAGAGCAGGTGCATTTATATGGAGACTTGATTACACACAAGTGGATTATATTTATCATCATTAGTCATTTAGGACAACATTGGATCATTCAGAGATCCACAATGAACTTCTGGAGTGAGTTTGCTGCACTGAAAGTAAAGAGGCTGAATAATATTACACGCCCCACTTTTCAGTTTTTGAATTTTGACAAAAATTTAAAATAACCAATAAATTTCGTTCATCGTCACAATTGTGTTCCACTTGTTGCTGATTCTTCACCAAAAATGTACGTTTGGTATCTTTATGTTTGAAGCATTTTATGTGGGAAAAGGTTGAAAAGTTCCAGGGGGCCAAATACTTTGGCAAGGCACTGTAACTAGCTGCCCTACAAGGTCCATGGCAATCCGGTCAAATGGGACCTCTATAATCGGTAGCAGCACTAGGGGACTTCAGAAATGGGATACAGGAGCAGGAAACTGACAATTAGAGCAGGACCGGCAGTAGTTAACAATCTATCTGTGACATTCTGGCCAGTAGAAACTCATAAGGACCCATTCTTGAGTTTTGTCAACTCCCAGATGCCCACCCAAGACATAACAATGGGCCAGGTCTATGACCTATGCCTATAGGGACCCGGTACTAACAACTGATTTACCACTTCCTTTCTTAGCTTAATGACCCGATATAGCACCTCTCCATTTAAAGCAAAATGTGGAAACCTGGTTGCAGCTGCCGGCTCTTGGGCAACCTCATTTATCAGTCACTTTTTCAGATGCTCCATTTAAGGTAAACCCCACATTATCACCGGGTGTAGCAAGTCCTTAACCACCCCGATCTCATGTGATTCAGCCTCACAGTTAGCTTTTATAGTCCCTCTGGCAATGGGGTATACCTTGGCATCCCTGAGAATACAACAAATACCCACTGTTTTCTGGGGACCAGCTGGTGAGGGAGTGTTGCCCTTATCAGGGTCACCAAACTCCCCGAGTCCAAGAGTCCCGATACCAGTACCACCTTTATTGTTATGGGACAAGCCTGCGGTCTTTCACCGGGCTGATAGTCCACACTGCAGGCAGGATAGGCATAGTATGAACAGCGTCTTCCTAGGCTGCAGTCCATTTTTACAGTGGACATAGGACAACTGGCTGCTGTATGTCCAGGACCATGACGTCTCCAGCATAGCAAGTCTTTGACCAGCAGCTTTAGGCAACTCCTTACTGACCCCTTGGACCTCCCCTTCGTAGTGCCTCTAGTACCCCTGTTTTGGGCATCGGGCCCCCTCTGGCTACCCCAGTATGGAATGCAGCACCACCCACTTTCCTTGGGGATCTCTCAACCATCTGGTACCTTTGTATGAGGCCAACTAGGTCATTCTCATTTTGGGGATCCCCTGGGCAACCCATGTCTGCACCAGCCTTTGGAAGGGAGTGGATAAATCTGTCCATTACAACCCGCTCCACCATCTGGGCTGGGGTGAAGGACACCGGCTGCAACTATTTCTGTACCAGATGCAGCAAATCAAACATTTGAGAGCGAGGAGGTTTATCACCGCAATATGCCCAGTGGTGGACCATTTGAGCCCCTACAGACATAGTCACCCCTTAGCATGCCAGTATCTCAGTTTTTAGTTTGGCATTTTCCTGGGGATCTTGTAAGGCCAGGTCATAATAAGTCTTCTGGGGCTTGCCAGTTAGATAAAGGGCCAGGACCTCTGCCCACTGGTCTGGCGGTAGTTTTTCTCTCTCGCTTTGCTACCCACTCAAAATGCTTCCACATCTTCTCCTGTGGTCATTTTTTGCATCGTTCATCTTATCACCCTCCAGAAGTATGTGTCAGCACCTTGATGTGAAGGAGAGGTGGCTTCTCTGCTATGGAATCTCCCTCCAGGAGTTCCATCTGCCTTTGTTGCTGTTGGATCTATGGCATCAGGAGTTTATTTGTCTCCTGCTGTACCTGCTGCTATTCCCAGTACTGCTGCTCTTGGTGCTGCTGCTCTCGATGCTGCTGCTGTCTTAGGATCAGGTGCTTTATCTCTCCTTCATTTTGTCTGACCATTGTTCCAGCCCTGTAGCCGCCTTCACCCAAGATATGCAGGTTGTCCACAGTAGTCACCTCTGCTTTCTGAGGATCTTGCCTGCATTCTCCACCACCTGTGGTAGATTGGCTCACTTGGCTGCACATAGAGGAAGACACAGGTACACTGTCGCTTTAAATCTTCTGTTGGTTTATTGCACAGGTGGCATAAACAAACATGAAGTGAAAATAAACACAACCCTTAGGGCAAAACAAGAAAACAAAACAAAATGGGCTACAGTCTCTGTATCTGGTGGGATTCACCAGCTCCGTATAACAGCCATACAATGGTTGAGTTTTGCCTTCTCAGACACCGGAGATCCTCTCTCCAACCCTACTGAACCAAAAGTGCCTCTGTAGGCCAGCTATTTAAGCCTCAGACCACTCTGGGGTGGAGTTAAGGTGGACAACCTCCCACCATCTCTATGGTTGTCCACAAAAACCCAGCTCATTAAACAAATTAGCTGTTAACCCCTTGCAGCACTTAATGTGCTGGAGGAAAATCTCTGGGTTTTACATCACTGATGCCAGTAAGCCCAGTGAAACAAATCTCCCTTCCAGCACTTTACCAGTGACTTTGTAGCAAGGCATAGTCAACATTATTTCACACAAACCCACAAAATGGCCATACAAAATTGTCACTTTTCAAAAAATTGTGGACATGCAACTTTGCAATTTTGTTTCAAGCACTCACCTGTGGCTAGTAACAGGTTTTGAAAATATGAAAATCACATCTGAAGCCAGATGAAAAGGGGAGAAGTTAACTCAATCTTTGCATTGTGTGTCTGTGTGTCTCACACTAAGCGTGGATAACAGAAAAATTAAAATAGAACTGTCTGAGGGCTTGATAACCAGAATTGTTTAACAATATGAACAACCTCAAGGTTACAAGTCAATCTCCAGAAATCTTGATGTTGCTTTGTCCATGGTGCAGAACATAATCAAGAAGTTTACAACCCATTGCACTGTAACTAATCTCCCTGGATGTGGACAATAGAGAATAATTGATGAAACGTTGCAATGCAGGATAGTCCGGATGGTGGATAAGCATCCCCAAGCAAGTTGCAAAGAAATTCAAGATGTCCTGCAGGCTCAGGATGCATCAGTGTTAGCGCAAGCTATCTTTCAACATTTGAATGAAATGAAGCGTTATGACAGGAGACCCAGTAGGTCCTGACTGCTGACAAAGAGAGCTAAAAAAGCTAGACTGCAGTTTGCCAAAATGTATTTGAGTAAGCTACAATTCTTCTGGGAAAGTATCTTGTGGACAGAGGAGACCAAGATAGAGCTTTTTGGTAAAGCATATTATTCTACTGTTTACCAAAAATGGAATGAGGCCTAGAAAGAAAAGAGCACAGTACCTACAGTCAAATATGATGGAGGTTCAAAGATGTGTAGGGTTGTTTTGCTGCCTCTGGCACTGGCAACTTGACTGGGTTCAAGGCTTTATGAAATCTGAAGATTACTGGGTAGCAATGTAATGCCCAATGTCAGAAAGCTGGGTTTATGTTCTAGGTCATGGGTCTTCCAGCAGTACAACAATGACTCCAAACATACTCAAGAAGCACTCAGAAATGTATGGAAATAGAAATCTGGAGAGTTCTGAAGTGGCCGGCAATAAGTCTGGATCTAAATCGCAGGAAGGATCTAAATCCCGCTGAACACCTGTGGAGAGATCTTATCATTGCTGTTGGGAGTAGACACCCTTCAAGTATGAGAGACCTGGAGCAGATTGCAAAAGAACACTGATCAAGAATTCCAGTTGAGAGGTGTAACAAGCTTGTTGATGATTATAGGAAGATATTGATTGCAGTTAATTATTCCATTGAGACTGCAACCAAATATTAACCCCTTAAGCCCCAAGGGTGGTTTGCACGTTCATGACCGGGCCAATTTTTACAATTCTGACCACTGTCCCTTTTTGAGGTAATAACTCTGAAACGCTTCCATGGATCCTGGTGATTCTGACACTGTTTTCTCATGACATATTTACTTCGTGTTAGTGGTAAAATTTCATTCAAATAACTTGCGTTTATTTGTGAAAAAAATGGAAATTTGGCGAAAATTTTGAACATTTCGCAATTTTCCAACTTTGAATTTTTACGCCCTTAAATCACAGAGATACGGCACACAAAAAACTTGATAACTAACATTTCCCACATGTTTACTTTACATCAGCACAATTTTGGAACCAAATTTTTTTTTTGTTAGGAAGTTATATGAGTTAAAAGATGACCAGCGATTTCTCATTTTTGCAACACCATTTTATTTTTACAGACCACATCACATTTGAAGCCACTTTGAGGGGTCTATATGATAGAAAATACCCAAAAGTGACACCATTCTAAAAACTGCACCCCTTAAGGTGCTCAAAACCACATTCAAGAAGTTTATTAACCCTTTAGGTGCGTCACAGGAATTTTTTGAATATTTAAAAAAAATGAACATTTAATTTTTTTTCTCAAAAAAAATACTTCAGGTTCAATTTTTTTTATTTTACCAAGGGTAACAGGAGAAATTGGACTGCAAAATTTATTGTGCAATTTGTCCTGAGTACGCTGATACCTGATATGTGGGGGGGAACCACTGTTTCGGCGCATGGCTGAGCTCAGAAGGGAAGGAGCGCCGTTTGCCTTTTTCAATGCAAAATTGGCTGGAATTCAGATCGGACGCCATGTCACGTTTGGAGAGCCCCAGATGTACCTAAACAGTGGAAACCCCCGACACGTAACCCCATTTTGGAAACTAGACCCCCCAAGGAACTTATCTAGATAGTGGTGAGAACTTTGAACCCACAAGGGCTTCACAGAAGTTCATAATGTACAGCGGTACAATTAAAAAATCATATTTTTTCCACAAAAATGATCTTTTCACCCCCAAATTTTATTTTCCCAAGGGTAGCAGGACACTAAAAGTTATTGTGCAATTTGTCCTGAGTACGCTGATACCCCATATGTGGGGGTAAACCACTATTTGGGCGCATGGCAGAGCTCGGAAGGGAAGCAGCCATTTGACGTTTTTGGCTGGATTTGAGATCGGACACCATGTCGCGATTGGAGACCCCCTGATGTACCAAAACAGTGGAAACCCCCCACAAATGACACCATTTTGGAAACTAGACCCCCCAAGGAACTTATCTAGATGTGTGGTGAGAACTTTCAACCTCCAAGGGCTTCACAGAAGTTTATAACATACAGCCATACAATTAAAAAATCATATTTTTTCAACAAAAATGATCTTTTCACCCTCAATTCTTATTTTTGCAAGGGTAACAGGACCCCAAAAGTTATTGTGCAATTTGTCCTGAGTACGCTGATATCCCATATGAGGTGGTAGACCACTATTTGGGTGCATGGCAGAGCTCAGAAGGGAAGCAGTGCCATTTGGCGTTTTTGGCTGGAATTGAGATCGGACACCATGTCGCGTTTGGAGAGCCCCTGATGTAACAAAACAGTGGAAACCCCCCACAAATGACACCATTTTTGAAACTAGACCCCCCAGGGAACTTATCTAGATGTGTGGTGAGCACTTTGACCCCTCCAGTGCTTCACAGAAGTTTATAACGCCCAGGTGTGAAAATAAATTTTTTTTATTTTTTCTACAAACATGATCATTTAGTCACCAATTTTTTTATTTTCCCAAGGGTACCAGGAGAAATTGGGCCCCAAAAGTTGTTGTCCAATTTGTCCTGAGTACACTGGTACCCCATATGTGGGAGAAAACTACTTGATGGGCACACGTCGGGGCTCGGAAGGGAAGTAGTGATGTTTTGGAATGCAGACTTTGATGGAATGGTCTGCAGGTGTCATGTTGCCTTTGGAGAGCCCCTAATGTACCTAAACAGTGGAAACCCCCCACAAGTGACCCCATTTTGGAAACTAGACCCCCTAAGGAACTTATCTAGATGTGTGGTGAGCACTTTGAACCCCCAAGTGCTTAATAGAAGTTTATAACGCCCGGGGGTGAAAATAAAAAAATAATTTTTTTCCACAAAAATGATATTTTGCCCCCAGTTTTTTATTTTCCTAAGGGTAATAGGAGAAATTGGACCTCAAAAGTTGTTTTGCAATTTGTCCTGAGTACGCTGACAACCCATATGTGAGCGTAAAACACTGTTTGGGCGCATGGCAGAGCTTGGAAGGGAAGGAGCACCATTTGACTTTTTCAACTCAGAATTGGCTGGAATTGAGATCAGGCGCCATGTTGCATTTGGAGAGCACCTGATGTGCCCAAACAGTGGAAACCCCCAATTCTAACTCCAACCCTAACCCCAACACACCCCTAACCCTAATCTCAGCCCTAACCCTAGCCCTAGCCTTAACCCTAGCCCTAGCCCTAACCCTCACCTTGGCCCTAACCCTAGCCCTAGCCCTAACCCTAATGGGAAAATGGAAAAAAATACATTTTCTTTTAATTTTATTATTTTTCCCTAACTAAGGGGGTGATAACAGGGGGTTTGATTTACTATTTATGGCGGGTTTTTATGTTTGGCAGCTGTCACACGCTAAAAGACGCTTTTTATTGTAAAAATAGTTTTTGCATCACAACATATTGAGAGCTATAATTTTTCTGTGTTTTGACCCACTGAGTCATGTCAGGTCTTATTTTTTGTGGGACGAGTTGACGTTTTTATTTGTACCATTTTCGGGCACCTGACATTTTTTGATCGCTTTTTATTCCGATTTTTGGGACACAGAATGAACAAAAACCAGCGTTTCATGAATTTCTTTTGGGGGGGTGCGTTTACACCGTTCCGCGTGCGGTAAAATTGATAAAGCGGTTTTATTCTTCGGGTCAGTACGGTTACAGCAATACCTCATTTAGGTCATTTTTTTATGTTTTGTCGGTTTTATGCAATGAAAACTATTTTATATAAAAAATAATTATTTTTGCATCGCTTTATTCTGCGAGCTATAACTTTTTTATTTTTTCGCTGATGATGCTGTATCACAGCTCGTTTTTTGTGGGACAAGATGGCGTTTTCAGCGGTACCATGGATATTAATATGCGTCTTTTTGATCGAGCGTTATTGCACTTTTTGTTCAGCAGTATGATAATAAATCATTATTTTTTGCTTCGTTTTTTATTTTTATTTTTTAAGGGGTTCGCTAAAGGGGTTAACTAATGGGACAGTTTTATAGGGCAGGTCGTTGCGGACGCAGCGATACCAAATATGTGTACTTTTATTGTTTTTTTGTTTTTTTTTAATTTCCAAAAAATGAATTTATTGAGGGAATGCTTTTTTTTTTTTTCTAATTTATTTGGCGATTTTTTTAAAATTATTTTAACACTTTTTTTTTAACTTTATTACATTGTCCCAGGAGGGACATCACTGTCCTGTGACAGATCGCTGATCTGTCGCATCACAGATCACTGTGACAGATCAGCGATCTGTCACAGGCAGTGCACCAGGCTTCCTCGTGCCTGCGCTTTGCAGGCACTGAGGAAGCCAGCTCCCTGCAGGCCCCCGAAGGTCCCCGTCGCCATCTTGGATTCGGGGGCCTGCAGGGAAGGAGCCCCCTGCAGCAGCGCTGCACATTGCGCTGCCGTGGGGGGCTCAGGGAAGCACGGAGGGAGCCCCCTCCCTGCCGATGCTTCCCTTTAACCCCCGGTACACCGTGATCGTGTTTGATCGCGGTGTGCAAGGGGATAACGTGTCGGGGGCGGTCCGTGACCGCCCCTGACACATTGTGCCGGGTGTCAGCTGTGATAATCAGCTGACACCCGGCCGCGATCAGCGGCGCTCAACACGTGGGCGCCGTTGATTGCTATGACGTACTATCCCGTCCCTGGGAATTAAGTCATGGGATAGTACGTCATATGGGATTAAGGGGTTAAGTGAAGGATGCCAACCCGGTCCATTTTTGGAGGTTTGAGTGAAATTATGTCCAATTTGCCTTTTTTCTCTGTTTTTTTGTGTTGTTCCAATACACACAAATGAAATAAACATGTGTATAGCAAAACACATGTAATTGCATTCATTTTCTGGGAGAATTACTTCATTTCCTGGACCAATTTCAAGAGTGCAATACTTTCGACCATGACTGTATTCAGCAAATAGACATATCAAATGCTGCATTATGTATTATTCTAAATTAAAGATAGCCATGCAAAAAAAAAAAAGGTTTGTCTGGAAGAATAGAGGCCCATCCAATTGCACGCATTCTTATATACAGTGTAGAGAGCTCTAATAGCACTGTACTTTCTTCTCCAAGCTCATAAAAAGAAACATTTTCTCCAACCGTACCTCATGATCACAGACACCTCTGCTAGGATAGACTTTTTACATTATCTGAAATCAATGCTCCATTTTGCCAGAGTAAATTGTATTAAGGTTTATTACTAAGACATCAGTTTGTATTTCACCGTCCTCAACTGAGGGACTATTAACGTAAACTTTGAAAAGAGGCAGAAAGCTTTTATTTGTGGCTTCTGCATTTTAATTTATGGATTTGCTTTGTTGTTTATGAAGCTAGAATAATGCTACCTATTTCATCCTCAGATTCGGATGAGTTATTCAAGCTCAAACGATCAACCTCCATTTATTTTTTCATTTCCACTGGAGCAATTTAGCAGTTCATTAAAATGTCTTATAATAAAGAGATATCAGAGCAGAAGTGAGAATGGAGTGGAGGGAGGCTACTAGAAATCGCTTTGGCCCTGTCAGAAAATCTTTTGATTGTGGGTTCTTTATCTTTACCAGCTTTGTGTGAAAGTTATGCCCCTGTCACACATCGAGATCGCTGCTGAGTCACAAGTTTTGTGACGCAACAGTGATCTCACCAGCGAGATCGCTGTGTGTGACACTTATCAGCGACCGGCCCCCCTGCCGGGTATCGCTGATCGTGTTCGAATGGCCTGGACATTTTTTTGATCGTTGGTCTCTCGCTGGCCAGCATGCATCGATGTTTACCTTGGTTTCCAGCTCCCTGCACCAGCGTGCTGGTTTCTAACATACACAGCGGGTAACTAAGCAACATGTGTCGCTTGTTACCCGCATGTCGCTGGTGCTGATCGCTGGTGAAGCTGCCTGTTTGACAGCTCACCAGCGATCATGTAGCGACACCCAGCGATCCTGACAAGGTCATATTGTTGTCGGGATCGCTGGTGCGTCGCTATGTGTGACGGGGCCCTTAGGGTGAAGGGATCCATTCTCAGCATGGTCCAAAAATTAATTATATCTTAGATTTCAAGAACTTGGCGCAAAATTAAACATACTGGTACTTTTCTTCCTTTAACCTTTAACCAATTTTTTACAACTTTTTAGCAACAAAGTCATAAATCCTTTAAAAAGTTGCAAAACTACAATCAATTGAAAATTCCTCCATAAACATTACCATAGGGGCCTTATTGTGCATGATCTTATTCCCAGAGAATAAGTGCCCAAAGTATATACTATCTTTCCCTATGTTCCTGATATCGTATACTCAGAAGACCTCAAAATACTGTAATCAGTCTCTAGGCTAGACCTAACGTAATTCAGACGCCTTCATATTTCCCAGAGGTCCTCTATATTTCCAGACAGTTCCATGCACAGTGTCCTGATTTCAGCTAGGGTTAGGACATAGTGTGAGTTTCCCCAAACAAAGTCCTTCATTTTGTCTGCATCAAAATGTGTCACACACAAGGACCTGTCTAGCCTGTATCAGGAAAATGTCTGTAACAGTACTCGGAGGTGAGGTGGAAGGGTAATGTGTGTAACAGTACCGGAGGTGAAAAGGAAGGGTTGGTAAACGATACCTGACATTATCTGTTGGATACAATTCCTGTAGATAACACCCAGGACAAAGATCCCTTGATTTCATGGGTAGCAGTCATGGCTGTGTCTATGTGGCGCCCCTGAGGGTCAGTCGCCACAGAGGTACTGCACCTCCTCCTGAGGTGTGGTATCCCACCATCCTGGTAAGGTGGAGACTCCTGACCACGCTCCAACACCTGCACCCCACACCACAAAATATTGTAGCAAAGCACCTTCGGCGGCTCCCTGCTTGGAGTATAGCAAAGCACCCATTGGTGGCTCCCTGCTTGGAACTCGAAACATTCTGGGAGGTGGGTGGAGTTAGATTACATTACAAGGAGCAGGAAGAGTTTAGGACAACAGTTGAGTTCAGTGAGTTGGTTAGAGAGTTGGAGAGAAGAAGATCCCTGGAGAGAGGGACAGATGGATGGAAGTGCTGCAGCAGATCCCAGTGACCTGGGTCTGCTGGCACGGGAAAGGAAGAGAGAGAGCAACATAGACTGAAAGCCTGATTCTCCATAGAAAGAAAGACTAGTACTGAACGTGTGGAGTAAAAGGGAACAGAGGACGTGGGTTAGAAGAGAACCCTTCCTAGAAGTTCCAAGTGCAAGGCCGGGGTCCGGTCCCCGAGGTTGTATGGATACTAATTGTCCTGCAGCAGACACCGGAGGAATAGAAGTAGTGACCACTTTATTCCCACACAAGACTTGGGGGCACAACAGCAACTGGATAGTGAGCCGGGACTTAGTAGCAAGAAGTCCCCAAAGCAGGCTACAGTTGTCTGCCGTACAGGTAGAGTTCATAAGAACATCGGACAGGAGGAACTCCAGTGTAACTCAGTACTAGGAGTACTTCATTTAAAGGCGCTATAAGAGGAGACGTTCAGAAAGGCACATATGTTGGCGGAGTGTTGGAAAGGAGTATTCCATCTGGCCTGGAGGTTGACTGAGTCCCTGACCCGGAGGACACGCCACAGAGGCAGGCACCTGTTTGTACAACAGACTGTGAGTAAAGCTTTGGAACTACATGCCCTGGTGTCCTCCACTTATTCCTGTGCCAAACTGCCCAGCACAGCTACATCCCTTGCGCCTGACACTACACCATCTACATGTCACTTCACCCACTCTGCCCTGGAACTACAGCCCTGCCTGTGGAGGGCTATAACATCACTGCTGCACCACACCATCTGTCCCAGAGGATCTGTCTGCAGCGTCGGCTTACATCTTCATTGCTGAACACCACAGGTGGCGTCACGACTTACACATTGACACTGAACATTTACAATGGGCGCCCAGGGCCACGGGCCGGGTTCCAGCTACCGTGACATCTCCCAGTGAGGACCATCGGGCCCGGTACCGAGTACCCCACAGCCCTGGGTGTGAGGGCATCCCATCTCAATGCCAAAAATGATACCAAAACTAAACTAGAACACCATCCATATTGCATGCCTTTGGTGGACACCAAGACTTACACCTCCACAAACTCAACCATAATGTGTGCCCTTACTTGGTCACCCTGGCCCACCTTTTATTGTGCATCAGCCATCACCATGAAGCTTATATGTTTGTTTTTTTAACACTCCTTCAATGGCACCTTAGGCAGGCTACTACTTTATTTACCACTCATCCCAGCTTTAATTATCTTTCTATGAGCTTGATCCTTTGATATACAGTTGGAGCTTGTAGGCTCGGGAAAGAAGAAGTTAACTGAGCATAATAATGTCTCTAATTTATGTCTCTAATAAAAATTCAGCAAAATTTCGCTGAAAATATACCGGGTGAGTCATAAAGGACGGACGTTTTTAAACTAATCATAAAATCGTTAAATATTTATTAAATATAAATGTATTCACAGATTTGGTTACGTATACTGACAAATATTTGACAAATTCAAGTGTGGAAAACAACATCTGCCATGTGGTGGCCATTATCAGTGATGCATTTCCAAAGGCGTTCTTGGAAGTTGGCATCAACACGTTCCAACACAACTCTGTCGATTTGGGCAACTTCCACTCGAATAGCTTCCTTCAGTTCTTGTAATGATCGAGGCTTAAGCTTGTATACACGTGATTTGAGGTGACCCCATAAGTAATAATCGCACATGGACAGGTCTGGGGACCTAGGAGGCCAATTAATATCGCCAAACCTGGAAATGATGCGACCAGGGAAGAGAGGGCGAAGAACGTTCATTGTTGCTCCGGCTGTGTGGGCCGTTGCCCCATCTTGTTGAAACCACACACTAGAGATGGGGATATGTTGCCGTCGTAACTCAGGAACAAAGAAGTTATTTATCATGGCGATATAACGTTGTGAGTTCACGGTAACAGTATTGCCATTATCGCCTTCGAAAAAGTACGGACCGATCACGCCATATTTGCCCATAGTGCACCACACCGTTACCTTAGGGCTGTGCAGCGGTCGTTCATGTAATTCTTTCGGATTTTCATAGGCCCAATAACAGCAGTTCTGCTGATTAACCATGCCATTGACATGGAAATGAGCTTCATTACTCATGAATAAAATAAGGTTGTCGTTTTGCTCAATAATTGCTTCCATCTCATGTGCGAACTTCAGTCGCGCTGCGTAATCCCCGCGCTCCAACTGTTGCACAATGGCCAATTTATAGGGGTGGAAATGCAGGTCTAAATGCAAAATACGCCTTACTGTACGATTACTGAGGGCAAGTTCTAAAGAATGTTTCCGAGCAGATCGACTCGGACTGCGCAGCATGGCTTGCCTGACGCGTTCCACATTTTCAGGGGTACGTGCCGTTCGTGGAGCCCCCGGTGGTCGTTTGTTCATTAGTGTACCTCGTGTACGGAGTGCTTCAACCCAACGTAGGATAGTGTTACGAGCGGGAACAGCTTGATTTCTGTGAATATTGAAATGACGCCGAAACTCACGCTGAACGGCTGTGATACACTCATTATTCTTGACAAAACTGTCGTACGCAAAAACGCGATGTTCTATCGTCCACGGCACCATAGCTTAAACTGAAACTAAAATAAAAACAATGCTTTCACCTCACAAACATAACCCCGCCTCCCGCACATCTCTACCTCCACCTGGTGGTGAGTTATAGCCACTTCAAATACATCCGTCCTTTATGACTCACCCGGTATATATAAAAAAATCCTTATTCTTATGAAAGGTAACTATTATTCTAATTTTACTTTCTATATTTTATTTGTTAGTTACTTTTTATTCTTTGGTTTAATTCTTTTGTTTTGGCTTCTTTTGTTTTTGCTTAACTCCTGTTTACTGTTTGTCATTGACAATGTATGAATAAACTGCAACTGGAAATCATTGGAGAGGGGTTATTTTAGGCAGTTATTTATTAATGACTGAATAGGCTGTTTCTCTTTGGCTCATTTCTGCAATCTGATGGAAGTCATTGTCAAGTGTCAATCAATCAGTCTATTTAGCAGAAGAAAAATGGGTACATTACATACAAGCTGGTAATATTGATTTGTTATTGCGGCTATGGATTTGTATTATAATTACAGAAAGGTAATGTTTGCCATCATAGTCTCGAAAGTAATGATCTAGAGAAAGACAGACGGGACCTTCTGGGAGTTGTGCGCATTTAAAGGAAATCAAACACATTTATAATTCCTATTGAAATTTGGGGAAATTAATCATCCAATAATTATCAGAAATGATCTCTGTCGTGAACATGTCATTTGTGATGTAGAGATCTATACAATAAAGTAAGAAAATATCTTAGCCACCCAATAAACCATACTCCATCAATTTTAAATCCATCATACACACTTCAATCCAATCAATATCCCATGACTTGATTAAATATTATTAAGTCTTAAGCCCCCACACATATTGGACTAACTGGTCAATATTACTACTTTATATGAAGGAGTCATGAGTAGTGTTGAGCGATACCTTCCGATATTGGGAAATATCAGATCGGATTGCATCAGACCATACCCCTAAAAAAATATCGGATATCGCCGATTCCGATACCGGAAACCAATGCAAGTCAATGGGACACAAATATCGGAATGAAAATAAACCCTTACTTTCCTTGTAGGTTAATTCTACATGAAGGAAAACAACTAAGAATAATGTAGAATGTATTGGGGGAGGTGGAGGAGACATTAAAGGCATAGAGGTTTAGCCCAATCAAATGGAATAGCAGGAATTAAATTTTTTTTTAAGACGTTCGGAGTTACAAAGATATTGACTATGTTAAGCTTTTTTATATTTTGTCAGATATTTATGTTTCACTACTTCCATGCTCTTCACCTTCTTTTTTACTTCTCCCACACTTTCTCCTTCATCATCCTCTTCAGGGTCATCGTCTTGGTCTTCTTCGGGGTGGTCTTCAGGGTCGTCGTCTCCAGGGTTGTCGTTTTCGGGGTCGTCGTCTTCTTCAGGGTGGTCTTCAGGGTCGTCGTCTCCAGGGTCCTTGCTTTTGGGGTCGTCGTCTTCTTCGGGGTGGTCTTCAGGGTCATCGTCTCCAGGGTCGTCATTTTCGGGGTCGTCGTCTTCTTCGGGGTGGTCTTCTGGGTCGTCGTTTTTAGGGTCATCGTCAGGGAGATCCAGAGTGATTACCAAAAACCATTTCAAAAATCTTGAACTTGGAAATGTAGCAGAAGGTACAAGAGGGCTGAGGAACTGCTGAGAACCAGCTGATGGTACTGGAACCTGGATGGGTAGCCGAAGGTGCAAAAGCCAATGGAACTACCGAGGACCAGCTGATGGTACTGGAGCCCGGTTACTAAGCAGGAGATAACTGTGCCAGAAAGCACTACCAAGGACCAGCAGACGTTGGTGGAACTCGGATACCAAGAAGGAGGCACCTAAGCCAAAGGCTCTGCCTGGAACCAGCTGACGTTACTGGAACCCAGGGGGCCATATTCAAAATTGACTTCCAAAGAACCAGCTAATGGTGCTGGAACTCAGATAGGCAGCAGAAGGTACACCTGAAAAAAAAAGTTGCAAGGCCGCGAGCCGGCCGGAGTTACCGAAACCCACAGTCCTACAGGGGGAGCTTGTCCTATTGGCACTACGGAACCAGCCTTCATTGCCAGATCCCGCAGCCCACATAGGAAGCACCTAAACTGCAGGCACCATAGAGTCGGCTAACCCGACCGCAACATGACAGTATTGGAGGCAAAGTGACGTTGACACTACCAGGAAACAGCTGGCATGCTGGACCAGGCTGGGCAGGAGGGAGTACCCGTGCCACAGACACTTCTGAAACAATCACTGACCTCAGGGAGACCAGTCAAAGAAAACACTGCGGCAGCCGGCAAAGGCGCTCAATCAGTGAAATCCTAGGTGCATTGCTCCCTGGGAAATACGAATATGCAAATAAAGTCCGTGGAGCCTCATTTAAGAGTCTCAAACATGGGACTAGCCAGATCTTCCTCCAGGGAAGGACCCAGCCAAGGAGTTGCTCCTTTCGGAAACCACCATTACCACCATATTAAGTGGCCCTTTATTTGCTTTGGTGGCAGCTGCCTAAAACTGGGCACTCCAATTTAGCTTCTTATTGACTAAGATGCCTAAGTCTTTTTCCATGTCTGATTTCCCCAGCAGTTTCCCATTTAGTAAGATATTGTAGCATCTGTTTCTCCTTCCCATGTGCATAACCTTACACTTATCTGTGTTAAACCTCATTTGCCATTTTTCAGCCCAATTCTCCAATTTACTCAAATCTGTCTGTAGTTGCAAACTGTCCTCCTTTGTGTTAACTACCTTACATAGTTTTGTATCATCTGCAAATACTGATATTTTACTGTGTAAGCCATCCACTAGATCATTAATAAATATATTAAATAGTAGGGGGCCCAATACAGAACCCTGTGGTACCCCACTAGTAACCCTTGCCCAATCTGAGTATGCACCATTAATAACCAGTGCCACTCTTTGTTTTCTATCACTAAGCCAGCTACCTACCCATCTACACACATTTTCCCCTAACCCAAGCTTTCTCATCTTACTTACCAATCTTTTATGTGGGACAGTGTCAAATGCTTTAGAGAAGTCAAGATAAATGACATCCAATGATTCTCCTTGGTCCATTTGAGAGCTTACATCCTCATAGAAGCTGATCAGGTTAGTTTGACAGGTGCGATCCTTCATAAATCCATGTTGATATGGAGTTAAACATTTATTAACATTGAGATATTCCATAATGGTATCCCTTAGAAACCCTTCAAAAATTTTACCCACAACAGATGTTAAGCTTACCGGCCTATAGTTTCCAGGTTCCCTTTTACACCCCTTTTTGAATATTGGTACCACATTTTCTTGCCGCCAATCAAAAGGAACAGACCCTGTTTCTATAGAGTCTTTAAATATAAGGAATAGAGGCCTGTTTATGACATTACTTAACTCCCTTAATACCCGAGGGTGAATGCCATCAGGGCCTGGTGATTTGTCAATTTTAATCTTACTAAGGCGGTTCTGCACTTCTTCCTGGGTTAGGCAGGTAATACCGTATATACACGAGTATAAGTCGATCCGAGTATAAGTCGACCCCCCTAATTTTGCCTCCAAAACCTGGGAAAACTTATTGACTCGAGTATAAGCCTAGGGTGGGAATTGCAAATTCCAAATATCGTAATGCTGCACAACATATGCCCCCATAAATGCTGCACAGTGAATAATGGTGGCCCAAATACCGTAATGCTGCACAACATATGCCCTCATAAATGCTGCACAGTGAATAATGGTGGCCCAAATACCATAATGCTGCACAACATATGCCCCCATAAATGCTGCACAGTGAATAATGGTGGCCCAAATACCATAATGCTGCACAACATATGCCCCCATAAATGCTGCACAATGAGTACCGTAATAGTGGCCCCAATGCATGATAATTTATTGGCCAAGTGATAGGATTACCGATAATCCTAATCATGTTGCTGCTGCCCCTGCTGGAGTTAAAAAAAAAAAAAAAACACACTATATACTCACCTCCGTTGCTGACAGCTGCTCCTGAGCGTTCCCGACTCTTCAGTGACTCAGGCAGAGGCCGCATGCTATCCACGTCATCGCGCCCCCTGTACGTCACTGCCAGAAGATGGAAGGCGGGAGAGAGTGGCGCGCAGCGACTTGTAACGCCGCCGCGGCCCTATCATCACCCGCCACCGGGACACTGACAGGCTGCATGGGACCGCAGACACATACCGGGGACCACGGAGATGACAGGGACCAGGTAAGTTTGAAACATGACCCGAATATAAGTCGAGGGGGGTCTTTTTCAGCCCAAAAAGGGGGCTGAAAAACTTGACTTATATTCGAGTATATACGGTACTTAATGGGGAGTTTACATTATCACTCTGCATTTCCCCTTGCAAATCCTTTTCCTGTGTGAACACTGTTGAGAAAAAAAGTATTTAAAACATTTGCTTTTCCCACATCGCTCTCTATGATTTCACCCTCATTGTTCTTTAAAGGGCCGACACCATCAATTTTAATCTTTTTACTGTTTACATAATTAAAGAATAGTTTGGGGTTTGTTTTACTTTCCTTAGCAATGAGTCTCTCAGTTTCCACTTTTGCTAAATGTATTTGTTTTTTACACATTTTATTTTTTTCTCTATAACTTTTTAATGCTTCTTCATTGCCTTCCTGTTTTAGCTTCTTAAATGCCTTGTTCTTGTTATTTATTGCCCTTTTTACATCCTTATTTAGCCACATTGGTGTTCTCCTGTTCCTAGCCCTTTTATTTCTGTACGGTATGGCTAGCTTGCAGTGGGTGTGTAAAACTGATTTAAATATTTCCCATTTATTTTTTGTGCTCCTATTTTTGAGGACATTGTCCCAATCAATTCGGCGAAGGTCCTCTCTAAGCTGATCAAACTTTGCTTTCCTGAAATTCAGCGTTTTTGTAACCCCCTTCCAGGGCACCTTACTGAAGGACACGTGGAATTGTATTATATTGTGGTCACTGTTCCCTAGGTGCCCATCGACTCGTACTTCTGTTATTCTATCTGGCCTGTTGCTTAAAATTAAGTCCAGAAGGGCTGTCCCTCTAGTTGGGCCCTGCACAAGTTGTGACAGATAATTATCCTTGGTCACTGACAGAAATTGGTTTCCTTTCTGAGATACGCAGGTTTCAATTTCCCAGTCTATGTTGGGGTAGTTGAAGTCCCCCATAATAATCACCTCATTGTGACTTGCTGCTTTGTCTATTTGTTTCATTAATACATTTTCAGTGGTTTCTGTTATATTTGGTGGCTTATAACAAACCCCGAGGATCGTGTTGAGAATGTGGGCGATGCGGCGGTCGTTTCTCAGGCACTGCAGCAAGAAATCAACCATGTGCTGCAGACTGCCAACTGGCCAAGAAACGCTGTCCCCTGCTTGAGGCGTCATCTCTGCCTGCTCTGCATCACCCTGTGATGTTGTCACATCTCCTGTTGTTTGTGGGCTGTTGCCCTTGTTTGCATTCTTTGCCTAGTAACAGTGATGTAGGGGAGAGGAGGAGTCGGGGGAGGGACGTGGAGAGGAAGGTGGAAGTAAGGAATAAAGAAAAGCACGGCCTGGCAGCCAAGCACTAGCACATCAGTGTACGTCTCTGAATTCTTTATCGCCGACATCACGACACTACAACTGGCGACGAGGAAGCGTTCATTCATCAGCCACAGGTATTTCAGTCCCACGAACAGTCTACAAGGCTATCAGTACTCACTATGGCTTGTCTACCCGCATTTCCTGCTTTTGATGTGCATCAGTCCCAAGCAAACCTGGCAGTATCTTGGGATAAATGGCTAAAGCGATTCGAGATATTTCTGCAAGCCATGAATGTCTCTGATGATACCCGGAAAAAAGCCATGCTGTTACACTACGCAGGGGAGCAGGTTTACGATATATTCACTACTCTGCCGAATACAGGGGAGGACAAGGACTATGAGCTCAGCAAAGCTGCGTTAAGCAAGCACTTCTCCCCTCACAGAAATCCGGCATTTGAAATTTTTAAGTTCAGGCAGTCAAAGCAGTCGCCAACAGAAAGCATGGCTGAGTATCATGTCCGGCTACGACACCTTGCAGCGCACTGTGAATTTGCGGAAGTAGACAAAGAAATCCAAATGCAGATCGTACAAGGATGTATTTCCTCCAAGTTAAGGAGACAAGCACTCAGAGACCCCACCATGACGTTAGCGAAGTTGCTAGATACAGCGCGTATAAATGATGCTGCAGACAAACAAGCTAAACTGATAGAGAACATCGAGCATGAGCCAGATGCGACATCTTCTATAGCAAAGCTTACACAGAAACCAAATGTGCCTCGCACGCAGGCAGCCACATGTTACAACTGCGGTGGATCGTATCCTCACCAGAATGTCGGCCCAGCAAAGGGAGGAACTTGTCATAATTGCGGAAAGCAAAATCATTTTGCAAAGGTGTGTAGATCCAAGCCACAATCTCCTCATACCACCGCACAACCTAGGCCACCGAAGATCCAAACACTGCAGATTAATGACGAGTCCCACAGCACCTATTTATTCTCCGTGACGGAAGAGGGATCTAATACTGTGCACGCAGTTACTAATCCAAAACGAGTAATCCTAGTGAATGGCAATCCAATAGAAGCCCTGGTGGACACGGGGGCATCAGTCAACGTCATCAGTCATACAGTCTACAACCAGCTCCTAAACAAACCTACTCTACAAAGTACTAATATAAAGATTTTTCCTTATGGCTCAGCAGCTGCACTGCCCCTGTGCGGAAAATTTCAGTCAGAAGTTGCAGCTGAAGGAAAGTCCATCACTGACACCTTTTATGTGGTAGAATGCTCTGCGGACACACTTCTCAGCTGTACCAGTGCAATATCTCTGGGCCTTGTGAACCTTGTCAACAGCATTACAGGTCCTTCGGCCCACCACATTATGCAGAAGTACCCAAATCTCTTTAAAGGCCTAGGTAAGCTAAAGGATGTTCAAATAAAATTGCATATAGATCCGTCAGTACAGCCCTCTATTCAGCCCCACAGGCGCATTCCATTCCATGTCCGCAAGCTTGTGGAGCAAGAACTGCAAGACCTGGAGGCGTCCGATGTCGTCGAACGCGTTGAAGGCCCGACCCCCTGGGTTTCACCAATCGTTGTTGCACCTAAACCGAAGCAGCCAGGTAAAATCCGACTATGTGTGGATATGCGCCACGCCAATCGGGCGATCCAAAGAGAAAGGCACATCACGCCCACTATTGAAGACATTCTCGCAGACCTGAATGGTGCGAAGGTATTTTCAAAAATTGACCTAAACTCAGGCTATCATCAACTTGAATTGCATCCAGACTCCAGGTACATTACAACTTTTGGCACGCATGTGGGCCTGCGCAGATTTAAGAGATTGAACTTTGGCATCTCATCGGCCGCAGAAATTTTTCAGAATATCGTCAGCCAGGTTCTGTCTGGCATTGCAGGAGTCCTCAACGTCAGTGATGACATTCTCATTTATGGCACAACCCAAGAGGAACATGACAATCGCCTAGAACAAGTGTTTCAAAGACTCCAAGCCTGCAATCTCACTGTCAATCCGTCAAAATGTGAATTTAACCAAAAATCATTAACTTTTTTTGGATACATCTTTTCTGAACAAGGAGTTTCAGCTGACCCACAGAAAGTGGCTGCCATAAAATCGGCTAGCCCACCGCAAAATGTGTCATATGTTCGCAGCTTCCTAGGACTGGTCACATACTGTGGGCGATTTATACCTGACCTAGCCACTGTTTCTGTACCTCTGCGAAAGCTCACAAAGAAAGACTCTCCGTGGACATGGGGTACTGAGCAGCAAGCAGCTTTTGACGCATTGAAAACCAACCTAACCAGCGACACTGTCATGGCCTATTTTGACCCGTCAAAACCCACACAGCTACTGGTGGATGCTAGTCCAGTAGGCCTAGGGGCAATTCTCACACAAGTGTCTAGCGCAGGCGACATATCCACAATCTCAAATGCCAGCAAGACACTAACGGATACAGAGCAGCGATATTCACAAACTGAGAGAGAAGCCCTGGCAGTTGTGTGGGGGTGCCTTCATTTCCATTTATACCTTTTTGGACATCAATTCACAGTGATAACTGACCACAAGCCACTCGTTCCAATTTTCAATAAGCCCTCGTCAAAGCCTCCCCCGCGTCTTGAACGCTGGTTGCTCCGCTTACAGAACTATCATCTCCAGTTGAGATACGAGGCGGGAGCTGGAAATCCCGCAGACTATTTCTCGAGACACCCAGCACCACAGCCCACCACAGACGACATCCCCGCGACGATTCTGGCGGAGGAGCATGTCAACTTTGTCGTCGCCCATTCGGTACCGAAAGCTATGACCATACAGGAAATTAAGCAAGCGCTGGATGCCGATCACCAACTTCAATTTGTGATAGAGACGGTTCGGTCCAAGAACTGGAGCAGTTTTCTCGCTGAGGCCCGCCTTCACCCTCCTGATCAGGCTGGGTACCTGGAGGTTTTCTTTAACGCGAGACATTCACTATCGGTATCAGACTAAAATATGCTCTTAAGAGATAATCGCCTGGTGATACCTCAGAAACTTCAGGGCAGGGTACTGGATCTGGCGCATGAAGCTCATCAAGGGGTCGTGAAAACAAAGCAACTACTTCGGGAGAAAGTGTGGTTTCCCGGACTTGACAAAAAGGTAGAGGCACTCGTTGAAACATGCATACCGTGCCAAGCCACTACAGTTGCCCATAGACGTGCACCATTACAAATGACACCCCTGCCAGCCGGCCCATGGATAGCTGTTAGCATCGATTTCTGCAGTCTACCAGATAGCTCCTATCTGCTGGTGATCATGGATGACTTTTCAAGGTTTCCAGTCATCGAACATGTTTCTACAACCTCGGCCAAGGCTGTTTTACCAAAATTAGACAAGATCTTCTCGGCATATGGCATACCTGAGATCGTGAAATCTGACAATGGACCGCCTTTTCATAGCACAGACTTTCAGTCCTTCACAACCTACCTGGGTTTCACACACCGGAAAATAACTCCTTGCTGGCCTCAGGCCAACGGTGAAGTCGAACGATTCATGCAATCGCTCAACAAGACCCTAAGGATTGCTACCATGGAGCACAAGGACTTACAGCAAGTGTTGAACGCATTCCTCAGACAGTACAGGGCTACACCCCACTCTACAACGGGAATACCACCTGCAACGGCACTGTTCAACAGGCCCTTACGGGTCAAACTTCCAAGCATTCCAGCAATCTCCGTCCAGACCCCGATTTCTATTAATGACTCCATATCAAAGGAAAAGATGAAACGGTATGCAGATAAGCGCAACCATCGAGGCAGACAGCCGGCAATACAGGTGGGCGATTGGGTCCTGGCACAAAGGTTAAAAGCGACTAGCAAGTTTGTGTCACCGTACTATCCGGAACCCTTTCAAGTTATAGACGTTAAGGGCACCATGGTTACTGCCCGGAATCAAAGTCGTCAGGTCACACGGAATGTGTCCCACTTTAAAAAACTCCGGGGCCACGTCCCAAAAACCACGCCTATTGAGGAAGCGGAGAGCGACGACTCCCTGCCAGAGACTGGAGATGCCATAAGCCTAACAGGGGATGTCTCCGGGGATACTCAGGGCTCATCTGGTGATGGGCTGTCTCACCGCTATCCGACTAGGACCTATCGAAGACCACCTGCCCACCTTACAGACTATGTTCTGCAGTGAGACTTAATGTTTGAACGACAATATTCTTCAAATGTTTCAGTTTTTTTTTTTGTTGTGAGAAAAGAAGAGGTGTGATGTTGTCACATCTCCTGTTGTTTGTGGGCTGTTGTCCTTGTTTGCATTCTTTGCCTAGTAACAGTGATGTAGGGGAGAGGAGGAGTCGGGGGAGGGACGTGGAGAGGAAGGAGGAAGTAAGGAATAAAGAAAAGCACGGCCTGGCAGCCAAGCACTAGCACATCAGTGTACGTCTCTGAATTCTTTATCGCTGACATCACGACACTACACACCCCACCCTCACTGTACATACTGACTACTAGAGCATTGTGTACCTCCCTCCTCTGGACAGATGTCTTCCTCCTCCATTGACTCCTCTTCATCCTCCTCACAAAGTGTCCCCTGCCTAGGCATTTGTGAGGAACCACGTTGTGCAGACTGTCCAGAAGCAGATGGCATTTGTGACTCCTCATCCTCCACCTCTTCCACAACCTCCTCCCTTAAGCCCCCGTTACACACTGTGATATCGCTAGCAATATCGCTGCAAAGTCACCGATTTTGTGACGTTGCAGCGATATTGCTAGCGATATTGTTGCATTTGATACTTACCTCCGACCGGTTCCCCCGCTGGTAATCGCTGATCGCGCGAGAAGCTGCTGGATCATTTCTCGTCGTCCACTTCCTGCGGTGCTTCCTGCTGTGACGACGAGCGACGCGTGGAGCCGGGCGGGAGGATGTAGGATCGCCGCGTCTGACAGGTAAGTAGCGATACCCGTCCCCAGCGATGTCGCTAGTGAGATCTGCCTGAGTGGCAGCTCACTAGCGACCACCCAGCGATGCACCAGCGATCCTGACCGTGTCATATCGCTGGTCGGGATCGCTGGTGCATCGCTAGGTGTAACGGTACCCTAAGTGCTTGCAGTGTTTTTTCAAGCAGGCAGATAAGGGGGATAGTCATGCTGACTAGTGCATCATCTGCACTCGCCATCTGTGTGGAATCATCGAAGGCACGCAAAACAATTGGAGATGATATGTTGGTGATGTAGGATGGGTTAACCACATAAAGTGCCCACAATGCGATTTTTAAGCGTTTTTGCCGCAATTTTCGGCGTGAAAACGCTGCGAAAACGTTTAAAAATCTTGTACAGAACGCACCCCATGCATTCTTATGGCATTCCGCACATGCTGTGCTAATGCTGCGCTTTTTTCAGCTGCGGAATCGCATCGTGGAAAAAATCGCAGCATGCTCATTCTTTTGTGCGGAATCGCAAAGAATGGCTGCGATTCCGCACCCATAGGAATGCATGAGAATCGCTTACTTCCCGCATGTGGCTATGCCCACCATGCGCGAAGTTAAGCGTCTCATGTGTGGTTGGTACCCACGGTGTGGAGGAGAGGAGACTGTCCTCCAGGCCCTGGGTACCAAACCCCTGTAAAAAAAAGAACAAAAAATAAAAAATGAGGGTATATTTACCTTCCGACGTCCCGCGCTGCCATCCCGGGCCTCAGCGTTCCCAGTAATGCCTTGCGGCAAGGTCCTGTAATGACGTAGTCTCGCGTGACTCTAGCGGTCTCGTGAGATCGCTATAGCAACGCGAGACCAACGTCATCACAGGTCTTGCAAGGCATTACTGGGAACGCTGAGGCCCGGGATGGCAGCGCGGGACGTCGGAAGGTAAATATACCCCGATTTTTTATTTTTTAATTATTTTTTACATTCTTTCTTTTACTATTGATGCCGCATAGGCGGCCTCAATAGTAAAAACCTGGTCACACTTGTCAAACACTATGTTTGACGAGTGTGACCAACCTGTCAATCACATTCCAAGCGATGCTTCAGATCGCTTGGAAAGTGCTTGAATATTGCACCCGAAAATAGCGGCAAAATCGTGAACATAATCTCGGTAAAATCGCGCGGAAAAAAACGCGCGATTTCCTGGAAGGAGTCCGGTTTTCAGTGTCCGGATTTAAACGCTACGTGGGCACATAGCCTAAAAGAGGAAGCGCTGGCTCTAGACCAGAGATGCCCATCAGTTTGCCACACATGGAAACACATAGCAAAGACTCCTCGTGACTGAATATCACAAAAATTATGTGGTTTCAAAAGCATACACTCTCCTGACACAGATCTCAACATAGGTTAAGAAATGAGAAAAAGTAATGAAAGACACAACTCCAAAATAGGTCACGGGAATGGCAATTTACAATCTTCTGGAGAAGATCAATTTTGCATAAGTTTGGTCAGGAGTAGCTGCTTGTCTAATGTGTATAGAAGCCTCCCACCATTTCTCTGACAAATCATGTTGGGGTAGAGAATGATCCTGCCTGTTGAATGTTAACAATTGATCTTTTTATATTCCATGAAGTCTCTGCCATAGGTGTCTGACAGCAGCTTTCTCATAGTGAACATACAAGTGCTTGGTGTTTGGCCAACAGTTACAGGGGACTTTGTCATACCTTAATGTAGTGACCCAGTTCAGAGTGTGTCCATCCCTTTAAGTAATACTGAATTGAGAGTAGCTTCTGTACACTACAGCTCACTCTCTAACTGGCCCTCTACATCATTTGTGAGCTGTAATTCTCCATTTCTAGTTACCTCAATTTTATATGCAGTGCATTTCTCATTTGCTGTGTTCCGTCACATCTAATGGTGAAAGTGTACAATGACTCAATTATTGTTTGGTAAGGATCTGAGATGTGAATTCGGTCTCCTATTGGCCATTTCCTAGTCACATGGTCAATAGGAGGAGCTGTTTTCCAGGCAAGTCAAGAATGTTCTTTAGCCTGAGGGATGACTTCAGGGAGAGCAGAACACACGTGGAGAATGTTTTTACCTCAAGATCTCCTGCAGGCCTAAAAGCCTGAGTTCCCTCTAACCTGTACAGAAATCATTCTAAAGACTTTCTGACAGGATTCACCACATCTACAGTATTTCTGACAGAATTCACCGCATCTAAAGTATTTTTGACTGGATTCACCACAGTTTGTACATTCACCTATAAGTACTTGTGCACGTGCTGTGACACACTGTGAAGCTAACCCCAAGTACAGGTCTGTAACCTCTAATTGCTGCATCTACCTCCTTCTGTAAAATACCAAAATACATTGTCCAGTGCTCTTAAAGCTCCAAACCCCAATCACATCTCAGCATCTAAGTGTGAACTGTGGACTACCCATGAGAGACTGTTCCTTATTTGTTCCAAGTTATAATTCCAATTCCTGCTGAAGTAAAAGCAACTGTTATCCCCGAGACCGGTGTTTGTCATAATTCCTTAGGCTATGGACATTGTGTGCGGGTGGATAGCAGGAAACGTTCAGCCTGGTCATTACAAGGCTGAAAAATGGCGTCACGAACAGGATTTATTCTTCTGTGCCTATTTACTGTTACTGCACTACAAGTCCCAGCACTGCTCATTAACCTCTATCTTGCTAGTGAATACTGCTAAAGACTGTCTTTCTGCTGCTGCTTGTATTTGTGCGTGAAGCCAAGAACTGTGATCCTTGTGTTTCTCACGGCTGGATGGTGCCTGCCTGTTTTGCACACACTGTGACCGACTTCTGCAACAGCTCTTCTCCTCTCCTGCCTACCAAGTTATACAGACAAGTGCAAATTCTCATTTCCAGCAGTGCTATATTCAGGAGGGGAAGCCTTCCATTTCACAAACTGTGTTGCTGTATAATTGTGCATTTCTTCAAGTTACACTGTAGTCCTTATTCTTAAAGAGACAGTACCGGTATTATCACCAAAATGTCTGACCTTCTTCATAATGACCAGACAGGGTCTTCTAACTCTACACCATCATCGTCATCAGCTAGTGTTCCAGTTTCACAGGCTAATGCCGACAACCCGGTTCCAGCCCCTGTCATGGCCACTGGCATGCCATTCTTCATAGGAACCTCTAGTCTCCCAATGTACAGAGGAGATCCCCATACACTTGCTGGGTTCAAAGAAAAACTAATGTACACTCTTGAATTCTTCTCACTTTCTCCCCATCAGTGGGTATAACTTCTCCTGGGCCAGCTTGAAGGTCCAGCAGCTGAAGAAGTCCGTTCCTGGCCATCTACTGAAAAGACCAGCATAGAACAGATCCTCACCCACCTGAGAAAAGAATTTGAGCGCCAGTCGCCTACCGAGGTTAGTCTAAAATTTTACAACCGACCTCAAGAACCAGGTGAGACCCTCTGGGACTACGCCTAAGCCCTTCAGTCTGCATACAGGGCTTTACAGCAAAAATAGACAAACTAGATCCTGCTGCTACGTAAAACATAATCAATAACAGATTCATAGAAGGTGTGGATTCCAGACTCGTACAAAGTCAACTCTGCATGCTAGCAGCACAAAACACCAAAATGACTTTCTTTGACTTTACTGCTCTAACCTTGTGGGTAGTGGGTAATGACTCACCTTGCTCCTGCTCCTTCTTCTCTAGACCTGGCTGCCAGAATATCCACTGTATTTCCACCTTCACCTGCTCCATTTTTGCAGGCCACACAGTACGTGCCAGCCCCTACTCTCGGTCATACTCCTATTACCACAGATGCACTTGTCCAAGTCCTTGACTCTGTATGCCAAGCCTTAAAGGAACTAAAAAGCCAATCCCCTGCACCACGCAAGTCATCCGTAGGTCGGGCAGTGTCCCCAAAACCACGTTCTAGTTGCCCAGGTGCTGGAGGGCTTCCATCTGGAGATTATGTCTACTGTACTTATTGTGAGCGTCCTGGGCACTATAATTATCAATGCTATAAGTTAAACGGGTCACCCCTGAGGCCAAGGGCCACCCCTCGGGAGGTGATTCCAAAGTCCCAGAGGGACCGTCACAATTGATCTACCAGTTTGACTCCAAATGCCCGCATATAACCATATGGATTGATGGTGTACCCTTGGAAGCGTTGTTAGATGCTGTTTCAGAAGTTACAACCATTGACTGCTGAACTTTTGAGAAGAATTGGGACTATGATATTCTTAATCCAGTGGGCAAAGCGAAGTTACGTGTGATTGCAAGTAATGATCAATCTGTTTCCCAGCTAGGCTACTGGGAACCCATCATCCAAATTGGGGATCGTAAGTTACCAGGTCAAGGTGTGATTGTTACAAGAGGCTAAGGGAAATAAAACAGCAGTAGTGCTAGGCATGAATGTTATGCGTCATGTGTTTCCTGAATTGCTCGCTGCCTTGCATGCTTCTCTCCCTTCTACTTCTCCCCCTTACAGGAAAGCTGTTCAACAGACCATCAAAGTGCTCTGCGCCCGACAGAAGTTTGCCAACTGTAAAGGTGAGATTTGCTGTGTGCGTATCACTGACGCACGACCAGATGCCTTATCGTCCAACAGCGAGACTTTAGCCCGGTGCCGAGCCCAACCAGGAATTAACAATGAAGACTATGAAGCACTTCTTGACTCCATCCCAATCGAAGGACAGGCCCTGGTAAAAGCTATTAGAAAGGGGAGCACACTTGTAATGATATCAAAATAGCTTAATTAATCAATGTAATGAACACCTATATAATCAATGTGCCCTCTCCCAGATGAATGGATGGCAGACCATCTGGTTTTGAATTAGAAGACCAACTGGAGATGGTGAGAGAAGAACCTGATAAAGGCCATGCATGTGACTAAACAAAGTGAGAAGAATAAAATTGCTTAATAGAATAGCCTTTATTGTACAATTGACTCAACAAAATAAAAATATATATAAAATAATATAATATGATATTAGTGCATGAGGCAGTTAAACCGCTTTAATACAATGAGTATGTAGGACCATAAAAAATGCAAATAATAGATCCAACCAATATATACTCAAATAATACCTGTAAAACACAGGCCTGTTGCAGGAAAAATGCAAGTGGAAAGCCAATGGTTTAGCAGCAAAAAAGTGCATATAGTGCTGAGAAGTGCAAAAAATCTAAGTATAACCGATTAACCGCAAACAATATGCATATAATGCAAACTGCGCAAACCTATATAATAGTGCAAGAAATAGTGCAATATGCAAGATGCAGAGGTATAACAGGCTTGCAGAACGTGCAAAAAATGCAATAGTGCAAAGTATGCAAAAAGTGCAAAATAAATATAGACCACACACATGACAATTGTAAAATGTGCAAAAATATGCAAAGTTAAAAAAGATATACACAAGGGGTGTATGCAAAATTATGCAAATGAAATGTATATTCAAAAAAACCACAATTGTGAAAATCACATGTGCACTAATTTGCTAAAGAGTAGGCCAACACATAAGGCCGCAAGCGGCAATAGTATGGAATTAGGGCTAGATACCTGCAGATCCAGGACAAGTGAGGGAAGCGGTGTGCCCCTTCACCGTTTACACGAACAATAATCCTCTGGCTCACCTTAATACTACACGGCTATGTGCTCTGGAGTAGATGGGCTTCAAGATTGGTGAGTTTCTGCTTTGACATTAAGTATCGCAGTGGCAAGATCAACATCAATGTAGATGTGTTATCTCGTTTGCCCATAGGAGAAGAGCCTCCTGAGGAAGATCTATGGGAAGATGTCGAGATGCCTCCCTTCTTTAAAAGATTTGCTACACAGAATGCCACTGCTGCTACACAAACTGATGAAGTCTCTCAACAGAAACCGGATTTGTCCCAAGATCCATTGATATGGCAAACCCTTTAAAAGGAGTCTCGTGTCCTAGGAGAGATCTATGAATACCTGACTACTGGGAGAATACCTGCCCGACGATGATGTCCTGATGTTGAGATTAATCGTCTATGGAGACAGCGCAAAAGACTCTTCATTCAAAAGGGCTTGATCTTGCGCAATTCCCTGGACTCTGTTTCAGGTGAAAGATTACATCAGATTCTAATCCCATGGTGAGATGCCAGAATTGGTCTTGATGCCTTCCACGACCAGGCTGGGCACTTTGGCGTACACAAAACTGAAGCCACCATATGCCAACGCTTCTATTGAATTGGGATGTGTTTAGACATAGAGAATTGGTGTAGTGCATGTTCAGCTTGCAACCTCACTAAAGCTGGTAAGAAAGATGCCAGAGCTCCTCTTCATCCAATCCATTCTCAGAAACCGAACTAACTAGTTGCTCTTGATCACGTGAAGCTAGCTCCAACTCGATCGGGCTTCACGTATGCCCTTACCAGAGGTGTATCTAGGCTTTCTGGCACCCGGGGCAAGAAGTCTGTTCGGCGTCCCCCCAGTACATATGCGATTTCCAAACTTAGTCATGTACTGACGAGCTGCTCTCCCTAATGATCTCAATGTTCAATGAAAAACTGAAAGAAGCAGGAAGAGAAGCTCGTTGTCACAAGACCATAAGTATGAAAATCGCATATGAGTGAAGTGTCCATGTGATGACTACTGGAACCTGCAGAGCTGAATCCTGACATTGCAGCTTCTGAGTTCTCACAACAAATACACTGTACACTTAGGATTCTCCCGTACCGATGGCAAGAGTACGCGGTCATGTCAGCACAAGCATGTGATTTATATACTTCTGGCCACATTCCAACTAGACGTGCCCGGCCTTGCTCCGTTCATTTTCACTGAGTGAGGCCACACATGTCTAGTCAGCATGTGACCGCATGTATGTAAATTACCGACATGAGAGAATCCTAACAACGTTCAGTGAGCACTGTGAGAATTCAGAAGATCGCAGTCACATAGAGTGACTGCAGACTCAGCACAAACCTGGACAACCCCTTTAATGCTCCTGACATAAATAAAAATATAAGAATTAGTCAGTATCACAAATAATATTTACATCCAGGTACCTTATAGATGACGTCGTCTCTGGAGTCGTTCTCCTTCTTTTCTTCTTGTCCAGACCCCTTGATAAGTTTTCTCAACCACAGCCGTCTCTGCAGACTACCATATTCTCTGGTCTTCTGCAGCAAATCTCCACACGATTCCCTTAAAGATAGAAGTGTCATTATAATGCTCCTAAATAAAAAATATCTGCAATACAGTGTATACTGTCTCCTCACACTATTCCCCTCCCTCCTCATACTGTCTCCTCTAACATCCCACCTGTTCACCATACGGTCTCCTCATATTATTACCCCCTCACTCTCTATACCCCCTGACTCCCCATACTGTGTCTGCACACATCCCATCACCCTCACTCCCCACATTTTGTCCACATAGATTTTTTCCATCGCTTCTCATACTGTGTCCACATACATTTACCCGTTTGGCTCCCTATACTGTCTGCACCCATCCCCCACTCACCATACTGTGCCTGCACCCATCCCCCATACTGTTTCCTCATACATGCCCTCATACATACACTCTTCATTTGTGTCCTCAAATCTCCCCACACACATAAGTATCCCCCCCACTCCAAAACCTCCCACACATTAAATATCCCTACTTCAAATCCCCCCACACATTATGTTCCCCCATCCCCACTCAAAATCCCCCCACACAATATGTTCCCTTATCCCCACTTATCCCTATAATGTCCTCAGGTTTCCCCCAGAATGTCCTCAGGTTTCCCCCCAGAATGTCCTCAGGTTTCCCCCATAATGTCCTCAGGTTTCCCCCTCCACCCCCCATACGTTCCTCAATCTTTCTCCACCAAATCACATTAATATGTCTGCACCCTGGGCCTGGCCTTGCTCCGAGTCCTCCTCACACACTGTCCTCAGTAAATTAACTCCCCCTGCTCCCTCCCTATCCATTCCATGGGACTCTGCAGGCAGCCATCCCCCTATCTTCCCTTGCACAGTCGTCAGTGGTGTCTTCAGCTCCATTACCCGTCTGGAGCACTTACCACACCAACCGCAACGCTGCCTCAGCTCGCCTCTGAAGAGCCGGCATGTGACGTCGCAGCGTGATCATGTGACCTGATCACGCTGCTGACCGCTGGCAGTGGCGGCGCAAGGGCGCATCGGCGCTTACGCCTTCACAACAAGTGAGTCAGAGACAGAGTCTGTCAGACAGTGTGTATGTGTACTAGCGTCTCAAGACGCTAGTACACAGACACGCAGCACTTTCTCTGAGCCAGCTGTCAGTTTGACAGCCGGCTCAGAGAATGGGAGAGTCTGAGTGTGGGGGCGGCAGAATGCCGCCAATGTGGCGTCTCCTCCTTGATGGCGCCCCCTGTCAGCTGCACCCGGGGCAAATGCCCCGGTTGCCCCCCCTGGATACGCCCCTGGCCCTTACCATGGTGGACCACTATACTAAGTCGGTTGCCATTATACCAGTTGAAGACCTTACAGCTTGTACTTCAGCTATCACCTTCTAACACGAATATGTGAGACATTTTGGTTGCCCTGAAGCAGTCCTCACAGACTGTGGATCTGCTTTTGAGTCCCAACTATTTCTAGAACTTTGCCAATTCCATGGGTGCAAGAAGCTAAGAACCACCGCCTATCATCCACAAGGGAATGGCCTTTGTGAGAAAGTCAACCAGACCTTCATCAATATGCTGCGAACAGCATCTATTACCAAACAAGCTGAATGGCCTCAACTACTTGATGAGTTAGTGGAAACCTACTACAATACTGTCCATTGTTCTACCGGCTACTTTACATATTACTTGATGTTTGGAAGACAAAGTCAACTCCCAAAAGATCGTGCTTTGGGAATCCAGGTTCCCGATGTGATCAATCCCCTGCCTAAAACTGATTGGGTCTCAGAGCATCAGCGAAGAATACATGAAGCCCAGCAGATCATCGATCACCGCATGGATGAAGCTCACCATCAACAGGAAGAGAGCTACAATCAAAGAGCTAATGCTTCCCCACTTCACCTTGGAGACAAAGTGTGGCTAAAGAAGTGCCACCATACAGGGAGACTCGATTCAATCTGGGAAACAGAGCCCTACATAACTACAGCTATCATTTATCAGGAGTCCGATGTCTATGAAGTGAAGAAACCCGGAATGGCCCCACAGACGGTGCATAGAAACAGCATGAAGTTACAGTCATATGTAAACGTTTGGGCACCCCTATTAATGTTAACCTTTTTTCTTTATAACAATTTTGGTTTTTGCAACAGCTATTTCTGTTTCATATATCTAATAACTGATGGACTCAGTTATATTTCTGGATTCAAATGAGGTTTATTGTACTAACAGAAAATGTGCAATCTGCATTTAAACAAAATTTGACCGGTGCAAAAGTATGGGCACCCTTATCATTTTCTTGATTTGAACACTCCTAACTACTTTTTACTGACTTCCTGAAGCACTAAATTGGTTTTGTAACCTCATTGAGCTTTGAACTTCATAGCACAGTGACAACATCTGCAGCAAGATGATGCTGCAGGTCTTTGGAGGTGGTCTGTGGATTGTCCTTGACTGTTCTCACCATTCTTCTTCTCTGCCTTTCTGATATTTTTCTTGGCCTGCCACTTCTGGGCTTAACAAAAACTGTACCTGTGTTCTTCCATTTCCTTACTATGTTCCTCACAGTGGAAACTGACAGGTTAAATCTCTGAGACAACTTTTTGTATCCTTCCCCTGAAAAGCTATGTTGAATAATCTTTGTTTTCAGATCATTTGAGAGTTGTTTTGAGGAGCCCATGATGCCACTCTTCATAGGAGAATCAAATAGGAGAACTACTTGCAAGTGGCCACTTTAAATACCTTTTCTCATGATTTGATACACCTGGCTATGAAGTTCAAAGCTCAATGAGGTTACAAAACCAATTTAGTGCTTCAGGAAGTCAGTAAAAAATAGTTGGGAGTGTTCAAATCAAGAAAATGATAAGGGTGCCCATACTTTTGCACTGGTCAGATTTTGTTTAAATGCAGACTGCACATTTTCTGTTAGTACAATAAACCTCATTTGAATCCAGAAATATAACTGAGTCCATCAGTTATTAGATATATGAAACTGAAATAGCTGTTGCAAAAACCAAAATTGTTATAAATAAAAAAGGTTAACATTAATAGGGGTGCCCAAACTTTTACATATGACTGTATGTACCAAAGAGGATCCACTGGTGATGTCCTCACCTCCTCCACAAATCATGCCGATTTACACACCAATTCCTACCTTGGAGCAACCACCCAGACAACCCATGGCGGAAGAGTCTCCTTTCAACTATCAATTTATCCTCCCGTGCTATCAATATGTCCACGTCTCGATTCCTGCTCCTGTTGTTGCTCCTTTGCCAATCCCACCTGAACCAGCAGACTGTTTCATTGCTACTCAAGAGGAAGATGAAAGGTTGAGGCATTCAGGGCAAAGCACAAAGGGAACACTTCCAGCCCACTACAGATACTAAAAAAAAAAAAATAATAATATCCTGTTTAATATGTATATTTAGTTTGCTAGTCAGTTTAGTAACATTTACGCCTCTCCACCTAGATAATGTCATGCACTTTGCTTATTGTTTGCATTATTTTCCCATGCAGCGGTGGACTTATTATGGACTGGTGGTTGCCACTAAATTGTCTTTCCAGAGCCTTTCATATGGACGATAGTATATTGTGGAAAGAGACTGTATTTCACACTGTCACTTCCACCTTCATGTTTTGCAGTTGTTTATTGCATATTGTTCTCCCATATATCTGAGCATGTTTGCCCTGGTGTTGCTTTCCATTACCTGTATATTTCCATCTTTAGTAGTCCTCCACTCGGGCAGTCGCCGAGGATGGCTTATCTTCAGAGGGGAAGTATGTAGTGACCCAGTTCAGAGTGTCCATCCCTTTAAGTAATACTGAATTGTGAGTAGCTTCTGTACACTACAGCTCACTGTCTAACTGGCCCTGTACATTTGTGAACTGTAATTCTCCATTTCTAGTCACCTCCATTTTAGAAACAATGTATTTCTCATTTGCTGTGTTTTGTTGCCATCTAATGGTGAAAGTGTACAATGACTCAATTATTGTTTTGTAAGGATCTGAAATGTGAATTCGGTCTCCTATTGGCCAGCTCCTAGTCACATGGTCAATAGGAGAAGCTGTTTTCCAGGCAAGTCAAGAATGTTCTTTAGTCTGAGGGATGCCTTCAGGGAGAGCAGAACACACGTGGAGGATGTTTTTACCTCAAGATCTCCTGCAAGCCTAAAAGCCTGAGTTCCCTCTAACCTGTACAGAAATCATTCTAAAGTCTTTCTGACAGGATTCACCACATCTAAAGTATTTCTGATTGGATTCACCACAGTGTCTACATTCACCTATAAGTACTTGTACACGTGCCGTGACACACTGTGGAGCTAACCCCAAGTACAGGTCTGTAACCTCTAATTGCTGCATCTACCTCCTTCTATAAAATACCAAAAGACATTGTCCAGTGCTCTTAATGCTCCAGAACCCAATCACATCTCAGCATCTAAGTGTGAACTGAAATTGCCGTGGACTACCCATGAGAGACTGTTCCTTATTTGTTCCTGGTTATAATTCTCGTTCCCGCTGAAGTAAAAGCAACTGTTATCCCCGAGACCGGTGTGTGTCATAATTCCTTTGGCTACGGACATCGTGTGGGAGTGGATAGAAGAGAACATTCGGCCTGGTCATTACATTATCATTATCTTTAGCATCAACCAAATAAAATCCACATGTGGCTACCTGTTGAAAATCACTGCTCTATATTGAAAATTAGAGATTGGTTTTCATGGTTGGCCTGTAAAGGTTGATATTTTGGATGGCAGAAGTTAAAATGAGAAAACACTCATTAATTTTTGGCTTGATCAATGGACTTGCATTGGTGAGATGGAAAGTTGTTTGGCATGAAAGGGTTTCCAACTACAGCAATTGACAATGACTGAAATATGTCCGCTTGTTCTTGACATTTGCTCCACTTGGTGCCAACAGGCTGCAGAATATGGTCTAGATCTGACTTTTCAGATGTCCAAAATCATTAGCTTATGGCCAGTTTAAGGGTACCGTTACACCTAGCGATGCACCAGCGATCCCAACCAGCGATATGACGCGGTCAGGATCGCTGGTGCATCGCTAGGTGGTCGCTAGTGAGCTGCCACACAGGCAGATCTCACTAGCGACATCGCTGGGGACGGTGATCGCTACTTACCTGTCAGACGCGGCGATCCTGCGTCCTCCCGCCCGGCTCCACGCGTCGCTCGTTGGCGCCACAGGAAGCCCAGCAGGAAGTGACCGACGAGGAATGGTCCAGGAGCTTCTCGCGCGATCAGCGCTAACCAGCGGGGGAGCCGGTCGGAGGTAAGTATCACATGCAGCGATATCGCTAGCAATATCACTGCAACGTCACAAAATCGGTGACTTTACAGCGATATTGCTAGCAATATCGCAGTGTGTAATGGGGGCTTACGTCAACAGGTTTTGAATCCTGAGCAGTACCTGGAAACCTGATTGAACATGATGTTCAGATCAAGATAAGCAGAAGATAAGGAATACCAAGAAATTGTAGTTACTCATCATTATAGGAAGATTTACACTAGAAGGTAATGGAGTGGATCTGTGCTTTAGGCATAAATTATCATGTTCTCCAATGTCTTTTGCTGTGAGGGGATCATATCATTTTCTATATTTCCATGGGGTGCTATACTACCGATGTGGCCATATTGCAACTTGGATAGAACGTTTCATTTGTATATCTTACGAGGCTTTTTTTCTGAGTTTAATTGGATTCCTCTTTTGCCAGCTGTCTATTTGTTCTGTCATGGTATAGACACAGTTCATTCATTGACTGAGGCAAATTGAGGCGTGTCCCCAAAGAGCCCCATTACTCATTATTAAGCACGTCTGATGATGCAATTAAATACAAATGTTACGCACATTTGACTATATTGCACAATCTCAAGATCTTAACAGATGTTATAATTAGGTTTAGGCCAATGGTGCAAATCTAAGACCTCATTATCATATTTTAAGACCAGCTGTTATCTACCCTGCTTCTCCTGACTCTAAACAAAGTCAAAACCCTGAAATAAATTCTATTACTTTTACTTGAAAGTAACTTTCATCAACATAATTATTGTATTGTGGATGTGCCAGCATGATTTGCAGGGCCAAGACTTACTCAGATTGTATGTAGAGATGATAGGAATGTAGGAGTTTCAACTAGATGCTACCCTGGATATTAAAATCCACAATTACCTACACGACGTTGTCTGCTGCCTTATGCCTCATGCATAAGTGCATGTTGTACCCACTGAGGCTGAACCTAGTGTCCCTATGGTGCTGCCATATGGTGCCTCATATTATAACTGGCATGTCGTGATTTGCCTACTCAGAGTTTTTGCGACTTTATTTGGAGTCAGGAACAGCACTTTTTTATGGTGGATCCTGAGTGTTAGGAACGGCAGAACGCACTAAATAAAATTAAATAAAGTGCGTTTGCCGCTCGGGGTCCACCATGCAGTAGATGTTACACCGCTGCTAGGTGATGACAGACAAGCAATATGGCGGTATACTGTGCACGGGTTACTTCACCTGAGGTGCGCAAAGCGGGCTCCGTTCACACACAGAGGCGACGCAACAAAAACATACAAAAACACTGAGCCTGTTAGTATCACAGGCCTCAGGTAAATGCACACACGGTATCAGGTCACAGGAGCAGGACCTAAGACAGAGGAGCTGCGTCCGTCTAGACCTACCGCGTGTGCGGCGTCTCTACTGCGAGCGCCAAGAAGGGCTGCAACTGCAGCACGGCGTAGGACACTGCCGCAGGACGACACAGCTACAAAGCAGGCGCAATGTCGGACGCTAGCGCAGAGGTGCGGTGTGCACAGTGGCCTAAGGCTTGCCACTGACTGGCGCTGACTGCTGAACTAATTCCCTATCCACATGCGTAATATCAGAGGGAAGGGGTTTCTTAATAAGTCAGTCACCAGAATCATACATCCGTCACCATTCACACATTGCAAGTATAGTCTATACTAGCGCATGGCCGAACAGTCATGCGCACTTTTTATAGCCGGGACCTTCCAGATCTCCAAGATGGACCAATGAGATCTGGAGCATGACCTGGGCACATGACTCCCGATCTCCAATAGAAGGTCGTCTCATGAGCATGCCCAGTATGAGGACAGAGGAACTTAGTCTCTGGAGCGGTCTGCTGCAAAGTAATCTTCTCTGCAGTAGATAGACAGCAGGAGACCGCAGAATGTGAGGCTCCGGATTCCTGCAGAGCAGACGCAGAAACCTGACACCTAACATTACCCCCCCTCCTAGGGCCCCCTCCCCTCTGAGCCTTCCAGTCCACCACCTCGTGCCCATCAGAGGCATAGGCCTCAGACTCGTCCGAAGGCAAGTCTGATGTCCCAGTAGGTGACACGGAAAACCGGGACATGTGGAAGGTATCAGAGGCAGCAAGATCGCCAGGTTTAAGAAGGGACACGTGGGAGACAATGGGAGCAGCAAAACCTCCCGGAGCATAAGTTGCAGTGGAACGCCGTGGTGTGTCGGCGGACGTCTCCACTCTCTGTTTAAGGAGGCTTACCCGAGCACATGAGGCGCATGCCTGAATATATTTTTTAATGTCCTGAGCCCTGTGCGGCCACCAATAAGACCCTGCCAGGAGTTTTGTGGTCTGCATGTAGCCAGAATGACCACCCGCCCTGGACACGTGTGCCCACGCGAGAACCTTCGGCCGAAGGCGAGGAGGGACAAAGGTCTTGCCCGGCGGCACAGAGTTTGGCCATTGTGGGGCCCTGTTATCCTGGGGAACAGCATGTTGGTAACCTGCAAATGGAATTTTGTGCCGGACGCACCTCAAGAATGGCGCGAGACACCTCTATGGGCTCTGGGAGTTTAGTCTCTGGCTCGGGTGGTTCCAGAGACTCAAAAAAGTTGGGAGCTGGGGTAACCTTCCGGTTGGATTGAGCACGCTCCAGGCCGTGCTCCGAAAAACGGAGGTCAATGCGGGTGGGAATGGCAATTAGCTCTTCCAAACTTGCAGGAACCTCTCTGGTAGAGAGAGCATCCTTAACATGCTCCGCCAAACCTCTCCAAAACACAGGGATGAGGGCTTTGTCAGACCACTCCAGCTCGGAAGCCAGTGTCCGAAAACGAACGGCATACTGACTAACCGAGAGGGATCCCTGAGTCAACGCAAGATGCTGAAGAGAAGTGTCGTGTGTGACCCGTGGTCCCAGGAAGACCTGCTTAATAGCTGTTAAAAAATGAGCAGCGGTCCGAACCTCTGGGTCACCACGCTCCCATAGAGGCGTAGCCCACTCCAACGCCTTGCCCGACAGAAGGGAAACAATAAACCCCACCTTGGCCCGTTCCAAAGGGAATTGCGCAGCCAGTAACTCCAGCTGGATAGAGCACTGGCTGATGAAACCCCTACAGGAGGCGCCATCGCCAGAAATTTTATCGGGCAACGGGAGGCGGGTAACTGTTGGCGCGTGGGAGGACATGGACATACGTGAAACCACGTCTGTGATTGCCTGTACAGCAGCTTCAGGGGATTTCGCAGCTGAGATAGCACTCTAAACAGTAGCCAACCGGCCCTCCAGCTGCCGAATATACTGTAAGAGTTGCTGCTGTTCTGCCATCACTAGCCAGACCCTGGCGCTAGTATAATGTTAGGAACGGCGGAACGCACTAAATAAAAATAAATAAGTGCGTTTGCCGCTCGGAGTCCACCATCCAGTAGATGTTACACCGCTGCTAGGTGATGACAGACAAGCAATATGGCGGTATAATGCGCACGGGTTAGACTTCACCCGAAGTGCGCAAAGCGGGCTCTGTTCACACACAGAGGCGCCGCAACAAAAACATACAAAAACACTGAGCCTGTTAGTATCACAGGCCTCAGGTAAATGCACACACGGTATCAGGTCACAGGAGTAAGACCTAAGACAGAGGAGCTGCGTCCGTCTAGACCTACCGTGTGTGCGGCATCGCTACTGCAAGCGCCAAGAAGGGCTGCAACTGCAGCGCGGAGTAGGACACTGCTGCAGGACGACACAGCTACAAAGCAGGCACAATGTCGGATGCTAGCGCAGAGGAGCGGTGTGCACAGTGGCCTAAGGCTTGCCACTGACTGGCGCTGACTGCTGAACTAATTCCCTATCCACATGAGTAATATCAGAGGGAAGGGGTTTCTAAATAAGTAAGTCACCAGAATCATCCATCCATCACCATTCACACATAGCAAGTACAGTCTATACTAGCGCATGGCTGAACAGTCATGCGTGCTTTTTATAGCCGTGCGGGACCTTCCAGATCTCCGAGATGGACCAATGAGATCTGGAGCAGGACCTGGGCACATGACTCCCAATCTCCAATGGGAGGTCGTCTCATGAGCATGCCCAGTATGAGCACAGAGGAACTTAGTCTGCTGCAAAGTAATCTTCTCTGCAGTAGACAGCAGGATACCGCAGAATGTGAGGCTCCGGATTCCTGCAGAGCAGACGCAGAAACCTGACGCCTAACACTGAGAGACAGTTGAGAGAGCCCAGTTACACATTGAAAGCCATCTCTCCCATTCCAGATCCAGTGGGACACTCCTGAATTTAGGGAGATCTCTCAGGAAGTTAGGGCTATGTCCCAACTTCAAATCTGTCTGTAACCTTAGGACATAGATACAGTTGAACGAATTGGTGTAGCAGGGAGCCCTCAAATCCCTACTACGCCACTCCATCCATGTAGAGATCGAGGGATCTTCAGGTTTTGTGACATTCTCATTATATAAAAAAAAAACAAAAACCGTATAGGTAACCTAATGTAAATCAATTATGTTCAAGTAGACAACTCAAACTTATACATACAAATACTACTTGAGCACTAAGATCAGTCAAAAACTATAATTCAAAAAAGATAAATTATAAATAACATAATGTTATTAGGAACACCAATCAAAATACACTGACAAAAAATAATAAAAAAGGGGGACTAGACATAATAAAAACATATAACATGTAATTAAAAACAAGGGGAGCAGGGCATCATATGCAATATAGACATGATCTAGGAGAAGAATATTAGAAAATAGGAAAATTTGATGACCAAAAATATCAGCAAGTATTATTAAATAATAAAGTGCTGTGCATACAAATAATCCAAATGGTATTGGAAAAATACCAAGAAAGGTAAAAGGATGCTTAACAATTTTGAGGCGGTGTATATATGTTTATAAGCACTGCAAAATGCCAGAGTAAATATGATGGTCTGTAAATATCTCCATGAAAATAGAAGCAAGGTAAGTATACTAACTAGGATTCATCTTGTGTGTGGTGCCACTGCTGTCCCCACTCCAACGCGCGTTTCATACATTGCTTCATCAGGGAGTGATGGGAAGGAGGGCTTCAAGAAAATTAATATAGGGCTGTACAATAAAAAATGTACCATGTTTGTCCCGCTCTCCTAACTTTTAAAGTTGTGAGGTGTACAAAAGCATCACTGAGAGAAGCCAAAAAGCGATAGAGATGTTAACTGCATGTAATTGCTAGATTGCAAATGATTTCTCACAATCGGTCACAGTTATGTCTTAGGGATAGTCTGGGTACAGGAGTCATGAGTTGTGTGTGCATTGGTATTTGTTTAAGAAGCCTGGGGTCTGGGGTATTGTAGATGATATGACCTTAGGTCTATCTATAAGAGGTCTAGTCTTGGGTCTGTATCTGTTTAGCCGCCCGGTTTGTGGTCTATATTTATTCAAGAGTCTAGTCTGTAGCTTGTATTACTTTTGGATTTTTAATTTTTTAATTTTTAATTTTGAACTATTTTGGTTTGAAAAAATTGAAACTTGTCTATGTAAATAGGTGGAGCATATGACTGTGGGAAGATGGACCAGGCTAGGGCTGCTTCCTGCGTGTCTGGGCTGGAACTGTCGGGGCTGTCACCATTGTTGCTGGGGGAAGGACTTTCTGACTGTACCTTTGCACCTGACTGTAAGGGGCAGGTTGGACATAAAAAAGACTGAGCGCACGAAACCGGGGCTTCTGGCGGGAAGACTGTGTACACGTGAGGAGAAGGTTGAGTCCGTCTCCGCTGATTCACGTCAAAAAGCAGGCCCACTCTGCAACCTGTTCTCCCTGCGTTCGTGGACAGAGCTGAGTACCCTGCAGTCTTCTGAACGCAAGAGCCCTGATCAGTCAGCACTCTTCACTGTATCCGACAGATGACACAGTACTGACCTTGCGGTACACGCTCATTCAGTAGACTCTGTCGTGGCCTCAATCTCGAGCCTTTGTGTGTCATCTGCTGTGCCACCATCAACCTCTCGTACAGCACTGTGTCCAAGGACTGGGAGACCTCATCTGGAAAGGCCAAGATATGCCGCTTCGGTACAGAGACAGTGCTTCAACTTCATCCGGGACCGCTTCAGAGACGTCTCGCGCCACTTTCACCACCATCGTGGGATCTTCCAACCACTTTCTTCCAGGAGCCACAGACTGACAAGTTGACTTGTTTTCTTTCTGCTGTTAATGCCGCACCCCCCCACCATTTACCTTTCCTGCATTTTTATAGCTCCATACTCCCTCACTTCCTGCGTGGAGTATTTACTGTTTAGATTTTTCTGCATAAAGATCCCCAAAACTCTTGCTCTGCTTCCAGTTCATCACTGCATCCTGCGTTCCTGCTATTACCTTACATGACTAAATATGCTGTGTGGCTTATAAATCGGGACACTTTGTAGATTTCTTTTCAGAATCCACTGGAGGCTATTTACAAAAGTTGGCAATTATATTTGCTTAAAATTTGTATTTTCTAACTCCTTTTTTTTATTTCTTTTTTTTCTGATGTTTTTCATGTAGAAATCATAAATTTTATATTTTTATTTCTATCTGAAATATTAATGTTTTAAATATATATCTAAGATTCATCATTGACTACTAGTGTTATAGAAAAAAAGAACAAAGAAATCCATGTATTCAGCAACTATTACTTTTTATATTTCTTCCATTGCATCTTAAGATAAATATGTGAATATGAAAAGAAAACTTTCTTATGAAGCTTTTTTTTCAAAATTCTTTTTAAGTACACATTTGATGTTGGGCAAATTAGTTATGATCTTAGTTATTTCCTTTCTCCTTCAGGGTCTCCTCTTGTGTGACTTTCAGATATAATTGGCTCTTTGTGCCCTAACCTGCTAGTGCTCTGACGAGACTCGATGCTATAAAAAAATGCTTTGGACAGTCTGCTGTGTGATTCCCTCAGGAAGATGTCTTCCTATTCTTTATATGCAGACTTAATAAGAAGAAGATGGAATGAACTTCCATACCGATAAAGCAATTATGGCAATCTTTCAATGATATAGAGTGAAGTGGACTGCTCATGCTATTAGTCCCTAATTAAAGGAGCAAAATAAATATTTATAAAAAATTGGTTTGTGATCCTAACAAAGTCAAGGACTAAAGGTCATATGTGGAAACAAGGGGATTATTGTAGGTCTTGTTTTTGTGGAAGTGCTATATAAGTGTCCATTTGACAATTATTTTACGACTCTCATTTGATTCAATAGGAATCCATTCATTTTAATGGACACAAATTGTGCTCCAGAGATAAGAGCTAGGACCAACAGATGGGTAATCTCAATTAGGTAATCTATTTGTCCATTCACATTGCAAGAATACCATGAAATAGCTTTCTTAGGAATGCTTATTTTACAGTAGGGGTATCATTTCTCCTTGTGGAGAGAGACATCCCTGGCAAGTCAGTGTAGAGACTTATATGCCATGCAAAGCTTCTCTTTGAAATTAAATATGCAAATTACCTCTTAAGCGAGGAAGATGACTTGAACTCTAGCGCCACCTATTGGAAGTATGAGATCTGATTTAGCTGTATGAGAGGCTTAAAGGGAATCTGAAAAGAGAAGCTGACTCCAATGATGTATCACTTAGTTTACTGGGTGCAGCAGTTTCTGACGCTATCAGCATTTTTAGATGGATCATGAAGCAGAGCTGAGAAAGCTGACTCTGCCCACACCAGGCTCTCTGTGCATATAGATATAGTCCATGAGCTGCTTATTACAGAAGGGGTGGAGTCAGACTACCAGGCACGCACTGCTGTAGTCCATGCAATGATAATGTCCTGGTGATAAAACAATTATTGAAAGTAAACAACAGCACACAGTTTGATTAGAGAGGCATCTCTGAAATTAGAGTTTTAACCCCTACAGCATGCTGTCCTCAGATTACATAGCAAAAACCTGCTGACAGATTTCCTTTAAGAATGGGCTCTAATTGGTAACATTTGTCCTTGTGGAGAGTGACATGCCTGGCATTGAGATCTGATTTGGCTGTATGGGAGGTTTCCAATAGGTGTCAATAGAGTCCAAGTCCTCTTCCTGTCTGAAGAGGAAATTTGCATTTTAGAATAATCTTCCAGTTTAAATAGACTGCCAATCATTTTACAAATGAGCAAAATGCTTGTTCGTCAGGTGAAATGAGAAATACTCTTTTGTGCTCCGCAAAAGATCAACGTTCTTGGCAGCACATAGTCTGGTGTAAAAAGAACTCATGCTGCGAGAGTCACCGCAGCCTATGCGTGCTGGAGTATCTATTACTGATCATCCAGGGCACATCATCAGACAATTACTGTCTAAACAGGCTATTAAACAACTGCAGCTCAGTAAACAAGTAGCTGATCGGCGGTCGATTAGTGCTGCCAGTCGATTTGTGTAAATGAACCCTAAAACTTTAGTGGACAAATTTGTAATAAGGCATTTAATAGCAAAGTCAAAGTCGCCAAACAACCTAATTTACCATGGGGACAGTTTCCCTCGGTGTTGGGAGGCAAGATGTCAACTAGTATAATGAGATAGAAACTTCAGTAGGATGTCTACTTCATTGTTCACAATGTTGGAAACCTTTAGCTCCATGAAAAATGGAGGAATGGCCCAATTTTTAGAAGTTTGGATTTGCCAATTTAAAGTTAAATTCTAAGGATGAATGCAAGCAGAAAACTTGGAAATGATGAAAAATGTTAACACTGTTTATCATAAAGGTAAATATATGTTTTTAAATATACACTCACTGGCCACTTTATTAGGTACACCATGCTAGTAAGGGGTTGGACCCCCTTTTGCCTTCAGAACTGCCTCAATTCTTCGTGGCAGAGATTCAACAAGGTGCTGGAAGCATTCCTCAGAGATTTTGGACCATATTGACATGATGGCATCACACAGTTGGCGCAGATTTGTCGGCTGCACATCCCTGATGCGAATCTCCCGTTCCACCACATCCCAAAGATGCTCTATTGGATTGAGATCTGGTGACTGAGGAGGCCATTTGAGTACAGTAAACTCATTGTCATGTTCAAGAAACCAATCTGAGATGATTCGAGCTTTATGACATGGCGCATTATCCTGCTGAAAGTAGCCATCAGATGTTGGGTACATTGTGGTCATAAAGGGATGGACATGGTCAGCAACAATACTCAGGTAGGCTGTGGCGTTGCAACGACGCTCAATTGGTACCAAGGGGCCCAAAGAGTGCCCAGAAAAAATTCCCCACACCATGACACCACCACCACCAGCCTGAACCGTTGATACAAGGCAGGATGGATCCATGCTTTCATGTTGTTTTCGCCAAATTCTGACCCTACCATCCCAATGTCGCAGCAGAAATCGAGACTCATCAGACCAGGCAACGTTTTTCCAATCTTCTACTGTCCAATTTCGATGAGCTTGTGCAAATTGTAGCCTCAGTTTCCTGTTCTTAGCTGAGAGGAGTGGTACCCAGTGTGGTCTTCTGCTGCTGTAGCCCATCTGCCTCAAAGTTCGACGCACTGTGCGTTCAGAGATGCTCTTCTGCCTACCTTGGTTGTAACAGGTGGCAATTTGAGTCACTGTTGCCTTTCTATCAGCTCGAACCAGTCTGCCCATTCTCCTCTGACCTCTGGCATCAACATGGCATTTCCGGCCACAGAACTGCCGCTCACTGGATTTTTTTTCTTTTTCGGACCATTCTCTGTAAACCCTAGAGATGGTTGTGCGTGAAAATCACCGTAGATCAGCAGTTTCTGAAATTCTCAGACCAGCCCTTCTGGCACCAACAATCATGCCACGTTCAAAGGCACTCAAATCACCTTTCTTCCCCATACTGATGCTCGGTTTGAACTGCAGGAGATTGTCTTGACCATGTCTACATGCCTAAATGCACTGAGTTGCCGCCATGTGATTGGCTGATTAGAAATTAAGTCTTAACACACAGTTGGACAGGTGTACCTAATAAAGTGGCCAGTGAGTGTATAACGGTTGAGATTTATTTCCTTATTAGAAAGCAATGGTATTTTCATGGCTAAAGTGTTATTGGGTCTCTAATTTGATCATAGGTTACAAAATTTCATCTGGCCCCAAAAGACTCAACTTTCTCCATAAAGAATCTAGTGAATGGACAAATAAATGAATAAAGCAAATAAATAATATATCTATTTTTTAACTGTCTTCGGTTTGAACTCGAGCCATGGTGACTTGATGGATGAACGATCTGCAGAAAGATTGGTCTTGTGCAGTCTAGATAAGACCACCAGAGTCTTCTGCACCATTATCTTGATAGTATCAACCATCGGGTTGCCATTCTTCCTCTTTGCCTTCTGTTTTTCTGACCATCATGTCCATCTCCAATGATTGATCTCTACGTATGATGTGTCCAAAGTGGACAAATTGTAACTTGGTGATCCTTGCTTTGAGTGACATGTCAGGCTTGATTTGTTCCAAAATTGATTTTTTTGTTCTTCTTGTCATCCATAGTATTGATAACATCCATCTGCAGCCCAACTTTTCAAAGGTGTCAATTCTTCTTCTGTCTTTTTTTTATCGTCCACGTTTCACATCCATATGTTACCACATAAAAGTCCAAACTATGTACAAACCGTGTATTCGTTGCCAGTAGAGTTGAGCGACTTTTGTTTTTTTAGGGTCGCGTTTCGTTTCGTGAAACCCGACTTTTCCAAAAGTCGGGTCGAGCAAGATCGTCCGATTATAGGGAAAAGTCGGGGTCGTCCCGGAACACGAAACCCAATGTAAGTCAATGGGGAATAAAAGTCGGCAGTGAGAGGAGGACAGGAAACACACCTACAGTGCCCATTTGAATGCCAAAAGCATCAATTCTTCTTTCTTAAGCTTGTCAACCTTAATTAACTTCATAATACAAGTTACGCACTGAAAAATGGGGGTTATTTGGCTAAAGTTGTGGGGGGGAGGGCTGGCTGCAGGTTTTCATGTGCCCTGGGCGAAAGAGCGCCCCTTTAACACATACCACAACTCATCATGCTCCGATACGGCAGAGAAATAGCAGTATAGTACAATGAAAAATACCTCACTTTTTACATCTCATGACGAGGCCCATCTATTTCTCCATACAGAATCATTGGTCCCATATAATGTTTGAAACAGTATATGATGAGCTCCACATAATGCTACAGTATATGTTGGTCCCCATGGATGAAGCTCCACTGTCTTATGGGCCCAAATAATGCTCCAAACATAATGGGCCCCATTTCTAATGCTCTAGTGTATAATGGGCCCTGTAAATGCTGCTCCAGTGTCTGATGTCCACCTTTGGAATGTTCCAGTGTATGGTGGGCCCCATCTATCATTCTCCAGAGTATAATGCTCCCCAAAAATTGCTGTCCCAACATTGAAAACAATCAAATAAGTCTCCTCGCTAGGGAATCCCTGTACTTGTCTGGACAGGTGCTGTAGCTTGCTTAACAGCTCGCCAGCCGTTCTCACGCCCAGTATGGATTACACGTGATTGCACAAAGGTGAGAAAGGGTACCGTATCCCCAGATAACATGTATGGATAGCGTACACATTCAAAATATATGTCTCAGGAGGCAGGCTCAGACGGTGTTAGGCCCAGTATGGATTGCACGTGATTGCACAAAGGTTAGAAAGGGTACCGTATCCCTGGATAACATGTATGGATAGCGTACAAATTCAAAATATATGTCTATACAGCATGAGGCAGGCTCAGACGGTGTTAGGCCCAGTATGGATTGCACGTGATTGCACAAAGGTTAGAAAGGGTACCGTATCCCTGGATAACATGTATGGATAGCGTACACATTCAAAATATATGTCTCAGGAGGCAGGCTCAGACGGTGTTAGGCCCAGTATGGATTGCACGTGATTGCACAAAGGTTAGAAAGGGTACCGTATCCCTGGATAACATGTATGGATAGCGTACACATTCAAAATATATGTCTATACAGCATGAGGCAGGCTCAGACGGTGTTAGGGCCAGTATGGATTGCACGTGATTGCACAAAGGTTAGAAAGGGTACCGTATCCCTGGATAACATGTATGGATAGCGTACACATTCAAAATATTTGTCTATACAGCATGAGGCAGGCTCAGACGGTGTTAGGCCCAGTATGGATTGCACGTGATTGCACAAAGGTTAGAAAGGGTACCGTATCCCTGGATAACATGTATGGATAGCGTACACTTTCAAAATATATGTCTATACAGCATGAGGCAGGCTCAGACGGTGTTAGGCCCAGTATGGATTGCACGTGATTGCACAAAAGTTAGAAAGGGTACCGTATCCCTGGATAACATGTATGGATAGCGTACACATTCAAAATATATGTCTATACAGCATGAGGCAGGCTCAGACGGTGTTAGGCCCAGTATGGATTGCACGTGATTGCACAAAGGTTAGAAAGGGTACCGTATACCTGGATAACATGTATGGATAGCGTACACATTCAAAATATATGTCTATACAGCATGAGGCAGGCTCAGACGGTGTTAGGCCCAGTATGGATTGCACGTGATTGCACAAAGGTTAGAAAGGGTACCGTATCCCTGGATAACAAGTATGGATAGCGTACACATTCAAAATATATGTCTATACAGCATGAGGCAGGCTCAGACGGTGTTAGGCCCAGTATGGATTGCACGTGATTGCACAAAGGTTAGAAAGGGTACAGTATCCCTGGATAACATGTATGGATAGCGTACACATTCAAAATATATGTCTATACAGCATGAGGCAGGCTCAGACGGTGTTAGGCCCAGTATGGATTGCACGTGATTGCACAAAGGTTAGAAAGGGTACCGTATCCATGGATAACATGTATGGATAGCGTACACATTCAAAATATATGTCTCAGGAGGCAGGCTCAGACGGTGTTAGGCCCAGTATGGATTGCATGTGATTGCACAAAGGTTAGAAAGGGTACCGTATCCCTGGATAACATGTATGGATAGCGTACACATTCAAAATATATGTCTATACAGCATGAGGCAGGCTCAGACGGTGTTAGGCCCAGTAAGGATTGCACGTGATTGCACAAAGGTTAGAAAGGGTACCGTATCCCTGGATAACATGTATGGATAGCGTACACATTCAAAATATATGTCTCAGGAGGCAGGCTCAGACGGTGTTAGGCCCAGTATAGATTGCACGTGATTGCACAAAGGTTAGAAAGGGTACCGTATCCCTGGATAACATGTATGGATAGCGTACACATTCAAAATATATGTCTATACAGCATGAGGCAGGCTCAGACGGTGTTAGGCCCAGTATGGATTGCACGTGATTGCACAAAAGTTAGAAAGGGTACCGTATCCCTGGATAACATGTATGGATAGCGTACACATTCAAAATATATGTCTATACAGCATGAGGCAGGCTCAGACGGTGTTAGGCCCAGTATGGATTGCACGTGATTGCACAAAGGTTAGAAAGGGTACCGTATACCTGTATAACATGTATGGATAGCGTACACATTCAAAATATATGTCTATACAGCATGAGGCAGGCTCAGACGGTGTTAGGCCCAGTATGGATTGCACGTGATTGCACAAAGGTTAGAAAGGGTACCGTATCCCTGGATAACAAGCATGGATAGCGTACACATTCAAAATATATGTCTATACAGCATGAGGCAGGCTCAGACGGTGTTAGGCCCAGTATGGATTGCACGTGATTGCACAAAGGTTAGAAAGGGTACAGTATCCCTGGATAACATGTATGGATAGCGTACACATTCAAAATATATGTCTATACAGCATGAGGCAGGCTCACACGGTGTTAGGCCCAGTATGGATTGCACGTGATTGCACAAAGGTTAGAAAGGGTACCGTATCCCCGGATAACATGTATGGATAGCGTACACATTCAAAATATATGTCTCAGGAGGCAGGCTCAGACGGTGTTAGGCCCAGTATGGATTGCACGTGATTGCACAAAGGTTAGAAAGGGTACCGTATCCCTGAATAACATGTATGGATAGCGTACACATTCAAAATATATGTCTATACAGCATGAGGCAGGCTCAGACGGTGTTAGGCCCAGTATGGATTGCACATGATTGCACAAAGGTTAGAAAGGGTACCGTATCCCCGGATAACATGTATGGATAGCGTACACATTCAAAATATATGTCTCAGGAGGCAGGCTCAGACGGTGTTAGGCCCAGTATGGATTGCACGTGATTGCACAAAGGTTAGAAAGGGTACCGTATCCCTGGATAACATGTATGGATAGCGTACACATTCAAAATATATGTCTATACAGCATGAGGCAGGCTCAGACGGTGTTAGGCCCAGTATGGATTGCACGTGATTGCACAAAGGTTAGAAAGGGTACCGTATCCCTGGATAACATGTATGGATAGCGTACACATTCAAAATATATGTCTATACAGCATGAGGCAGGCTCAGACGGTGTTAGGCCCAGTATGGATTGCACGTGATTGCACAAAGGTTAGAAAGGGTACCGTATCCCTGGATAACATGTATGGATAGCGTACACATTCAAAATATATGTCTATACAGCATGAGGCAGGCTCAGACGGTGTTAGGCCCAGTATGGATTGCACGTGATTGCACAAAGGTTAGAAAGGGTACCGTATCCCTGGATAACATGTATGGATAGCGTACACATTCAAAATATATGTCTATACAGCATGAGGCAGGCTCAGACGGTGTTAGGCCCAGTATGGATTGCACGTGATTGCACAAAGGTTAGAAAGGGTACCGTATCCCAGGATAACATGTATGGATAGCGTAGACATTCAAAATATATGTCTATACAGCATGAGGCAGGCTCAGACGGTGTTAGGTCCAGTATGGATTGCACGTGATTGCACAAAGGTTAGAAAGGGTACCGTATCCCCGGATAACATGTATGGATAGCGTACACATTCAAAATATATGTCTCAGGAGGCAGGCTCAGACGGTGTTAGGCCCAGTATGGATTGCACGTGATTGCACAAAGGTTAGAAAGGGTACCGTATCCCTGGATAACATGTATGGATAGCGTACACATTCAAAATATATGTCTATACAGCATGAGGCAGGCTCAGACGGTGTTAGGCCCAGTATGGATTGCACGTGATTGCATAAAGGTTAGAAAGGGTACCGTATCCCCGGATAACATGTATGGATAGCGTACACATTCAAAATATATGTCTCAGGAGGCAGGCTCAGACAGTGTTAGGCCCAGTATGGATTGCACGTGATTGCACAAAGGTTAGAAAGGGTACCGTACCTGGATAACATGTATGGATAGCGTACAAATTCAAAATATATGTCTATACAGCATGAGGCAGGCTCAGACGGTGTTAGGCCCAGTATGGATTGCACGTGATTGCACAAAGGTTAGAAAGGGTACCGTATCCCTGGATAACATGTATGGATAGCGTACACATTCAAAATATATGTCTATACAGCATGAGGCAGGCTCAGACGGTGTTAGGCCCAGTATGGATTGCACGTGATTGCACAAAGGTTAGAAAGGGTACCGTATCCCTGGATAACATGTATGGATAGCGTACACATTCAAAATATATGTCTATACAGCATGAGGCAGGCTCAGACGGTGTTAGGCCCAGTATGGATTGCACGTGATTGCACAAAGGTTAGAAAGGGTACCGTATCCATGGATAACATGTATGGATAGCGTACACATTCAAAATATATGTCTATACAGCATGAGGCAGGCTCAGACGGTGTTAGGCCCAGTATGGATTGCACGTGATTGCACAAAGGTTAGAAAGGGTACCGTATCCCTGGATAACATGTATGGATAGCGTACACATTCAAAATATATGTCTATACAGCCCATGAGGCAGGCTCAGACGGTGTTAGGCCCAGTATGGATTGCACGTGATTGCACAAAGGTTAGAAAGGGTACCGTATCCCCGGATAACATGTATGGATAGCGTACATATTCAAAATATATGTCTCAGGAGGCAGGCTCAGACGGTGTTAGGCCCAGTATGGATTGCACGTGATTGCACATAGGTTAGAAAGGGTACCGTATCCCTGGATAACATGTATGGATAGCGTACACATTCAAAATATATGTCTATACAGCATGAGGCAGGCTCAGACGGTGTTAGGCCCAGTATGGATTGCACGTGATTGCACAAAGGTTAGAAAGGGTACCGTATCCCTGGATAACATGTATGGATAGCGTACACATTCAAAATATATGTCTATACAGCATGAGGCAGGCTCAGACGGTGTTAGGCCCAGTATGGATTGCACGTGATTGCACAAAGGTTAGAAAGGGTACCGTATCCCTGGATAACATGTATGGATAGCGTACACATTCAAAATATATGTCTATACAGCAGGAGGCAGGCTCAGACGGTGTCAGGCACAGTATGGATTTGACGGCCCAGATTACACAGCGGAGGAGCAGGGAGAGGTAAAGATTGCAAATGCTGGGGCCCTGCCCAAGCAAGGGGGGCCCACTCGTGGGCGTCGGTACTGGCACTGGGCCCCTCATAGTACAGCGGTGTGTCTGACGGCGGGTGTGCACCACCACCGTCAGAGACACTTGATTGCACTATGAGGGACCCTGTGCCAGTGCCCGCGCCCAAAAGTCGGCCTACCCACCTGTCCCGGGCAACGGCACTCGCACGATGTCGTGCGGTAGGTGGTGACCCCGGCCATGGGGGGGAGGCAGCACAGTTAGGGAGTTTTAGAAAGTGGCATATGTTGATGTTGGACATTCAGCTGATGCAAAAGGCGAAATAGGTGAAGTCCCAGGAAGAGGTGGACCAAAGCAAGCCATTTTTCTGTCACCCTAAGTGTCATCAGGGGAAGGTGGGACAAAATCCTTGGAAACCCATGCGTGGTTCATTTTAATGAAGGTTAGATCATCCACATTTTGGGTTGACAGACGGGTCCTTTTTTCTGTCAGGATTGATCCAGCTGCACTGAAGACTCTTTCCGATAGCACACTTGCAGCTGGGCAAGCGAGCTCCTGTAAGGCATATTGGGCCAATTCAGGCCAGGTGTCCAGTTTAGCGGCCCAATAGTCAAAGGGGAATGACCTGTGTGGGAGAACATCGATATGGGAGGAAAAGTAGTTTGTAACCATAGTTGACAACTGCTGTCTCCTGTCACTTTCCATCGATGCAGTATTACCAGTTGTGTGAGCGGTATTTGAAAAATCAGTCCACAACATTGTCATGAAACCCCTGTCTCCAACGCCACTTCTGCTGTGTGCACCACGAACACCTCTGCCAAGCTGCCCCTGGCCCGTACGGCTCGTGTGAGAACCATCACCGCTGCTGTGTGCTGGGAATGCCTCAAGCAACCGATTTACCAGAGTTGCTTGTTTATTAGCCAATATTAGGTCAAGGTTCTCCTGTGGCATGATGTTTTGTAATTTGCCTTTATAGCGTGGATCCAGGATGCTGGCCAACCAGTAGTCGTCATCGTTCATCATTTTGGCAATGCGGGGGTCCCTTTTTAGGATCCGCAAGGCATAATCTGACATGTGGGCCAATGTTCCCGGTGTCAATGATGCACTGCGAGTGCTGGGTGGAGGAGCACTTTCTGGCAAATCCACATCCCTCCAGTCACGCACAAACCCTGTACCAGACCTTGCCACGCCAACATTTTCACTTGCCCCACGAGATGCATCCTCCTCCCCTAAGTAATCATCCCCATCATCATCCTCCTCCTCCTCTTCTTCCTCCACCTCGTCCAGGAGAGGTCCCTGAGCAGACAATGGCTGAATGTCATCAAGGATTCCCTCCTCCTCTTCCTCCTCATCAACATTGGCTGCAGACGCCTGCTCCTTAAGGTGCGTCAAAGTTTGCATGAGCAGACGCATAAGTGGGATGCTCATGCTTAGGATGGCGTCGTCTGCGCTTACCAGCCGTGTGCATTCCTCAAAACACTGAAGGACTTTACAAAGGTCTTTCAGCTTCGACCACTGCACACCTGTCAACTCCATGTCTGCTCTCAAAGTGCCTGGCCGTGTATCCTCCCACAAATGCATTATGGCCTGCCTCTGCTCGCACAGCCGCTCCACCATGTGCAGGGTGGAGTTCCACCTTGTTGCAATGTCGATAATGAGGCAGTGGTTGGGAAGGTGGAGCAATCGCTGCAGCTTCTGCATACGAACGGAGTGTACAGGCGACCGGCGGATGTGCGTGCACAGTCTTCGCACCTTCTGGAGCAGGGCTGTTAACTCCGGATAATTTTTGAGGAAGCACTACACCACCAGGTTCAAGGTGTGAGCCAAGCAAGGTATGTGGCTGAGTTTTCAAAGGGCTATGGCTGCCACAAAATTACTAACTACCTTGCCTGCCTCAAGATGTACACTGCCCAGCCATGACTCAGTTTGTCGATTCAAGTACTCAAGCCAGCACCTCGGCGGTGTGTCTGTCGCCCAAACACATCATCTGCAACACAGCCTGCTGACGCTTTCCACTAGCTGCTCGATAGGGGGACACATCGTGTGCAACAGTGGCAGCTGCAGATGGAGTGCTCGTACGACTGCGCTCTGTGGACGAGCTTTCGCTTCTGGAGGAGGAGGAGGAGGCGGAGGGTCGAACGCCTACAGCCAACTGTTTCCTATACCGTGGGCTAGGCAGCACTGTCCCACCACCGCTGTCCCCTGTGGACCCTGCATCCACCACATTAACCCAGTGCGCAGTGATGGACACGTAACGGCCCTGGCCATGCCGACTGGACCATGCATCAGTTGTGAGGTGCACCTTTCCGCTCACTGACTGCTTGAGTGCATGGACAATGCGGTCTTTCACATGATGGTGGAGGGCTGGGATGGCTTTGCGAGAGGTGGCGACTGGGTAGGTCATAGCGTGGTACTGCATAGGCCATGAGTTCGCGGAAAGCTGTGCTTTCCACCAACCGAAAGGGCATCATCTCAAACGAGATTAGTTTGGCAATGTGGGCGTTCAAACCCAGTGTACGCGGATGAGAGACTGAGTACTTTCTTGACCTACTCATAGTGTCTGGGAGGGTGAGCTGGACTTGAGAGCTGCATATGGTGGAAGTAGCGGTGGACAGGGCGGACTGAGAGAGGGTTGATGATGGTGATGGAGTTGGTGTTCTTTCTGATGGCCTAGAATCAGTCTTTCGTTGATATAACAGTGGGATTCCCTGACTGCTGTGGTCTTGCAACGACACCTCAACATTTGCTGCTGTGCTAACCGGTGGGCTTACAGTGGGGGAAACAATGTAGCGTTGCTGACTACCTTCGTTGTGATCAGTTGCACATGTGGCACTTGAGGTTTGGTGTTGTGTCCACGCTTGCAAGTGCATGCTGGTAAAATGTCTAAGCATGCAACTGGTATTCAAATTTTTCAGATTTTTCCCTCGGCTAAAGGTCTTTGCGCACTTCTTACAGATAACCTTGGCCTGATCATGAGGATTTTGGTCAAAAAAGTGCCACACTGCACTCTTCCTACTTTGGCAGACATTTTGCGGCCTAGCACGCTGTGATCTTTTGACCCTCTGGACAAGCTGTCCAGCAACTCTTTTGATGTTTGGAACCTGTCTTTGGAGTGCTCCGGGCCTGCCAGATAACAGCTGTTGCGATGTCGATGTCTGCTGTGGATGCTCCTCATCTGAGCTATTGGAAGCAGCACCCTCTTCCCCCAATGGATGCCAATCTGGGTCAACAACTGGGTCATCCATCACCTCCTCTTCTATGTCATGTGCACCTTCCTCTGTGTCACCGTGTATGGTGGTATAGTGTGCGGGAAGGGGCACCTGAGTCTCATCAGGGTCAGAATCTGGCTCTGTACACTGCGAGGACAATGTAGTGCTCTGAGTGAATGTACCAGCAGAATCATCCATCAGCGGCTATGCATCAGTGCACTCCATGTCAGATTCATCTTGGCTTGTGTAATTCACCATTTCACTTGATAATCCAGGCATGGTATGTGAAAACAGCTCCATGGAGTAATCAGTAGTATGGCCTGCGTCATCCTTCAATCTTGGTTGGGGTGAAGGACACAAGGAAAGGTGTGGTTCATGAACATGAGCCTCCAATGACGACTCAGCAATGAAAGACAAAACTTTTTCCTGATGCTCTGGCTTTAAAAGCGGTTTGCCAACTCCTAGAAAACTAAGCGTTCGAGGCCTTATGTAGCCAGACGATGACGCAGGGTCAGCACCTCCTGCATTCGGTCCTATTTTGCTCTTGCCACTACCATCAGATCCACCACCAACACCATCATTACCAGCTGCCAACCCCCGCCCAATTCCACGGCCTCTTCCACCAGCCTTCCTCATTTTTGGTAGAAATGTAGACAAAATCCAACAAACTATATAGTAATGTAAAACAAGGTACAAGGTGTCTATAGGACAGGGGAGATTTTGAATTTCTGCAGACACTTGTGGACACTGGACACTTTTGGATTGTGTGAGGCCCACTGATATCTGAGTGCTATGTGACAGGCTCGATGGCACAGCTGTGACAAATGTCACTAGAGGATAAGGGAGATTTTGAATTTCTGCACACACTTGTGGACAGTGGACACTTTTGGATTGTGTGAGGCCCACTGATATCTGAGCGCTATGTGACAGGCTCGATGGCACAGCTGTGACAAAAGTGACTAGAGGATAAGGGAGATTGGATTGCTTTTAAAAAAGCAGTTTGCGGAGCAGTGGGTAAACAGCAATGCAGGAATGTCAGGAAGCCTTAGAAGGCAGCCCAACAACCAACACCACTGATGCACCACTATATAGCCTCCCCTTGCACTGCACACACAGTGACTGGTGTGTTGTGCAGGCCAAATCACTAGCAGCAGAAGCAGTTTTTTTGTCTTCTTCCCTGCCTAACGCTCTCCCTACAGAATCAGCAGCAACCTCTCCCTATACTAAGATCGGCAGAAGTAAGATGGTGGTCGGCGTGCACGCCCTTTTATACCCCCTGTGACGCCCACCAAAGCAAGCCAATCACTTGCATGCCCTTCTGAAAGATGGTGGTGACCCGTGCCTATGTCATCACGCTGCCCACAGTGTCCGTGGATCCTGATTGGCTGAAAAAAAGCGCAAAACAAACTTTTGAAATGCGACTTTGGCGCGTAAGTTGCCGACCTCGTGGCCGACCTCATCCTAGGGTCGGGTTTCGTTTCATGAAACCCGACTTTGCCAAAAGTCGGCGACTTTTGAATTTTTTCGACCCGTTTCGCTCAACTCTAGTTGCCAGTGAAAAGTTCCTCTATTTGAAGACCTTTCTAGAAAACACCGGCGATTGTCTAAACACTGTGTCTAATATCATGTCCTCACTATATCTGAAACTGAACCTGTCAAAGACTGAACTCCTGGTGTTTCCTCCCTCTACTAATGTACCTATACCCGACATTGCCATTTCTGTGTGTGGTTCCACTATTACTCCCCAGCAACAGGCCCGCTGTCTTGGTGTCATACTTGATTCCGAGCTTTCCTTTGCCCCCCACATTCGATCACTGGCTCGCTCTTGTCATCTGCACCTCCAGAACATTTCTAGAATTCGACCTTTTCTTACCTTTGACTCTGCAAAAACTCTTACTGTTTCTCTTATTCATTCTCGTCTCGACTATTGTAACTCTCTTCTAATCGGTCTCCCTCTTACCAAACTCTCCCCTCTCCAATCTGTCTTGAATGCTGCAGCCAGGATCATATTCCTCACCAATCGTTACACCGATGCCTCTACCTTGTGCCAGTCATTACACTGGCAACCCATCCACTCCAGAATTCAGTATAAACTTATTACCCTCACTCACAAAGCCCTCCATGGCTCAGCACCACCCTACATCTCCTCCCTTGTTTCAGTATACCACCCTACCCGCGCCCTCCGTTCTGCTGATGACCTGAGGTTAGCATCCTCAATAGTCAGAACCTCCCACTCCCGTCTCCAAGACTTTACACGTGCCGCGCCAATTCTTTGGAATGCACTTCCCAGGTCAATACGATTAGTCCCCAATCCCCACAATTTTAAGCGTGTCCTGAAAACGCATTTATTCAGACTGGCCTACCGCCTCAACACATTAACCTAATCTATCCCTGTGTGGCAGAGCCAAAAGTTTTACCATAACCAGGTTCCCCGCATCATTCTCCCACATGCTTTATGCATCCATTAGCCCTCTGTGTCCGTACTGTCACACACCTAACATTAGGGCTGGTCCATACAATCAGGGCAACTGTTACCACCCACCTTTCGTGTCTACCTCTTTCCTCATAGACTGTAAGCTTGCGAGCAGGGCCCTCTTTCCTCTTGGTATTTGTTATAATCTACTGTATGTGATTATTGTTATGCTGTAATGTCTATTGTCTGTACAAATCCCCTCTGAAATGCAAAGTGCTGCGGAATATGTCGGCGCTATAAAAATAAAATTTATTATTATTATTATTATTATTATAAGACCTTTTCCAGTGACTTCATTGTTGATTTTCCCATATCTATTTTCCTATTGACTTCCAGTTTTGTTGTTGCATCTTGAGTTACCTTCGAAACTAGTAGGTTGAAGTCCTTTACAACTACCAGTTGCATTCCATCACAAATGTGTCCATGATGCACCTGGGAACAGTCATAATCTTTGTCTTCTTTGTGTTGAGTAGCAGTCCTATGTTCGAGCTTTCCATCTTTTGTCTTCTTTGTGTTGAGTAGCAGTCCCATGTCCGAGCTTTCCATCTTTTGTCTTCTTTGTGTTGAGTAGCAGTCCTATGTTCAAGCTTTCCATCTTTTGTCTTCTTTGTGTTGAGTAGCAGTCCTATGTTCGAGCTTTCCATCTTTTGTCTTCTTTGTGTTGAGTAGCAGTCCCATGTTCGAGCTTTCCATCTTTTGTCTTCTTTGTGTTGAGTAGCAGTCTCATGTTCACCCTTTCTATCTTGATACTGCGTAATAAGTCCTTTAAGATTGTTGATTATTCGTCCAGCTATTTTGATTCCTTCTTCTTGTTCGGCAAGACCAGCCTTCCTGAAAATAGCTTCTGCATATAAGCTAAAGAGAAATGGAGATGATATAATATTAATAAATACTGACATTGCTAAGAGTAGTTTCCTTCAGTAAAAAGATATTCCTATTTCTACAGTCTCATAATAGTAACCTTGCCCAAGAGCTCGGCTATGCAACATCTAGCCTAAAGAACAAATGTCTAGCAGGGAACTTCAGATATAGAACTTCCTATACTTGTGGGGCACCTCTCTCCATAGCAAGTCAGTGGGAATTGATTTGTGAAATGAATGAGCTCGGAGGCCCGTGTGATGTTAAGCAGATTCTGTAGCAGTCATTCCTAAAATCTCTTGTTAAAATACTGCACTTTGAGATGATGAGGATTAATTGTCAGTGCCAATATTCTCTCTGATGGTGCCAGGAAGCAGCGAGTAACTGACAACCAGAAAAGGACTATGGATAATGAACACTTTCTTGCTCTTGACTCTGATTCAAAGTCTTGTTTAGCGGACGCCCTCAGCTAAAATGTGTCTTAAGAGATTTTTCAAATTACATCATTGCCTTCCTATTTCCTACACATTAGTAGTACAGAGAAGATTACAGCTAAGACTCCTCTATTTAGGGAACTCCTTGGTAATGGACATTTCGTGTTATAGTATTCAGAATAAGTATTTTTTTCACAATGTTTCTCTCGTTGTTATCTTACATATTTAAAGGGAATCTATTACCAGATTATTATTTCAGTGGACAAGTGTCTCCTGATCTGACCTCAACCTCACAACTATAGGGAATTCTGATGAGACAAGTTGACATCACTCTCCATCCAGCATCCAGGCTCTAAAAGAGGTCATTTTTGAAGAATGGAAAAAGATGTTGCAAAAGGTCACAAACTTATTCTTTCTAGGCCTAGAATACTTGGTGCTGTCATTACAAATGAGGGAGGTCATAAAAAATGCTAGATGTATTAGTTTTTAATATGGGATATACTCATTTTCGCATCAACTAATTTGGTAAAACTGAAGATTTTGTAATGAAAATTATATTAGTAACCTTACTTTCATGTTATCGGTTACAAAATGTTCTATAAAACTCAGTCTTGGCAAAATTTGGGAAATTTTTCATGTATTCAGAGGTATATTGATTAAAATATTACTTCTCCAAGGGAGTGTATTCATTAATGCTGATCGAGATATAAATATATATATATACCTTATATACTTGAGTATATGCCAAGATTTTCAGTCCATTTTTTTAGGATGAAAGTGGCCCTCTCGGCTTATACTCCTGTCATTGTCTCTGGGAGTAGGCGGGGGAGGGGGAGCGCTGGAGACGGCGGCTATCAGATCATACTCATCCCCTCCTGGCTGTACTTTGCTGCTTCTCAGATGGTCTCCGGCGCCGCAGCTCTTCCTGTAATCAGCGGTCATGTGGTACCCCTCATTAAAGTATTGAATATTCACGTGTCTCTCCTTCCATAGACGTGGAGTGCATATTCATTAATTTAATGAGTGGTACCACGTGACCGCTGAACAATGGAAGGAGCTGCTGGTGCCGGAGACCATCGAAGAACCAAGTGCAGACACGTGCCAGGAGGGGGTGAGTATGACGGGGAGGACCATGCGATATTCACCTGTCCCCATTCCACCGCTGCGCACTGCTCTGTCTTCGTGTCCTCTGGCTGTGACGATCAGGTCTGAGGGCACAATGATGTGGTTAGTGTGCGACCTCTGCCTGAACAGTCACTGCAGAAACCCGGACGACAGAGCGGCGCATGGCGGTGGAACGGGGACAGGTGAATATCGCAGGTGCCGGTGCCCTGAGCCAGCGGCGACACCTGCACCTGGCCCTCATAGCATGCCAGTGTCCCCGCCTGCTCAGGACACCTGCACCTGGCCCCCAGTGACAAGAGGTGACTATGTCATTTTTTTTAATCGGAGCTGCAGCAGCATATGGGGCATATATATCTATGGAGCCATCAACCTTTATGGAGCATTATATGGGGTATATATATCTATGGAGCATCTTATGGGGCCATCAACCTTTATGGAGCAGCATATGGCGCATATATATCTATGGAGCATTTTATGAGGTCATCATCCTTTATGGAGCAGCATATGGGGCATATATATCTATGGAGCATCTTATGGGGCCATCAACCTCTATGGAGCATTATATGAGGTATATTATTCTATTGAGCATCTTATGGCACCATCAACCTTTATGGAGCAGCATATGAGGCATATTATTCTATGGAGCATCTTATGGGGCCATCATTAACCTTTTATGCAGCATTATATGGGGCATATTTTAATATGGAGCATCTTATGGGGCCATTATTAACCTTTGTGCAGCATTATATGTGGCATATTTTTGTGTTAGGCATCGGGTTCCTGTCGCTGCACAGCAGCCATCCAGAGCCTTGCATCCGGCAGTCTCCCATTCCTCTTCAGCCGCAGAGGAACCTGCTCAGCAGACTCATCGATCCCGGCGCTCTGCTCAAACCAGCTCTGTGGGTTTGGTTGCTGCTGCTGCCTCTGGCCCAGATATAGCAATGCATGCTGGTCAGCAGCGAGCTACTCTAGGGACTAAGTCCTCCTTTCGGTCCACTGAGCATGCCCGTGGGACGATCTCTCATTGGAGATCGGAGGTCACATGCTAAGGTCCTTCTCCAGGTCGGATTGGACCATCAGAAAGGTCAAGAAGGTTCCAGAAGGACGCGGCTATAAAAAGTTCACATGGCTGCTCGGCCATGTGCTAGTATAGACTGCATTATCAGACTATGAGGAGTGAGTGTTGTATGCATGTATGAATGTCTCTGGTGAATGACTCATTAAGAAACCCCTACCCTTGGTACTCATGTGTTGTGCAGCCTAGCCTGTTAAGCGCCTAGGCTTAGGTGTAGGTAGGACAGAGTCTGAGACAGGCATCAGTGTCCACGGTGCACGTGCTCGACACTCCATAGTCAGCGTCTATAGTGGCGTCCGCAGGTGCAATGCCGCGTGCTCAGAAGGTCTAGAGGGACTCTGACCCCGTGTCCTTGGGGCAGAGTTCTGTGACCGCTTTCTGTGCGCTCCATGGCCGGGCTCTGTGAGCTAAACAGGCACCGGCATTTATGTTCTGCGGTAGCGCGGCTCTGTGAGTTAACAGAGTTCGCTTCTGTTCACACTGGGTGAAGCTAACCCACATGTGACCTTTTGTACACCGCTTTATACTTCCACCATTATTAAGCAGCAGTTTACCACCCCTGCACGGTGGACCTCGGGCTGCGAACGCACCTTACTATTATTTTATTATTTGGTGCGTTCTGCTAGCCCTAACATTTTTGTATGAAGCATCTTATGGGTCCCATCTTGAACTTTATGGAGCATCTTGTGGGGCCCATCATGAACTGTATGGAGCATTATATGGGGTGTATTTTGTATGGAGCATCTTATGAGGCCCATCATGTACTGTATGGAGCATTATATGGGGCTCCTGATTCAATATGAATATTCACAAAAATTTAACCTACTGATGACTCAATTTTACTTTTATTGGTATCTATTTTTATTTTTGAAATTTACCAGTAGCTGCTGCATTTCCCACAAATGGCTTATACTCTAGTTTCCCAGTTTTTTGTGGCAAAATTAGGGGCCTCGGCTTACACTCGGGTGGGCTTATTTATACTTGAGCATATACGGTATATATATATATATATATAGTGGCAACATATTCCGCCGCACTTTACATATAATGTATATGCAAAATAATTTTATATTTTCATAATGTCAGGGTTTTTATTAGCTTTAATATTCCATTCCTAGGGCAAGCTAATCTGCAGTGGCAAAATAAGTAAGCACAGCTATTCATAGACATGTACCATTGTGAACAGAGTAGGGGATGTTTCACGGGTAGAAGCAAGGCTGGTCCTTCATTTTGTTAATTAATGGCAGTCCCAGAGACTGCTCCCCAACGGATTAAACATTAATAGGTGGTGAAGAGTGATTTGATTCCAGACGTGTCAAATTTACTACAACTTTTCAGGAAATAATCAGATTCACTAGAATCTGATTTTTTTGTTATTAGCTTTTGGAGAATCCAACAAAATGGTGTCTGGCTGTCATTTTGATGGATTATAGGGTGCTAATAAGGAGTTAAAAAAAATGTTATCCTCACCTCTCTTTGGCCTTCCCCATACCTGTCGCACCTCTGATTGGCTCTTCAGTCTTCTGTCTATTTTCTTTCTTCTATATTCCCTCCATCTGTGACTTCCATTCACTAGTCCCAACATCGTTACATGGGGTAGGTTTTACATTATTTATGCATGTCATGCCGAAAATAGTAACGTGGGGCATGACGCATGAATAAATTGGGAACCAGACCAGAAAAAAGACAGAAAATAGAAGATAGGAGGACCAGTATCGGCGACACAGGTATGGGGAGGGCCATAACAGAGGTGACTATAAGATTCTATTTTTCTTTCTAACTTCTCGGCTGAATCAGTTCACATTGAATTTGTTGGTACAAATTGAATTTCTTCCCTGAAATGAGCTAATTTGAGCTAATTTTGGGAGATGTGCTCCCCTCCATGTATAACTTATCGTAGGAAAGAGCCAATGGTCTGGGAAATTCCGTTATTGTTTTACATATTAAAGATATTGAAGTAACATCATGCGATCTTTATCATTCCCTTTCTGATGATAGTATGAAGGGGTCATCCACACAAACACTTTGTACCAGGCTGTGAAATATTTATCGCTTGGAATTCGCATCACAGTTTGTTTCAGGAATAAATGGCGCTTCTGACAAGCACCGTACTTGAGACACTATGAAGAATTTCTGAGATTTACTGTGGGATTATTGCTGAGCATCACAGCCTTTTCTTTCTGGGAATAGGTGTACATTTTTACTCACACATAATCCTGGAAACAAGACACATATTTAATAAAAGGACTAGTGGATTTACTCTGTGTTTTATAGAAAACATTGTGGTAAAATCCATTTTCCTGCCTATATGGCATCATGATTCTTTTCTTCCAGTGCATTATGTGTCAATGTGCCGATGTAGATAGCAATTTTCACAAATTACGTGAGATATGTGGGATGTATGGAAAAACCTTCCACTCTGCCCTCCAGATTTTTATTTTTAGTATATTGGTTCAGCCAATTAGGATGAACTTAGAGAATCTACAGTCAAGAAATTAACATGTGTGGATTGTAAAGGACGGCAATTATATTTCACCTTCTTCGTAAGATGTACACTGTGCTTGGCTTTTCTTTCCTTAGTAGTTTGGCTCGTTAAGTAGTTGATATTCTCAGTAGAGATATGCGAACCTTTGAAGGCTCTGTTCGGTTTGGATCGGTGAACGTCCGGGTTTTCGCTGAACATGTTCGCCAAATAGTTCAACGAACATACCCGAACCTCATCGACTTCAATGGGAGGTAAAACCAAAAGCATAGACAACACCTTCAGGGGTCTTAAAAGCTGCCAAAACAGCTAAAATTAGGGGCAGACACCAGGAAAAGTGGTATAAATTGACCGATCAATTGTGATATAAATACATAATTTAGAAAAAATTGACATGGGTTCCCCTTTATTTTTGATAACTAGCCAGGAAAAACCAACAACTGCTGGCTGCAACCCTCAGTTATCAGCATTAGCAAGGCTGGTTATCAAGAAGAGTGTTCATCATGCTGTTTTTTAATTATTTAAATAAATAATTAAAAAAACCAGAGTGAGATCCCCCCATTTTTGACAACTAGCCAAGCTAAAGCAGAAAGCTGGGGCTGGTATTTTCCAGCTGGCAAAGGGCCATGGATATTGTCCCCCAGCCTAAAAATAGCAGCTTGCAGTGGCCCCTGAAAAGGTGCATATTCTCATTTGCCTTGTGGTTGTGTCAGGTGGAGTTCATACTTGTGGGGTTGACGTCACCTTTGTATTGTCCGGTGACATCAAGCCCACAGTTTAGCAATGGAGAGGTGTGTATAAGACACCTATCCACTACTAATCCTATAGTTATATGGTAAATAAAGACACAACAGATTCTTTCAATGAATCTAAATTATACCACTCATGTCATTGCCCAGTCTACAGAAACCAATGTCTCCTGTAACAGAATTAAAATAATAAACAACACTATTCCTCGCCTGTCCATTGAGAAGATAATAATCCATTTGTCCCGTGATGGGTCTAGCTCTACAATATCTAGATGGCAGGCTGAATTGTTGCATGATGCAACTATAAAGCCTGCCATCCAGCAGAGACACTCAGCAGTGTGTGTTACCACTGCTCAGTGTCTCTTGGTGAACTCCTATGACCTGACTGATGTCACCATGAGCATGAGAAAGGTGCTGTCAGAAAGATTTTGTGAATTCACAGCCAGTGAATTCAGTTCAACTCACTGACTAAGGCCTGTTTCACACTTGCTTTTTTTTGCAGCGCGTTTTTCCCGCAAAAAAACGCATTGAAAAACGCATACAAAAGCATACAACTGCTGCGTTTTTTTCAAGCATTTTTATGAGCATGCATGAAAAAAACGCAGCGTTTTTATGCGTTTGTATGCGTTTTTAGTGCGTTTTTACCGCGTTTGCGTTTTTTCCAACATTAGGTGGCCCCTCACACTAACCCAAACCATGACTTTACTAACCCTAACCCTGACCCTAACCCTAACCCTGACCCTAACCCTAACCCTTAACCAAACCATACTTAACCCTAACCCTGACCCTAACCCTTAACCAAACCATACTTAACCCTAACCCAAACCCTAACTAACCTTAACCCTAACCCTAACCCTGACCCTAACCCTAACCCTAACCCTTAACCAAACCATACTTAACCCTAACCCAAACCCTAACTAACCTTAACCCTAACCCTAACCCTGACCCTAACCCTAACCCTAACCCTAACCCTGACCCTAACCCTTAACCAAACCATACTTAACCCTAACCCTGACCCTAACCCTGACCCTAACCCTAACCCTAACCCTGACCCTAACCCTTAACCAAACCATACTTAACCCTAACCCTGACCCTAACCCTGACCCTAACCCTAACCCTGACCCTAACCCTTAACCAAACCATACTTAACCCTAACCCTGACCCTAACCCTAACCCTAACCCTGACCCTAACCCTTAACCAAACCATACTTAACCCTAACCCTGACCCTAACCCTGACCCTAACCCTAACCCTAACCCTGACCCTAACCCTTAACCAAACCATACTTAACCCTAACCCTAACCCTGACCCTAACCCTAACCCTGACCCTAACCCTTAACCAAACCATACTTAACCCTAACCCTGACCCTAACCCTAACCCTAACCCTAACCCTGACCCTAACAATAACCCTAAACCCCCTTAACTAACCCTAACTCTAACCCAAACCCCTAAATTCCATGGTTAACAAAAAAAAACGCATGTGCAAAAAAACGCATACATAAGCATGCCAATGCGCACATATGCGCACCCATAGACTTATATTGGGTGTCTTGCTGTAAAAAAACGCATGCGTTTTTTTGAGGCAAATCGGACGCACAAAAAATGCAACAAGTTGCATTTTGTGCGCCCGAGCGCATACCGCAAAAAAACGCATGCGCGGTAAAACGCGTACAAACGCATGTGTATGCGCACATAAGCGCATCCCATGCAAAGTATAGGAAAAAAAAATGCATGCGCTATTTAGCGCTAAATTACCGCGAAAAAAAACGCAAATGTGAAACCAGCCTTAGCGTTAGTGCCGTGGGAAAAGTTGTAACAGTGCTCGCTGACGTCAATGAGTTGAGCTGAGATCTTTGGCTGTGAACTCCCAGGACCTTTCTGATGGCACCGTGAGCATGAGAAAAGTCTGTAGTGGTTTCTGCGTGAGCTAAGATAGCACTAATCACAGACTAGATGATGGCAAATCGTACCTAATTTGCCTGAAAGGCTGTTGGGTGCGTCACGTTCTTCCTAAAGAGGGAAAAGCATTGTGCAATTTACCTAGAGAAGGGAAAGTGTGCTGAAATAGAAAGAGATCTCAGAGTGAGTAAAACAAACCACAAAATACAAAATAAAGGGAATAAGTAAGTACTGTTAGAGAACATGCCACCTACTTCCTAAAAAGAAACAGAAGATAGATGAAGGGCAAAGAATATAAACAGTGGAAAGATAAACCCTAGCTAGTCTTTCACTCACTGGCTTAAAATACAGCAGTATGGCTGGACAACAAAATGAGACTATCACCAGCAGGAAATACCAGCAGGGGTAAGGTATCTAAAGCTGCACCCAAAAAGTGAAAGGGCAGACAAATGAGTGAATGAAAACACCTCTTACCTTAAAAAGACCGAAGCAAGGATAACAGAAACTAAACACCCGGAGAAAAGGTGTATCTGCTGTGGCTCAGGGGAAAGAGAAGCTAAGCACAGGCTCAAGGGTTCAAACCCAGATGCGTGACACTGACACCAAGAACAACAGCAGAGACTCGCCAGTTGACAGGCGAGTAGGTCAGTACAGTGCAGTTTGTCTTTTAAAACAAAATGAAGCAAGTAAAAAAATTAAATTTGAAGTGTAACAACCCCTGAAGGCTACATTACCACCATTAATATTTTGGGAGTTTTTGAAGATGCAAGTTTTCTGCAGCATTTTTGTACTATATTAGGTAAGTTAGGTTACTTGGATTTTGTTTATAAACCGTATATACTCGAGTATAAGCCGAGATTTCAACACTTTTTTGTGCTGAAAATGCCCCCCCCCCCCCCCCTCGGCTTATACTCGACTGATGTGTCCAGGATATGGTGGGGGAGGGACAGCGGTGGAGCAGCGGGTCAAAGGAGGCAGGAGCTGGCTGCTGCAGCTAACTCCTGTGCCCTTTGCTAAAGAGAAATTAATATTCACTGCACTGGCAATGAATATTCATTTCTCTTGCACAGTGTCAGCCGCAGCAGCCAGCTCCTGCAGCTGCCGGATGGTCACGTGTGCCGTCTAGTTAAGAGAAATGAATATTCAACTCTCTCCACTCCCATGGGCAAGGAGAGAGGTTAATATTCATTTTTCTAAAGCAGCTGCACACGTGACCGCACAGAGGCAGACACTATGTGCGCTACTTTATACTCACTGCCCTCCAGGCACATAGTTCAGCGTGGGGAGCAGTGAGTATTCCGGCAGCTGTGATCTGCTTGTGAGAAATGAATGACGTCCATGCCATGCGCTGCTTACAAGCATAAAGCAGCAGATGGCAACGGAACAAGATGCTGTGAGGGAAGGTAACCAGGATAGGGATGAGGAGCCATGCATACAAGGATAGGGATGAGGAGCCATGTATACCAGAATAGGGATGGGGAGCCCATGCATACCAGGATAGGGAAGAGGAGCCCACGCATACGAAGGTAAGGATGAGGAGCCTGCACATACCAGGATATGAATGAGGAGCCAGTGCACACCAGGATGGGAATAAGGAGGCAGTGCATACCAGGAAGTGGATGAGGGGACAATGTATACCAGGCGTATACTCGAGTCAATAAGTTTCCCCAGTTTTTTTAGATAAAATTAGGTACCTCTGCTTATACTCAGGTCAGCTTATACTCGAGTATACACGGTAGTTTACTTTCATGCGCTTACATCTCTTTTTTGATGTTGTGTTTTTTCTTTATTTTATATAAATGGCGCATGAGAAAAAATAGTGCAAAATTGGGTCTTATCCGATAGTAGTTACTGAAAAAGGTATCAATATATGCTGACCTGATTCCAAGTTGTATGGCTGCTGCTGATCCACTGGTGATTTCACCAGAGAAATATTTGAAAAATTGAAAGTTTGTGGTGTCTATTCTTGCTGCCAGGTGATGAAGAAATATAAAATTCCAGAGATAATGTAAAAAAGTTTTTTTTATTTTTCTAATTTCTATGAGTTTCGAAGTGTAGCCCACTTCTTCTTAATGAAACCAAAACCATATAGATATGTTTTTTGTTCCTGAAGAAGTGTGCTGCATTTCAAAATCCGCAGAAAAAAAAAACAAGAACTTTTTTTTACGTTATCTCTGGCATTTGATGTTTCTTCATCACCTGACAGCGTGGATATAGACCACAAATTTTCCATTTTTTTACATATTTTCTTTATTTTGACCCATCATGTTTTAAAAAAGCTGCTTTGTTTTTGATATTTTCTGGTATTTGGCTTTGACTAAATTTTATTAATATAGTCATGTGTGGATTACATGCATTTTTATTTACCGTGGCGGAACTGCACCAAAAACACTTGTGCGGTTTGTTACCAATGGATTTTCCTCATGTAATGCAATTCTATGAAGAAAAATCTGCACAATAAATCGGCGTACCCGCAAAAGAAACTGACATGTCATGGAATGGAAATACGCACAGCAGGTCACTTCACAGTGAGTAAAAAAAAGAGGTACAGTGGGCATGAGATTTCTAGAAATTATATAAAGAAGGATACGGCGCTGTCAACTAAAAACTACTAAAAAGGAAGAAGTCTGCAAAAGACACCAGCTATGTAGATCCTTAAATAATTGCCAATAATAACTAGCTGTCTGAAAAGTATATAATGGCTTATTATATTAGCAGCGTTCCTAATATACATATTTTAAAGTGTAGATACTAGCCGTCCAGTGTGTAAGTCGGCATATATATTATAATCCAAAACTGATATATACACTCACTGGCCACTTTATTAGGTACACCATGCTAGTAACGGGTTGGACCCCCTTTTGCCTTCAGAACTGCCTCAATTCTTCGTGGCAGAGATTCAACAAGGTGCTGGAAGCATTCCTCAGAGATTTTGGACCATATTGACATGATGGCATCACACAGTTGGCGCAGATTTGTCGGCTGCACATCCCTGATGCGAATCTCCCGTTCCACCACATCCCAAAGATGCTCTATTGGATTGAGATCTGGTGACTGAGGAGGCCATTTGAGTACAGTGAACTCATTGTCATGTTCAAGAAACCAATCTGAGATGATTCGAGCTTTATGACATGGCGCATTATCCTGCTGAAAGTAGCCATCAGATGTTGGGTACATTGTGGTCATAAAGGGATGGACATGGTCAGCAACAATACTCAGGTAGGCTGTGGCATTGCAACGATGCTCAATTGGTACCAATGGGCCCAAAGGGTGCCAAGAAAAAATTCCCCACACCATGACACCACCACCACCAGCCTGAACCGTTGATACAAGGCAGGATGGATCCATGCTTTCATGTTGTTTACGCCAAATTCTGACCCTACCATCCGAATGTCGCAGCAGAAATCGAGACTCATCAGACCAGGCAACATTTTTCCAATCTTCTACTGTCCAATTTCGATGAGCTTGTGCAAATTGTAGCCTCAGTTTCATGTTCTTAGCTGAGAGGAGTGGTACCCGGTGTGGTCTTCTGCTGCTGTAGCCCATCTGCCTCAAAGTTCGACGCACTGTGCGTTCAGAGATGCTCTTCTGCCTACCTTGGTTGTAACGGGTGGCAATTTGAGTCACTGTTGCCTTTCTATCAGCTCGAACCAGTCTGCCCATTCTCCTCTGACCTCTGGCATCAACAAGGCATTTCCGGCCACAGAACTGCCGCTCACTGGATTTTTTTTCTTTTTCGGACCATTCTCTGTAAACCCTAGAGATGGTTGTGCGTGAAAATCCCAGTAGATCAGCAGTTTCTGAAATACTCAGACCAGCCCTTCTGGCACCAACAATCATGCCACGTTCAAAGGCACTCAAATCACCTTTCTTCCCCATACTGATGCTCGGTTTGAACTGCAGGAGATTGTCTTGACCATGTCTACATGCCTAAATGCACTGAGTTGCCGCCATGTGATTGGCAGATTAGAAATTAAGTCTTAACACACAGTTGGACAGGTGTACCTAATAAAGTGGCCAGTGAGTGTACATGTGCTGCTTAATGCCCTCCACGGGACTTAATGCTTACCCTTGCTGAATGCTTGCCAGATACCAGGCTGGGACCCGCTCGATAGATGTGGGAGATCTAAATATTATCTGGTTCCTGGCCTCATGATGTGATGTGATGCACAGGGTAGAACAGAAGCAGGTGCGCGGATAAGCAGAGCCAGGGGCGCTCTGGCTGGTAGCGTCCCTGGCTACCCGGCGGAAAGGAAAGAATGGCCGCATGTGTTTAGCTTGTGACGTCACTGCCGCTATGGAACGCTTGGAGGGTCAGAAAGCTACCGAAGCATTTCGAGGGACTCCGTCCCTCTTCATCAGGGTTACTGCCTCCCTCCTCTCTCCATCTATATACTGTATACACAAACGCGCTGCCAGGACTCGCCTGTCTCCCCCTGTGTCTGCAAAATCCTCCTAGTTAACAAATGTATTAATTTAAGTGGCTGTTAAGAGTTCATCAATCACCATTGTGATATGCTCAAATGTGCAAACTGCACATAGTGCTTATTAGGCTTCTAAGGTGTGCAAAAATAAAGATGCTCCGTTACCACTATGAATGAGATACTCTTGATTCAAGAGACACAAACTTAGTCCAACTAGAATAAGTTAAATAAATGAATTATCAAAAAATGATTAAAAAAAAATCTTCATTGGTATCAAATTTTAAAAAATGTAAATGGCTAAAAAATTTGTGCGCTAAAAATGTTTTGTCCTACAGTTTATGAACCAGAGAGGTTCCGTAACGACAATCACGTCTATGGAGGACACAGGACCCGTTCCTCCCACATCACCACTGTGACGTAACTACACAGGCACAGCTCTCCTGTGCCCTCCTGGTCTCTCAGGTCAGTAAGGGAACTGCACCTAGAGCAAATGGCCGCCGGGGAGGATGTCCTGTTACCCGCTGGGTATTCTAAGATTCGTGACCAGAGTAAAAGCATTAGCCCAAGATTAATTTTATAGTTTAATTGTCTTAAGGGAGCACTAGATAATTACAGAAATATACAGAAAGCTATACAATGGAATTACAGTGGATTTGCAGTCAGAGTAAAATATAACAATAAGAGTACAAGAATTAGAGATATTAAGCTGGAGGTCAATTTACCAGGTTGCATGTGGGTGCTGGGAGCTCTGCAGTCCACAGGTACAAGAATCTTAGTTGCCGGACAGACCCCCAAAGCATGGGCCGCTGCTCCCCTTGGCAGATCTGTCCCAAGTTCCTTCTTAGATCATCATCGTCTGGTTCTTCTGTGTGAGTGTCTGTCTCTGCCATGGGCTGCTAGTTCTTAAACACGCTAGGTTCCTCCCCCTATGTCAGAGGGTGGGCTAATAATCTCCACCCTTTAGCTCTCTGCAGAACTTATTCCCAATATCTAAGAAAGGGGGTAAATTTCTACAGCATGGTCGGATCAGGACATGAGTGGTACCAGTGAATGCGGTTTGTTTTGCTTGTCATGTGGAGAGCAAACATGGCCCCATTGGGTCACTGTGGAGGGCCAATCTCTATATCTCAGGTCCCAGCGCCCTCATCGACTCAGGAGTCACACTGCCAGATGCGCGATTTCCTCAGGGTCACTCGGATATTTTCATGAATCCATAACTCGCAAGATGTGTTCATAATCCATGATCCTAGGATGGAGCCGGAGAGACTGGGACACACAATGAATGTGTACTCCTGTGTCTGGCTGACAGGTATATTCTAATTAAAGCCCTCAGGCATTTTCCTGCCCCATGCTGGCGCGGCTCCTTACCTAAGCTTTGAAGTTCTGTTTTGGCCCTTATCTCATTATCATACTAAAAGACCTTGCTATTCAACATTGGAGCACTAATTCCTGCTTTATTCACTATTCACACAGGCCCTGGGGGAATAGGAGCAGTTGGCTGCCTGCAATGCTGGTGAACTCAGACCAAAATGGATGCCAAGCTCAGTCATGAGGCGAGCATTAGGCCCCATATCTAAGATGGCGGCTGCTCCTTCATCACAACATCACAAGCCAAACACATGTGGTCAGCCATTTTTTCCTGGTGGGTAAGCAGGGAAGCTACCAGCCGGGGTGCCCATGGCTCTGCTTATCTGCGCACCTGCACCTGCTTCTGTGCTACCCTGTGCATCACATCACGAGGCCATGAACCAGATAAAATTTAGATCTCCCGTGTCGATCAAGCGAGTCTCAGCCTGGTAATTGGCAGGCACTCAGCAAGGCTAAGGCTTAAGTCCCGTGGAGGGCATTAAACAGCACATGTATATATAAGTTTGGGATCATAATGTACCGTATATGCCGACTTACACACTGGACGGCTAATATCTACACTTTAAAATATATATATTAGGAACGCTGTTAATATTATTAGCCATTATATACTTTTCAGACAGCTAGTTATTTTTGGCAATTATTTAAGGATCCACATTGTTGGTGTTTTTGCGGACTTCTTCCTTTTTTATAGTTTTAGTTGACAGCGCGGTATGCTTCTTTATATAATTTGTGTTTATATAGTGACAAAGTTTAGCACAGAGTCTGTTTAGGTACCTGCTGCTGCATTCAATATTAGGGGGCACCAGTGTGTCCCATACCGTTTTTATTAGATTTCTAGAAATTCCATCCACTTTGCTAGAATTGTAAGATGCTGCTCAGCATCAATAGCTCACCTAATACTCATCGTTGGGTAGTAAAAATTAAAGCGTCTTTTTAGGAAGCCCCTTAACCCCTTCGCACCCGAGCCTGTTTTTGCCTTCGTGACCGGGCCAATTTTTTCAATTCTGACCAGTGTCACTTTATGAGGTCATAACCCTAGAACGCTTCAACGGATCCTGCTGATTCTGACATTGTTTTCTCGTGACATATTGTACTTCATGATGGTGGTAAAATTTCTTAGATATGAACTGTGCTTACTTGTTAAAAAAAAAAAAATCGAAATTTTGGCGACAATTTTGAAAATTTTGCAATTTTCAAACTTTTAATTTTTATGCCCTTAAATCAGAGAGTGATATCGCACAAAATAGTTAATAAATAACATTTCCCACATGTCTAGTTTACATCTGCACAATTTTTTTTTTTTTAGGAAGTTATAAGGGTTAAATGTTGACCAGCGGATTTCTCATTTTTACAACAAAATTTACAACACCATTTTTTTAGGGACCACCTCACATTTGAAGTGAGTTTGGGGGTCAGTATGACAGAAAATACCCAAAAGTGACACCATTCTAAAAACTACACCTCTCAATGTAGTCAAAACCACATTCAAGAAGTTTATTAACCCTTCAGGTGCTTCACATGAATTAATGGAATGTGGAAGGAAAAAATACATTTAACTTTTTTTCACAAACATTTTACTTCAGAACCATTTTTTTTATTTTCACAAGTGTAAAAAGAGAAAATGAACCACAAAATTTTTTGTGCAAATTCTCCCGAATATGCCGATACCCTGTATGTGGGGCTAAACCACTGTTTGAGAACACGGCAGAGCTCTGAACGGAAGGAGTGCCATTTGACTTTTTCAATGCAGAATTGGCTGGAATTGAGATCGGATGCCATGTCACATTTGGAGAGCCCCTGATGTACCTAAACAGTGGAAACCCCCCACAAGTCACCCCATTTTGGAAACTAGACCCCTTAAAGAACTTATCTAGATGTGTCGTGAAAACTTTGAACCCCCAAGTGCTTCACAGAAGTTTATAACGTAGAGCCATGAAAATAAAAAATCATTTTTTTCCACAAAATGATCTTTTAGCCCCCAATTTTTTATTTTCACAAGTGTAACAGGAGAAATTGGACCCCAATAGTTGTTGTCCAATTTGTCCTGAGTACAGTGGTACCCCATATGTGGAAGAAAACTACTGTTTGGGCACACGGTGGGGCTCGGAAGGGAAGTAGTGACGTTCTGGAATGCAGACTTTGATGGAATGGTCTGCGGGTGTCATGTCGCGTTTGCAGAGCCCCTGATGTACCTAAATAGTGGAAACCCCTAACCCTAATCCCAACCCTAACCACAAACCTAACACCAACACACCGATAACCCTAATCCCAGCCCTCATCCTAACCCTAGCCCTAACCCTAGCCCTAACCTTAGCTCTAACCCTAGCCCTAACCCTAGCCCTAACCTGCGTGCCTGCTTTTTTTCTTTACTTTTTTTTTCTTTTTGTGACAAGATCGCTGCCCTGCGATCTGACTCATAGTAACGCCACTTCTCCTCTGATCTCACACTGACAGATGATCAGAGGAGAAGCAGCGTTACTTTGTGACAAGATCGCTGCCTGGCACGTAGTAACGTGACTTCTCCTCTTATCTCACACTGACAGATGATCAGAGGAGAAGCAGCGTTACTGTGTGACAAGATCGCTGCCTGGCACATAGTAACGCGACTTTTCCTCTGATCTCACACTGACAGATGATCAGAGGAGAAGCAGCGTTACTGTGTGACAAGATCGCTGCCTGGCACAGCTGTGCCAGACAGCAATCAGCTGTGTCAGGCAGCGATCTAGTCACACAGTAATGCTGCTTCACCTCTGATCATCTGTCAGTGTGAGATCAGAGGAGAAGTCGCGTTACAATGAGTGAGATCACCGGGAAACAAGCAGCTTTCCCAGCGAGCGCTCTCATTGGCTGCTGTGACGCTGACGTCATCAGGACCTGAACCAATCAGGTCTCGATGACGTCGGAGGTCCCAGCATGCATTGTGTACCGGGATCCCCGCGTTATAAGGTATGTGGGGGTCCCGGGAGGCACAAAACCGCCGACAGTAGATAAACGTCGGCGCTGCACAAAGCCCAGCAAGCGCCAACGTTTATCTACTGTGGGCAGTCGGGAAGCGGTTAAAAGAGACAATTGATACAATGTAATGCAGATGGCTTTAATGTAATATATTTTAATAGAAATCATAATTTACAGATGACATTTAATACACTGTTGATTTATTTATGCAGTTTCCCAAATATGGGAAGAATTATTTTCCAAAATATTTAAATTTGCCATCTCATTTCCACAATGTTTTGTGTTCCTCCTTTTTTTGGCAAAATTGGGAGCTACTACTTTAGAAACATCACATAAGAGTAAGAATTACAGTGAAAGCTTTTTGAATGGAACACCCAAAACTGAACAGTAAACTTTTTCCATAAGATGGTCTTCTAGGTTTTACTGTACATATATTAAGCAGGTCCGCAAACATTGTGGACTTTGTGGATTTGTTAATGGAAGGCTTTGACTTAAAAAAAAATCTATCAGCAAGTTTTTGGTATTTAATCTGAGAGCAGCATAATGTATGAGCAGACACTGATGCCATGTACAGTCATGGCCAAAAGTTTTGAGAATTACACAAATATTATATTTTCACATGATCTGCTGCCCTCTGGTTTTTATGTGTGTTTGTCAGATGTTTTTATCACATACAGAAATATAATTGCAATCATATTATGAGTAACAAAAGGTTATATTGACAGTTAGAATGAGTTAATGCAGCAAGTCAATATTTGCAGTGTTGACCCTTCTTCTTCAGGACCTCAGCAATTCTCCCTGGCATGCTCTCAATCAACTTCTGGATCAAATCCTGACTGATAGCAGTCCATTCTTGCAAATCAATGCTTTTATTTTGTCTGAATTTGAAGGTTTTTGTTTGTCCACCCGTCTCTTGATAATTGACCACAAGTTCTCAATGGGATTAAGATCTGGGGAGTTTCCAGGCCATGGTCCCAAAATCTCTATGTTTTGTTCCCTGAGCCATTTAGTTATCACCTTTGCTTTATGGCAAGGTGCTCCATCATGTTGAAAAAGGCATTGTTGATCGCCAAACTGCTCTTGGACGGTTTGGGAGAAGTTGCTCTCGGAGGACATTCTGGTACCATTCTTTATTCATGGCTGTGTTTTTACGCAAGACTGAGAGAGAGCCCATTCCCTTGGCTGAGAAGCAACCCCACACATGAATGGTTTCAAGATGCTTGACAGTTGGCATGAGACAAGACTGGTGGTAGCGCTCACCTGGTCTTCTCTGAATAAGCCGTTTTCCAGATGTCTCAAACAATCGAAAAGGGGATTCATCAGAGAAAATGACTTTACCCCAGTCCTCAGCAGTCCACTCCCTGTACCTCTTGCAGAATATCAGTCTGTCCATGATGTTTTTTCTGGAGAGAAGTGGCTTCTTTGCTGCCCTCCTTGAGACCAGGCCTTGCTCCAAGAGTCTCCGCCTCACAGTGCGTGCAGATGCACTCACACCTGCCTGCTGCCATTCCTGAGCAAGCTCTGCACTGCTGGTAGCCCGATCCCGCAGCTGAAACACTTTTAAGAGACGGTCCTGGCGCATGCTGGTCTTTCTTGGGTGCCCTGGAGCCTTTTTGGCAACAAGGGAACCTCTCTCCTTGAAGTTCTTGATGATGCGATAGATTGTTGACTGAGGTGAAATCTTTCTAGATGCGATACTCTTCCCTGTTAGGCCATTTTTGTGCAGTGCAATGATGACTGCACGTGTTTCTTTAGAGATAACCATGGTTAACAGAAGAGAAACAATGATGCCAAGCACCAGCCTCCTTTTAAAGTGTCCAGTGGTGTCATTCTTACTTAATCATGACAAATTGATCTCCAGCCCTGTCCTCATCAACACCCACACCTGTGTTAATGGAGCAATCACTGAAACGATGTTAGCTGGTCCTTTTAAGGCAGGGCTGCAATGATGTTGAAATGTGTTTTGGGGGATAAAGTTCATTTTCTAGGCAAATATTGACTTTGCAAGTAATTGCTGTTAAGCTGATCACTCTTTATAACATTCTGGAGTATATGCAAATTGCCATTAGAAAAAATGAAGCAGTAGACTTTGTAAAAATTAATATTTGTGTCATTCTCGAAACTTTTGGCCATGACTGTATGTGTCACTTGCTCAGCTTGTTGTAGTTTCATTATAATAGTGTTTTATCAGCAGGAGATTATCATTACAGGACTAGGTTTCTCGTGCCAGGCAGTCCAGCTAATCAGTGTAACCCCGCCCCCACTATTATTTGGCAGTTTAATGATAATGTTCAGTACAGAGAAAGCAACCAATCAGGTGTGTGGGAGGGGTTATACACAGCTCAGCATTCTGACCACTGCTACTTTTAAAGCAAAGAAAGCAGGGATTCTATCAAAACTGTACCAAGCTGTCTAGTGACACATCACTGGGATCAGGGTCTCTGTCCCTACATTATGCAATTCTCAGATTCCTTAGCAAAAACAGGCTGTAAGATTCCCTTTAACCCATGACTAACTAAATTAGAAAATTGTAGAGATTATGAATTTGCATGTAAAATCTGTACAACATTAGGTGAGGATTGTGAGATGACATTCTACTTCCAAAGAGTGACTTAATGTAATCTTTGCTCAGTGTTCTCCAATGTTTCAACTGTTCTTCACCCTTTTTGACGACGATCTTGAAAATTTCTGATTTGCAACTCTTTAATAAATCTGCAATGGTATGGTATGATTTTATTACCTTATTTTGCATAATTATAAATAAAAATCTCAACGGATGTCAGTTTCAATAACAATTAAAAATGTTGATATCAAACGTGCACGCCTATGATTTGCGGAATCTGCCCCGTTGAGAGCCATTGACATTTCAAGGTCGACATATAACAAAACATTTTCATTAGTAATAAATGCAGTTAAATTAATAGACAATTTACTTGTTAATTAGGAGAATCTTAATGCTGTCTTATTCCACACTGCAGTGAGCACCGAGTTTCTTAGACAGGTGATGTTGGAGAACTTTAACAGGGCATCAACCTCTGTAATGAAGATTATAAATGGTACACATGGGAGCTCTGTTCGAGGTGAGTCTTGTCTTCATTGTCTTGTGGAATTGTTGTAACCATCATATCAAACAATACCAAGATTATTTTGTAAAGTAGAGTGAAAATTTTAAGAGAAAAATTGCAAAGTGGAGCTACTAAAGTCACAAAACACACCAAATCATAGAACTAATATCACTCTTAGACCCCTAAAGGGAATATGTCACCAGTTTTTTACTAACTCATCTGAGAGCAGCATAACGTAGGAAATGAGACCCTGATTACAGCAATGTATCACTTAGTTTACTGGGTGCAGCGGTTGTGACACAATCAGTTATAAATGTAGCATGTAGCAAAGCTCAAAAAGTTACCATCAGCCACATCCCATCTTTCTGCGTACATTGTCTACTGACAGTGAGCTGTATGTCACAGGACGGTGCATGATCATCTTAGGGATTAGGTGGCTTGTACTCCAGGCAGTGATAATCTCCTGGTGATAAAACACTCATTGTAAAGAATCAACAGCACACAGCCTAATAAGTGATAAATCCCTGATTTGTGGCTTAGCCTCTACATCATGTTGTCCTCAGAATACATAACAAATATCTGCTGACAAATTCCCTTTAGTACCATAATCAATATGTAACACAGGAAAATGGCTGAATACTACTGTACTGGGAAGGAGAAGTTGTAAAAATGAAGCTTCCTGACCCAAAATCACATATGACTGCAGCTGTATTTCACGCTCTGTTTTCCATCTTCATGTATTTTGTGTTAGGCGTCAGATTCCTGCCTCTGCACAGGAGGACTCTCAAGCCTTGCCTTCTACAGTCTTCCATTCAGGCCCGGCCGCAGAGGAGGCTGCTCAGCAAAGACAGTGTTCCTGGTGTGTTGTTCAGGCCAGTACTGTCAGTTAAGTTCCTGCTGCTGCTATCTCAGGGTCATGGATAGCAGCTTGCACTGGTCAGCAGCAAGCATCAAGTCCTTCTTTCAGGCTACTGAGCATGCCCGTGGGACGACCTCTCATTGCAGGTCGGAGGTCACATGCTCAGGTCCTCAAGCAGCTCGGATTGGACCATCAGGAAGGTCCTGGAAGAATGCTGCTATAAAAGGTTCGCATGGCCTCTCGGCCATGCGCTAATATAGACTCTGATGGTTAGTTGTGTGTGTGTGATGACAGATGTATGAGACCCCTACTCTCGGTTGTGTATGAGTTAGGGTTTAGGGAGTCAGCACCAGTAGTGGCATAATCTATGTGCCACAGAGCATCCCGATCTCCACATGAGCGTTAGCACCAGATAGCGCCAGTCAGCACAAGGCACCACTGGACCGTATGTGCAGCAGCGTTCCTCGCAGCGGCGCCGTGCGCAAGTCAAGTGCTTACCTCCCTGCTCTGGGTGGTTAGTGGCGTCCGCTGAACAGGTGCATTGCGCACATGGTGCGATTATATTATTTAGTTCAGGCATCGCAGTTGCGGTGTCGAACGCTAGTGGGACTAGAGGAACTCTAACCCTGTGTCCTTAGGTCAGAGTCCTGTGTCTCCTAACTAGTGTTCACCTTGCCAAGCCCTGTGAGGTTAACCGGCTCCGGCACTTGCGTTCTGCAACTCTGTGCAGTAACTGAGTTCACTCCTGTGCACACCGGTGGTTACCTCGCCGGTGTTCAGTCAGTGTTCGCCATTACCGAGCAGCAGTATACCATCTCTTCACGGTGGACTCCGGGTTGTGAACGCACCTTATTATTATATTTTATTTTGTGCGTTCTGCCAACCCTAACAGTATATTACCGCCAGAGTCTGGCTCTAATGGCGGACGAGCAGCAACTCCGTGCATACATCCGGCAGCTGGAGGGCAGGTTGGCGGCTCTTGAGCATCCAGTCTCAGCTGTGGATGTTACCGCGGTCGCACTCTAGGCAGCCACAGAGGCTGTCTCCCGTGTGACCACTGCCATACCTGCCCCGACTTTGTCCCACCTCCTGCTGCCCGAGAAGTTCTCGGGCGATATAGCCTCATGTAGGGGTTTCGTGAGTCAGTGCCCTATACAGCTAGAGCTGCTGGCTGCACGATTCCCCTCAGAGAGGGCTAAAGTGGGATTTATCGTCTCCCTCTTGTCGGGCAGGGCTTTGGAGTGGGCCACACTGCTGTGGGAGCGTGGTGATCATGTGGTGCAGAGTGCTTCTCTGTTTTTGGTCACTCTGAAGCAGGTCTTCCTGGGACCGCAAGTCACCCATGACACTGCACTCCAGCTGCTGGCTATGTCACAGTGCTCGTCCATGGTCAGCCACTTCGCCATCCAGTTATGGACGCTGGCCTCTGAGTTAGAGTGGCCAGATAAGGTCCTCATTCTGCCTTTCTGGAGAGGCTTGGCTGACCATGTGAAGGACACCCTGGCCACCAGGGAGGTTCCTGCCACACTGGAGCAGCTTATCACCATCTCCACCCGTATAGACCTACGCTTCTCCGAGCGAAGGTTGGAGCAGTCCCAGTGTAGGCAGAGGTTTAGATTAGCACCAGTTTCGCTAAACCTCTGGAATCTCCCGATCGGGTGTCCGAGCCGTGGGGGGCTCGTCGTGCGGGATCCAGGCCCTGGTCCGCTCAAGCACCTGTGGTATATCATGTTTGCCGCAGTCTGGTCACCTTGCCAACTGGTGCCCACAGCGGTTGGGAAAACGCTCTCCTCTAGTGGTCAAAGGAGGGGACTCACTAGAATCAGTGGCGTTTTCCTCCAAGCTGACCTTTAAGTGGAAGCTTGAGCTTGGTTCATCCACTCTGGCGATGGAGGTCTGCGTGGACTCTGGAGCGGAGGGCAATTTTATGTCTTCTGCCTTCGCTCAATGGCACACAGTACCCCTGGTTATGATGGTTCTGGGTTTTACCTTGGTTGCAAACTCATAATCCTGTTTTGGATTGGAAATCTGTGTCTGTGGTGAGTCGGGGTTGTCAATGTGTTCTTAGTGACACTCCTGTTTTCTCCACCTCTCCCCAGTCACATGATATTCCTGACTATTTGGCTGATTTTTCTGATGTATTTAGTGAGAGTAAGTCTGCGTCTTTGCCTCTTCATAGGAGTTATGACTGTGCAAATGAGTTAATGCCCGGGTGTAAATTTCCCAATGGTCGGCTTTTCAACTTATCGGTACCCACACATGATGCTATGCGATCTTATATCAAGGAGTCGTTGGAAAAGGGTCATATTAGACCATCCTCTTCACCTTTAGGTGCTGTTTTTTTTTGTGGCCAAGAAAGATGGTTCATTAAGGCCATATATTGAGTATCGTTCCCTTAACAAAATTACTGTTAAATATCAGTACCCGTAACCCCTGATTTCTGATTTATTTTCCAGATTTAAAAGTGCCTGTTGGTTTACCAACCTTGACCTCAGGAGGGCATAAAATCTTATTCGCATCATGCATGGGGATGAATGGAAGACGGCGTTTAATACTCCGGAGGGACATTTTGAGTACCTGGTGATGCCTTTTGGACTCACTAATGCCCTTTCTGTCTTCCAATCTTTTATGAACGATATTTTCCGGGACTTTGTGGATACGTTTTTGATCATTTATCTGGATGATATTTTGATCTTTTACAGTGATTGGGATTCTCATGTGGAACATGTCCAGAGCGTGTTTCGGATTTTGAGGGAAAATTCTCTGTATGTTAAGGGATCAAAGTGCTTCTTTGGTGTACAGAGGATTTCATTTTTGGGATTCATTTTGTCCCCGTCTGCTATTGAAATGGACCCGGCCAAGATACAGGCCATTTATGATTGGGTTCAGCCCACTTCTTTGAAGGCTCTCCAGAAGTTTTTAGATTTTGCTAATTTCTACCGTAAATTTATAAGTAATTTTTCTGGTATTGTTAAACCACTGACTGATTTGACCAAAAAGGGCGCTGATGTGGTGAATTGGTCTCCAGAGGCAGATTCGGCATTTCAGGAGCTTAAGCGGAGATTCACTTCTGCTCCGGTTCTACGGCAACCTGATGTCTCACTCCCATTTCAGGTGGAAGTAGATGCTTCTGAGATTGGTGCAGGAGCCGTTTTGTCCCAAAGAGATCTGGTGACTTCTAAGATGAATCCCTGTGCCTTCCTTTCTCAAAAATTCTCCCCATCTGAATGTAACTATGACATGGGGAATTGGAAATTGTTGGCCATGAAATGGGCATTTGAAGAGTGGAGATGTGGCGCCCCCAGGAGTATGGTCACCACAGTGGCTTTGCCTTCCTCCAGGGGAGGGTAATGCCAGGCTTGGAGGCAATGATGGGTCTCTCTTGCAGTCAATCCATACATGCAGCACAGTTCCACTCCAGGCCAGCAGGGGGAACTCTGAACCAGGATTAAGAGGAGGGGTGCCCTCTGAGGGCCAAGAGGAAGGAGTGGTTGGTTAGTCTGCGGAGGGTGACGTGTGCAGACGTGTGGGAAGAAGCTGGAGGTTGAGCTAGGAAGCTCCCTCAGCTTGAGAGCGCACGAACTGGAGCCTGGTCTCCACGGCTGTACGGATACTAACGGTCCTACAGCAGATACCAGAGGAGTAGGAGGCTGTAAATGCCCTACTCCCATCTAAGACTTGAGGCACAACAGCAGCTTGGATAGAGAGCCAGGACTAGAGAAAGGAGTCCCGAGAGAGGCTACAGCTGTCTGCCGTGCAAGTGAGGTTCTTGAGAACATCTGTCCGGAGGAACTCCAATGTAACTCAGTACTGGGAGTGCTTCAAATCACAAGGCGCTAGGAAGGAGACTGCACAGCCCGTCTGTGAGAGAGAATCCCTGAATTGCTTCCAGGCTAGCCTGCTCCAATACCATCTGTAATCAGGACCCTCGACTGCAGTTATCAAGTAAAGGTACAGAAATTGCACCCCGCTGTGTCTTGTCTGCTTCCTACCCTTACGGCACTGCTACATCACCGTGCCAACCACCGCTACACTGCCCTGGGACATTAGCCCTGCCTGTGGAGGCCTTAACTACATCCCCCATTACTTGGGCGCCCAGGGCCACGGACCGGGTCACTGCTGCTGTGACACATTCCCCTGACACCGGCCCGGTACCGAATACCCCACAGCCTTGGGATGGCGACCCAATTTGGCGTCACGAACAGGATTACGGAGCCCGGTATCCCCAGGTCCTGTGTGCTATAGACTGTGTTTGTGTAAAAGACTGTGTGAATTTGGCGCCAATCGCCGCCATTGCCGCGCTGCACGGCGCGCGTGGGAAGAGGCGGGCCTTCATGGGCAGAGCCTACCGCAGAGCGTGAAGAAGTGAAGTGCAGCACGGGAAGAGAGGACAGCTCGCGAGAAGAGGAGGAGCTGAGGCCTACAGCCCGGAGCATCGGGCCTGCGAAGCGGCCGCCGGTGAGCTCCCGCAACCCCCGGCCCTGGCTAACGTTAACTAGGGGGGAAGAGAATGTCCGCGCCACAAGCCAATGCAGCGGCGGACACCGTCGCCAGCCCCACAGCACCGCAAGGAGGAGCGCCTGCCACAGCGGTCCCCATAATGTCGCTGTCTATGCCCTACATACCGGGAGCGGCCTGGCTACCGCAGTACTCGGGTGAGTCACTTACCCTGAGTGAATTTAAAGAGAGACTGTGCAGTTTGTTTAAAGTATACCCTCTGTCTGAAAGTCAGAAAGTGAATATCCTGATTGGACAGCTAACGGGTGCAGAGCTGAGAGAAGTGAAAGCCTGGCAGGACACTGATAAAGAGACTGTTGCAAAGGTCCTGGCTAAACTGAAGAGCACCTTAGACACCCGCTATGCAGCTGAAATCAAGATGAGGTTTTTTGGCTGTAAACAGAAGGTGCAGGACAGTATCAGGGACTATGCTCTCAACCTGCAGAAGGCACTGCGAGCAGTAAAGCAAGTTGATCCTGACAGCGTAAAGGAAGAAGATAAACTGTTGAAGGAGCAGTTCATTGAAGGACTCCTGTCCAGTACCCACAGAGGACAGTTGCGTATCATAACCTTGCAAAACCCTGATCTGGACTTTGCTGAATTTAAGGACAGGGCTATTTGGGTACTGCAGGAATCCAATGACAGCCGTCCAGCGCCCCCTAGGTGCCTAGCGATCACCTACCATCAGGAAGCCCCATCTTTTCCTTCCATCCCTGTGGAAGCTGATGCACAAACTCTGGATAAAGATCCCACTGAGAAGCTGCGTCTTCAGGTCCAGGAGTTGACCAAAGGAATGGCTGCACTCACTAAAACCGTGCAGTCCCTGCAGGTGTTCTCCAAAGACAAGATTCAGCTTGCTTCCAGTCCAGAGGATGTCCCGTGGCTCCAGAGGAGAGCCCCGCCACTTCAATTAAGGAACAACGATCGCTATGACCAGGATGGACGTCCCATCTGTCGTCGCTGTCACAAGGCAGGTCATCTGGCAAGATATTGTCCTTTAAACGAGCAACCCCTGGGGCAGAGGGCCAACCCCCAGGAGTAGGATCCCCAGGCCCGAGGAACTAGAGAGCCAAGTATGTGGGAGGGAGACCAATCCTTCCTGTGGTAATTGACGGCATCCCTATGAATGCTTTGCTGGACACTGGCTCCCAGGTGACCACTAGGCTGTACATTCTGTATAAAAGGTATTGGGCTGATTCTGAACTCACCCGTGGCCCAACTGATGAACTGACAGTAGTTGCCAGTAATGGACAGTCCTTGCCGCAGATTGGGTGTAAAGAGGTTACTGTCAAAGTGGGTCGGGTAGAGCTGAAATTTCAGGGCCTGATAGTTGTTGATATTGATAGACGTGAAAGTAATCCCATGATGACTCTTGGTACAAATGTAATTGAAAACTGTATGTCCGAGGTTATTGTCTTGTTGCAACAGGTGGCTGAGACTGCTGGTTCCGGAGAACAACGAGTCCTGCAGAAAGAGATCCGAGCCCTGATGCAAAGACAACAGGTGGAACTCTCTGGCGGAGAGATTGGCAGCGTCAGAGTGAGTGATGCCTTCCCCATTGCAATGCCCCCCAGATGTGAAATGTTGGTTTGGTGTCGGGCAGCTATAGGTCTTAGAGGGAGAGAGTATACTCCGATAGCAGGCCCACTGTCCTGACAGCCAGAGGGGTGGTTGATGTCAAAAAAGGGAGAGTACCTGTACGCCTTTTGAATTGTCGGGAAGAGGAGGCCACAATACCTCGGTACGCCACAGTTGCCAAGCTGCTCACTGTCAATAACAACTCTTTGCAGGCTCATCTGATCAGGTGGAGGACAATGGCTCTGTGAAGCAGCCAGATGAGTGGTGTCAGCAACTGCAGGTGGGAACTGACTCTACACCTTCATACCAGAAAAATGGGGTTTACAGAGTAACACAAGAGTATGAGCAGGTATTCAGCAAACACCCACTAGATTTTGGGCAGGCAAAAGGGGTTCAACATCATATCCCCACTGGAGACCATCCACCCATAAAGGAGAGATACAGACCTATACCCCTAACACAGTACCAGTATGCAAAGAGTATGTTGAGGGAGATGAAGGAGGTAGGGGTCATCAGAGACAGTTGTAGCCTCTGGGTCGCTCCAATAGTGTTTGTAAAGAAAAAGGATAGTACCATGAGAATGTGTGCTGATTACAGGAAAATTAACAGCATTACACATAAAGATGCCTACCCATTTCCTAGAATTGAGGAATCATTGGCTGCACTTAAAACTGCTAATTACTTTTCCACCTTAGATCTCACTAGTGGGTATTGGCAGGTTCCCGTGGCAGAGACAGACAAGGAGAAAACAGCATTTACCACCCCAATGGGTCTCTGTGAGTTCAAATATATGCCATTTGGGCTCTGCACTGCTCCCGGAACATTTCAACGGCTGATGGAGTGCTGCCTGGGACACATGAACTTTGAGACGGTCCTGTTGTACCTGGATGATGTCATTGTTTTCTCCAAAACCTATGAAGATCATCTGGAGCACCTGGCTGAAGTGTTTGAAGCTTTGTCCAATTTTGGCCTGAAGGTGAAGCCCTCCAAGTGTCACCTCCTGAAGCCCAAGGTGCAGTACCTCGGTGATGTGGTCAGTGCAGAAGGTGTGGCACCAGATCCTGAAAAGGTCACGGTCATCCGGGACTGGCCGAAGCCCAGCAACCTTCATGAAGTACGCCAATTCCTTGGACTGGTAGGCTACTACCGAAGATTCATCAAGGGCTTTACTGAAATAGCCAACCCTATGCAAAATCTTCTGGTGGGACAGTCCAGGAAGACCAAGCAGAAAAATTCCACCTTTTGAATGGACTGAAGAGTTGGAAAGGTCCTTCACCAGATTGAAGATGGCTCTCACAGGAGACGAAGTTCTGGCCTACCCAGATTATGACAAACCCTTTGTGCTGTACACAGATGCCAGCAATGTGGGACTAGGAGCAGTACTGTCGTAGGTACAGGATGGGAAAGAAAGAGTGATCTCCTATGCCAGCAGGAAGCTGCACCCCACTGAAAGGAACCCTGATAATTACAGTTCTTTCCAGCTGGAGTTCCTTGCCATAGTCTGGGTTGTCACCGAAAGGTTCAAGCATTACCTAGCCTCCGCCAAGTTCACTATCTTCACGGACAACAACCCGTTGACGCATTTGGACACTGCAAAACTAGGTGCACTGGAACAGCGATGGATGGCTCGGCTATCGAACTATGAGTTTACTATCAAGTACCGGGCAGGGCACAAGAATGCCAATGCTGATGCGCTGTCCAGAATGCCTCATCTACCAGATGCAGGAGAAGACCCTGAGGCTCTTGAAGAGATAGAGCTACCTCCCTTCCATCGGTCGCTTGCGGCCCAGCATGCTCAAGGAGTGAGAAACAGACGGTCTGGCTTGAAGGAGGTCACCCTGAATCCATTGCCCCATCATGACTTGGCAGAAACGCAAGATAGTGACCCTGCAGTCCATCTGGTGAAGGAGCTGCTGACACGAGCTGACTCACGTCCAGAGTCGGATGCTCCTGAAGAAACTCAGCAGTTGTGGAAGGAGAGAGGCCGGCTGTTCATTTACGAAGGGAAGCTGTGTCGGAGGAGTATCAATGCTCGCACTCATGAGCTGGTTTGGCAGGTGATAGTCCCAAAGAGAGAGGCATCATTGGTCCTGGAAGCATACCACAATGGAGCTGGACACTTCGGATGCAAGAAGTTGAAAGTATTGCTCCGAGAGAGGTTCTACTGGGCTGGTATGAGGAAAGCCATTGAGAGGTGGTGCCGGGAGTGTGGACAATGTAACCTGTGCAGAAAGGATCGGGACAGCCAGAGAGCTCCCCTACAGCCAATCATCATCAAACAGCCCCTTGAGCTGGTAGCCTTGGACCATGTGAAGCTGGTTCCAAGCCGGTCAGGCTACATCTATACACTTACCATTGTGGACCACTACTCAAGATTCCTGGTAGTTGTGCCTGTCAAAGATCAAACTGCCAGGACAGCAGCCAGAGCATTCCAACAGCACTTCTGTAGACCACATGGGTATCCTGAAAGAGTGCTGACAGATCAAGGTCCAGCTTTCGAGGCAGAAGTGTTCCAAGAATTCTGTAACCTGTATGGTTGTAAGAAGATCCGGACAACACCATATCACCCACAGACCAATGGCATGTGCGAGAAGATGAACCAGGTTGTGATGGACCTCATGAAGACTTTGACCTTGGAGGAGAGGAATCTGTGGCCAGAGAAGTTGCCCGATCTGTTGGACTTCTACAACCATATCCCAGTGAATTCCACCAACTGTACCCCAGCTTACTTAATGAGAGCAAGACCTGGTAAGCTGCCTATTGACTTGGACATGGGAGTCCTGACCCCAGAAGTGGCGTCCCCAGAGGCTGATTGGGACACAGAGAGGCAGCAACAGTACCGGAGAGTCCAAGAATGCATGGAAAGGAGTCTGGCTCAGGCAAGGCAAAAGCAGGAGAAGCTTTACAATCAAAATGCACCTGCTGTTCCTTTGTCGCCGGGGGAGCAAGTCTTGAAAAGAAAGAGAAGATTGCACAAGTTGGATGATCAATGGGAAGCTGAACCTTATACCTTTCTGCCCTCGAATTTTGATAATACTAAGGTATGCCTTGTGAGTAGTGTTGAGCATTCCGATACTGCAAATATCGTGTATCGGCCGATATTCGCTGTATCGGAATTCCGATACCGAGTACCGATATTTTTACAATATCGGATATCGGAATCGGAAGTTCCCATAATGCAAAGAGCCACTGCTGTGGCTCTGATTGGCTGCCGAAATGACGTCATCATGATGCGCAGTCTGTGCGCATCATGATACGCCGTCAGTTCGGGCCTTCCAGGGGGGGGGGGTCTATGCCGACTGCCCGGGGGTCTGAGCGGACTGCCGGGGGTCCGTACCGGACTCCCGGTGGTCCGTGCCGGCCTCCCGGTGGTCTGTGCCGACTGCCCGGGGTCTGTACCGGCCTTCCGGTGGTCTGTGCCGGCCTGCCGGTGGTCTGTGCCGACAGCCCGGGGGTCTGTGCGGACTCCCGGTGGTCTGTACCGGTCTGCCGGGGGGGCTGTGCCGACTGTCCGGGGGTCTGTGCAGGATCGTCTGATGGGACTACAAGTCCCATCGGGCGATGCCTGCTACCATGACGGTGATTGACACATTAGCCAATGATGGGACAGTAGTAGTCCCATCATCCGGCTAATGTGTTGAATGTACAAAAAAAAATAAAAAATCCCTACTACATACATGCTACTTACATACATACTACATGCTACATACATGCTACATACATACTACATGCTACATACATGCTACATACATACTACATACAAGCTACATACATGCAACATATATACTACATACATACTACATGCTACATACATGCTACATACATGCAACATACATACATACTGCATATATACCACATGCATGCAACATACATACATACTGCATATATACCACATGCATGCAACATACATACATACTACATATATACCACATGCATGCAACATGCATACTACATATATACCACACATATATACTACATGCATGCAACATGCATACTCCATATATACCAGGGGTCTGTGCCGACTGTCCGAGGGTCTGTACCGGCCTGCCGGGGGGCTGTGCCGGCCTGCCGGTGGTCTGTACCGACTGTCCGGGGGTCTGAGCGGACTGCCGGGGGGCTGTGCCGGCCTGCCGGTGGTCTGTACCGACTGTCCGGGGGTCTGAGCGGACTGCCGGGGGTCTGTACCGGCCTGCCGCGGGGCTGTGCCGACTGTCCGGGGGTCTGTGCGGACTGCCGGGGGTCTGTATCGGCCTACCAGGGAGCTGTGCTGGCCTGCCGGGGGGCTGTGCCGACTGTCCGGGGGTCTGTGCCGACTGCCCGGGGGTCTGTTCGGACTGCCGGGGGTCTGTACCGGCCTACCGGGGGGCTGTGCTGGCCTGCCGGGGGGCTGTGCCGACTGTCCGGGGGTCTGAGCAGGCTGCGGGGGTCTATGCAGGATCGTCCGATGGGACTACAAGTCCCATCGGGCGATGCCTGCTATCATGACGGTGATTGACACATTAGCCAATGATGGGACAGTAGTAGTCCCATCATCCGGCCTATGTGTTGAATGTAAGAAAAAAAAAAATACATACTACATACATACTACATGCTACATACATACTACATACATGCTACATACATGCAACATATATACTACATGCATGCAACATACATACATACTGCATATATACCACATGCATGCAACATGCATACTACATATATACTACATGCATGCAACATGCATACTACATATATACCACATATACCGGGGGTCTGTGCCGACTGTCCGGGGGTCTGTGCCGACTGCCCGGGGGTCTGTACCGGCCTGCCGGGGGGCTGTGCCGGCCTGCCAGTGGTCTGTACCGACTGTCCGGGGGTCTGAGCAGACTGCCGGGGGTCTGCACTGGCCTGCCGGGGGGCTGTGCCAACTGTCCGGGGGTCTGTTCGGACTGCCGGGGGTCTGTACCGGCCTACTGGGGGGCTGTGCTGGCCTGCCGGGGGGCTGTGCCGACTGTCCGGGGGTCTGAGCAGGCTGCGGGGGTCTGAGCAGGATCGTCCGATGGGACTACAAGTCCCATCGGGCGATGCCTGCTACCATGACGGTGATTGACACATTAGCCAATGATGGGACAGTAGTAGTCCCATCATCCGGCCTATGTGTTGAATGTAAGAAAAAAAAAATACATACTACATACATACTACATGCTACATACATACTACATACATGCTACATACATGCAACATATATACTACATGCATGCAACATACATACATACTGCATATATACCACATGCATGCAACATGCATACTACATATATACTACATGCATGCAACATGCATACTACATATATACCACATATACCGGGGGTCTGTGCCGACTGTCCGGGGGTCTGTGCCGACTGCCCGGGGGTCAGTACCGGCCTGCCGGGGGGCTGTGCCGGCCTGCCGGTGGTCTGTACCGACTGTCCGGGGGTCTGAGCGGACTGCCGGGGGTCTGTACCGGCCTGCCGCGGGGCTGTGCCGACTGTCCGGGGGTCTGTGCCGACTGCCCGGGGGTCTGTGCGGACTGCCGGGGGTCTGTACCGGCCTACCGGGGGGGCTGTGCTGGCCTGCCGGGGGGCTGTGCCGACTGTCCGGGGGTCTGTTCGGACTGCCGGGGGTCTGTACCGGCCTACTGGGGGGCTGTGCTGGCCTGCCGGGGGGCTGTGCCGACTGTCCGGGGGTCTGAGCAGGCTGCGGGGGTCTGTGCAGGATCGTCCGATGGGACTACAAGTCCCATCGGGCGATGCCTGCTACCATGACGGTGATTGACACATTAGCCAATGATGGGACAGTAGTAGTCCCATCATCCGGCCTATGTGTTGAATGTAAGAAAAAAAAAAATACATACTACATACATACTACATGCTACATACATACTACATACATGCTACATACATGCAACATATATACTACATGCATGCAACATACATACATACTGCATATATACCACATGCATGAAACATGCATACTACATATATACTACATGCATGCAACATGCATACTACATATATACCACATATACCGGGGGTCTGTGCCGACTGTCCGGGGGTCTGTGCCGACTGCCCGGGGGTCTGTACCGGCCTGCCGGGGGGCTGTGCCGGCCTGCCAGTGGTCTGTACCGACTGTCCGGGGGTCTGAGCAGACTGCCGGGGGTCTGCACTGGCCTGCCGGGGGGCTGTGCCAACTGTCCGGGGGTCTGTTCGGACTGCCGGGGGTCTGTACCGGCCTACTGGGGGGCTGTGCTGGCCTGCCGGGGGGCTGTGCCGACTGTCCGGGGGTCTGAGCAGGCTGCGGGGGTCTGAGCAGGATCGTCCGATGGGACTACAAGTCCCATCGGGCGATGCCTGCTACCATGACGGTGATTGACACATTAGCCAATGATGGGACAGTAGTAGTCCCATCATCCGGCCTATGTGTTGAATGTAAGAAAAAAAAAATACATACTACATACATACTACATGCTACATACATACTACATACATGCTACATACATGCAACATATATACTACATGCATGCAACATACATACATACTGCATATATACCACATGCATGCAACATGCATACTACATATATACTACATGCATGCAACATGCATACTACATATATACCACATATACCGGGGGTCTGTGCCGACTGTCCGGGGGTCTGTGCCGACTGCCCGGGGGTCAGTACCGGCCTGCCGGGGGGCTGTGCCGGCCTGCCGGTGGTCTGTACCGACTGTCCGGGGGTCTGAGCGGACTGCCGGGGGTCTGTACCGGCCTGCCGCGGGGCTGTGCCGACTGTCCGGGGGTCTGTGCCGACTGCCCGGGGGTCTGTGCGGACTGCCGGGGGTCTGTACCGGCCTACCGGGGGGGCTGTGCTGGCCTGCCGGGGGGCTGTGCCGACTGTCCGGGGGTCTGTTCGGACTGCCGGGGGTCTGTACCGGCCTACTGGGGGGCTGTGCTGGCCTGCCGGGGGGCTGTGCCGACTGTCCGGGGGTCTGAGCAGGCTGCGGGGGTCTGTGCAGGATCGTCCGATGGGACTACAAGTCCCATCGGGCGATGCCTGCTACCATGACGGTGATTGACACATTAGCCAATGATGGGACAGTAGTAGTCCCATCATCCGGCCTATGTGTTGAATGTAAGAAAAAAAAAAATACATACTACATACATACTACATGCTACATACATACTACATACATGCTACATACATGCAACATATATACTACATGCATGCAACATACATACTTACTGCATATATACCACATGCATGCAACATGCATACTACATATATACTACATGCATGCAACATGCATACTACATATATACCACGTATACCGGGGGGCTGTGCCGACTGTCCGGGGGTCTGTGCCGACTGCCCGGGGGTCAGTACCGGCCTGCCGGGGGGCTGTGCCGGCCTGCCGGTGGTCTGTACCGACTGTCCGGGGGTCTGAGCGGACTGCCGGGGGTCTGTACCGGCATGCCGGGGGGCTGTGCCGACTGTCCGGGGGTCTGTGCCGAGTGCCCGGGGGTCTGTGCGGACTGCCGGGGGTCTGTACCGGCCTACCGGGGGGCTGTGCTGGCCTGCCGGGGGGCTGTGCCGGCCTGCCGGGGGTCTGTGCCGACTGTCCGGGGGTCTGTGCCGACTGCCCTGGGGTCTGTGCGGACTGCCGGGGGGCTGTGCTGGCCTGCCGGGGGGCTGTGCCGACTGTCCAGGGGTCTGAGCAGGCTGCGGGGGTCTGTGCAGGATCGTCCAATGGGACTACAAGTCCCATCGGGCAATGCCTGCTACCATGACGGTGATTGACACATTAGCCAATGATGGGACAGTAGTAGTCCCATCATCCGGCCTATGTGTTGAATATAAGAAAAAAAAAAATACATACTATATACATACTACATGCTACATACATACTACATACATGCTACATACAAGCAACATATATACTACATGCATGCAACATACATACATACTGCATATATACCACATGCATGCAACATGCATACTATATATATACTACATGCATGCAACATGCATACTACATATATACCACATATACCGGGGGGCTGTGCCGACTGTCCGGGGGTCTGTGCCGACTGCCCGGGGGTCTGTACCGGCCTGCCGGGGGGCTGTGCCGGCCTGCCGGTGGTCTGTACCGACTGTCCGTGGGTCTGTGCAGGCTGCGAGGGTCTGTACCGGCCTGCCGGGGGGCTGTGCCGGCCTGCCGGTGGTCTGTGCCGACTGCCCGGGGGTTTGTGCGGACTGCCGTGGGTCTGTACCGGCCTGCTGGGGGTCTGTGCCGACTGTCCGGGGGTCTGTGCCGGCTGCGGGGGTCTGTACCGGCCTGCCGGGGGGCTGTGCCGGCCTGCCGGTGGTCTGTACCGACTGTCTGGGGGTCTGTGCAGGCTGCGGGGGTCTGTACCGGCCTGCCGGGGGGCTGTGCCGGCCTGCCGGTGGTCTGTGCCGACTGCCCGGGGGTTTGTGCGGACTGCCGTGGGTCTGTACCGGCCTGCCGGGGGGCTGTGCCGACTGTCCGGGGGTCTGTGCCGGCTGCGGGGGTCTGTACCGGCCTGCCGGGGGGCTGTGCCGGCCTGCCGGTGGTCTGTACCGACTGTCCAGGGGTCTGTGCCGGCTGCGGGGGTCTGTGCGGACTGCCCGGTGGTTTGTGCCGACTGCCTGGGGGTCTGTGCCGACTGCCCGGGGGTCTGTGCCGACTGCCCGGGGGTCTGTGCCGACTGCCGGGGGTCTGTACCGGCCTACCGGGGGGCAGTGCTGGCCTGCCGGGGGGCTGTGCCGACTGTCCAGGGGTCTGTTCGGACTGCCGGGGGTCTGTACCGGCCTACTGGGGGGCTGTGCTGGCCTGCCGGGGGGCTGTGCTGACTGTCCGGGGGTCTGAGCAGGCTGCGGGGGTCTGTGCAGGATCGTCCGATGGGACTACAAGTCCCATCGGGCGATGCCTGCTACCATGACGGTGATTGACACATTAGCCAATGATGGGACAGTAGTAGTCCCATCATCCGGCCTATGTGTTGAATGTAAGAAAAAAAAAAATACATACTACATACATACTACATGCTACATACATACTACATACATGCTACATACATGCAACATATATACTACATGCATGCAACATACATACATACTGCATATATACCACATGCATGCAACATGCATACTACATATATACTACATGCATGCAACATGCATACTACATATATACCACATATACCGGGGGTCTGTGCCGACTGTCCGGGGGTCTGTGCCGACTGCCCGGGGGTCAGTACCGGCCTGCCGGGGGGCTGTGCCGGCCTGCCGGTGGTCTGTACCGACTGTCCGGGGGTCTGAGCGGACTGCCGGGGGTCTGTACCGGCATGCCGGGGGGCTGTGCCGACTGTCCGGGGGTCTGTGCCGATTGCCCGGGGGTCTGTGCGGACTGCCGGGGGTCTGTACCGGCCTACCGGGGGGCTGTGCTGGCCTGGCGGGGGGCTGTGCCGGCCTGCCGGGGGTCTGTGCCGACTGTCCGGGGGTCTGTGCCGACTGCCCTGGGGTCTGTGCGGACTGCCGGGGGGCTGTGCTGGCCTGCCGGGGGGCTGTGCCGACTGTCCGGGGGTCTGAGCAGGCTGCGGGGGTCTGTGCAGGATCGTCCGATGGGACTACAAGTCCCATCGGGCGATGCCTGCTACCATGACGGTGATTGACACATTAGCCAATGATGGGACAGTAGTAGTCCCATCATCCGGCCTATGTGTTGAATATAAGAAAAAAAAAAATACATACTATATACATACTACATGCTACATACATGCTACATACAAGCAACATATATACTACATGCATGCAACATACATACATACTGCATATATACCACATGCATGCAACATGCATACTACATATATACTACATGCATGCAACATGCATACTACATATATACCACATATACCGGGGGGCTGTGCCGACTGTCCGGGGGTCTGTGCCGACTGCCCGGGGGTCTGTACCGGCCTGCCGGGGGGGCTGTGCCGGCCTGCCGGGGGTTTGTGCGGACTGCCGTGGGTCTGTACCGGCCTTCTGGGGGTCTGTGCCGACTGTCCGGGGGTCTTTGCCGGCTGCGGGGGTCTGTACCGGCCTGCCGGGGGGCTGTGCCGGCCTGCCGGTGGTCTGTACCGACTGTCTGGGGGTCTGTGCAGGCTGCGGGGGTCTGTACCGGCCTGCCGGGGGGCTGTGCCGGCCTGCCGGTGGTCTGTGCCGACTGCCCGGGGGTTTGTGCGGACTGCCGTGGGTCTGTACCGGCCTGCCGGGGGGCTGTGCCGACTGTCCGGGGGTCTGTGCCGGCTGCGGGGGTCTGTACCGGCCTGCCGGGGGGCTGTGCCGGCCTGCCGGTGGTCTGTACCGACTGTCCGGGGGTCTGTGCCGGCTGCGGGGGTCTGTGCGGACTGCCCGGTGGTTTGTGCCGACTGCCCGGGGGTCTGTGCGGACTGCCCGGGGGTCTGTGCCGACTGCCCGGGGGTCTGTGCGGACTGCCCGGGGGTCTGTGCCGACTGCCCGGGGGTCTGTGCGGACTGCCGTGGGTCTGTACCGGCCTGCCGGTGGTCTGTACCGACTGTCCGTGGGCCTGAGCGGCCTGCCGGGGGTCTGTACCGGCCCGCTGGTGGTCTGTACCGGCCAGCCGGGGGGCTGTGCAGGTTGCGGGGGTCTGTGCAGGCATCGTCCCATCGGGAGATGCCTGCTACCATGACGGTGATTGACACATTAGCCAATGATGGGACAGTAGTAGTCCCATCATCCGGCCTATGTGTTGAATGTAAAAAAAAAAAAAAAAAAAAAAATACATACTACATGCTACATACATACATACTACATGCTACATACATACTACATGCTACATACAACATATATACTACATGCATGCAACATACATACATACTGCATATATACCACATGCATGCAACATGCATACTACATATACAGTTGGGAAAAAAAGTATTTAGTCAGTCAGCAATAGTGCAAGTTCCACCACTTAAAAAGATGAGAGGCGTCTGTAATTTACATCATAGGTAGACCTCAACTATGGGAGACAAACTGAGAAAAAAAAATCCAGAAAATCACATTGTCTGGTTTTTTTTCATTTTATTTGCATATTATGGTGGAAAATAAGTATTTGGTCAGAAACAAGCAATCAAGATTTCTGGCTCTCACAGACCTGTAACTTCTTTAAGAGTCTCCTCTTTCCTCCACTCATTACCTGTAGTAATGGCACCTGTTTAAACTTGTTATCAATACTTATTTTCCACCATAATATGCAAATAAAATGAAAAAAAAACAGACAATGTGATTTTCTGGATTTTTTTTTCTCAGTTTGTCTCCCATAGTTGAGGTCTACCTATGATGTAAATTACAGACGCCTCTCATCTTTTTAAGTGGTGGAACTTGCACTATTGCTGACTGACTAAATACTTTTTTTCCCCACTGTATACCACATATATGCTACATGCATGCATACTACATGTATACCACATTTACCGGGGGGCTGTGCCGACTGTCCGGGGGTCTGTGCCGACTGCCCGGGGGTCTGTACCGGCCTGCCGGGGGTCTGTGCCGGCCTGCCGGTGGTCTGTACCGACTGTCCGTGGGTCTGTGCAGGCTGCGGGGGTCTGTACTGACCTGCCGGGGGGCTGTGCCGGCCTGCCGGTGGTCTGTGCCGACTGCCCGGGGGTTTGTGCCGACTGCCCGGGGGTCTGTGCGGACTGCCGTGGGTCTGTACCGGCCTACCGGGGGGCTGTACCGGCCTGCCGGGGGGCTGTGCCGACTGCCCGGGGGGCTATGCCGGCCTGCCGGTGGTCTGTGCCGACTGCCCGGGGGGCTATGCCGGCCTGCCGGTGGTCTGTGCCGACTGCCCGGGGGTCTGTGCGGACTGCCGTGGGTCTGTACCGGCCTGCCGGGGGGCTGTGCTGGCCTGCCGGGGGGCTGTGCCGACTGCCCGGGGGTCTGTACCGGCCTTCCGGGGGGCTGTGCCGGCCTGCTGGTGGTCTGTCCCGACTGCCCGGGGGTCTGTGCCGACGCCCGGGGTCTGTGCCGACTGCCCGGGGGTCTTTGCGGACAGCCGTGGGTCTGTACCGGCCTGCTGGGGGTCTGTACCGGCCTGCCGGGGGGCTGTGCTGGCCTGCCGGTGGTCTATACCGACTGTCCGGGGGTCTGAGCAGGCTGCGGGGGTCTGTGCAGGATCGTCCGATGGGACTACAAGTCCCATCGGGCGATGCCTGCTACCATGACGGTGATTGACACATTAGCCAATGATGGGACAGTAGTAGTCCCATCATCCGGCTTATGTGTTGAATATAAGAAAAAAAAATACATACTACATACATACTACATGCTACATACATACTACATACATGCTACATACATGCAAAATATATACTACATGCATGCAACATACATACATACTGCATATATACCACATGCATGCAACATGCATACTACATATATACTACATGCATGCAACATGCATACTACATATATACCACATATACCGGGGGGCTATGCCGACTGTCCGGGGGTCTGTGCCGACTGCCCGGGGGTCTGTACCGGCCTGCCGGGTGGCTGTGCCGGCCTGCCGGTGGTCTGTACCGACTGTCCGGCGGTCTGTGCAGGCTGCGGGGGTCTGTATCGGCCTGCCGGGGGGCTGTGCCGGCCTGCCGGTGGTCTGTGCCGACTGCCCGGGGGTTTGTGCCGACTGCCCGGGGGTCTGTGCGGACTGCCCGGGGGTCTGTGCCGACTGCCCGGGGGTTTGTGCCGACTGCCCGGGGGTCTGTGCGGACTGCCGTGGGTCTGTACCGGCCTGCCGGTGGTCTGTACCGACTGCCCGGGGGTCTGTGCGGACTGCCGTGGGTCTGTACCGGCCTGCCGGGGGGCTGTGCCGACTGCCCGGGGGTCTGTGCCGACTGCCCGGGGGTTTGTGCCGACTGCCCGGGGGTCTGTGCGGACTGCCGTGGGTCTGTACCGGCCTGCCGATGGTCTGTACCGACCGCCCGGGGGGCTGTGCCGGCCTGCCGGTGGTCTGTGCCGACTGCCCGGGGGTCTGTGCCGACTGCCCGGGGGTCTGTACCGGCCTGCCGGGGGGCTGTGCTGGCCTGCCGGTGGTCTGTACCGACTGTCCGGGGGTCTGAGCCGCCTGCCGGGGGTCTGTACTGGCCTGCTGGGGGTCTGTACCGGCCTGCCGGGGGGCTGTGCTGGCCTGCCGGTGGTCTATACCGACTGTCTGGGGGTCTGAGCAGGCTGCGGGGGTCTGTGCAGGATCGTCCGATGGGACTACAAGTCCCATCGGGCGATGCCTGCTACCATGACGGTGATTGACACATTAGCCAATGATGGGACAGTAGTAGTCCCATCATCCGGCCAATGTGTTGAATGTAAAAAAAAAAACATACTACATGCTACATACATACTACATACATGCTACATACATACTACATGCATGCAACATACATACATACTACATGCAACATGCATACTGCATATATACTACATGCATGCAACATACATACATACTACATGCATGCAACATACATACATACTACATATATACCACATGCATGCAACATGCATGCTACATATATACCACATATATACTACATGCATGCAACATACATATATACTACATGCAACATGCATACTGCATATATACTACATGCATGCAACATACATATATACTACATGCATGCAACATGCATACTACATATATACCACATATATACTTCATGCATGCCACATACATATATACTATATGCAACATGCATACTACATGCATGCAACATACATACTACATATATACCACATGCATGCAACATGCATACTATATACACTCACTGGCCACTTTATTAGGTACACCATGCTAGTAAGGGGTTGGACCCCCTTTTGCCTTCAGAACTGCCTCAATTCTTCGTGGCAGAGATTCAACAAGGTGCTGGAAGCATTCCTCAGAGATTTTGGACCATATTGACATGATGGCATCACACAGTTGGCGCAGATTTGTCGGCTGCACATCCCTGATGCGAATCTCCCGTTCCACCACATCCCAAAGATGCTCTATTGGATTGAGATCTGGTGACTGAGGAGGCCATTTGAGTACAGTAAACTCATTGTCATGTTCAAGAAACCAATCTGAGATGATTCGAGCTTTATGACATGGCGCTTTATCCTGCTGAAAGTAGCCATCAGATGTTGGGTACATTGTGGTCATAAAGGGATGGACATGGTCAGCAACAATACTCAGGTAGGCTGTGGCGTTGCAACGATGCTCAATTGGTACCAAGGGGCCCAAAGAGTGCCCAGAAAAAATTCCCCACACCATGACACCACCACCACCAGCCTGAACCGTTGATACAAGGCAGGATGGATCCATGCTTTCATGTTGTTTACGCCAAATTCTGACCCTACCATCCGAATGTCGCAGCAGAAATCGAGACTCATCAGACCAGGCAACGTTTTTCCAATCTTCTACTGTCCAATTTCGATGAGCTTGTGCAAATTGTAGCCTCAGTTTCCTGTTCTTAGCTGAGAGGAGTGGTACCCAGTGTGGTCTTCTGCTGCTGTTGCCCATCTGCCTCAAAGTTCGACGCACTGTGCGTTCAGAGATGCTCTTCTGCCTACCTTGGTTGTAACGGGTGGCAATTTGAGTCACTGTTGCCTTTCTATCAGCTCGAACCAGTCTGCCCATTCTCCTCTGACCTCTGGCATCAACATGGCATTTCTGGCCACAGAACTGCCGCTCCTTGTTTTTTTTTCTTTTTCGGACCATTCTCTGTAAACCCTAGAGATGGTTGTGCGTGAAAATCCCAGTAGATCAGCAGTTTCTGAAATTCTCAGACCAGCCCTTCTGGCACCAACAATCATGCCACGTTCAAAGGCACTCAAATCACCTTTCTTCCCCATACTGATGCTCGGTTTGAACTGCAGGAGATTGTCTTGACCATGTCTACATGCCTAAATGCACTGAGTTGCCGCCATGTGATTGGCTGATTAGAAATTAAGTCTTAACACACAGTTGGACAGGTGTACCTAATAAAGTGGCCAGTGAGTGTATATACCACATATATACTACATGCATGCAACATATATATACCACATATATACTACATGCATGCAACATACATATATACTACATATATACCACATATATACTACATGCATGCAACATATATATAATACATACTGTATATACTACATGCAACATACATACTGCATACATACTACATATATACCACATGCATGCAACATGCATACTACATATATACTACATGCATGCAACATATATATAACACATATATACTACATGCAACATACATACTACATATATACCACATGCATGCAACATGCATACTATATGTATACCACATATATACTACATGCATGCAACATACATATATACTACATATATACCACATGCATACAACATGCATACTATATATATACCACATATATACTACATGCATGCAACATACATATATACAAAATATATACCACATATACACTACATGCATGCAACATATATATAATAAATATATACTATATGCAACATACATACTACATACATAATACATATATACCACATGCATGCAACATGCATACTACATATATACTACATATATACTACATGCATGCAACATACATACATACTACATATATACCACATGCATGCAACATGCATACTACATATATACTACATGCATGCAACATACATATATACTACATACAATACATTCATACAATACATACATATAGACATACAGTACATATAACATAGAGTACATACTCACCATCACTTGTCACTTTGATCCCCGAAGCCATTGTCGTCTATGGAATAAAGATTAAAATAACAAAGCACAAATATACTCACCTCTGATCCGCAGAAGTCCACGGGTGTCCCACAACGATCTTGCATGGAGAACAGCAGCATCAGCTGATGCTACAGTTCTCTACGGGCTCCAGGAAACCAGTGTCGGGAGGTAGGTATCCTTCCGCCCTGTATTCCTCCGCCACTGTAAAGAAAAAAAAAAGTCCCTAGTCTCATTTCATGGCATTGCTGTGTGAAAAATTTCCCATGCAGCTTTTGCCATAAAGTGAGACTAGGGACTTTTTTTTTTTTTACATTGGCGGAGGAATACAGGGCGGAAGGATACCTACCTCCCGACACTGGTTTCCTTGGCCCCGTAGAGAACGGTAGCATCACCTGATGCTGCAGTTCTCCACACAAGATCGTCGTGGGACTCTCGTGGATTTCTGCGGATCAGGGGTGAGTATATTTGTGCTTTGTTATTTTAATCTTTATTCCATAGACGACAATGGCTTCGGGGATCAAAGTGACAAGTGATGGTGAGTATGTACTCTATGTTATATGTACTGTATGTCTATATGTATGTATTGTATGAATGTATTGTATGTAGTATATATGTATGTTGCATGCATGTAGTATATATGTGGTATATATGTAGTATGCATGTTGCATGCATGTGGTACATATGTAGTATGTATGTATGTTGCATGCATGTAGTATATATGTAGTATGCATGTTGCATGCATGTGGTATATATGTAGTATGTATGTTGCATGTAGTATATATGTATTATATATATGTTGCATGCATGTAGTGTATATGTGGTATATATATATATAGTATGTATGTTGTATGCATGTGGTATATATGTAGTATATATGTATGTTGCATGCATGTGGTATATATGTGGTATATATATATAGTATGCATGTTGCATGCATGTGGTATATATGTAGTGTATATGTATGTTGCATGCATGTAGTATATATGTGGTATATATATAGTATGCATGTTGCATGCATGTGGTACATATGTAGTATGTATGTTGCATGCATGTAGCATATATGTAGTAAGCATGTTGCATGTAGTATATATATGTATGTTGCATGCATGTAGTATATATGTATGTTGCATGCATGTAGTATATATGTAGTATATATGTAGTATGCATGTTGCATGCATGTGGTATATATGTAGTATTTATGTAGTATGTATGTTGCATGTAGTATATATGTATTATATATGTTGCATGCATGTAGTATATTTGTAGTATATACTGTATGTATGTTGCATGCATGTAGTATATATGTGGTATATATAGTATGCATGTTGTATGCATGTGGTATATATGTAGTATGTATGTTGCATGCATGTAGTATATATGTAGTAAGCATGTTGCATGTAGTATATATGTATGTTGCATGCATGTAGTATATATGTATGTTGCATGCATGTAGTATATATGTAGTATGCATGTTGCATGCATGTGGTATATATGTAGTATATATGTAGTATGTATGTTGCATGTAGTATATATGTATTATATATGTTGCATGCATGTAGTATATATGTAGTATATATGTATGTTGCATGCATGTAGTATATATGTGGTATATATATATTATGCATGTTGCATGCATGTGGTATATATGTAGTATGTATGTTGCATGCATGTAGTATATATGTAGTAAGCATGTTGCATGTAGTATATATGTATGTTGCATGCATGTAGTATACAGTATATGTTGTATGTATGTTGCATGCATGTAGTATATATGTGGTATATATATATAGTATGCATGTTGCATGCATGTGGTATATATGTACTATGTATGTTGCATGCATGTAGTCTATATGTAGTATGCATTTTGCATGTAGTATATATGTATGTTGCATGCATGTAGTATATATGTGGTATATATGTAGTATGTTTGTTGCATGCATGTAGTATATATGTTGTATATATGTATGTTGCATGCATGTAGTATGTATGTATGTTGCATGCATGTAGTATGTATGTAGCATGTATGTATGTATGTAGCATGTAGTATGTATGTAGTATGTTTTTTTTTTTTTTTTTTTTACATTCAACACATAGGCCGGATGATGGGACTACTACTGTCCCATCATTGGCTAATGTGTCAATCACCATCATGGTAGCAGGCATCGCCCGATGGGACTTGTAGTCCCATCGGACGGTCCTGCACAGACCCCCGGCAGTCCGCTCAGACCCCCAGACAGTCGGTACAGACCACCGGCAGGCCGGCACAGACCCCCGGCAGGCCGGTACAGACCCCCGGCAGTCCGCACAGATCCCCGGGCAGTCCGCACAGACCCCCGGCAGGCCGGCACAGACCCCCGGCAGGCCGGTACAGACCCCCGGCAGTCCGCTCAGACCACCGGCAGGCCGGCACAGTCCCCTGGCAGGCCGGCACAGACCCCCAGACAGTCGGCACCGCCCCCCGGTATATGTGGTATATATGTAGTATGCATGTTGCATGCATGTAGTATATATGTGGTATATATGTAGTATGCATGTTGCATGCATGTGGTATATATGGTGCATGTATTTATGTAGCATGTAGTATGTATGTAGTATGTATGTAGCATGTAGTATGTATGTAGCATGTAGTATGTATGTAGCATGTATGTAGAATGTATTTTTTTTTTTTTGTACATTCAACACATTAGCCGGATGATGGGACTACTACTGTCCCATCATTGGCTAATGTGTCAATCACCGTCATGGTAGCAGGCATCGCCCGATGGGACTTGTAGTCCCATCGGACGATGCCTGCACAGACCCCCGCAGCCTGCACAGACCCCCGGACAGTCGGCACAGCCCCCCGGCAGGCCGGTACAGAACCCCGGCAGTCCGCACAGACCCCCGGGCAGTCCACTCAGACCCCCGGACAGTCGGTACAGACCACCGGCAGGCCGGCACAGCCCCCCGGCAGGCCCGTACAGACCCCCGCAGCCTGCACAGACCCCCGCACAGTCGGTACAGACCACCGGCAGGCCGGCACAGACCCCCGGCAGGCCGGTACAGACCCCCGGCAGTCCGCACAGACCCCTGGGCAGTCCGCACAGCCCCCCGGCAGGCCGGCACAGACCCCCGGACAGTCGGCACAGCCCCCCGGTATATGTGGTATATATGTAGTATGCATGTTGCATGCATGTAGTATATATGTGGTATATATGTAGTATGCATGTTGCATGCATGTGGTATATATGTTGCATGTATGTATGTAGCATGTAGTATGTATGTAGTATGTATGTAGCATGTAGTATGTATGTAGCATGTATGTAGCATGTATGTAGCATGTATTTTTTTTTTTTGTACATTCAACACATTAGCCGGATGATGGGACTACTACTGTCCCATCATTGGCTAATGTGTCAATCACCGTCATGGTAGCAGGCATCACCCGATGGGACTTGTAGTCCCATCGGACGATCCTGCACAGACCCCCGCAGTCTGCTCAGACCCCCGGACAGTCGGTACAGACCACCCGCAGGCCGGCACAGCCCCCCGGCAGGCCGGCACAGACCCCCGGACAGTCGGCACAGCCCCCCGGTATATGTGGTATATATGTAGTATGCATGTTGCATGCATGTATATATATGGTATATATGTAGTATGCATGTTGCATGCATGTGGTATATATGTTGCATATATGTATGTAGCATGTAGTATGTATGTAGTATGTATGTAGCATGTATGTATGTAGCATGTAGTATGCATGTAGTATGTATGTAGCATGTAGTATGTATGTAGTATGTATGTAGCATGTAGTATGTATGTAGTATGTATGTAGCATGTAGTATGTATGTAGCATGTATGTAGTATGTATTTTTTTTTTGTGCATTCAACACATTAGCCGGATGATGGGACTACTACTGTCCCATCATTGGCTAATGTGTCAATCACCGTCATGGTAGCACGCAGCGCCCGATAGGACTTGTAGTCCCATCGGACGATCCTGCACAGACCCCCGCAGTCTGCTCAGACCCCCGGACAGTCGGTACAGACCACCGGCAGGCCAGCACAGCCCCCCGGTAGGCAGGTACAGACCCCCGGACAGTCGGTACAGACCACCGGCAGGCCGGCACAGCCCCCCGGCAGTCCGCACAGACACCCGGGCAGTCGGTACAGACCACCGGCAGGCCGGCACAGCCCCCCGCAGCCTGCACAGACACCCGGGCAGTCGGTACAGAGCCCCGGCAGTCCGCACAGACCCCCGGGTAGTCGGCACAGACCCCCGGAAGGTCCGTACACCCCCCCGAGAGGCTGTACAAGGATAGAAAAGGGTTTTTCTTATTCCGATACCGGAAGTCCCATAGACTTGAATGGGACTTCCGGCATCGGAATCGGCGATACCCAATACTTTTTTCGTATCGGGCCGATACCATCCGATCCGATATTTCAGGGTATCGGATGGTATCGCTCAACACTACTTGTGAGTAAAGATGGAGGAGAGACCTCAGCAGTGGTATCAAGAAATCATTTGAAGTTGTGTCCTGACCAGTTGAAAGAAAGAAAAGAAGAACCAGATAACATCCCACCCAGAGTGGAAGAAGAGAAGGTCAGCACGGTACTTGGAGAATTCCCTGCGAATTGGACTAGAGTGATTGATGCTATAGTGGTGCCAGTGTTGCTGTTTCCCCAATTGGAAGTACAGGAAAATGTGACTCAAGAGAATCAGGAAAATCAGGTTGTAGATGCCACACCAGCAGTGGAGCCAGAGAACCCTCGCCCTGCCAGTGGTGAACCTGTTGTACCCTTGGTGAGTCTAAGAGGTCACAGTGAGTCTAGTATCCCTGTGTTTCACAGAACCCCCAGTAGTGTATCCAGTACATTACCTCCTGCACCAGTCTTACGCAGGTCTACCCGCACCACACAAGGCATACCACCCCTTAGATATCGCATATAGCAAACTAAATGTAAATGTTGAAATTGTGTGTGTAAATATGTAACAGTTTTTCAAGTTTTGTGCCTTCAAGTAACCTGTAAGAGTTTCCTTTGGAATTTGTTTTGTGGACACTGAACCACAAGTCTTGTGTGTGGTCAAAAACTTTTACCATTTGCCCAGGAATGGACCATGGACATTGATGCTTGAACTTATCATCATAGGACCATTTTTGAAGCACTTGGTTTGTGTACATTTTTCCTTTTTCCAAATCTTGTACAAATTATTATTGTTTATATGTCTTTCATGTTTTTGTTCAGCCCAGGAGTGCTGACTTCCACTAGGGGGTAGTGGGGCGCCCTCAGGAGTATGGTCGCCACAGTGGCTTTGCCTTCCTCCAGGGGAGGGTAATGCCAGGCTTGGAGGCAATGATGGGTCTCTCTCGCAGTCAATCCATACATGCAACACAGTTCCACTCCAGGCCAGCAGGGGGAACTCTGAACCAGGATTAAGGGGAGGGGTGCCCTCTGAAGGCCAAGAGGAAGGAGTGGTCAGTTAGTCTGCGGAGGGTGACGTGTGCAGACGTGTGGGAAGAAACTGGAGGTTGAGCTAGGAAGGAGAGCTCCCTCAGCTTGAGAGCGCACGAAATGGAGCCTGGTCTCCACGGCTGTATGGATACTAACGGTCCTACAGCAGATACCAGAGGAGTAGGAGGCTGTAAATGCCCTACTCCCATCTAAGACTTGAGGCACAATTGCAGCTTGGATAGAGAGCCAGGACTAGAGAAAGGAGTCCCCGAGAGAGGCTACAGCTGTCTGCCGTGCAAGTACGGTTCTTGAGAACTTCTGACAGGAGGAACTTCAGAGTAACTTAGTACTGGGGTGCTTCATATCACAAGGCGCTAGGAAGGAGACTGCACAGCCCGTCTGTGAGAGGGAATCCCTGAATTGCTTCCAGGCTAGCCTGCTCCAATACCATCTGTAATCAGGACCCTGGACTGCAGTTATCAAGTGAAGGTACATAAATTGCACCCTGCTGTGCCTTGTCTGCTTCCTACCCTTACGGCACTGCTACATCACCGTGCCAACCACCGCTACACTGTCCTGGGACATTAGCCCTGCCTGTGAAGGGCTATACCATCACTGCTGCACCACACCATCTGTCCCAGCGGAGCTGTCTGCAGCGTCGGCTTAACATCCCCCTTGCCGAACATCACAGGTGGCGTCACGAACTATTCCATTCCATTAACTACATCCCCCATTACTTGGGCGCCCAGGGCCACGGACCGGGTCACTGCTGCTGTGACACATTCCCCTGACACCGGCCTCGTACCGAGTACCCCACAGCCCTGGGAGGGCGACCCAGAGACATTGGTTGGAGGGAGCTAGACATCAAGTTGTGGTCCTCACCGACCACAAGAATTTGATTTATCTTGAATCAGCCAAACGCTTGAATCCTAGACAGGCTAGGTGGGCCTTTTTTTTCACGCGTTTTAATTTTGTGGTCTTTTTTCTTCCGGGCACTAAGAATGTTAAGGTGGACGCCCGTTCTAGGAGTTTCTTTGCGGATTTTCTTGATGTGACCGAGCCTACTACCAATCTACATGAGGGTGTAGTTCTTTCCGCCATCTCACCCGATTTGAAATGTGCCCTGGAGGAATTTCAGGAGGAAAAACCTGAATGTTACCCTATGGGAAAATTGTATGTCCCTGACCAGTGGAGGAAAAGAGTAATGTCTGAAACTCATTGCTCCACGTTGGCTGGTCATCCAGGTATTTTTGGTACCAGAGATTTGGTGAGTCGGTCTTTTTGGTGGCCTGCCTTATCTCGTGATGTCAGGAATTTTGTGCAGTCCTGTGGGACTCATTCACGGTCCAAGCCCTGTTCTCATTCTAGTGGGTTGTTGATGCCCCTGCCGGTGCCCAGGAGGCCATGGACCCATATCTCAATGGATTTTATTTCTGATCTTCCTGTCTCTCAGAGAATGACTGTTATCTGGGTGATCTGTGATAGATTTTCTAAGATGGTCCATCTTGTACCACTCGCAAAGTTGCCATCTTCTTCTGAATTTTGCCCTTGTGTTTACAACAGGTGGTTCGGTTGCACGGGATTCTTGAGAACATTGTGTCGGCCAGAGGAGTTCAGTTTGTTTCCAGATTTTGGAGAGCCAAACTGGGAATTCAGTTATCTTTCTCCTCTGCATTTCATCCTCAGACCAATGGGCAGACTGAGAGAACAAACCAGACTTTGGAGTCCTATTTGAGATGTTTCATATCTGCTGATCAGGATGACTGGGTCTCATTTTTGCCCTTGGCTGAATTCGCACTAAACTATAGGGCTAAGTTCTGTCACTTTGATGTCGCCCTTTTTCTGTAACTTTGGGTTTCATCCTCGATTTTCTTCAGGGCAGGTGGAATCTTTGGCCTGCCCAAGTGTGGATTCTGTGGTAGAGAGAATGCAGCAGATTTGGGGCCAAGTGGTGGATAAGTTGTCCCACTCTCAGAAAAAAGCCCAACGGTTTTCCAACCGGCATAGGACCATTGGTCCCTGGTTTAAAGTAGGTGATATGGTTTGGTTGTCTTCAAAGAATATTCCTATGAAGGTTGCGTCTCCAAAATTCAAGCCAAGATTCATTGGACCTTATAAGATTTTGGAAATCCTTAATCCAGTTTCTTTCCATTTGGCTCTTCCAGTTACGTTTAAGATTCATAACGTGTTTCATAAATATTTGTTGAAGAGGTTTGTGGAGCCAGTAGTTCCCATGGCGGCACCTTCCTGACCCTGTATTGGTTAAAGGTAATTTGGAGTATGAGGTAGAGAAAATATTGGATTCTCGTTTGGCTAGACGGAGACTCCAGTACTTGGTCAAATGGAAGGGTTATGGCCAGGGGGATAATTCTTGGATCTCTGCTTCTGACATTCATGCCGAAAGATTGTTTCGTGCTTTTCACCGGGCCCATCCTGACCGGCCTGGTGGCGTGGATGAGGGTTCGGTGACCCCTCCTCAAGGGGGGGTACTGATGTGAATTCTCTCTCTGGCTTCCCTCTGGTGATTACTGAAGGTAGTGGAGCTGGTCACATTGACAGAGGGGATGCGAGTTCTCTTTCTGGGCTCCCTCTGGTGGTGACTGGAGGTAGTGGAGCTGATCTGATTGACAGAGGCTTGCCACCTGATAATGAGGAGGACGATTGGAGATCAGGGGTTTCTGATTGGGATTTAAGACAGCTGACTCCCTCTATGCCTGCTGGTGATTTTCTTCCTGTGCCTTCTGAGGTCTGATGTCTCCTGCTCTGTCCCTGCATGGTTCAGCTAAGTGGTTCATTACTATATTGTTTGCATTTGATCTGGTTTTGTCTATCTCTGCTTTGTGCGGGTCAGCTAGCTTCGACTGGTGCTGTGCTGAATCACCGCCCTTATGTTACTGCTTATGTCAGTTTGTTTTGTCCCCTGTTATATTGATCTCTTTTTGCTTTGCTTTTAGAATATACCAGAGTGCTGATATAGTGGGGGCGAAGTCGTGCGACTTCAGTGTTTTTTGTGCATCAGACATGTTGGACTTTTTGCAGGGTTTTTTGCGTGATTGCAGCCAGTGTCTTTCCTTTCCTGTCCTGTCGAGTCAATGTGGGCCCCATCATTTGCTCAATCTATTTTTCTGCCTGCATTTGTGTTTTCATCTTGTCTCACGACAATATATGTTTGGGGGCTATCTATTCCTTTGGGGTCTGCTCCTGGGCAGTTTAGATTTCCCCTTTCTTGCTTTAGGCTTAGTTAGCTCTCTGGCTGTGCCGAGGCGTCTATGATCATCGTACGTACGCTCCACGGCTACTGCTAGTTGTGTGGATAGGATCAGGGGTCTGCAATCCGCTTAGTTACCAACCTCTCTGGTTTTCTGTGGCTTTGCCTGGGCCTGCTATGCTCCTCGGTGACCCATTCATAACACGGACCTCTGAGCTTCTGGCGAGGACGTACTGGTGGCCGCATATGGCCCGTGACGTCAGGGACCATATTCAGGCGTGCGTCTCTTGTGCCCAGAATAGGTCCCCTCGGCAGCAGTCTGCTGGGTTACTTTACGCCCTGCCTGTAGCGGACAGGCCCTGGGAGATGGTCGGTATGGACTTCGTGGTGGGACTGACCAAGTCCAGTGGCAGCACGGTCATTGTGCTGTTCCATCTAAAGTTATGACTATATGCTTATATAGATTGTGTTATGTTACCATTCTTTGTGTTCAGTTTTGCATTTGGTCTGCTGCCACCTGCTGTCGTTTTTCTGTATAGCAGACTGCAGCTAGTTAATTCTAGTACATGCCTTCCACTTCCAGGTCAGGTCAGTCCTTCTCTTCCTGCCGATGGCCATTACTAGTTTAATTTTCTCCTGGGAGAGACACACTGAGCCAGGCTGTGAAAGGCATCAAGTTTTTTTACCATAATCACATACAAATCCGTTGCTCACCTTGCTGCATCTTGCTGTACCACCTTGGTTGTTCTGGAGAAGTACTGCATTACCAATCATATGCTGTATGTCCAGATTTCCAATAAACAAGTCTGGACTTCACAATATCTGGTGTGTATCATCTCTCTGGATGCATGAACAGCAAAACAGCAACAATGGTCCTGTCTGCTTTGCATTGAGGAAACGGAAGGTAGGAATCTCTCCCAACCCCAATCAACTACACCTCCATTCGCCTCATGTGGGGACAGAACAGTCAAAAAACTGCCTTGAAGCTCAGCAAACAATCACCCTTATATCCTAACCCATCTGCCCGCTCACATACTGCAGCCCTGCTCTGCTAAAAAACTCTGCAGCCTCACCCCAGACTGCATTGTGCATAGAGACTGTCTGTATATTATACAACATTGCTGCAGATTGTCGGACTGCAAAACCCCACAATTCTCTAAAAACACATTGGGAATGTCGTCAGGATGTCTTAATTAAGCTGCACTGCGATTTCCAGCCCCCAATTCAAAAGTTCAGTTTCTTAAAGAGACAGTGAACCTTAAATCAAAATGGCCGAAAAAGACCCTGCACGGTCTCCCACTGCTGAAACAGAGCAAGTACTACCCGATACTGTCCATTATGAAGAGGGGGAAACAGAGCCAGCTTCAGAAACAGACCAAGACTCACGACCAAGACGCTCTGTCAAACCAACCATAAAGGCTGTCGAAAACTATCACAATATGAAGGATGAGTTCAATGACAACCTGGACGACCTATGGGAATGAGTCACCTCCCTCATGTCAAGCATCCAACGCCACAAAAATGATGCAGCGAGTCTACAGGACACTATAAAACGGCTAAACACGGCCCACGGAATATACAAGAGACTGTCCGCAAGGTACGTTGCCTTCCTAAAAGACTCTAATATTGATGAAGCCTCGTCATCAGAATTAAGCAAAGTGGATTCCACAGAAAGAGAAAGGGATGCCACTGTGCAAGATGCCAAAGATAAAGCAGAGCTCCATATCACTTATCTGCATGAACCTGAATCTCACAGGTCAGGCTCATCCAGACACTCTGCTCGGTCATACAAATCATCCTGCTCAAGAACTTCAGCCCTCAGCGACAGAATCCTAGAGGCCCATTTAAATGCAGAGCGATCCAAACTAAGAGGCTCCTACACAGAAAAGAAAACGAAAGCAGAGGCAGAGGCAGAAGCCAAGAAAGCAAAAGCAGAGGCCCAAGCAAAGATCCTTCAAACAGAAGCAGAGGCTTGGGCAAAGATTCTTCAAATAGAAATGGAGGAAAAAATCGCGCTAGCCGAAGTAAAAATACTTGAGCAAGCATTGAAACAAAACCTCTACCCGATTTGCCTACCACCACTGGAAGAAGAGGACCCAGCTGTCCATACCAGTGATTACATGCAGAAACAGATACCTGCAGCACACACCTTCTCCAGCGACGTTCAACCCAACAATGTGGAAATGTCCAAGTCAGCCCAACTTACGGTGCCAGTGTTACCCACAGCATCTGCAGAGACCAAAGACCATTGCCATGATATGTCTCCTCAGGTGCAGCAATCACCACAAGACGACCACAAGATGCACTCCAGTCCATCTCCACAGTTCAAGCCGCAGTCATCGAAATCTCCAGAGGTTAAATCACAGCTTAACCCTGCAGCATCAACATTCTACAAGGGAACAATTCACCCTTCCATGCCACACAGCTTATACGCCCGACAGGCAACACAAGCTAACATGGTAACAAGGAGTGAAGGATCGGATATGCCTGGGTTAGCCAGGTTTATGGTGAGCAAAGATCAGCACTAGCCTCTCAAAGTTTGACGAGAACTACAGAGCCTGGAAAGCAACCTTCAAGGCCACCATTGCTGACCTCAATCTATCTGCAGAACGGGAGCTCGACCTCATGGTAAAATGGTTGGGTCCTGACTCCACAAACCATATCAAGAGTCTTCGGACCATCTACGTGGGGCAAGCTGAAGCAGGTCTCGCTGCTGCCTGGCTGAGACTCGAAAGAACCTATGGCAGTGCTGAAGTCGTAGAAAAGTCCCTATTCAAGAGACTGCAGAATGTTCCAAGGATCAACCTTAAGGAAGCCCACAAGCTTCTGGACTTAAGTGATCTACTTATGGAGCTGAAAAAGAGACCCTGGTCTGTCTGGATTTTGCTACCTGGACACTGCCCATGGGGTGAACCCAATCGACTCAAAGCTGCCACATAGTCTGCAAGAGAAGTGGGCAGTATTCGTTTCCAGGTACAAAAGATCACATGATGTCACCTTTCCTTCATTCGATCAGTTCTGCAAGTTTGTCGACGGAACAGGCCCAAATGAGGAACGGCCCTAGCCTAGACTTCCTGGAGTCTAACACTGCAGCTCCAGCAACACCCTCATCAAGGTATGAAAGCGTCTCACATAGACGCAACGAGTTGAGGAGCAGTATAAGTGTCAGAAAGACTAACCTGCCACCACCTGCAGTAACTGCCAATAAACAGTACACTATTCCATCGAGCGATAAGTCTTTCAATCGTGAGTGTTCCATTCACAAAAAACCGCACTCACTGAATAAATGTAGAGGCTTCAGGTCCAAAACCATGCAGGAGCGCAAGAAAATCCTCAGCGAACTTGGGGTATGTTTCAAGTGCTGCGCCTCATTAGAACACATGGCCAAGGACTGTAAATTTGCCATTAAGTGTGAAGAGTGTCATAGTGACAAACACCCATCAGCTTTGCATCCAACCTCAGCCACCAGCGATCCAGCAGGCACAGTTACCTCTAATCCAGCTACAAGCCATGGCGGGGAGCCACAGAATGACGCCAATTCTACCACGGCTGTCTCCTGCTCATGATCAAAGGTATGTGGGGAGAGCCAAAGTGATAAATGCTGTGCCAGGATATGCCTAATCAGAGTTTATCCAGAAGGGCAACCATAGAAGGCAGTAAAAATGTATGCCATCATTGACGATCAGAGCAATCGATCCCTAGCTGGACCTAAGTTCTTTGAAGCCTTTGGAATCAAGGGACCAGCAACGCCATATACTCTGAACACTTGCTCAGGCCGCATAGAGACTAGCAGCAGAAGGGCACAAGGTTTCATTGCTTCTCCGGTCAATGAAGGCGTAGAAATACCCTTACCTACACTAATCGAATGCGATCAAATACCCAACCAAAGGGATGAGATCCCTAACCCGGAAGCTGCGTTCCACCAACCACACCTAAGGCACCTAGTCAGTGTTATCCCACCTATGGACCCAGATGCTGTAATCCTACTTTTGCTCGGCAGAGACAATTTAAGGATACATAAGGTCCGCCAACAGTGGAATGGTCCCGACTATGCCCCCTACGCACAGAGACTCGACTTGGGGTGGGTAATCATAGGAAATGTGTGCTTGGACCGAACAAGAGTCGATTCCTTTAAGACCTATGTACGCAGAGACGGACGAGCTACTTTCTGCAAACCATGCCCTCATCACTATGATGTGAAAGAGAAGCCTCCAGATCCAGTACAGCTGCTTGATGTCATTCCTTCTCCCTATGCAGACGACTTGGGAAGATCGGTGTTTCATACAACTAAGGATGACAACAATGTAGCCCCATCAATGGAAGACAAGGAATTTGTCAGGATAGTGGACAATGAGTTCCTTAAGGATGAGACCAATCACCGGGTTTTTCCCCTACCCTTCCGAGCTACCAGGGTAAGACTCCCGAACAATCGTGAACAAGCCTTGTCGAGATTCAACTCTCTCCAGCGCACACTTAGCAACAAACCGGAGATGAAAGAACACATTGTCATCTTCATGAGCAAGATATTCCAGAATAACCATGCTGGCCAGCGCCTCCCTTAAAGGAAAACGAGGAGTGCTGGTACCTACCCTCTTTCGGAGTATATCACCCACGGAAACCTAAGCAAATCAGAGTGGTCTTTGATTCAAGCGCCAAACATCAAGGTGTATCTCTCAACGATGTCCTCCTCACGGGTCCTAACCTTACAAACAACCTAGTAGGAGTGTTGATGAGGTTCCAGAAAGAGCCCATCGCCATCACCGCCGACATTGAACAGATGTTCCACTGTTTCATAGTCAGAGAAAAAGAAAAAAGGTCCAGCTTTGCAAATTCAAGTCCAATTTATTGTTAAAAACAAGTCCAAAACAGAGAAAAAAATAGTGTGTTCACATAAGTAACAAGTAGTAGATTACGCGTTTCGAACAATAGCTTGTTCTTTCTCTAGTTTTTGAGAAAGAACAAGCTATTGTTCGAAACGCGTAATCTACTACTTGTTACTTATGTGAACACACTATTTTTTGCTCTGTTTTGGACTTGTTTTTAACAATAAATTGGACTTGAATTTGCAAAGCTGGACCTTTTTTCTTTTTCCTTGGTTACTGCGTGAAGACTGCACGTGGTCCGGGCTATCCACTACACATGCCTTCAGGTGAGCTGGCTTCTTTTTCTCTTTTTTCATAGTCAGAGAGGACCGCAGGAATTTCCTCAGGTTCCTATGGTACAAGGACAATGACCCCCAGCAAAGAGATGGTGGAGTATCGCATGAGGGTGCACGTATTCGGGAACAGCCCTTCCCCCGCAGTGGCAACCTATGGCCTGCGGAGAACCGCTCAAGAAGGAGAGTCCGAATATGGAACAGATGCCAGAGACTTTGTAGAGAAAGACTTCTATGTAGATGATGGACTAAAATCTCTGCCCACAGAAGAAGCGGCTATTGATCTACTCAAGAGGACCCAAGGTATGCTGAACCAAGCTAAGCTTAGATTGCAAAAAATTGTTTCAAACAGCCTGGCTGTCATGAGAGCCTTTGATTCAAGTGACCATGCACCAGGATTCAAGGACATAGACCTGGGACCAGACTGTCCGCCTGTGCAGAGAAGCTTAGGCTTGAGGTGGAACCTGTCAGTCGATACCTTCAGTTTCCAAATCAACTGTGCAGACAAACCATTCACTAAACGTGGTGTCCTGTCAGTGGTGAATAGCTTATACGACCCACTGGGGTTCGTAGCACCAATTACCATATAAGGTAAATCCCTTCTGAGACAGCATTCCGAAACCGTCAAGGACTGGAGTGCCCCACTCCCTCCTGAGAAGGAACCGAAATGGGAAACTTGGAAGCAGTCTTTGTGTGCCTTGGATGAAATCCATATACCAAGTTGCTACGCCAGAACCTCACTTGTTGCCTGCACTAGGACGGAACTCCATGTGTTCTCAGACGCATGCACAGATTCATTGCAGCTGTTGCCTACTTGAAGGTGACGCGTCCCGACAATCAAGATCACGTTGGATTCGTCTTCGGCAAGGCCAAGTTGGCTCCCAAGCCTAATCACGCCATTCCCAGGGTTGAACTCTGTGCGACTGTGCTTGCAGTAGAACTCGCAGACTTTATACAGCACGAGCTGGACACTAACATAGATGATGTGCAGTACTACAGTGATAGAAAGGTTGTCTTAGGCTACTTTCACACATCCGGTTTAGGGTTCCGGCGGCGTGCGGCGAAAAGCCGTGCCGCCGGAACCGGCCTGTAGCGGTGACACCGGATGTGGATGTGTCGCCGGATGCGGCCTGGATAAAATTTAAAGAAGCCGCAGCATCGGGCGACGAGAGCCAGCTGTAGAGACGGGAGCCGCGCTGTAGAGACGGGAGCCGCAGCGATGAGAGCCATCTGGAGAGAGCAGGGGAACGAGTGAGTCAGACAAAGAAAGGTATGGAGAGAGAGAGAGAGTCTTGCGTTTGCCGGGCACCTGTGGGGTTAAATCACACAGTGTCCGGGCATGCGAACTTTAAAAAGCCGTTCCGGCGCTGCCAAAAAACGTTGCAGGGAACGTTTTTTGCAGAAGCCGGGCGGCGCATTTTTGCCGTATCCGGAAAGAACCGGGGCCGCTGCATGTACATCCGGCACGATGCGGCGATCATTACTTTCTATGTGACAAAACCGGATCCAGTTCCGGATCCGGTTTTCACACTTTTCACCGCATCGTGCCGGATTCATAAAGACGGATGTGTGAAAGTAGCCTTAGGTTACATCTACAACCAACAAGGTGCTTCTACGTGTACATCAGTAACCGCATTGAGAGAGTAAGGAGGTCTTCCAAGCCTGAACAATGGCACTATATCCCATCTGAACTTAATCCAGGTGACCATGCCACTAGACCTATGTCTATAAGGTCCTTTGCTAACTCTTCTTGGCTTTCAGGTCCTAAGTTTCTGTTGGAACAGAAGGGAAGTGAACGTGTCCAGGAAGTCTTCAGCATCCAGAATCCGGATGGCGATCCAGATGTCCGCTCCGAGGTCAGTGCCTTGGCGACGAACACTAAAAGAACCTCCAGCCTCGGTTGCCAGCGCTTTGAACGCTTCTCCAATTGGATGAGACGCGTCAAGACTATAGCAAGGTTAGTCCACATTGCAAGATCGTATCACAACTCACTTGGAGACAAAGACTGTCACGGCTGGCACGTCTGCCGTAAACCACTCTCTGCTGAGGATATTTCTCACTGTGAGTCCCTTTTAATACGTTACGTCCAGCAGAGCGTATTCAGTACTGAATGGGAATGCCTACACCACAAACAGCAGATCCCTCTGAAAAGCCCCATTGCCCACTTGAATCCAGTAATGGACGGCTTCAGTTTGCTGAGAGTCGGTGGTCGTTTAAATCAAGCCAAGATTGCAGCTTCAGAGCAACATCCTTGCATCTTTCCCACTAAACATCATATCACTGATCTACTGATCCGGCACTTTCATGAAAAAACCGAGCACCAAGGCAGGCAGATCACAGAAGTCAAGTTACAGTCTGCAGGGCTTTCGATCATAGGTATGAAAAGACGTGTAGCAGGAACACTACATCGCTGTGTGCAATGTCAGAAAATCAGAGGAAAACAGGTACATCAACAAATGGCCGACCTGCCCTCTGACCGATTGAGTGCTGAGCCGCCTTTCACCTACGTTGGCCTAGATGTCTTTGGGTCATGGATGGTATCTGCACGCAGAACTTGAGGTGGTCATGCCAACAGCAAATCATGGGCCATACTATTCACTTGCATGAGTGTCCGTGCCATCCACATAGAGGTAATAGAGTCTATGGACACATCCAGCCTGATCAATGCCCTCCGGTGGTTTCTAGCGATAAGAGGACCGGTGAAACAGTTGAGGTCTGACCGTGGAAGCAACTTCATCGGTGCATGTCAAGAGCTGGATGTTGACATCAAGCCAATTCAGGATCAACTGGCAGAAAGAGGTTGCACCTGGATCGTCAATCCTCCGCATAGTTCTCACATGGGAGGTTCCTGGGAAAGGATGATCGGGATCTCACGCAACATCCTGAATTCTATGTTTATGGACGTAAACTCTTCAAGGCTTACGCATGAGACCTTGGTTACTCTTCTGGGCGAAGTTTGTGCCATAATCAACTCAAGACCACTTGTCCCAGTGTCCATGGATCGAGAAAAACCGACCATTCTTACGCCAGCTACTCTTATCACCCAAAGATCTGGAACCCGCTAACAGTTAGTGGAGTGTTTACTCATGCAAACACCTACCAGAAACTGGAAACGTGTGCAGTACCTCGCTGACTACTTCTGGAACCGGTGGAGAAAGGAATATCTCGTGACTCTCCAAGGAAGAAGAAAATGGCGACAGAGCAAAGCAAACTTGAAAGAAGGAGACGTGGTACTAAAGAAAGAACAACAAGCCCGAAGGATCGACTGGCCTATGGGAAACGTTACAAAGACTTTCCCTAGTCAAGACGGTAAGGTCCGGAAGGTAGAGCTGAAGGTCCTTAGGAAAGGTGAGCCTAAGACATTTCAGAGGCCAATCCACAAGCTCGTATTGATACTACCAATTGAGGACATTCTGGTAGGATGAACCATGAACAGAACACTGCCCTACTACTTCGTCCATTGGATTACCGCTGGGTCGGAGACAGTTTGGCCTTGTGCGGCTTCTCCGATCCGAAGATGGGTTTTCATTGGATTGTCTCAGGAACTGACTGTCATCTACCTCGTTTTGAAGTTGTTATTGTTGCATGCATATTTTTGTTTCCTTTCTAGGTTATTGAACTTTATTTAAACAAAAAACATTAATATAGTGAAATCCCTTACGGAATTTCAGACAGGGAGTGTGCTGTTCCATCTAAAGTTATGACTATATGCTTATATAGATTGTGTTATGTTACCATTCTTTGTGTTCAGTTTTGCATTTGGTCTGCTGCCACCTGCTGCCCTTTTTCTGTATAGCAGACTGCAGCTAATTAATTCTATTACATGCCTTCCACTTCCAGGTCAGGTCAGTCTTTCTCTTCCTGCCGGTGGCCATTACTAGTTTCATTTTCTCCTGGGGGAGACACGCTTACCATTAGAGATGAGCGACTTTGCCTTTTTTGGGTCGAATCGGGTTTCATGAAACCCGACTTTCTCAAAAGTCGGGTAGAACGAAATCGGCCGATTATCGTGAAAAGTCGAAGGCCGACTGAAACACGAAACCCAATGCAAGTCAATGGGGAAGCAAAGTCAGCAGGGAGTGGAGGACAGTAAACACACCTACAGTGCCCATTTGAATGCCAAAAACATCAATTTTTATTACTGAAGCTTGGCAACCTTAACTTACTTCATAATAATAGTTACGCACTGAAAACTGTGGGTTATTTGGCTAAAGTTGTGGGGGGGTAGGGCTGGCTCCAGGTTTTCATGTGCCCTGGGCCAAAGAGCGCCCCTTTAACACATACCACAACTCATGATGCTCCGATATGGCAGAGAAATAGCGGTACAGTACAATGAAAAATACTTCACTTTTTACATCTCATGACTGATATCGATTTGAAATTCTCCAATAGCTCCAAAAACGGACAGTATATTACTCCATACAGTATTATGGGCACCGCATAGTGCGCTATACAGAGTAATGAGGCCCATATATTTCTCCATACAGAATTATTGGTCCCATATAATGTTTGAAACAGTATATGATGAGCTCCACATAATGCTACAGTATATGTTGGTCCCCATGGATGAAGCTCCACTGTCTTATGGGCCCAAATAATGCTTCATATATAATGGGCCCCATTTCTAATGCTGTAGTGTATAATGGGCCCTGTAAATGTTGCTCCAGTGTCTGATGTCCACCTTTGGAATGCTCCAGTGTATGGTGGGCCCCATATATCATTCTCCAGAGTATAGTGCTCCCCAAAAATTGCTGTCCCAACATTGAAAACAATTAAATAAGTCTCCTCGCTAGGGAATCCCTGTACGAGGCTGGACTCCTCGTCGTCCCCATCTTCCATCTCAATGCACTTGTCTGTTTAGGCAGAGGGCGTACAGACGTGATGTCATTGCACTCTCTGATCAGAATATCACTGTCAGGACACGCGGAAGACGTCATGGCGGTGGAGCAGGGAGAGGTAAGTATTTCAACTTTGCAAGTGCTGTGATCCTGAGCAAGCAGGGGGGGCCCACTCGTTGGCGATGGCAATGGCACAGGGCCCCTCATAGTACGGCGGTGTGTCTGACGGCGGGTGGGCCCTTCCACCGGCAGAGACACTTTTGCGTACTATGAGGGGCCCCATGCCAGTGCCGTCACTCATGAGTATGCCCCCCCACCTGCTCAAGGAACCTGCACTTTCATCTGCACCTTCCTCTTTGTCACTGCGTAAGGTGGTATAGTAAGCAGGAAGGGGAACCTGAGTTTCCTCAGGGTCAGATTCTGGCTGTGTAGTGTGTGAGGGGAATGTAGTGGTCTGGGTCAATGTACCAGCAGAATCATCTAGCAGTGGCTGGGCATCAGTGCACTTGTGGCGTCCCCAGGAGTACGGTCGCCACAGTGGCATTACCTTCCTCCTAGGGAGTGTGATGTCATGCTTGGGAGTAACGAAGGATCTCTCTAGCAGTTAAACCAACACACAACACATTTCCCACTCCAGGCCAGCAGGGAGACCTCTGAACCTGACTGCTGAGGAGCTGCTCTCTGTGGTCGGGAGGAGGTAAGTTAGGGCACTCTGTGCAGGGAAGGGGAAGTGTGTGGACGTGAGAAGGGGAGCTGGAGGATGAGCAGAGTTAAGGCTCACTCCTAGCTGGAGCGCATGGTCCGGATTCCGGTCTCCGAGTTTGTAGGGACACTGACGTTCCTGCAGCAGAAACCGGAGGAAGTAGCAGCTGTAAATGCTCTGTACCCAACTAAGGCTCGGAGGCCCCAGCATCGACGTGTGGGAGCCAGAAGGAAAAGGCTTCGGCTGCCTGCCATACGAGAAAGATCCAAAAGAGAGTCAACAGGGGGAACTTCATTGAACTCAGCACTGCGAATACCTCAGATAAGCGCTAGAACGGAGGCCACACTACCTATCTGCAGAGAGAGAATTCGAAATTGACTTCCAGTCTGACCAACTCCTTCTCCATCTGTACTCTGGGTCCTGGACGGCACTTACCAAGTACAGGTAAAGGAACTGCACGACTGTGTCTGTCATCTTTCTCCTGCGCCTGGTGCACGGCTCTGCTACATCCTGCATTGCACACCATCTACCAACTCTTTCATCTGCCCTGCGACTGCGGCCCTACCTGTGCAGGGCTTCTACATCTTAGCTGCACCACAACATCTGTCCCATAGAAGCGACACTGCAGCGCTGGTCAATCTAATCAGAAACCACAGGTGGCGTCACGTATCATTCACCTATAAATGTAATTCACCCCTTTGCATGGACGCCCAGGGCCACGGAACGGGTCATCACCACCGTGACACATCCCTGTGAGACACCGGCCCAGTACCGATTAACCCCACAGCCCTGGCTGGCCACCCACACTCCATGTCAGGTTCATCTTTGACTTGGGAATTCATGATTTGACTTGATAACCCAGACATGGTATGATAGAAAGAGCTACATGGACTAATGTGAAGTGTGGCCTGCTGCATCATTCACTTTTGGTGGGGGTGAAGGACACAAGGAAAGGGGTTCTTCCTGACCAGGAGCCAGCACTTGACGAATCGGTGCTTGCATTTTTTGAAACTTCAAAAGAGGAGGGCATATTTGCTGGAGTCTGTTTCGGCAATGTAAGCCAAAACCAGTTCCTCATGCTCCGCCTTTAAAAGCGGTTAACCTACTGCCAGAAAAGGTAGCCTTCCAGGCGTTCTGGAGCCAGACCATGACGCAGGCTCAACACCTCCTGCCTTAGCTGCTATTGTGCTTTTGCCACTACTAGCAGATGCACCACCACCATCAGCACCAGATGGCCCCCCCATGCCCACGTCCGTGGCCTCTTCCACCAAACTTCAAAATTTTGCAGAAAATAGACCCAAAATAACATCAGATATATGGCACTGTATCAGAAGCGTAAAGCTCTATTCAGTCAAAGGATAATTGTCAATCTCCCTATATATTTCATAAGTCACACAGAGACGCTCACAGACTCAGTATGGATTAGACAAGAATATAAAAATTAGACAAAGTGTACAGTATCATCAGATAGCAGGTATATATAGTATAGTTTAAACATTCTAAATCTCCGTAGATATTTGAGGAGGCACACACAGACACTCTCAGGCTCAGTATTGGATTACAACACAATCTAAAAAGCCGTAAAACGGTAATGGATCTCAAGAGTACAGCTGTACACAGTGTAAGTGTCATTGTTGTCAATATCAGTATTTATTTCCACAGTCAGAAAATAACTCTCACTTGGTCAGTTTGGATTAGACCAGAATATAACAAGCAGTGAATGGGTAATGTATCACAAGCGTAGAGCTGTATACAGTGTTGGGGTAATTTTTAAATGTACATCTAAATTGCAGGAGTAACCCATAGACACTCACACGCTCAGGATGGATCACACCACAATATAACAAGAAGATCCGCAAGAAATAATCACACATGTGGGACAATGTTACAGGTGTCAATGATACACTTAGAGTGTTGGTTGGAGGAGGACTTCCTGGCAGAACGGGTACAGTATCACCAGATACCAGGTATATATAGCATAGTTTAAACATTAACAATGTACGCCTATATATCGGGAGTAGTGTTGAGCCACCCCGCTAGTGTTTTGGTTCATCGCACAGGAGGCAAGTTCGTCGAATGTTCGTCGAACGTTCGACGAACACCGTCGAACCCCATTGAAAACCATGGCAGGCAAACACAAACACATATAAACACATAGAAAACAATTACAAAACACCTTAAAAGATGTCCCAAAGCAGACAAAATGCTCAGAAGACAAAAATAACATATGGAAAAGGGCAACTACATTTAGAAAAGAGGTGGAGGGGTAAAAGGAGGAGGTGGAGGAGACACATATATAGGCTTGTCATGCCCTTATGAAGTCAAGAAAGGCTGGAATAAAAATGTAAAATACAAACACAAAAAAAAAAACTTCTGAAATCGAACATGATCATATACTGTCGGACTTCCCACCAATAAATTATGCCAACGCCGATCGGGCGGCGTTATTACCACGAACCTCCAAACAGCGTCCATGAAGGCAAAGTGTTTGGTTTCCGGGGGCAGCATGATTGCAAAGCTGAACCTTAAAGGAATGTCCGAAAGGGCACCACCAGGAGTGGAGCCTGTGGATTCATTGGACTCCACCCGGGAAACCACAACCATGCCACCTAAAGAAAAAATGCACACATTGAAAGCTTTGTTGATTCTGTGTGTGGTGTGGTATGTCCGTTTGTAGTTGTGCTAGCAATTTCTCAGCTTTATTCCGTTAACGACCGAGACTCTGGCATGCCCCCGCGGTACGCGTCAAGCTTACTAGAGGGATGCACGAGGCTCTGGTACGCGAGATCGAGCAATAACAGGTCTATCATGCCCTTACATGTCCGGGGCTGCATGCGCGCTACACTGAAAGGACCAGCTTTTGTCGCTTACAGGTGCAGATAACCCGCTGAACACCATTAGTGATGGGGATCTGGGATTCCAATTATTCCCCGCGAACGATGATTTCCCATTAGTGCAGGTCAACCGCAATTTCGGAATTAGGCCTAAAAAATGAAAAAATTACGTGTCCAAACCACAGGTGCTGTAGCTTGCTTAACAGGTCGGCAGCCGTTCTCAGGCCCAGTATGGATTCGACAACATTGTAGAAAGTTGTTAAAGGGTACAGTTTCACCGGATAACACGTATACAGTATATGTAGCATGGTTTACACATTAAAAACCTATGTCTATTTATCAGGAGGCAGGCTCAGACATTCTCAGGCCCAGTGTGGATTAGGCGTGATTGGACAAAGGTGAGAAAGGGTAACGTATCACCGGATTACAGGTATGTATAGCATAGTTTACACATTAAAAATATATGTTTATAGATCAGGAGGCAGACTCAGATGTTCTCAGACCCAGTATGGATTTGACCAGATTGTACAAAGTTGAGAAAGGGTACATTATCACTTGAAAGCAGGTATATATAGCATAGTTTAAACATTTAAAATCTCCGTGTTCTCAGTATGGATTAGACAACAATCTAAAAAGTAGAAAAAAGGAAATGTATTTGAAGCGTACACCAGTATACACTTTTGGTGGTATTTTTAAATCTTCATATATATTTCTGTCTCAGTAAGACAGTCCAGCCTCTCCGCAATAGGAAATGAGATGCATACAATTACTGACATAAAGTCTAGTGATTGCAGAAATCTAGGAATTACTAATCACGGGAAAAACTTCCATCACAATTCTCAGAGTCAGAGGCGATGCTGACCCTCAATTAATTTGTGTGTGGAGACAGCGAAAGCATTTCTTTGTGAAGAAAGTGTTGCTGTATCGCAGTACCGTTGATCCCATCACCGTTACTCATCTCCATCAAATTTTTATCACAGGGAGAGATGTAAACATGGTGCTCACTGCCTATCATGATCTGCCACATAACTTTGGAGTGCAAAAGACAGAAGCCACAGGCCGTAGGCGATTCTATGGGATTGGCATGAGAGGGCACATTTAAAAATGTGCGCCGGACTGTCACACGTCTTTGAGTAGGAAAACTGTGAAAGCTGATGATAAACCACCAATGCATGTCATTGTGAGTCGACGTCCATAAGAAATGGAAGCCATTGATCATCTGAAGCTAGAGCCCGGCCAGCGGGACAGGGCATAGCTACGTCTTAACCATCATCTATCATGACAATGGGTATTCGCGATACCTATAGAATCCCCCATCTACTTTAGGATTGCCGAACCCATTAAATGATGACTCGCACACCTTTATTGGATAAATTGGCCAAGCAGCCTTTTATTAACATTTTAACAAAACATTTACAAAACAATGTTCCCAAAGGAGGGGCGGTCCTCGAGGCCCTAAAATTGTAACCGCCACAGGTCAATGACCCCATAAACCTTGTCCCCAGTACGAGTCCTGCCTCTAGCCGTGAAGCACCAGCTCAGAGACCCTAATAGACTCAACCGGACAATATCCACCCGAAATACCCGCGTATTTCCGCTTCCATTCCTCAGTGTGACCATTATATTCTGTTCCACATTAATCTGCCCAAGGGGGAGTCCAGGACCTTACAGATCCCCCCCCTCCAAACCGCCGTTTCCTGTCACCACCAACCTCGAGGACCACTCCCGCCACGCCGAGCTGCCATGACAAATATACAGAAATGCAAAACATTTGTTAGGAAATCAGAATTCTCAGCCCACTATACACCCCATATCTATGGATCCTGTAGACAATTCCACCATAACCACATAAACACGGGCGGGTGGGTGGAAGCTTGTTCCTACTGTAATGGGGCACCTAAAATGGTTGCCCCACTAAGATGGTGACACCCTCTTATAGTCCCCCCCACCTCCCTCATGTGCCCCTCCTACCCCTCCAAAGCCTCGTCCCCTTGTTATTATTCAAACATATAACCCTTTCTTTACATGTCACCTTCCTATAGTTCCCCTCAACCCTGTCATGTCGTCCTCCCTTTGATGGCCTGCGGCCCAGTACGGCCTCACTTGACAATGGGTATTCGCGTGAAGCACCAGCTCAGAGACCCTAATAGACTCAACCGGACAATATCCACCCGAAATACCCGCGTATTTCCGCTTCCATTCCTCAGTGTGACCATTATGTTCTGTTCCACATTAATCCGCCCAAGGGGGAGTCCAGGACCTTACAGACCCCCCCCTCCAAACCGCCGTTTCCTGGCACCACCAACCTCGAGGACCACTCCCGCCACGCCACCAACACAAATGTTCTGACCCCTCAAACATTTGTGTCCCGCCACACTTTTAAGCCTTTCTCTATGCCCTCTTGGATTGCCAAACACCATAAGTCCAATCCGATCGCATTCAGATGAATCCCATCCTTCCTCCAATAATCCCCTTCCCCCGATTCCAAATCCATGTGGCGCACCACTATTGCCCCATTCCTTGCCATAAAACGGGACACTGTGCGATTAACCTTTATCCTAGCCTTATTCACCCCTTGGACTGATCTCGCCCCGTGCCACACCTTCCTGGGGACGATGTCCGACTAGACCACCAAAAGCTTGGGGAACATGGACCACAGCCTCAACATGTCAAACTCAATATCCCTTATTAGATTCCTGCATGTACGCTTCCCCAAATCATTACCCCCTAAATGGATTAGCAGCACCTCTGGAACTCGATCTAGGCGAACGAACCTATGAAACTCAGGTAATAGCTGCTTCCACACCATACCCCGTTTACCGATCCATCTCAAGATTGCTAAAGTCCTTGGCACACCAAGCTGCCTCCCATCCGGACGGACGTCAGCTCTCAACGCTGCCCAGAATACAAAAGAGTGACCCATTATCCACACGAGCAGCTGTCCCGACTCTGAAACAAATAAGAAAACAAAACACCATAACCATAATAAGTAGACCTTATGGACAAACACTAGACCAAATTAGGGCGTACATATGAACGAAACCTCACCGACTCCCACCGACCAATCCTTCTTACCATGTCCTCTCCCAATCCCCTCCTTGCGGCCTCCGTAGCCGCCCCAATCCGAAATGAGTGACCACTGTATTCCCTTGCTGGCAAGCCCCCTCTTTCCAAACACCGCCTAAATATTGTTACGAATTGAAAGCGAGACAGGAATGAACCATCTCCATGAACCAACAACGGGTCTGTAAACGATCCCCCTCCTGTTCCAAAAATCCTCATGCAACTCACAGGGCATAACGGAGACCCGCTCACTTCAAAAAGTACCACCCTACAACCTTTACCATCCCTATCTGTCTTAGAAAACCGCAGAATTATTTCCAACCGATCCCCAAACACGTCCACATCTTGTCTAAGCAGCCCCCTTTTTTAAAACGGGAAGGACTCACCAATTCCCCCAACCGAAATGCCCCGAAGAACGCCAAAGAAAATGCCAATTTAAACAAGACAACCTCCTCCAGCGAGGCACATACATCTTTCAGATGCTCGCCTAAAACTAACAGTACCTCATAAGATACCGGACACCTCCTGTCCGAAACCTTCCAGTTTCTCCTCCATCCCTTTACTGCTTGCAAAACCAAAAATGACTTAGTTAGGTCCCGCAACCCCTTAAACTTAAAACCAAAAGCCAATCCTGACAAAAAATTATTAAGCTTCGGAACCGACCAACCCGATTCCCAACTATGACTCAATAATAACAGTTATTTGCTCTCATCTTCCAAGCCCCCACCTAACTTTAGCTTCCAATCTTCCCAAACCCGCCAAGTTTTGTAATAATGAGACCATGTTCCCGCTGCCAGCGACCTGTAAAACAATTCTCTTACTGCCCTGACAGAAGGCTCCATAATTCCTCCGGGCAGACCAACCCCGTGGATTCCGCTTGAGGCGCCAGTTTCCGAAATCGATCCCACTGCGAACAAAAAAGAGCTTCAAGAATAGGATACCTTACTGTAGGTTGGGACTCAGCCACAACCCAGAGGTTGCAACTCAAACCCACCCACACCAAGTGCTGCAAAATCTTGACAACGATCTGATCGGGGGATGACAATGAATTTATGGTCTTTACCGCTCCCAACGACTCGCAATGGAAACAAATTTTTTTGTTGCATACCAACTTTCCCCATAATGATAGAGCCACCACCACCGTGAAGATCTCACACACGACCTGATTGGCCATCAACTCCGTTGGCCACTGTTCCACCAACCAAAAGGCAAAACCTTGATTACCGGTTGAAATTAGCATACCCAGTGAGTCAGCCGACACCACTGGTGCCATCCAAATCGACTTCCCGTTGTAAGATTTCAAAAAAGCGCCCAAACTCTGAGGTCAGCTTTCAACTCCCTTCTCAGCCGTATAAAATGCGACTGCGATGTAATCCCAACCGTAGCCAAAGAAAGCCTCCTGCAAAAGGCTCTCCCCATTGGCATAATCCAACAAGCAAAGTTAAGCTTGCCAAGCAGCGATTGAACCTCTCTCAACGTTGTCTTCTTCAAACCACACATCCGGTTTACCGAATCCCTCATATCCAAAACCTTATCCTCTGGGATCCTACATTCCATTGCAACGGAATCAATCTCGATACCCAAGAAACTCAGTGATGTGACTGGGCCTACGGTTTTTTGCGCCGCCAATGGGACTCCAAATTTTTTTGCCACGCTCTCCATTGTGTGAAGCAAAACAGAACACGCATTCGACTGCGCCAGACCCATAAACAAAAAGTCGTCCAAGTAATGAATATAGGAGCTAAGGCCGGACACTTCCTTAACCACCCATTCCAAAAATGTGCTAAACGTTTCAAAATACGCACATGACAACGAACACCCCATCGGCAAACAACGATCAACATAAAACCCCCCGTTCCAAAAACACCCCAACAAGTGCATGCTGTCCGGGTGAACCGGAATCAAGCGAAAAGCCGCTTCAATGTCCGTCTTTGCCAACTGGGCTCCCTGGCCGCATTCCCTGACCCAATTCAACGCCAAATCAAATGATGTGTATGAAACTGAACACATCAGCGGGTCGATCCCATCATTAACTGACAAACCCTTTGGGAATGAGAGATGATGTATCAACCTGAACTTGTTCGGCTCCTTTTTAGGCACTACCCCCAATGGTGAAACTCTCAAGTTAACCGCTGGCAGGGATCCAAACGGCCCGGCCTTCCTCCCCAAGGCTACCTCTTTATTCAACTTTTCCGTGACCACTTCAGGGAATTCTCTGGCCGACTTCAAATTCTTGGTTGACAACTTCACCTCAACATCAACAAAGGGGATCCGAAACCCGTCCCGAAAACCATCACGTAACAAAACCACTGCCTCTTTATCCGGGTACTCATTTAGATACTGCACCATCTCTGACAGGCGCACTGGAGTCACCCCTTTTTTCAAATCCGACAGACCCTCTTTGTTTCCCACCCCTAAAGCACTTTGCCGCCCCGTGGCTGCCTCCACATGAAGAACACTCATGTTTGAACTTACATTTTGTCCCGAATTTACAAACGCCGTCGTTAAAGGAGAAGCACAGTCCTTTTTGCAATGCCACCGAGTGACCTGACTGCCCCGAACCCCCGGTGCACCCAGAAAAAAGCTGTGTTCCCTGTCCTGATTTGACTGGAGCCGTTACTCTCATCCATAGTGCTATATCCTTGTGGTCCCAGCGGATACTAGGTCTAACTGCCTTCCGCTGGCGGAATTGTTCATCATACCTAAGCCAACCTTGACCCCCATACACTCTGTAAGCCTCCCCAATGGCATCCATATAACAAAAAAGGGATGAACAATTTTCCGGTGACTTCTCCCCAATTACACTAGCTAGTATTGCAAATGCCTGCAACCAATTTGAGAATGTTCGGGGGATGAGCCGAAACTTCCTCTTTTCCTCATCTTCTTTTTTAGAATCATCCCTCCGAACCCTGTCCAAATTAAAGCGATCCAATGGGAGCAACGAAAAAATTTCCACGTACTCCCCCTTCCAAATCCTTTCCCTAACCTCCTGCTTTAAGTGCGCCCCTAAAGGCCCTTCGAAACAAACGTACACCTCCCCTTTCGCAGCATCATCTAAGCGCACAGCGTTATCTTTTTCCTTCTCACCCCCCTCGCCTATCGCCCCTCTTCCCACTGACTCGACCCCCACCAGTACCTCCCGCACCTCAGCGCCTGGTATTGGCCCTAATGAACCCGGCGGCCCGTTACTCCCTGATAATGGACCCGTGGAAACTCTGCTCTCTAATAACTCCCTATCCCTCGTTGGCCCTAGCCAAGCTGACAGCGGTGACGGCTCCCCCAGACCTCTCCTCGCATCCCATGATCTAACCAATTCTCTCAGACCTTGAAAAAACAACCCCATGCTGGCACTATCTCCCCCCGCAGACAACTCCCCACGCGCATTCACATCAGAGGCTAATGACGGCTGCAAGTAATTTACGGAGTTCCTCTCACCTAGCTGCCTGGGTACTGTGTTCACAGCGGCCGCCGATCCGGGGTCCTGATGTCCTTGGTCCACGCCTGACGATCTTCTGCCCATGGCAATAGCTTCCGGCGGAGCTCCATGCAGCCGGCCAGGTGTGACCGCTGCGTCCATCGTGGGCGTCGGACGCTGACTTGACCCATCCTGTCTCCCTGACAGCGCCGGATAAGTAGTATGCTGTCCATGGGCCATGGGACCCACCACCCCGCTCCCAGCTGCAGCACCCCCCCCCTTCATGCTGGAAACCCCCTTGATACACGCACCCCCACCCTCTCCACTATCCCACTCAGGCATAAGGCTTTGTCTGTCTCCCAGAATCACTGCAGCAGTAGCAGCAGCAGCCATATGGTGGGCGGGTGTAGCACTCTGCCACTCACGAGCAGCTCTGTGTTGCTGATCATGTGAAGCTGCAGTCCTCTCATTCAGCCGTGCAGCCTGGTGCACCCTGGATTGTCCTGCTGGCTCAGCGCTCCCTTCCCCCAGCGCAGCCGTCCCCTCATTCAGCCGTGCAGCCTGGTGCACACTGGGAGGTCCTGCTCTCTCTGCTCTCCTGTCCCCGCGCGCAGCTTCTGTGTGGGCGGATCCTCCCCTCCTGCTCCCGGGTGAAGGCACCGTGGAAACCGCCCCCCGTGCTCCCTGACGATTCAGCCGAGCTGCACCCTTTCCTTGCTGGGCACCAGCCGCACCATATCCAGGTTCCCCAGCGGCCATAGATGAATGTGTGGAGGGGGAAGCCGACACCTCCCCCAGCTGCAGGTCCCGCCTCGACACAGGATTCCTCCCAGCTCTCAGTCCCTATGTCCTACGCCTGCGACACGAGGCACCAGCTGGAGGGTCCCCGGAGGGGCTCCTAACACGGCACCGGACCGGGGGGTTACCTCTGGGCTGAGGCGCTCCAGAGGCCTGGCTCTCCGAGGCCATCGCCCGTCGCCCCGACTTTGTGGATGAGTGGTCCCCCCTTCCTGCAACAGGCTCTGTAGTGATGCCTGCAGCCATCCTGCTCCCCTGGAGCTCGCAGCCGTTCTCAGCTGCTGAAGGATCGCTTCAACGTCCATGATTTAAGGTAGGATCTGAGCTTGTTCCTACTGTAATGGGGCACCTAAAATGGTTGCCCCACTAAGATGGTGACACCCTCTTATAGTCCCCCCCACCTCCCTCATGTGCCCCTCCTACCCCTCCAAAGCCTCGTCCCCTTGTTATTATTCAAACATTTAACCCTTTCTTTACATGTCACCTTCCTATAGTTCCCCTCAACCCTGTCATGTCGTCCTCCCTTTGATGGCCTGCGGCCCAGTACGGCCTCACTGTTCAGCAAATTTGTAGTGGCAGTCCCAGTGAAGGATTTGACAGCCCAGACTACACAGCGGAGGAGCAGGGAGAGGTAAACATTGCAAATGCTGTGGCCCTACCCAAGCAAGGGGGGCACACTCGTGGGCGTCGGTACTGGCACTGAGCCCCTCATAGTACGGCAGTGTGTCTGACGGTGGGTGTGCACCCCCACCGTCAGAGAACCTTGATTGCACTATGAGGGACCCTATGCCAGTGCCCGTGCCCAAGAGTCGGCCTACCCACCTGTCCAGGGCAACAGCACTCGCACGGTTGCGTGCGCTAGGTGGTGACCTCGGCCATGGGGGGGGCAGTCCAGTTAGGGAGGTTTACAAAATGGCATATGTTGATGTGGTACATTCAGCTGCTGCTAAAGGCGAAATTTGTCAAGTCTGAGGAAGAGGAGGACCAAAGCAAGCCATTTTTCTGGCAACCTATGTGTCATCAGGGGAAGGTGGGACAAAATCCTTGGAAACCCATGCATGGTTCATTTTAATGAAGGTTAGATCATCCACATTTTGGGTCAACAGACGGGTCCTTTTTTCTGTCAGGATTGATCCAGCTGCACTGAAGATTCTTTACGATAGCACACTTGCAGCTGGGCAAGTGAGCTCCTGTAAGGCATATTGTGCCAATTCAGGCCAGGTGTCCAGTTTAGCGGCCCAATAGTCAAATGGGAATGACCTGTGAAGGAGAACATCGATATGGGACGAGAAGTAGTTTGTAACCATAGTTGACAACTGCTGTCTGTCTCCTGTCACTTTCAATCGATGCAGTATTACCAGTCGTGTGAGCGGGACTTGAAAAATCAGTCCACAACATGGTCATGAAACCCATGTCTCCAACGCCACTTCTGATGTGTGCACCACGAACATCTCTTCCAAGCTGCCCTCGGCCCCTACGGCTCGTGTGAGAACCATCAACGCTGCTGTGTGCTGAGAATGCCTTAACCAACCGGTTTACCAGAGTTGCTTGTTTGTTAGCCAATATTAGGTCAAGGTTCTCCTGTGGCATTATGTTTTGGAATTTGCCTTTGTAGCGTGGATCCAGGATGCTGGCCAACCAGTAGTCGTCATCGTTCATCATTTTGGCAATGTGGGCATCCCTTTTTAGAATCTGCAAGGCATAATCTGACATGTGGGCCAATGTTCCCGGTGTCAATGATGCACTGCGAGTGCTGGGTGGAGGAGCACTTTCTGGGAAAATCCACATCCCTCCAGCCACACACAAACCCTGTACCAGACCTTGCCGTGCCAACATTTTCTCTTGCCCCACGAGAAGCATCCTCCTCCCCTAAATAATCATCCCCATCATCATCCTCCTCCTCTTCCTCTACCTCGTCCAGGAGAGGTCCCGGATCAGACAATAGCTGACTGTCATCAAGGCTTCCCTCCTCCTCTTCTTCCTCATCAACCTCAGCTGCAGACGCCTGCTCCTTAATGTGCGTCAAAGTTTGCATGAGCAGACGCATAAGTGGGATGCTCATGCCTATGATGGCATCGTCTGCGCTTACCAGCCGTGTGCATTCCTCAAAACACTGAAGGACTTTACAGAGGTCTTTCAGCTTCGACCACTGCACACCTGTCAACTCCATGTCTGCCCTCAAAGTGCTTGCCTGTGTATCCTCCCACAAATGCATTATGGCCTGCGTCTGTTCGCACAGCCGCTCAACCATGTACAGGGTGGAGTTCCACCTTGTTGCAACGTCGATAATTAGGCGGTGCTTGGGAAGGTGGAGCAATCGCTGCAGCTTCTGCATACGACTGGAGTGTACCGGCGACCGGCGGATGTGCAAGCACAGTCTTCGAACCGTATGGAGCAGGCCTGTTAACTCTGGATAATTATTGAGGAGCACTGCACCACCAGGTTCAAGGTGTGAGCCAAGCAAGGTCTGAGTTTTGAAAGGACTATGGCTGCTACAAAATTCCGGCCATTATCACTAACTACCTTGCTTGCCTCAAGATGTAGACTGCCCAGCCATGACTCAGTTTGTCGCTGAAAGTAGTCGGCCAGTACCTCCGCGGTGTGTCTGTCGCCCAAACACATCATCTTCAACACAGCCTGCTGACGCTTTCTACTAGCTGATCGATAGGGGGACACCTCATGTGCAACACTGGCAGCTACGGATGGAGTGCTCGTGCGACTGAGCTCTGTGGTCGAGCTTTCGCTTCTGGAGGAGGAAGAGGAGGAGGGTCGAACGCCTACAGCCAACTGTTTCCTATACCGTGGGCTAGGCAGCACTGTCCCATCACCGCTGTCCCCTGTGGACCCTGCATCCACCACATTAACCTAGTGCGCAGTGATGGACACGTAACGGCACTGGCCATGCCTACTGGACCATGCATCAGTTGTGAAGTGCACCTTTCCACTCACTGATTGCTTGAGTGCATGGACAATGTGGTCTTTCACATGAAGGTGGAGGGCTGGGATGGCTTTGCGAGAAAAGAAGTGGCGACTGTGTAGGTCATAGTGTGGTACTGCGTAGGCCATGAGTTCGCGGAAAGCTGCGCTTTCAACCAAGCGATAGGTCATCATCTCTAACGAGATTAGTTTGACAATGTGGGCATTCAAACCCAGTGCACGCGGATGAGAGGATGAGTACATTCTTGTCCTACTCATAGTCTCTGGTAGGGTGAGCTGGACTTGAGAGCTGCATATGGTGGAACTAGCAGTGGACATGGCGGACTGAGAGAGGGTTGATGATGGTGATGGAGTTGGTGTTCTTTCTGATGGCCTAGATTCAGTCTTTCGTTGATATAACATTGTGATTCTCTGACTGCTTTGGCCTTGCGACGACACCTCAACATTTGCTGCTGGTGGTGTGCTAGCCGGTGGGCTTACAGTGGGGGAAACAAAGTAGCATTGCTGACTACCTTCTTTGGGAGCAGTTGCACATGTGGTATGTGAGGTTTGGTAGTCCGTCCACGCTTGCAAGTGCATGGTGGTTAAATGTCTAAGCATGCAACTGGTATTCAAATTTCTCAGATTTTTCCCTCGGCTAAAGGTCTTTGTGCACTTCTTACAGATAATCTTTGCCTGATCATTAGGATTTTGTTCAAAAAAGTGCCACACTGCACTCTTCCTACTATGGAAGACATTTTGAGGCCTTGCATGCTGTGCTATTTTGACTGTCTGGCCAAGCTGTCCTGCAACTCTTTTGGTTTTTGTAACCCGTTTTTGGACTGCTCCGGGCCTGCCAGATAACAGCTGCTGCGATGTCGATGCCTGCTGCGGATGCTCCTCCTCCTCTTCTGAGCTATTGGCAGCGGCACCCTCTTCCCCCAATGGATGCCAATCTGGGTCAACAACTGGGTCATCCATCACCTCCTCTTCAATGTCATGTGCACCTTCCTCAGTGTCACTGTGTCTGGTGGTATAGTATGCGGGAAGGGGCACCTGAGTTTCATCAGGGTCAGATTCTGGCTCAGTACACTGCGAGGACAATGTAGTGCTCTGAGTGAATATACCAGCAGATAAATCTAGCAGTGGCTATGCATCAGTGCGCTCCATGTCAGATTCATCTTGGCCTGGGTAATTCATGATTTGACTTGATAACCCAGGCATGGTATGTGAAAACAGCTCCATGGAGTAATCTGTAGTGTGGCCTGCCGCATCCTTCAATTTTGGTTGGGGTGTGGTTCATGACCATGAGCCTCCAATGACGACTCAGTGCTTTTATTTTTTAAAACTTCAGAAGAGGAGGCGATAGAGCTGGAGGCTGAGTCAGCAATGTAAGCCAAAACTTGTTCCTAAAGCTCCGGCTTTAAAAGCGGTTTACCTACTCCCAGAAAAGGGAGCCTTCGAGGCCTTGAGGAGCCAGACGATGACGCAGGCTCAACACCTCCTGCATTTGGTGCTATTTTGCTTTTACCAATACCAGCAGATCCACCACCAACACCATCATTACCAGCTGGCAACCCCCGCCCACTTCCACAGACTCTTCCACCACACTTCCTCATTTTTGAGGAAAATGTACCCAAAATATTACCAACTATATGGTACTGTAAAAGAAGGTACAAGGTGTATATAGTAGTGGTGAGTACTTGAATCTCTCTATAGACTTCACGACACAGTTGTATTCTGTCAGGCCCTGTGTATTTTACACCTCAAAGTAACAGGCTGATTCTGGATGGTGTAAAAAAGGTGTATAGAGGACTGGGGAGAAATGGAATCTCTCTACAGACTTCAGGACACAGTTGGATTCTGTCAGGCCCTGTGTATTTTACACCTCAAAGTAACAGGCTGATTCTGGATGGTGTAAAAAAGGTGTATAGAGGACTGGGGAGAAATGGAATCTCTCTACAGACTTCAGGACACAGTTGGATTCTGTCAGGACCTGGGTATATTATACATCAAATTAACAGGCTGATTCTGGATGTTGTAAAAGAGGTATATAGAGGACTGGGGAGAAATGGAATCTCTCTACAGACTTCAGGACACAGTTGGATTCTGTCAGGCCCTGGGTATATTACACCTCAAATTAACAGGCTGATTCTGGATGGTGTAAAAAAGGTGTATAGAGGACTGGGGAGAAATGGAATCTCTCTACAGACTTCAGGACACAGTTGGATTCTGTCAGGCCCTGTGTATTTTACACCTCAAAGTAACAGGCTGATTCTGGATGGTGTAACAAAGTAACAGGCCCTGGGTATATTACACCTCAAATTAACAGGCTGATTCTGGATGGTGTAAAAAAAGGTGTATAGAGGACTGGGGAGAAATGGAATCTCTCTACAGACTTCAGGACACTGTTCGATTCTGTCAGGCCCTTGGGTATATTATACCTAAAATTAACAGGCTGATTCTGGATGGTGTAAAAGAGGTGTATAGAGGACTGGGGAGAAATGGAATCTCTCTACAGACTTCAGGACACAGTTGTATTCTGTCAGGCCCTGTGTATTTTACACCTCAAAGTAACAGGTTAATTCTGGATGGTGTAAAAGAGGTGTATAGAGGACTGGGGAGAAATGGAATCTCTCTACAGACTTCAGGACACAGTTGGATTCTGTCAGGCCCTGTGTATATTACACCGCAATGTAACAGGCAGAAATTGCCTAGTGTATGACAAACTACAAGGTGTATATAGAATTGGGCAGAATTGGAATCTCCCTAGAGTGTAGGTCTGTAAGAACGGACAAACTCCTCAGCTTTTCCTTACAGAGTCACACACAGATTATCAAGCTCCGTGTTTTTGTATATGGACTGACACACGCTGTCTCTCTCTAGTTTTGAATGTAATCAAACATCAGATATACGAAACTGTTTGAAAAATGGACAAAACTCTAATGTGTAGGTCTGTAATAACGGACAAACTCCTCGGCTTCTCCTTACAGAGTCACACACAGCTTCAATTTGGCCGTGATAACAGCCGGTATACGGTACTGTGTGAGGAGCATACACCGCTGTACGGTGTGTGAAAAAATGAACGTTCAGTACCTCAACCGGATGAAACAATAAAATTTGGATTGCTTTTAAAAAAGCAGTTTGAACACCAGTGTGCACACAGCAATGCAGGTAGCCTTAAAAGGCAGCCTAATCACCACCAGCGCTGCGGCACAAAAGCAAAAATCTTCACCTTTCACTGCACACTAACTACAGTGAAAAGCGCTATCAGCAGAAGCATTTTTTTTTCTTTTGGCCTTCCTTACTCTCTCCCTACAGAATCAGCAGGAGCAACAGCTATCCCTATTGTGAGATCAGCATAAGTAACATGGCGGTCGGCGTGCACGCCCTTTTATAGCCCCTGTGACGCCACACAAAGCAAGCCAATCACTTGCATGAACTTCTCAAAGATGGTGGTGACCGCTGCCTATGTCATCACGTTGCCCACAGTGTCCGTTCTTCCTGATTGAAAAAGGGTGCTAAAGCATCTTTTGAAACTCGACTTTGGCGCGATGGTCGCTGACCTCGTGGCCGACCTCACGCTAAGGTCGGGTTTCGTTTCATGAAACCCGACTTTGGCGAAAGTCGGCGACTTTTGAATTTTTTTACCCGTTTCGCTCAACTCTACTTACCATGCTGTGAAAGGCATCAGTTTTTTTACCATAATCACATACAAATCCGTTGCTCACCTTGCTGCATCTTGCTGTACCACCTTGGTTGTTAAAAAAAGAAAAGAGAAGCCAGCGTTGCCAAGGTCAGAACGCATAACATAAAGTGCATTTGCACATAGCATCTAACTGTATTCAAAATGAGATATTTAGCAAAAAAATTGATCAATTCAATTGAGCCACCCCGCCGCGCCAAGGCAATCTCATGTGGGGGGTCCTACTCTACGTTTTTAATAAACACTGTGCCATTACGGCCTCCTAGATACATTAAAAGCAAGACCACTTTAAATGCAATCCGTACCTGAGCATTTCTGGATCGCTCCCATGATGCCAGAAAAGGCAAGTGCGGATGAAGGCCAACCAGGTCTGAATGCAGACGTGTCAGGTTTAGCCTCCACACATTGCCTGACCAGCAAGCATAGATGAAGGGCAATGCAGGTTCAGATACAGGTGCACAATTAAATAAAGGTTGGGGCAGGGTGGGGCTGCTGTGTATGTGTGCACAGCAGCCTAGATCCATCACAGTGAACACAGAAAAAATGGCGAACATAACCCAGCGCGCACGGCAACAGTGGTGGTCAGCCACATACCAAATGTACAAAAAAAGAAAAGAGAAGCCAGCGTTGCCAAGGTCAGAACGCATAACATAAAGTGCATTTGCACATAACATCTAACTGTATTCAAAATGAGATATTTAGCAAAAAAGTTGATCAATTCAATTGAGCCACCCCGCCGCGCCAAGGCAATCTCATGTGGGGGGTCCTACTCTACGTTTTTAATAAACACTGTGCCATTACGGCCTCCTAGATACATTAAAAGCAAGACCACTTTAAATGCAATCCGTACCTGAGCATTTCTGGATCGCTCCCATGATGAACGGTCATTTGGGTTGTCATTGACCATTTCTCCAAGATGGTGCACCTGGTACCTCTCTCCAGGTTACCTTCTGCACGGGGCCTGGCAGCATTGTTTATTAAGCACATTTTCCGCCTGCACGGCATGCCGGACAAGATTGTCAGTGACTGGGGTCCCCAATTTGTATCTCAGTTCTGGAGAGAGCTCTGTAGCCTGCTCAGCATTGAGCTAAACCTCATCCTGAGACGAACGGATTGGTAGAGAGAGCCAACCTGACCCTGGTCACATATCTACGACATTTTGTCTCGGTCAGGCAAGATGACTGGGCATCCTTGCTGCCATGGGCGGAGTTCGCTTTGAACAATTCTGTGGCCAACTCCACCGGTCAGACCCCATTCCTCCTTAATTACGGCCAACATCCGCGCGTTCCTGTGCCCATGCCCGTGTTGTCCACCAACTCTAGGGTGGCAGACTGGGCGGTGGAGGCACGTGACATTTCAGACCGCACTCAGGATGCCATCCGGGCCTCCAAGGAGAGAATGAGGTCCTCCGCTGATGCACACCGGTGCTCCGCTCCCACCTTTGCTCCTGGTGACTTGGTGTGGTTCTCCGCTCGTAACGAAAGGCTGCGGGTTGAGTCCACTAAGTTTGTGCCTCGCTTTATACAGTAGGTCCCTTCAAGGTACTTGAGCAGGTTAACCCTGTGGTCTACCGTCTGGCCCTTCCTCCACACCTGGGTATCACTGACACCTTCCACATGTCCCTCCTTATGCCCGATCACATGTCCCGGCTTTCGGAGTCATCTACCGGGACATCAAGCTTGTCCTCGGATGAGTACGAGGTGAACGCCATCGTGGGGTGTAAGGTGGTACAGGGCAAAAAATATTATCTAGTGGACTGGAAGTGTTATGGCCCTGAGGATAGGACTTGGGAACCTGTGGAGAATACTCGTGCTCCCTTGTTCATTGCGGCCTTTGAGCATAGCAAGACACAGGGGGGAAGGGGCCCTAGGAGGGGGGTAATGTTAGGCATCAGATTCTTGCCTCTGCACAGGAGGAATCTCGAGCTTTGCCTTCTGCGGTCTCACATTCAGTCCCGGCCGCAGAAGAGGCTGCTCAGCAAAGACGTCGTTCCTGGCATCTTGTTCAGGCCAGTGCTGTCGCTTTAGTTGCTGCCCCCATCAGGGTCAGCGACAGCAGCCTGCACTGGTCAGCAGCAAGCAGCTCCTGGGACTAAGTCCTTCTTTCAGGCTACTGAGCATGCCCGTGGGACGACCTCTCGTTGCAGGTTGGAGGTCACATGGTCAGGTCCTCAAGCAGCTCGGATTGGACCATCAGGAAGGTCCCGGAAGGACGCTGCTATAAAAGGTTTGCCTAGCCGCTCAACCATGCGCTAATATAGACTCTGATGGTTAGTTGTTTGTGTGATGACGGATGTATGAGACTGGTGACTGACTCATTATGAAACCCCCACCCTCGGTTGTGTATGAGTTAGGGTTTAGGGAGATAGAATCAGCGCCAGTAGTGGCATAATCTATGTGCCACAGAGCATCCCGCTCTCCACATGAGCATTAGCACCAGATAGTGCCAGTCAGCACAAGGCACCACAGGACCGCATGTAACATAGTAACATAGTAACATAGTTATTAAGGTTGAAGGGAGACTTTAAGTCCATCTAGTTCAACCCATATCCTATCCTAACTTGCCCTAACATGTTGATCCAGAGGAAGGCAAAAAAACCCCATGTGGCAACAGTAAGCTTCACATTGGGGAAAAAAAGTCCTTCCCGACTCCACATACGGCAATCAGACTAGCTCCCTGGATCAACGCAATATTAAGGAGACTAGTGTATATACCCTGTAATATTATACATTTCAAGAAAGGCATCCAGTCCCTTCTTAAATTTTAGTAGTGAATCACTCATTACAACATCATATGGCAGAGAGTTCCATAGTCTCACTGCTCTTACAGTAAAGAATCCGCGTCTGTGAGTATGCTTAAACCTTCTTTCCTCCAGACGTAGAGGATGCCCCCTTGTCCCCGTCACAGGTCTAAGAGTAAAAAGATCATTAGAAAGGTCTTTGTATTGTCCCCACATATATTTATACATTGTAATAAGATCACCCCTAAGCATTCGATTCTCCAAACTAAATAACCCCAAGTGTAATAACCTGTCTTGGTATTGCAGACCCCCTAGTTCCCTAATAACCTTGGTCGCTCTTCTCTGCACCCGCTCCAGTTCAGCTATGTCTTTCTTATACACCGGAGACCAGAACTGTACACAGAATTCTAAGTGTGGTCGCACTAGTGACTTATATAGAGGTAAAATTATGTTCTCCTCATGAGCATCTATGCCTCTTTTAATGCATCCCATTATTTTATTTGCCTTTGCAGCAGCTGCTTGACTCTGGCCACTAAATGTGAGTTTGTCGTCCACCCATACACCCAGGTCTTTTTCAGTGACTGTTTTGCCCAGTGTTTTACAATTAAGCACATAATTATACAACTTGTTCGTTCTACCCAAGTGCATGACCTTACATTTATCCCCATTAAAGCTCATTTGCCATTTATCAGCCCAAGCTTCTAGTTTACATAAATCCTCCTGTAATATAAAATTGTCCTCCTCTGTATTAATTACCCTGCAGAGTTTAGTGTCATCTGCAATTATTGAAATTCTACTCTCTATGCCCCCTACAAGGTCATTAATAAATATGTTAAAAAGAAGCGGGCCCAAAACTGACCCCTGTGGTACCCCACTGCTAACCGTGACCCAGTCCGAGTGTGCTCCATTAATAACCACCCTTTGTTTCCTATCCCTGAGCCAGCTCTTAACCCACCTACACATATTTTCCCCTATCCCCATTGTTCTCATTTTATGTATCAACCTTTTGTGTGGCACCGTATCAAAAGCTTTTGAAAAGTCCATGTACACCACGTCCACTGCATTCCCTTGGTCCAGTCTGGAACTTACCTCTTCATAAAAGCTTATCAGATTAGTCTGACAGGAACGGTCCCTTGTAAACCCATGTTGATATTGGGTCATGAGGTTATTCTTCTTCAGATACTCCAGTATAGTATCTCTTAGAAAACCCTCCAGGATTTTACCCACAGTTGAGGTTAAACTTACTGGCCTGTAATTTCCAAGTTCAGTTTTTGTCCCCTTTTTGAATATTGGCACCACATTTGCTATACGCCAGTCCTGTGGTACAGACCCTGTTATTATGGAATCTTTAAAGATTAAAAATAGTAGTCTATCTATGACTGTGCTTAATTCCTGCAGTACTCAGGGGTGTATCCCATCCGGGCCCGGGGATTTGTCAATTTTAGTGATTTGTAGACGCCGCCGTACTTCCTGCTGGGTTAAGCAGGTGACATTTAATGGAGAATTTTTATCCCTGATCATGTTATCCGTCATGGGATTTTCTTGTGCATGGCGCAGCATACCTCGCAGCGGCGCCATGCACAAGTCAAGAGCTTACCTCCCTGCTCTGGATGGTTAGTGGCATCCGCTGAACCGGTGCAGTGCGCACATGGTGCGATTATATTATTTAGTTCAGGCAGCGCAGTTGGGTCCTGTGTCTCCTAACTAGTGTTGAGTAGAGTTGAGCGAAACGGGTCGAACAATTTCAAAAGTCGCCGACTTTTGGCAAAGTCAGGTTTCATGAAACGAAACCCGACCCTAGGATGAGGTCGGCCACGAGGTCGGCCACTTACGCACCAAAGTCGCGTTTCAAAAGTTTGTTTAGCGCTCTTTTTCAGCCAATCAGGATCCACGGACACTGTGGGCAACGTGATGACATAGGCAGGGGTCGCCACCATCTTTCAGAAGGGCATGCAAGTGATTGGCTTGCTTTGGTGGGCGTCACAGGGGTTATAAAAGGGCGTGCACGCCGACCGCCATCTTACTTCTGCCGATCTTAGCATAGGGAGAGGTTGCTGATTCTGTAGGGAGAGCGTTAGGCAGGGAAGAAGACAAAAAAACTGCTTCTGCTGCTAGCGATTTTGCCTGTGCAACACACCAGTCACTGTGTGTGCAGTGCAAGGGGAGGCTATATTGTGGTGGATCAGCGGTGTTGGTTGTTAGGCTGCCTTCTAAGGCTTCCTGACAGCTGCATTGCTGTTTCCCCACTGCTCTGCAAACTGCTTTTTTAAAAGCAATCCCAATTTTTTTTTTGTCCTGCTAAGGTACTGAGCGTGCATTTATTCACACCATACAGCGGTGTACGCTCCTCACACAGTACCGTGTAACGGCTGTTATCACAGCCACAGTGAAGCTATCTGTGTGTCACTGTGGAAGGATAAGTGGAGGACTTGTTCCGTTCTTACAGACCTACACTCTAGGGAGATTCCTATTCTGCCCAATTCTACAATTCACTTTTTTCACACCTGTGCCATCGAGCCTGTGACATAGCGCTCTGATATTCAGTGGGCCTCACACAATCCAAAAGTGTCCAGTGTCCACAAGTGTCTGCAGAAATTCAAAATCTCCCTTATCCTGTAGTCACTTTTTTCACACCTGCTGCATCGAGCCTGTGACATAGCGCTCTGATATTCATTGGGCCTCACACAATCCAAAAGTGTCCAGTGTCTGCAGAAATTCAAAATCTCCCTTATCCTGTAGTCACTTTTTTCACACCTGCTGCATCGAGCCTGTGACATAGCGCTCTGATATTCATTGGGCCTCACACAATCCAAAAGTGTCCAGTGTCCACAAGTGTCTGCAGAAATTCAAAATCTCCCTTATCCTGTAGTCACTTTTTTCACACCTGTGCTATCGAGCCTGTGACATAGCGCTGTGGTATTCAGTGGGCCTCACACAATCCAAGTGTCCAGTGTCCACAAGTGTCTGCAGAAATTTAAAATCTCCCTTATCCTGTAGTCACTTTTTTCACACCTGTGCCATCGAGCCTGTGACATAGCACTGTGATATTCAGTGGGCCTCACACAATCCAAGTGTCCAGTGTCCACAAGTGTCTGCAGAAATTCAAAATCTCCCAGAAATTCAAAATCTCCCTTATCCTGTAGTCACTTTTTTCACACCTGTGCCATCGAGCCTGTGACATAGCACTGTGATATTCAGTGGGCCTCACACAATCCAAGTGTCCAGTGTCCACAAGTGTCTGCAGAAATTCAAAATCTCCCTTATCCTGTAGTCACTTTTTTCACACCTGTGCCATCGAGCCTGTGACATAGCGCTGTGATATTCAGTGGGCCTCACACAATCCAAGTGTCCAGTGTCCACAAGTGTCTGCAGAAATTCAAAATCTCCCTTATCCTGTAGTCACTTTTTTCACACCTGTTCCATCGAGCCTGTGACATAGCGCTGTGATATTCAGTGGGCCTCACACAATCCAAGTGTCCAGTGTCCACAAGTGTCTGCAGAAATTCAAAATCTCCCAGAAATTCAAAATCTCCCTTATCCTGTAGTCACTTTTTTCACACCTGTGCCATCGAGCCTGTGACATAGCACTGTGATATTCAGTGGGCCTCACACAATCCAAGTGTCCAGTGTCCACAAGTGTCTGCAGAAATTCAAGATCTGCCTTATCCTGTAGTCACTTTTTTCACACCTGTGCCATCGAGCCTGTGACATAGCGCTGTGATATTCAGTGGGCCTCACACAATCCAGTGTCCAGTGTCCACAAGTGTCTGCAGAAATTCAAAATCTCCCAGAAATTCAAAATCTCCCTTATCCTGTAGTCACTTTTTTCACACCTGTGCCATCGAGCCTGTGACATAGCGCTGTGATATTCAGTGGGCCTCACACAATCCAAGTGTCCAGTTTCCACAAGTGTTTGTAGAAATTCAAAATCTCCCAGAAATTCAAAATCTCCCTTATCCTGTAGTCACTTTTTTCACACCTGTGCCATCGAGTCTGTGACATAGCGCTGTGATATTCAGTGGGCCTCACACAATCCAAGTGTCCAGTGTCCACAAGTGTCTGCAGAAAATCTAAATCTCCCCTGTCCTATAGACACCTTGTACCTTGTTTTACATTACTATATAGTTTGTAGGATTTTGTCTACATTTCTACCAAAAATGAGGAAGGCTGGTGGAAGAGGCCGTGGAATTGGGCGGGGGTTGGCAGCTGGTAATGATGGTGTTGGTGGTGGATCTGATGGTAGTGGCAAAAGCAAAATAGGACCGAATGCAGGAGGTGTTGAGCCTGCGTCATCGTCTGGCTCCATAAGGCTTCGAAGGCTTAGTTTTCTAGGAGTTGGCAAACCGCTTTTAATGCCAGAGCATCAGGAAAGAGTTTTGTCTTACATTGCTGACTCAGCCTCCAGCTCTATCACCTCCTCTTCTGAAGTTGTAAAAAGTAAAAGCACTGAGTCGTCATTGGAGGCTCATGTTCATGAACCACACCTTTCCTTGTGTCCTTCACCACAACCAAGATTGAAGGATGACGCAGGCCATACTACTGATTACTCCATGGAGCTGTTTTCACATACCATGCCTGGATTATCAAGTGAAATGGTGAATTACCCAGGCCAAGATGAATCTGACATGGAGTGCACTGATGCACAGCCGCTGATAGATGATTCTGCCGGTACATTCACTCAGAGCACTACATTGTCCTCTCAGTGTACAGAGCCAGATTCTGACCCTGATGAGACTCAGGTGCCCCTTCCCACACACTATACCACCATACACGGTGAGAGTAAAACTAAGGAGGAAAAAAAGCGCAATAGGGTCTTATCTGGGTGGAAGATGGAATAAATTCAAATAGAATCTACTCACCTTTTCCAGGACGGATAAAAGCATTTAAATCAAGAGAAGGCTGTATCTATTCACTATATGTCATCCCCTGAAGAAGAAGAAGTGTTTTTTCACTTTGAAACGCGTTGGGAATAAATAGTTAAACCTTTCAAGTGGTGATTTTATCCTGGTTTCAGCAGCGCACAGTAAGCCTGGTTTAAATCTCTCATCCAAAAGGAACCATACACGGTGACACAGAGGAAGGTGCACATGACATTGAAGAGGAGGTGATGGATGACCCAGTTGTTGACCCAGATTGGCATCCATTGGGGGAAGAGGGTGCTGCTTCCAATAGCTCAGATGAGGAGCATCCACAGCAGACATCAACATAGCAACAGCTGTTATCTGGCAGGCCCGGAGCACTCCAAAGACAGGTTCCAAAAATCAAAAGAGCTAGGCCGCAAAATGTCTGCCAAAGTAGGAAGAGTGCAGTGTGGCACTTTTTTGAACAAAATCCTCATGATCAGGCCAAGGTTATCTGTAAGAAGTGCGCAAAGACCTTTAGCCGAGGGAAAAATCTGAAAAATTTGAATACCAGTTGCATGCTTAGACATTTAACCAGCATGCACTTGCAAGCGTGGACACAACACCAAACCTCAAGTGCCACATGTGCAACTGATCACAAAGAAGGTAGTCAGCAACGCTACATTGTTTCCCCCACTGTAAGCCCACCGGTTAGCACAGCAGCAAATGTTGAGGTGTCGTTGCAAGGCCACAGCAGTCAGGGAATCCCACTGTTATATCAACGAAATACTGAATCTAGGCCATCAGAAAGAACACCAACTCCATCACCATCATCAACCCTCTCTCAGTCCGCCCTGTCCACCGCTACTTCCACCATATGCAGCTCTCAAGTCCAGCTCACCCTCCCAGACACTATGAGTAGGTCAAGAAAGTACTCAGTCTCTCATCCGCGTACACTGGGTTTGAACGCCCACATTGCCAAACTAATCTCGTTTGAGATGATGCCCTATCGGTTGGTGGAAAGCGCAGCTTTCCGCGAACTCATGGCCTATGCAGTACCACGCTATGACCTACCCAGTCGCCACTTCTTCTCTCGCAAAGCCATCCCGGCCCTCCACCATCATGTGAAAGACCGCATTGTCCATGCACTCAAGCAGTCAGTGAGTGGAAAGGTGCACCTCACAACTGATGCATGGTCCAGTCGGCATGGCCAGGGCCGTTACGTGTCCATCACTGCGCACTGGGTTAATGTGGTGGATGCAGGGTCCACAGGGGACAGCGGTGGTGGGACAGTGCTGCCTAGCCCACGGTATAGGAAACAGTTGGCTGTAGGCGTTCCACCCTCCTCCTCCTCCTCCAGAAGCGAAAGCTCGTCCACAGAGCGCAGTGGTACGAGCACTCCATCTGCAGCTGCCACTGTTGCACACGAGGTGTCCCCCTATCGAGCAGCTAGTGGAAAGCGTCAGCAGGCTGTGTTGCAGATGATGTGTTTGGGCGACAGACACACCGCCGAGGTGCTGGCCGAGTACTTGAAGCGACAAACTGAGTCATGGCTGGGCAGTGTACATCTTGAGGCAGGCAATGTAGTTAGTGATAACGGCCGTAATTTTGTGGCAGCCATAGCCCTTTCAAAACTCAGCCACATACCTTGCTTGGCTCACACCTTGAACCTGGTGGTGCAGTGCTTCCTCAAAAATTATCCGGAGTTAACAGCCCTGCTCCAGAAGGTGCGAAGACTGTGCGCGCACATCCGCTGGTCGCCTGTACACTCCGTTCGTATGCAGAAGCTGCAGCGATTGCTACACCTTCCCAACCACCGCCTCATTATCGACATTGCAACAAGGTGGAACTCCACCCTGCACATGGTGGAGCGGCTGTGTGAGCAGAGGCAGGCCATAATGCATTTGTGGGAGGATACACGGCCAGGCACTTTGAGAGCAGACGTGGAGTTGACAGGTGTGCAGTGGTCGAAGCTGAAAGACCTCTGTAAAGTCCTTCAGTGTTTTGAGGAATGCACACGGCTGGTAAGCGCAGACGACGCCATCCTAAGCATGAGCATCCCACTTATGCGTCTGCTCATGCAAACTTTGACGCACCTTAAGGAGCAGGCGTCTGCAGCCAATGTTGACGAGGAGGAAGAGATGGAGGGAATCCTTGATGACATTCAGCCATTGTCTGCTCAGGGACCTCTCCTGGACGAGTTGGAGGAAGAAGAGGAGGAGGATGATGATGATGGGGATGATTACTTAGGGGAGGAGGAAGAAATGGCCGGAGTAAGCCTCCCAACCCCCTGGAGGAGGCATGGGCGGAGGCCAACATGACGGGGGGTTGGCAGTTAGTGAGGGAAGGGTTAAAGGGGAGGGGGAGCTTGGGGGTATGTAAGGCAGGGTCCGGGGGGAGCTCGCCCTCTGTACCTGTCGACCCAGCTTCTGAGCAGTCCCCCAGCTTACCAGGATGTCGGTGGACCAGGCCCTGGAACAACTGCGGGCGGCAGCGGCGGGGCAGCCTCCTGGCTGGCTGGAGGCGCGGGTCGCCGGCCAGCTTCGTCGAGCGCCGGGGCAGGCCGAGGTGAGAGCGGAGGCCCCGGCGGGCGCGGCCTCCAGAGCGGCTGTCCCCCGACAGCGCTCCCCGGGCCTCGCGTCGCCGCCAGAGCCCCTCCCGGGAGGAATCTAGACAGGCGGCGAGGCCCTGCGGCGGCATCTGGCCCCTCGCCCCGGGGCAGGAAGGGGGCGGGGCCGTCGCGCGCCCGACTTCTGGTGGCTCCAGGTCCTGCGGGGGGCCGCGGCGGTGCTGGACGAGCCGCGCAGCCTGCCTCGGCGGGCGCTTCAGGCCGGGAATAGAGGGGCGGCCTGCCAGGCGGCAGGGCCGAGCCGGACCGCGTCCCCCGGTGGTGGGGGGGAACTCGATGTAACTGGGGGGCGCTGCTGCAGTTCCCCTGCAGTGGCGCTTGCCCCTGATCCCTTGAGAAGGTGCCACGGCCGTATGGCTGCAGCGGGACCGGAGGGCAGCCCGGCGGAGGTGGTGCCGGCTGCCAGAAGACTGGAGCGGAGGACACTGTCGGGCTCCCAGTTGCCGTGGGGGGCTCTGAGCGACCAGGTGCCTCGCGATGGCTTGGCCGACTCGACTTTCGGCAGGGGGAGGCAGGAGCCTTCCTTTGTGGAGGTGTCGCGGCCCAGTTCGGTCGGAGGGTTTCGGCCTCCCACTCCGGCTCAGTCTGCAGCGGTGTTCGGGCCGCAACAAAGTGGTGGTGACTTCGCCGCCGGGAGGCGCGAGGTCCACGAGGCGTCAACGTCTGGGGATCCAGGATTTCCGGCTGGAGGGTACACAGCCCCCTAGCAGCCCGGTGAGTATGCGTCTATGTCCCCTGTTTGTCACTCGTTGTTGTCTTCATTGGCGGTGGTAGTGGGCCCCTTAGCAGAGTCCGGGGGCGGTGGGGTTGAGGCTGGATTTAGCAGTTCAGGGTCGGCTGGGGGAGTAGGTGATATGTTGGCGATTGTGCGTGGTTTGCTGTTACGTTTGGAGCAGGGTTTGGTGGGGTCGTCGCCGGTAGCAGCGTGGGTTGGGCCACAGGGTGGCGGGTTGACGGGTCAGGGCGCGGCTGCGTCGGTCCCTTGTGTTAGTACGCCGGTGTCAGTGTCGGTGCAAACCGAGAAAGAAAAGGAGTGTCGCGTGCATCTGGATGATCGGGCGCGTGGCGAGGTGTATGTGTGTTTTGAGGGTCCGTTGGGAGCTCATTTGAAGAAGGAGGTGAAAGAGCGGATTTGGAAGGATGAATATGTAGAGATATTTTCGCTATTGCCTCTTGCGAAGTTTAATTTGGACAAAAGTAAGAAAGAGGATAGCAAAAAGGAAGAGGAGGAAAAGCGGAGGTGGCGCTTGATTCCTCAGACATTTGTAAATTGGCAGCAGGCATTCGCTATTTTGGCGAGTGTTATCCGGGAACAGGCCCCTGATAATTGCTCCGCGTTATTTTGTTATTTGGATGCTATCGGGGAGGCTTATAGAGTTTACAGCGGTCAGGCGTGGCTGCGGTACGACGAGAAGTTTCGTCAGAGGAAAGCTGTGCGTCCGGCTATCCGATGGGACCAAAAAGACATCGGCTTGTGGATGCGTGTGATAGCGCAAAATAAATCTGGAAGCTCCTTTCATGGGGGGGCTGGAAGCACCAGCCAGAATAGCGGCACTGCCGGCTCTACGGGTGGCGGGGGTCAAAGGCAGTCGGGAACGCACAAGGCGGGTGTTTGCTGGCAGTTTAATGACGGCCAGTGCAAGTTTGGGGCCAACTGTAAATTTAAACACCTTTGCTCCACCTGCAACGATACTTCACATGGGGCTTCAAAGTGTTTTAAAAAAGGGAAGTCCAAATCCGGCGGGGGTAATTCTCAAGGGGGAGACTCCAGTGAATCTGGAAAGGATGGTCCCTTATCTAAGTAGATACCCTGATAGGGTAGGTGCGGGGCTGTTGTATTCCGGTTTTCAGGAGGGTTTTCGGATTCCGGATCCTCCGTTTGAAATCCCGTTTGTTTTGAAAAATTTGCGCTCTGCTTTGGAACACCCGTCAGTTGTTTCGGAGAAGATCCAAAAAGAAGTTTCATTGGGGCGCTTGGCGGGCCCTTTCGTGTCTCCTCCTTTTCCGAATTTGGTTGTTTCCCCGTTGGGGGTGGTTCCGAAGAAGGAGCCCAATAAGTTTCGGCTCATTCAGCATTTGTCTTACCCACGGGGTAGGTCGGTTAACGACGGTATTGATCCAGAGATTTGTTCGGTGGTATACTCTTCATTTGATGAAGCGGCCAGTTGGGTCCGGAAATGTGGGCGCGGGGCCCTGATGGCTAAGACTGATGTTGAATCCGCTTTTCGTTTGCTTCCGGTTCACCCAGATAGTGTGAGGTTGTTGGGCTGTTTTTGGGAAGACAGGTTTTTTGTTGATAGGTGTTTACCTATGGGTTGTTCTTTGTCTTGTGCGTATTTTGAGACTTTTAGTTCGTTTCTTGAGTGGGTCGAGTGCGACGTCTCCGGTTGTGATTCAATAGTTAATTATTTGGACGATTTTCTGTGCATTGGCCCAGCGGATTCTTCACGTTGTTCTAGGATTTTGAAAGCGATTGAGTGGGTGGCGGATCGGTTCGGGGTTCCACTGGCGCCTGGGAAAACTGAGGGCCCCAGTACGTGTTTGCGTTTTCTGGGGATTGTCATCGATACTGTTGAATGGGAATTTCGGTTGCCGGAGGACAAGCTTGATGATTTGAGGTCTGAGGTGGTTCGGGCTCGCCGGTTGCGGAAAATATCGTTGCGGGACCTTCAGTCGCTGTTGGGAAAGCTTAACTTCGCTTGTCGGGTGATGCCGATGGGTCGGGTTTTTTCACGTAGGCTGGCTAGCGCTACTTCGGGGGTTTGGGCTCCTCATCATTTTGTGAGATTGTCGGCGGAGCTCAGGGCCGATTTGGTGGTTTGGGAGTCCTTTTTGGAGAAGTACAACGGTCGTTCGTTGGTAATGGCTGATGTGGTCTGCAACGATGCTTTGGATTTGTTTACGGATGCTGCAGGAGGATTCGGTTTTGGGGCTTATTTTGGCGGGCAATGGTGTGCCGGTCAGTGGCCTGCTGCTTGGGTTTCGGCGGGGTTGGTGCGTAACATCGCGTTGTTGGAGATTTTTCCGATTCTGGTGGCTGTTCATTTGTGGGGTCAGGAGTTTCGGAATCGGTGTGTTCGTTTCAATTGCGACAACATGGGGGCTGTGAGTGCGATTAATGGTCTTACTGCATCGTCCCCTCCAGTGGTCAGAGTTTTGCAGAAGTTGGTGCTAGTATGTTTATCCTTGAATGCGCATGTGACGGCGACGCATGTGCCCGGGGTGAAGAACGAGATAGCTGACTCTCTCTCTCGCTTACAGTGGGATCGTTTTCGTTCCTTGGCCCCGGAGGCAGAGTTCGAGGGTCTGATTTGTCCGGAGGAATTGTGGAGGGTGGCTTACGAGCTGCAGAGTCACTGATCGTATCGTCTTTGGCACCAAAAACCTGGGAGGCCTACCGGAATGTGTGGTGTGCGTGGGAAGAGGTCCTTACGGCTGACTCCACCAATGGTGTCAGGCTTGAGCAAGAGGGTTTGTTGCTGTCATGGTTGGGGCAGGGCGCAAACGAAGGTTGGTCTCGGGCAAAGGTGTCACGTTTGTTGGCCGGATTGTCTTTCGGTTTTCGATTGCGCGGATGCAAGGATTTGACAAAAACGTTTTTGGTAAGACAGGCGGCGAAAGGTTTTCACCGCTTTCGGGGGGGGGTGATTTAAGGCGGCCCGTGTCGTTTAATATGCTTGAGGAATTGGGTCTGGTTTTGGAATCGGTATGCGCGGATGGTTATTAGGTTGCGTTGTTTCGTCTGGCTTTTTCCTTTGCATTTTTTGGGGCGCTGCGGATTGGGGAACTCGTGTCTCCCAATAAAGAGTCGGTGGGCGGGTTGTTAGCCAGGGATGTGATTTTGACCGCTCAGGGCGTTGAATTTTGGCTGCGTAGGTCGAAAACGGACCAGTCTGGGAATGGCCGTCGAGTTGTGTTGGGGGTTGTCTCTGGTTCCGGTATGTGCCCGGTTCAGTGTTTACGTGGATTTTGGGACCTTCGTCCTAGTCTGGGTGGATCTTTGTTGTGTCACGCAGATGGTGGGAGTCTGTCTCGGTATCAGTTTGGTGCGGTGTTTAAGAAGTCAATTCGGGGTTTGGGATTGGATGATTCTAGGTTTGCTTCGCATTCTTTTCGGATTGGTGCGGCGACTGAGGCAGCTGGGCGTTGTTTAGGTTCCTCTCTCATTCAGCGTATCGGAGGGTGGAGGTCCAATCGTTATCGCAGTTATGTTCGGCCTTAGGGCGTGCGGAAGGCGCGTACGGTTTGGCGCAGGTTCATGGGTTGTCTTGATATTACAAGTGTTGGAGCGTTTTTCTTTGCGATAGGTTCTGTGAGTGTCGTTTTGTGTTTTCAGGTTTGGGACCTTTGCTGGTCTGGATATTTGGTCACTCCTTTGTTTACTGGGGAGCGGTGAGAGCCGATGTCAGGACCGACGGCAGACAGTTGGGAATTTCCAGATCGTCGGCGGTGGTGCGGTGGATCGGTTTTTCGGGGCCTGGCGTGGCGTCGTGTGTTGCCGGAAATTCAAGAGTGTGTTCGTTTGGACCGGGCACCGGATGTTCTCGTTATCCATGCTGGGGGTAATGATCTGGCTGTCCGTCCCTTCCGGGAATTGATCAAGGACATTAAGCAAGATTGCTTGAGGTTGTGGGTGACTTATCGGGAAGTCACGATTGTGTGGTCGGAGATTGTGCCACGCAGGCGTTGGCGGTCCATGCGATCGTTGGAGAAGGTGAACCGGGCCAGGATCAAGGTTAAGAGAGCGGTGTCCACTTTTATAGTTAAAAACGGGGGAGTGGCTGTGCGACATTTCGATTTGGAGAAGGGTGAGGGCGATTACTGGTTGGCGGACGGGATTCACTTGAATGCAGTGGGATCCGATATTTGGGCCCTCGCCCTTCAGGAGGGTATAGAGAAGGCTGTCGCTTGGCGGGGTGTGGGGGTCTCGGGTCATTGAGGTGTTCAAAGGCCCCTCGTTGTGGCGGTTTTGGGGGAGGGGGAGTCCTTGAAGTCGGTGGAAATTGGTTTGGGAGACTCTCTGGGTAGGGTCTCCTTCGTTTAATGGTATGCTGGTCGTGATCTGGTGAAAGGTGGATGGGGAGTTTTCCGTCGGAAGAGGGCGGATCCCCAAGGAGTTTGTGGACAACATCTATTGGTGTGCTGGTGCTCCCGAGCCAGTGGGGTAACGGCTGGGAGCAAATGGTCGGGGGTTGTCCACGATATTTGGAATATTTCACCACGATCTTGTGGCTTCAAGGACTTCTCCTTCCAGGGGTTAAAATTCATCATGTTTATGATACAGTGTTTATTGTTTGTGTTTTGTTATAATAAAAGGCTGCTGTGGCCATAAAATTCCAAAAGAAATACTGGTGTCTGTGTGTTAGTTGGCGCCAAGGTGGGGGTGGTCATTTTCTGGTCACGGTGGGGTTTTGGGGGTAAGTCAAGATGCTTGATATCCCCTTACGAGGTAAATACTTGACAATACCAACGTCAAGAAATGGCCGGAGTAAGCCTCCCAACCCCCTGGAGGAGGCATGGGTGGAGGCCAACATGACGGGGGGTTGGCAGTTAGTGAGGGAAGGGGAAGGGTTAAAGGGGAGGGGGAGCTTGGGGGTATGTAAGGCAGGGTCCGGGGGGAGCCCGCCCTCTGTTCCTGTAGACCCAGCTTCTGAGCAGTCCCACCCTCCCTCCCTTGTTTCTTTTGGGTTGGTAGTATGTGATTCTATGTTGGGTCATGGCGGTTTTGGGGGAGGGGGAGTCCTTGAAGTCAGTGGAAATTGGTTTGGGAGACTCTCTGGGTAGGGTCTCCTTCGTTTAATGGTATGCTGGTCGTGATCTGGTGAAAGGTGGATGGGGAGTTTTCCGTCGGAAGAGGGCGGATCCCCAAGGAGTTTGTGGACAACATCTATTGGTGTGCTGGTGCTCCCGAGCCAGTGGGGTAACGGCTGGGAGCAAATGGTCGGGGGTTGGCCACGATATTTGGAATATTTCACCACGATCTTGTGGCTTCAAGGACTTCTCCTTCCAGGGGTTAAAATTCATCATGTTGTTTATGATACAGTGTTTATTGTTTGTGTTTTGTTATAATAAAAGGCTGCTGTGGCCATAAAATTACAAAAGAAATACTGGTGTCTGTGTATTAGTTGGCGCCAAGGTGGGGGTGGTCATTTTATGGTCACGGTGGGGTTTTGGGGGTAAGTCAAGATGCTTGATATCCCCTTACGAGGTAAATACTTGACAATACCAACGTCATGCATCTCGTGGGGCAAGTGAAAATGTTGGCGTGGCAAGGTCTGGTACAGGGTTTGTGCGTGACTGGAGGCATGTGGATTTGCCAGAAAGTGCTCCTCCAACCAGCACTCGCAGTGCATCATTGACACCGGGAACATTGGCCCACATGTCAGATTATGCCTTGCGGATCCTAAAAAGGGACCCCCGCATTGCCAAAATGATGAACGATGACGACTACTGGTTGGCCAGCATCCTGGATCCACGCTATAAAGGCAAATTACAAAACATCATGCCACAGGAGAACCTTGACCTAATATTGGCTAATAAACAAGCAACTCTGGTAAATCGGTTGCTTGAGGCATTCCCAGCACACAGCAGCGGTGATGGTTCTCACACGAGCCGTACGGGCCGGGGGCAGCTTGGCAGAGGTGTTCATGGTGCACACAGCAGAAGTGGCGTTGGAGACAGGGGTTTCATGACAATGTTGTGGACTGATTTTTCAAGTACCGCTCACACAACTGGTAATACAGCATCGATGGAAAGTGACAGGAGACAGCAGTTGTCAACTATGGTTACAAACTACTTTTCCTCCCATATCGATGTTCTCCCACACAGGTCATTCCCCTTTGACTATTGGGCTGCTAAACTGGACACCTGGCCTGAATTGGCACAATATGCCTTACAGGAGCTCGCTTGCCCAGCTGCAAGTGTGCTATCGGAAAGAGTCTTCAGTGCAGCTGGATCAATCCTGACAGAAAAAAGGACCCGTCTGTCAACCCAAAATGTGGATGATCTAACCTTCATTAAAATGAACCATGCATGGGTTTCCAAGGATTTTGTCCCACCTTCCCCTGATGACACATAGGGTGACAGAAAAATGGCTTGCTTTGGTCCACCTCTTCCTGGGACTTGACTTATTTCGCCTTTTGCATCAGCTGAATGTCCAACATCAACATATGCCACTTTCTAAAACTCTCTAACTGTGCTGCCTCCCCCCCCATGGCCGGGGTCACCACCTAGCGCACGACACCGTGCGAGTGCCGTTGCCCTGGACAGGTGGGTAGGCCGACTCTTGGGCGCGGGCACTGGCACAGGGTCCCTCATAGTGCAATCAAGTGTCTCTGACGGTGGTGGTGCACACCCGCCGTCAGACACACCGCCGTACTATGAGGGGCCCAGTGCCAGTACCGACGCCCACGAGTGGGCCCCCCTTGCTTGGGCAGGGCCCCAGCATTTGCAATCTTTACCTCTCCCTGCTCCTCCGCTGTGTAGTCTGGGCCGTCAAATCCATACTGTGCCTGACAACGTCTGAGCCTGCCTCCTGATGTATAGACATATATTTTGAATGTGTACGCTATCCATACATGTTATCCGGGGATACGGTACCCTTTCTCACCTTTGTGCAATCACGTGCAAGCCATACTGGGCCTAACACCGTCTGAGCCTGCCTCCTGATGTATAGACATATCTTTTGAATGTGTACGCTATCCATACATGTTATCCGGGGATACGGTACCCTTTCTCACCTTTGTGCAATCACGTGCAATCCATACTGGGCCTGACACCGTCTGAGCCTGCCTCCTGATGTATAGAATGTATAGACATATATTTTGAATGTGTACGCTATCCATACATGTTATCCGGGGATACGGTACCCTTTCTCACCTTTGTGCAATCACGTGCAAGCCATACTGGGCCTAACACCGTCTGAGCCTGCCTCCTGATGTATAGACATATCTTTTGAATGTG